>NC_139026.1:96501546-97101546 GCF_964662115.1 Mustela nivalis
GAAAGGCAATGGGTGGGAGAGGCCAGTCATTTAGAGGCATGGCCCCCTGGACACCAAGGAAGGAGAGAATTCTAAAAAGGGAGGTCAGTCACTTTAGTCTACTTTAGTACATGCTGAACATCCATGGAGCGCCTTGGCCAGGTCACAGAGAGTGGGTGTGCCCGTGTAGTCTGGGCCTCTGTCCCTGAGCTTTCGCTTTCAGAACCCACCAGGCATTTTCCAGGGTCTTAGGGCCATTTCATCTCTTCTTCTGTGTGGCCATTCTGTATCTCGGACGTGTGCTGAGTTCCTCCTGGCCACAAATGCTGCTCCTTTCACATGCTCATGTCGCTGCATGTCCCCAGATCTGCATCAGTCAGAATCCCATGGTCACAGGCCTCAGAAACCAATGCTGGCTAACGGAAGCAGGAAGACAGTTGAGTGGAAGGTTAGCAGGCAGTTCATGGATTCAACAGCACTCCCTATCTTTTTTTCTGTGCTGGTAAGCCTTGATTTTGTTCCTGAATGTACAAAGCCCTGTCCCCAGGGAAGGAGATCCCCATCAGCCACAGGAAAGGAAGGTTAAGTGTAGGCACCAGGTCAGGGTGCTTCTGCCTCCTCCCAGCCCCTGGCTTAGGCCCAGGCATGTGGGGTGGCTCTGACCAATGAGACACAGGGGAAGCCAGCTAGGCTGGGGTCCTGACAGAGCCTCAAGCTGTCTGGAAGTTTGAGGGGAGCCTTGACTTTACTGAAGATGGAATTAACCCTCTCTGCCTCCGAAAAATGGTATACTTGCTCATTGTTTAAGTCACTTTTAGTTGGTCTTCTGTGGCTTTCAACCAAAAGGTTCTAATTATCACATAAATACCAGGTATCTTCCCTGGGTATTTGGTGGGGTGACTGAGGGAAAAGAAACTGATTTTGGTTCAAAGAGTAGCACTAATAAGATTTCAAAATAAAGGAGGTTGATGCATCTTTTAGACACACAAGAATTACCTAACAGCTGAGAATGGCTGGATGATGCTCGAGAGTAGGGGAACCACTCAGGAAGGAGGTCACCACTCATCAAGTAGACACTTGCTGTATACCGGGTGCCGTGAAAGGGGCGAGGATGAGCATAATGATAGGCAGAAGACAAGATCCCCTGCTGTTTTGAAACTTTCAGCCCACGTGTGGTGGGGAGACCACTAACAGGCAAATAACAAAATAAGCAGGATAAGATAATGTAAGGTAATTCCAGGAGGGTGTTAATTTTGATAGATGGCAGTCAAGGAATTCCCCTCAGAAGAAGAGACCCAAAGGGACAATGAGCCAGACGCATGAGTAACCACACAGAGATTTCCCGAATGTTTCAGGGGCAGCAGTCGGCTCTCTCCTGGCTGAGAATTCAGTGCCCATTCCAGAAACGGAAGGGGTGGCAGTTGGGCTGGCCTTGGAGGCTCATGCGGGCTGGGAGTGACAGAGTAGCTGGAGACCTCCCCTGCGGCAGGACAGGCTGGGAACTTCAGTGTCACTGACTTTCTGGGGGCTTGAAAAGTCTGAATGGAGTATTTGGAGGGTTGGAGCCTGTGGGTTGAAGGAAAGACACTTTGGGTCAGCAGATGACCCTCTGGTCTCTGAGGGCCTAGTTACTTTCTGTCTCCCCTTGCCCATCCAGCCTGGAGTTCCAGCCTGTTCCCCTGTTTTAACATGTCCTTTTTAAAAAAAAAATTTATTTTTTAAAAGATTCATTCATTCCTTTGACAGAGAGAGAGAGAGAGAGAGAGCGCGATCACAAGTAGGCAAAGAGGCAGGCAGAGAGAGAGGGGGAAGCAGGCACCCCACTGAGCAGAGAGCCCGATACCAGGGCTCAATCCCAGGACCCTGAGATCATGGCCTGAGTAAAGGCAGAGGCTTAACCCACTGAGCCACCCAGGGGCCCCTGTTTTAACATGTCTTAATTTGGGCTACTGTAAGAGAATGCTATAGACTAGGTGAGAAATGTATTTCTCACAGTTTTCTAGGCTGGGAAGTCCAAGATCAAGGTGCCAGCGGTTTCATTCTGGTGAGGGTTGCTTCCCGGTTCAGAGAGGGCTGTCTTCAGGTTGCATCCTCGCAGAAGGAGTGAGAGAGCTCTATGGGGTCCCTTTTATAAGAGCGCTAACCGCATTCATGAGGGCTTATGACCCAATCATCTCCCAAAGGCCCAACTTCTAATACTATCACACTGGGGTTTAGGATTGCAACATATGAATCTCATGGAGACACCTTCAGGCCATAAAAAACAGCTCAACCTGATCAATAAGCGCCTCCAGAGTGTTTTGTGTGGCTTCTGCAAGGAGCGTGCGTGGGATGGATACCACGACAGAAAGACCTGGCCTCATGGAGCTTGCCAGTCAAGGATTAGAGAATACTGTCTCTGAAGCAATTAGAGAAGAATTTATCAGCAGAAAATCAAGATACCCCATAGGGTTAGAGACCATGGGTGGCCATCACAAGCCCCTCACTTGGTTACAAGCTCCCAGCCCAGCACCAGTAGCCCTCTTCTCCTGGCCCACTGCTCCCTTCTTCCCCTAGGGCTAAGGGACTGAGCACCCCCCAAGCCCCTTGAGGGGTAATTCATCCAGTTGGAGCCTGACACATGATTTCTGCTTATTCTCTGCGGCCTTCCTCTAGTCTTCTGGGGATGTGGAGGAGGAGGAGGGAGGGACCAGTCGGCTGGATTATAGGGCTCCTTTGCCCATGACATTGCTCCAGTGAGCTTTTGGGTCCTAGTTTTGGGGGTCCTGTAGCTGAACGAGTAAGAAAAATGCTGATTGCTTGCAGTGTTGGTCTGTTGAAGAGGCAGACCACTAGCATTTTCTTTGTATTATCTCATTAAACAATCCTGGTAGGTGGGGACTTTATTCCACATAACAGTAGAAGAGACTAAGGCACAGAGAAGTAAGGTCACGTGAGCTAGTCAACCCGCTAGTAACTGGTGCAAACCCAAGCCGTCTGCAGCATCCCCGATTGATGCCGTTGCCCATGCTGCCAAACTGGCTCATTCTGGGAATTTCCCTTCTTGCCACAACATTAAGAACCATGCGGGAGGCCATTCTGCTCCAGGACCAGTTCCTCTCCTCCATGTGTGAAGAGAGGGAGTTGGGATTCGAGAGAAGAGGAAATCCAGAAAAGACACTGCCATATCAGCTTTTTTTTTCTAAATGCTCCCCAGGCAGGGAGCTCTGACTTTTGATTTGCCAGGTGTCTCTCTGGTCTTCTAATTAACACCAGAGTCCGCCTCCACCAGATCCCTGCCTATAGCTGCGGTCCATAACCCTGTGGCTCAGAGACCTGTCCTCTGGGAGAGCCAGGGAGGACAAAGCAAGGACCAACTCCGGGTGGAGTTTCCTGTGATATGTTCCCTTTGCCTCTTCTATAAAAAGTTCCAGTATGATCTACCCCATCTATGGTGGAGTCCAGGGTAGCAGAGTGTGCGGGAGGAGGAAAAAATCAAGCTGAAACAGCTCCTCTTTGCCTCCCTGGATTCTCTTCCAAAATGCTGTCAGCACTGCCAGTTGGAAAATATTTTTCTCCCTCCCTTTGTCTTCTTTCTTATTTAAAAAAAAAAAAAAAAAAAAAAAAGCCATCTGGTGTCAAATTCACTCCTGGCACATCATAAAGGGTAGCACTAAAAATGTCCCTGAAAAACTAAAAGCAAAACCACAGCAGTACACATGGGATTTAATCTCAGCATCCTAGAATTTCAGAGTGGCCAGGGGCCTCGGGGATCCCACCTTTCCTGGTACATAGGAGGAAACTTGAGGCTGGGGTGGGGGATGGGGGGTTGGCTCACTCTCTGCAAAATGTTTCTTGAGCGCCTACTATGTTCACGAGGCACCCTTCGGCGTGGGAGACCGATCGTGAACAGAAAATTCAAAACTCCCTGCCGCCTTCAGAGGACGGTGATGGCTCTTGCCGGGTCCTGGGGCCTGCCTCTGCTCCGCGTTCCCCAGCGGCCCTGGGGGCGGGCGCCCGGCTTAGGCCATCGCAGCCCCGCGCTGCGCCGGCGGCAGCCCGCGTGGTTGTCACCTCCCGGCTGCGGGCGGGCCCGGGCGTCGGGCGGCGCCGCTTCTCCTGCCCGGTCGGCTGTTTACACTTGGGCGAAGTTCGCCGCGCGCCGCCCCGGCGCGGTCCCCGGCGGCTGTCGCCGTAATCTCCCGCCACTTCCTCTCGCCGCCGCTTGGGCTCCGCATTCCTCAAGGTTGAGCAACAACTTTCCCTCCGAGGGCGGCTGGGCTGGCGGCCAAAGGGGCACAGCCCGGGCCTCAGTGCTTCCCGCGGCACCCCAGGCGCGGGCCGCCAGTCTTTGCCCCCTCGCCCCGGCCCCGGGAGACGAGGCTGCTACGGGGTGGGAGGAGGGGGGCGCAGGCCCGGGGTGCAGCTCCGAGTTCCCGCCCGCTGTGGCGGGATTGCCTGAGCTCCGGGGGCGGGCCTGACCCTGGCCTTGATGGTGGAACTGCTGGTGCCCGCTGACCTCCCGGTCTGGCACCCTGCACGCAGAGAACAGTAAAGTTTGCTTCGAGTTTCTGCTCCAATTCTGAGGATTCTTTGACGACGGAGAGAGGAGGGTTTGGAGTAACTACAGAGAGAGGTCCTAACCCAGTTCTTGGCCTGAATGTGAATATTTACAGCAGTCGTATTAGTACAGGCACTTGAAATACACTCTCATGCCTACTGAGTTTCAACGTATTTCAGGGATTTCTTACTATTTCCCTTATTTTAGGAACTCGAAAGCCCAGACTTCTAGTTTCATGACTAGTTAGAAGCCCAGAAGGATTTAGCCCAATGGGGAACCCTCTCAGGAGCCACCTCAGGTCTGCTGAGTTCTCAGGTCAAGCAAAGCCCTTCCTGCCCGGTAATGTGACCAGGAACTGGCTCAGCTTTCGCCACTAAGGAGCTGAGTGCTGGAGCTAGAGTGGGAGGAGATACTATTAAGCTCACAACCCACTTAAATACAAGCTCCAGTGGGGATTTGCCTGTTTTGTTTACTGCAGTATCCGGGGCTCTGAAAACAATGCTTGGTACATAGTAGATGCTCAGTAAGTATTTGTTGAGTGGATGAATGACTATAGTCCAGGTCTTCAGATTCTTAAGAATGAAATATGTATCCTTCCTTCTCGCTCCTTTACCTTCCATTGAAACTCATGCTTCCTTTCTCTTCCTGCTTCTTAAAACTTGAGCTTACATTTTAAAGTCTCTCTGTGTGTGTGTGTGTTTTATTTTAGTTCGTTTGGAATAATTTTAGGTTTACAGAAAAGTTGCAAAGATAGTATAAAGAGTTCCCATATACTCTTCACCCAGCTTCCCCCAAAGATAGTATCTTACATTACCCTGGTGCATTTGTCAAAAATGAATTAACATTGGTGCCATACTATTAACCAGACAACATACTTTTCTTGGATTTCATGTTTTTCCACTCATATCCTTTTTCTGTTCCAAGACCCGGTCTGGGATATGTCCTTGCATTTTGGGCTAGAAGCCTTTTAATGTGTAATCCAGATCTCATCATGTAGGGTCTCTCTCCTCTTGTCATGTAGGGCAATGATGCAGGAGGCAGAGTCCCTGGCACGGGACTGAGCTTCCTGTCTTGGGGGCCTAGGAAACACCTTGAGCCCTGGATTTCCTGAGAGTGATATTAAGGGATTCCTTCTGAGTCAGCTTGCTGGCTCTGGGAGCATCTGGTACAAATCTAGACCCAGAGGCCTGCCCTGGGTCCTGCCCCTCTACCCCCACCATGCTTATACCAGAAAGGAGATGGACATGCTGCTCCAGATGATCTGACCCGGGTCTGTATTTCCTCTGGGACCTGTCTCTTCCCTGTGCCCCTCATTGCTGGTCTTCATGAGGGATAGACCCCGTTCACTTCTGCACAGCCGCCCTCTCCTTTTCCCCCATCCTGGAATCCTCTCCTAGCCTAAAACCCTCAGGGAAGCAGCTGAGGATTCTCTTTGGGGCTATGTTACTTGCTCACAGCACACCGATGAGCTAGCCTTGGGACTGGAGATGAGTGAAGTGAGGGACAATTCGTTTACTCAGTTGACAAGGATTTATCGAGCCTGGTTGAGTCACAAAATTGAACAGTTCTGATCCTTGCTCTCTAAGATCTTATGGTCTGGAGGAAGAGGCAGGCAATGTGAACTAATAATCAGGGGACACGTCTTTATAGCAACAATGTGTATACACACTTAGGGACAGAGCCTGGTCGCTTGGATGGTGGAGGCACATTGGGACAACTCCTGAGGTCATGCTTGAGTTGGGTCTTGAAAGATGGATAGAAATTGGTAGGTGCTGAGGAAGGGGTCAAGGAGAGGAGAGAAGGGCCCTCCCCGCAGACGTGAAAGCAGGTGTGAGAGTGCAGATGCCTCTAAGCTTGTCGGATCTGCGGAGTAGCCCGGTGTGCCTGGAGCATGGGGATGTGTAGGAGGTGGCAGGAGAGAGACAAGCTGGATAAATAGAACAATCAGGTCTTAGGTTCTGCAGTTAGGAGTTTAAACTTGGTTTGGTGGCTAGTGAGGGCTAGGAGCTCATTACTTCTTAGAATGGTCACTTGCGTTCCTCTTTGGAGCCTGGACTCTTGGTGAGAGGTAACGGGGTCTGAAACAGGGCAGTGGAGTTGGGGTGGAGGGGACAGACACCAGAGAGACTTAGAGGCAGGGCTCCGCCAGTGATTGGATAGTTGAGTAGGGTAAGGGGTAAGAGGAGTTAGGGTGAATTTAGAAGGAGTTCTGGTTTGCAGGATGAAGAGGAGAGGGATGGGGCGGGGTGGTGGGAGGTGCATGCACACATGAGCGTGTCGAGTGGGGGTGAGGGTGAGGGTGGGCCTGGCCAGGCCCCGGCCTCCTTGCCCAGAGGAGGCCCGTCTGGGGCCACAGGGGCAGTTGCAGAATGGGCCAGCTGAGGGTTGTTGTACTAGGGGGATCTGACCTGGGAGACCTTGGTTGGAAAGTGGGGAGTGGAGGGGGGGATCTGGAAGAGATGGGTGGGGAAAGAGAAGGGGTGCGGTTTGGTTCCGGGAACTGAGGAGTAGGTCACCGAGTCACTCCAGATGGAGAAGCCAGAGGAAGTCTCAGCACCATCTAATGTGGGGACTGACTAGGTGGGGACCGGGCGGTCCATGGGGCCCGGAATAAACACTCAGAGGTGAAGAGGTGAGCAGGTGCGGTGGCTCCCCTGCCTTTGGGCATTTCAGGACCTGCTGGGATTCTGGAAGTGGCTGAAGTTCGCCTGAAGAGCGCTCCCTCTGGTTGTGGGAGGTGCAGAGGCACCAGAAAACACCTGTGGGCACAGTTCAAGTCGCTGGGAAGGGACTTGTGGCAAACTTTTAGGAACTATCCTGGCGGAAACCCTGATTTGTAGCTGGACACTGTCAAGAATTGTGAATATCTGTGATTTTGTCCTATTTATAAGCTAACAAATTGGCCCACGTCCTAGCTGCTGGCAGGAGCTGAGGCTCCTGGGCCAGAGATGAGGGACGTTTTGTTGTTCTCGGCAGAAGCAGAAGAACAGCGGCAGCCTCAGTTCCCCGAAGGCTTCACCGAGGGGCCCAGATGAGGTCTGTACACACGTGGGCTGTATTTCAGGTGAGGGACGCAAACGTGGGGAAACCGAATCTTTTATAATGGGCAGAATGCCTGTCCTTTGCTCTGGAGGGAGGCACCATATGCCTTCTGTGGATGTCCACGATCCCGGAAAGGATGGGCTGGAACTAAGGACTAGTCAGTGTTTCAATTGTAAGACATGAAGAAATGGACTAGAACCGTGGAGAATTTTCTGCCAACAAACACATGGCCAGGGACACCAAACAGTACATTTCCCAGCTGCTCCGGCAGCTAGGTGCAACCATCTAAGTCGTGGTCTATGAAGTGCAAGCTTTTGTGTGGCAGCTTCTGGGAGATTGCCAAAGATGGCTTGCATGTACCCTGGGTTCCTTCTTCCCATTTTCTTTTTTCCTGATGGCTGGAATGTGGACATACTATTGGAGTGTGAGCAGCCGTGTTGGGCCAGGAGTGGCACGTGAAGACTGAGGATGGCAGAGCCACAAGATGCAGGAGGTCCCTGTCTCTGATGGTACTGCTGGAACTTACAAACTAGGTCTGTGCCAATTGTATTCAGACTTCTTTACATGAGGGAAACGTAAACAGCCGTCTTGTTTCAGTTTTTTTTTTTTTTTTTTACTTTATGCAGCTGAATTTGATTCTAACCGATGCAAAGGGCTAGCACAGAGGAGGACCAACAGAGGGTTAAACCTGTCAGCTTAGAGAAGGGTCAGGGGCACTCTTCCCTCTTCCCCTCACCTCAGCCTCAGCTGTGACAGGGGGAGGGGATGGGAAGCCACCGCTGGCTTGTTCACCACCCACTGGTGATGCCCCATTCACAAGGGGGCCCAGGCTGGCCACGCGACCCAGCAGCGTCCATTTGAAGGCAGCAAGCAACAAGCTGGCTCCATTCACAAACCCTGTCCTCCTTTGAAAACCAATCACCGTGCAAAGCGTGACTGGGTGGTGGCCAGCACAGGCCCATCTGTCACGCCCTTTCAGAGAGCCAGGAGAAGGCAGCCGGCCTGGGCTAGCCGCCCCTTTCCCTTTGTACCCTAGGGACACGCACTGTAAGGAGATCACAGCGCCTACTGAATTATTCAGAGCTGCCCTGGGTGTCAGTTTTATTGTAAACATGCAGATTGCTCTGGGCTCCAAACTTCCAACCCTCCAGCTCCAGCTCCTTCCAGGATCTTTCCCTGGCTGCTTTGTGCCTGCGACTGGAGACTCCCCAGGTCTTGCCGGCCTAATTTGCTTTTGACTGGCTCCTACCTGCCTCCAGGCACGAAGGCCTTCGTGCCCTTTACCCACCACTTCTTCGGACCCCATTCTTTGCTCAGAGACTATCCTCCCCGCCACCCCAGCAGTCCTGCCTCTTCCTTGTCTCTTTCTGGCTTCGTTGCCTGAGCTGGTGACATCAGACTCTCCTGAGGGCCTGCCCATTGGGGACGTGTTAATAGCTGATCCCCCATGTCTGTGGGGCTCCCGCTAGTCCCCAGGCCTCGGGAGACTTCGCGGTCTCCCCTCCCGTTCCCGTGTTCTTGGCCCAGCACACCTCTCCCCTTCCCCATGGCTCCTAGCTTCCCGGTTCTCTCTGGAGTTGGTCTGGAGAATACCCCCCAGCTGGTAATGAGGCAGAGATGGTAATGCACATTTAAGAGTAATGAAATGCAGTGATATTTCAGGCCTGACAGACCTATTTCTGGCAGCCTTAGAATTAAAGTGTGAGGCTTTGTACTGTAGCTGCTACTAGGAGCCTTCAGAGTTTTTCTAAAGATGTGAATAAAGCTTCCAGGGTTTCGGCTCAGATCACTGGGGCTATTTATCCTGCTGCTGCTTTCATTGTACCTTTTTATTTGAAATTTTAGAGCTTTTAGATGAAGGAAACACAGCAGCAAGTGCAAAGCATACAAAATATCCTGGTGGGGGGGAATGTCCTGGTTTTTCTCTGCAATTGTCCCTGCGGCTCTGAGGAGGAAGAGCTGCTATAGGGCTTCCGAACAGGGGGAGACTTGCCTCTGTCTCCCCTCAGAGTGCGGTCCTCCTGGA
Source organism: Mustela nivalis (assembly GCF_964662115.1). Taxonomy (NCBI): domain Eukaryota; kingdom Metazoa; phylum Chordata; class Mammalia; order Carnivora; family Mustelidae; genus Mustela; species Mustela nivalis. The sequence continues at coordinate 96,511,134 of NC_139026.1, forward strand.
TTCTTGCCCTGTTGCAGCAGGGAGTGCGGCCTCTTGAGAAAGCTAGAGGAGGGAGTCCCTGCCACCAAGATTGATGGGGCTGGGCGTGGGCTGCCCCTCCCTCGCTGCCTCACTGCTGTGAGTTGAGTGGATGCTGTGCTTGGTTGGGGAATGTGGTAGGAAGAAACAGATCCACTCTGGGTCAACAGTGACAGCTCATTTTTCCAAATCCAGCAAGAAAATCCAGCCTCCTCCTTCCCATCTCTGCATCCAACCCCATCCTCCCATGGCCACCAGGAAGATGACAGCCACCTACAAGGAGAGGCCACGTAGGGCAGTGGTACAAGGCATGGGCTCTGGTGTCCGGCAGACCTGGGGGTGCATCCTGGCTCTGTGCACCAACTGCAGGGTCCGGGGAAAGCCACTCACCCTTTCTGGACTTTGGTGTTCCCATCTGTAAAATGGGGACAATGATGCATCATTTACTGTCCTTGGGATGTGTGCCACGTGGGAAGTAGCAATGTCTATTATTAATATATTGAAGCTGTCTTGGGAGTCAGGAGAGCTGGGTTTCCTTCCTGGCATGGCCACTCATGGGCCATGTCCCTTCTCCCCGCCACAGCCATGGAAAGAGAAGGGGCTTAGGGTCAGACAGAACTAGGTTCCGACCCCATCTCCCTCTTCTTTTGGCTTTGTGAGCTTGGGCAGGTTGCTTTTCCTCCATCCCAGTTTCCTCGTCTGACAAAACAGTGATCATGCGCTCTTGCCTCAAAGAGTTGTGGTAAGGGCTTGATGAGATCCTCTTAACTCGGAATCCACATGGTGCCTGGCAAATGGTAGTTGTTGTGTCAGTAATGGCCCTCTTTCCCCTTCCCTTCTCCTCCCTCTGCTTCTGTTCAGAGGGAAGGTTCAGATCCAGCCACCAGTTCACCGGAAATGCAGGAGGAAGATAAGCATGTCAAATGTCAGCAGACAAGGGGAGATGGCATAATCCAGAATTGGGGAAATTCCAGAGAAGAGATGACCCAGAATCTTCAACGAGTAAATGACATGAGAGAGAAAGAGGGAGAACCAAATGGGATGTGTGGATCCTGATTTGAACAAACCAACTGGGAAAAACTATGAGACTAGTACAGAAATGGGGCTAATGGCTGGGTATTTGGTAACATGAAGTAATTGTCATTATTTTTTAGCTGTAATAATGGTATTGTGATTGCAGTTAAAAAGTCTTTATCTTTTAGGACACATACAGAAGAAATGACAGATTAAGCGAAACAGCGATTGGGATTTGCTTTAAAGTCATGCTGTGGAGTAGAGCGAGGGGGGGGGGGTGGGTATTGGCCACGTGGATAAACAACTGAAGCTGGGTAATGGTAGATGGGGTTTTGTTAAACTACTTTCTCTCATCTTGTATATGTTTGAATATTTTCATTAAAAAAAAAAAAAAGGCAGTGATCCTTTCTAGACGGGAAGTGTCTTCTCCCATCTGTTTCTTCCTCGGCATCCTCCCAGCCCCGCCCTCGGCTCCTGCCGCCTTATCCGTGCCTGGACTGTCTGTGACGACAGCCTCCGATCGCCTCCCAGACTTGGGTCTTTCTCCCTTCCAATCTCCTTCCCATTCTGCCACCAAGCTACCTTCCTAAAACACGAATCAGATCAAGTTACCTCCTTGCTTAAAAACCTTTTGGAAGCACCTTATTGCCAGTCATCTATTATAGTCTAAAATCCTTATGATTTTATGATTTCACTGAGTAAACTCAGCATTCCTGCCCAGTTCCTATTCTGGTATAGTCGTCACCCTCTCATGAAGCCTGGCTGTGCTCACACTGGTCAGGCATTCTCTGACCTCCGGAACTTCTCTTACACGGCTCTCTATTCGGTGGGTCCTCTCCCTTGACCCTAGCTTCATTTATTGAAGACTAAAGTATTTTTCGAGGCTCAGTTCAAATGTTATTCATCTTCATGCTTTCTGGAAGTCTTTACACTCTTCACCAGATATCTCTGCCTCTCTGCCTTCTGGCATATCTTCTGGTAGAATCTCACTTCCTGGCTTTCTGAGGATGGATGGGGCCATGTGACCAGTTTCAGCCAATGAGTTATACATGGAAGTCATACATTTCATTCCTGGGCCAAGAATTCAGTTGCTAATTCAAAACCCTCTGGAGCTCTCCTCCTCTCTGGCTCAGCAATATCCAGATATCAGCTGCTCCCTCGGGCTGGGTTCTGGCTTGAGCATGATGCCACGGACTAGAAACTCCTGTCCACCACGAGGTCTATGTAGTGTGGAATAAATTAGTCTGAGGGGTTATTTGTTTCTTCAGCATAACCTGGTCTATCCTGACTAATACTGCTTCCCTCTCTGATTTGGAATCAACTGTGCTATTATTTTCTGAATATTATTCTCTGAATAGTTTTGCCTTATCATCCTGTATATGTAACATGTCTGGATAATACAGCCCTGGGGGTAAGGAATTCTATTTTATGGTCTTTGCATTTCAGTCCCTGGCACTCGGCATGGTGCCGTGCAGAGCAGAGGCATGAACTGAGTACCTGGCAGTCTGTGGTTGGGATGGGTATAGACAGGGATGTGTAGGGGTTAAGATGTCCCATTCTTGCGAGGGGGCCCCCACATGCATTAGTCATGAAACTGTGATGGTTTGGAGATAGAGCTGGGATCTGGCTTGGATATTCTCAATGGATGGTATGCCCAGCCCCAGGCGATGGATCAATACTGGTCTAAGGCAGTCACAATAATTCCCTTCCCTTGTGGTTATGATTAGTTCACACGTGGGCACACAGTCTAGTTCCAGATGATGAGCTGTAAGGGGAAGTCCCATTCCATCCCTAAAAAACAGAGAGAGATGAGAAATGCACCTAGTCTCTCCTAATTTGGTTCTCCCCGAAAGCAGAGACTGAGAGAGGACTCAAATGCTGATAGTTTATGTGGGAGGGGACCCCAAGGAGCAGGAGAGACAATGCAGAGAGGTTGAAACAGGAGAGAAAGACAAGCCAACAAAGGGTGCATTTCTGAACTTGTTCCACTGGGGCTCGATCCTACTGGATGTCCACTGAGGGACATCAGAATTGTCCCTCCAAATGGCAGGAGGCCAGGGCATTTATCTAATGACTTTCATTGGTTGCCAGTGGCCCCTAATTATATTGGAACTGGATGTTCACCGGTGACTTCTCAATGGCCAGAAATTGGGGACATTTCATCTAATTCCTTCTTTGCTGTGTTGTCCCCTACTTCTTGCTCCTGAACTCTCTTCTGGTCTCCTTCCAATACTTCTCTGCAGCCTCTCTGACCATGTCTTTTTGATTTCCTTCCCAGGCTTCTTTTCCTTTTTCCACTCTGTGGATAGTCTCCTGGATTCTATTCTGGTCTTCCCCACTTCTGCCCACTCTTGCTGGGCAAATCAATTCATGAAATGGTTTCATCTGTTTCTATTGTGATGCCAGCTCCCAAATCCACCCCCACCCCCCAACTTTCTCTCCTGAGTTCTGCAGGCTTACATCTATTTATCTATCTAGCAAATATTTATTGCGCAGTTTGAATATGCCAGGAGTTGGGATAAAGCAGTAAATAGGAACTCACCTTCTAGGAGTGCTAGACAACGTGGAGAGCTAATAAGCAAAATTCAAATAGGTAAGTAAACCAGATAATTTTAGATAGTGATCAGCATTACACAGACAATGAAACAGGTCAATGTGACAGAGTTTGTGTGTGCATGTGTTTGCACTATTTTACAGTGACTGCTTACAGGGGTAGCATTTGAGCAGAGATCTAGTACAGGCATACCTCAGAGATATTGCTGTTTCAGGTCCAGACCACCTTAGTAAAAAGAATATTGCAAAAAGGGAATACCACAATAAAGTGAGTCAAATGAATTATTTTATTTCCCAATGCATATTAAAGTTGTGTTTACACTATACTGTAGTCTATTAAGTGTGCGATAAGATTATGTTTTTTAAAAACCTGATGTATTTACCTTAATTAAAAATATTTTATTGCTGGGTGCCTGGGTGGCTCAAGTCATTAACTGTCTGTCTTCAGCTCAGGTCATGATCCCAGGTCATGATCCCTGGGATTGAGCCTGGCATCGGGTTCCCTATTCAGCTGGAAGCCTGCCTCTCCCTCTCCCACTCCCACTAGTTGTGTTCCCTCTCTTGCTGTGTCTCTCTCTATCAAATAAATACACAAAATCTTTAAAGAAATTACTTCATTGCTACAAAATGCTAGCCATCATCTGAACTTTAGGCAAATCATAATCTTTTTGCTGGTGGAGGGTCTTGCTTTAATGTTTATGGCTGCTGACAGATCAGGTTGGTGAGTGCTGAAGGTTAGGATGGCTATGGTAATTTGGTAAATGGTAAAATGAGACAATAATAAGGTTTATTGCATCATTTGACTTTTCCTTTTATGGATGATTTCTCTGTAGCATGTAATGCTGCTTGATAGCGTTTTACCCAAAGTCAGACTTCTTTCCAAGTTTTAGTCCATCCTCTCAAGCCTGCTACTGCTTGACCAACCAAGTTGATGCGATATTCTAAGTCTCTTCAACTATCTTATTCCACAGTCTTCACAGCATCTTCACCAGGAGTAGATTCCATCTCAAGAAACCACTTTCTTAGTTCATCTGTAAGAAGCAATTCCTCATCCAGGGAAGTTTTATCATGAAATTGCAACAACTCAGTCCCATCTTCAGGCTCCACTTCTAATTCTAGGTCTCTTGCTATTTCCATCACATCCGCAGTGACTTCCTCCACTGGTCTTGAACCTCTCAAAGCTGTCCTTGAGAGCTGGAACCAACTTCTCCTAAACTCCTGTTCATGTTGATATTTTGACTTCTCATGCATCATGACTGTTCTTAATGGCATCTAGAGTGATTAATCCTTTCCAGAAGGTTTTCAATTTACTTGGCCCAGATCCATGAGAGAAGTCACTATCTATAGGAACTATAGCCTTTCAAAATGTATTTCTTAGGGGCGCCTGGGTGGCTCAGTCATTAAGCGTCTGCCTTTGGCTCAGGTGATAATCCCAGGGTTCTGGGACAGAGCCCCACATTGGGCTCCCTGCCCAACAGGAAGCCTGCCTCTCTCTCTCCTGCTTTCCCTGCTTGTGTTCCCCCTCTCAGTATGTCTCTCTGTCAAATAAATAAATAAAATACAAACACCTCAAATGTATTTCTCAAGTAATAAGACTTGAAAGCCCAGATGACTCCTTGATCCATGGGCTGCAGAGTGTACGTTGTGTTAGCAGGCACGAAAGCAACATTAACCTCATTGCGCATCCCTGTCAGAGCTCTTGGGTGACCAGGTGCATTGTCAATGAGGGTAATATTTTGAAAGAAATCTTCTTTTCTGAGAAGTAAGTCTCAACAGTGGGCTTAAAATAGTCACTAGACCATGTTATAAATAGGCGTGCTGTCATTTAGGCCTTGCTGTTCCATTTACAGAGTACAGGCAGAGTGGATTCAGCATAACTCTTCAGGGCTCTGGAATTTTCAGAACGGTCAGGGAGCAATGGCTTCAACTTCAAGTCATCAACTGCATTGGCTCCAACCAGAGTCATTCTGTCCTTTGAAGCCAGGCATTGACTTTTCCTCTTGAGCTATGAAAGTCTAGATAGCATCTTCTTATAAAGGTTGTTTCGTCTACATTGAAAATCTGTTCTTTAGTGTAGCCACCTTCATTAATGGTCTTAAGTGGATCTTCTAGATAACTTGCAGCAACTTCCCCATCAGCATTCGCCGCTTCACCTTGTGCTTTGATGTTACAGAGACGGCTTCTTTCCTTGGGCCTCATGAACCAACCTCTGCGAGCTTCCAACTCTTCTCCTGCAGCTTCCTTATCTCTCTCAGCCTTCATGGAATTGACAAGACTTAGGCCCTTGCTCTTAATTATGCTTTGGATTAAGGGAATGTTGTGGCCGGTTTGATCTTCTATCTAAACCACCAAGCTTTCTCCATTATCAGCCATAAGGCTGTTACCCATTCCTACCATTTGTATATTCACGGGAGTAGCACATCTAATTTCCCTCAGGGACTTTTCCTTGCCTTCACAACTCGGCTAACTCTTTAGAGTAAGAGGCTAGCTTGTAGCCCATCGTGGCATTTGACCAGACTTCCTCACTAAGCTCTAAGCACTAACTTTGATGTAAAGTGAGAGACACGTGACTCTTTCTTGCACTAGAACACCGCGAGGCCATTGCAGGGTTATTCATTGGTCTGATTTCAATATTGTTGTATCTCAGGGAATATGGAGGCTGGAGGAGAGGGTGAGAGACCGGAGAACAGCCAGACAGTGGAGCAGTCAAGAACACACACAACTTTTATTAAGTTTGCCATCTTTTTTTTTTTTTTTTTTTAAGATTTTATTTATTTATTTGACAGAGAGCAAGCATGAGAGAGGGAACACAAGCAGGGATAGTGAGAGAGGGAGAGGCAGGCTACCTGCTGAGCATGGAGCCCATAGGGTTCGATCCCAGAACCCTGGGATTATGACCGAGCTGAAGGCAGATGCCTAACGGCTGAGCCACCCAGGTGCTGCAAGTTTGCCATCTTATATAGTTGCAGTTTATGGCACCCCTGAACAATCACAATAACACATCCAAGATCACTGAGCACAGATCATCATGACAAACCAAAATGTGACACAGAGACACGAAGTGGATAAACAACACCAACAGGCTTGCTTGATGTGGGTTTGCCACAAACCTTCAATTTGTAAAAAACGCCACAACCATCTGAGCCAGGTGCAGCAAAGCCAAGTGCAATAAAATGAGGTCCACATGTTGTGGTGTCTGTCATCTGCGGCTGTGCAAGTGTGAAGGCCACAAACTTACGAGTGCGCTTGAGGATGAGAAGGAAGGCCAGTGTGGTAGGAGCAAGGTCAGCACAAGGTAGCCTGGTGTGTGCGAGAAGACCTGAAAAATGGCAGGAGCCAGGTCAAGTACAGCAACGTAAGCAAGTTTTCATCAAATCCCCAAGGGATGCTTACTTAGGCTTTTGCACACATTTGAGAACTGAGGACGATGGAGAAAGAGAACTTGGCATTGGAAAAAAACTCCATTTCAAAGTTCTTCTTCTTTTATTTTTTTAAAAAGATTTTATTTATTTATTTGACACAGAGAGAAAGCAGAAGCAGAGGGAGTGGGAGAGGGAGAAGGAGAAGCAGACCCCCCTACTGAGCAGGGAGCTGGATGCAGGGCTCAAGTGGGGCTCGATCCCAGGACCCTGGGATCATGACCCGGCCGAAGGCAGATGTTCAACCACCTGAGCCACCAGGAGACCCCAAAGTTATTCTTAAAAAAATGGTTCTAGAAAGTGTAGAACATACACAAGTTTAAAATACTACCACATCCTCTTACATGCCCATCACCCATCTTCAACACCATCAACTTAATTTTACAAAGCAAACAAAATAGTAGCCAGGAAGGAAGGAGGAAAACCAGGGAAGTGCTGTGTCCATGAAGCATGTCAGAGAGAGAGAGAGAGAAAGAGAGAGAGGTAATCAGTGGAGAATTAAGGCAGAAAGGTTGTGTATGCTTAGCAGAGGTCATAGTCCTATGGCCCCATGGGGACCCACAGTGACACAGCGAACATGGTGGTTATGTGCGGACAGCTTCCCTTCAACCGGTGTCCCCTGTTTCCTCTTTCAGACGATCTTCAGTGGCTACTGTATGGATGAGAGCCGGGGGTGAGGTTTGGATCTGGGTTCAGGGAGTTTATCTGGGGAGTGATAGCAAGGGGTTTGGAGAGTTTTATCTGGGGGGTGATTAGGGGTTCATGGAGTTCATCTGGGGAATGATAGGGGCATTCAGGGAGTTTATCTGGAGGGTAATCGGGGAGCAAGGGGAGTGAGGCAGGGAAGGAGCAAAAGCATGAAGAGTGTGTTACTGAGCTGGTCAGCACTGTGGGTAACTGGAGCTCAAACTGGCTGACCATAACCTGAGAAGTTCCTAGGTAGAAGGTATCTCAAATTGTCCCTCAGAAGCCCAGAAGGCTAGGCCTTCTATTCAGTGGACTCTCACTCCCATTTCTGGAGGGTTGTGCCAGGAACATCACCCTCCTGTATTTCTGGGCTGCTCTGCATGCTGGCTGAGGGAATGCACCAGGTTCATGCAGCAGAAAGCTGGAGATGCGGTGGCTGCTGAGGGGGGCTGCTGTCAGTGCATGGGGGTCTGTTTGCTGCAGCCACAGCCCAGTCCACGGTGGGCCACGGACACATAGTGTGGAGCTAGTCTAAAGTTGTCTCCTGCAGCTCCTGCCACCTGCACAACAGAATCTGAACTCCTTATTGTGACATTGGCCTCCCTCTCTTACCCAGTTCTGAAACCTGGAAGTCATTCTAAATGTTTCCCTTAGCACCCTCGTCCTTGTTTGCTGCCACCGTCACCCCCTTAGAACAGATAGTCATTCCTTGAGGACCATGATGATGACCTCTTCACCTTTTATTAAGTACAGGGATACCAGATAAATGATGTGTTATGAAAAGTTCACGGTGCTGTAAGCACAAAGGAGTGCACAGAAGGGAATCCCTCCCACCCCCCAGTACCAGAGGCTCAGGGAAAACTTCTGGAAGGAGTGATGAAGAAGCTGGACTCTGAGGACTGGGTAGGAATTAGCCAAGCTTACAGGTTTCAGACAAAGGGAAGAGCAAGTGTGAAAACTCATGAAGAGCCAAGCAAATTTAAAACACTGAAGGGAGGTTGGATCATTTCAAGTGTGAAGGAGAGAGAGAGAGAGAGAGAGAGAGAGAGAGAGAGAGAGATTGGAGGTAAACAGTGGCCAAATCATGCAGAACCTGGAAAACCTTATTAAGAATATTGACTTTATTCTAAAGAAAATGGGAAACCTGAAGGATTGAAGCAGGAGAGTGTTGGGACTGAGTTGGAGTTTTAGTAAGAATACTTTAAGTATGGGGAGAAGTAAGTGCATCACACAAGATTAGAGGAAAAGAGCAGTTGGGGGAGGGTGGCCGTTGACCACGCAGTAGAGGATGGAGTTCTAAACTAGGGCAGTGGCAGTGGGGATGGAGAGAAATGGATGAATTGAAGAGATATTTAGGGGTAGGCTCAGAAGGACATGGAGGTGGGAAATGAGAGCATGGGAGAAGTCTGTGGTGATGCCCAGGTTTATGGCTTGGCAAATGGGTGGTGCATCAGTTAGCATGGGTTATGCTCTATGGTAGCAACAAACATGCTCCCAATCTCAGTAGCTTAATATAGCAAAGGTTTACTTCTCATTCTTGCTGTGTAGCCATCACAGATTGTAAAGAGAGTTTCCTCTTATCAGGGACCAGTGTGACAGAGGCTGTGTCTCAGTACATGCTTCCATAGTCACTTGAAGGCAGCAAAAGGGGATGTGGCCAATCCTTTAAAATTAAAACTCAGTGGGGCCGCGGTGGCTCAGTTGGTTAAGCATCTGCCTTTGACTCAAGTCATGATCTCAGGTTTCTGGGACTGAGTCCTGTGTTGGGCTCCTGCTCAGTGGGAAGCCTGCTTCTCCCTCTGCCTGCTGCTTCCCCTGCTTGTGCTCACTGTCAAATAAATAAATAAAATCTTAAAAAAAATTTAATACTCAGTGTTCTTTAGCCAAAACGAGTCTCATGGCCTCCCCTCATTTCAAGGGGGGCAGGGACATGCAGTCCTACCATGGGATTGGCAGGGGGGGAATTGGACATGTCAGGTGAGTGACACCAGGGACTGCCATGGATGGAGAGTGACGGCGCTATTCACTGAGATGCGGAAATGGGTAGGACCAGTTCTGGGATCCTGCACCTCTCCAACACATCCTGCGTTCTGTGGCCAGAATCCTTTTCCCAAAACAAAAGTCTCATGTCATTCTCTTTTCAAATCTCTTTAGAACCCAAATCCCACTCCCCTACCTGGTAGCTGTGTAAACCCATAGCGCGGTCAAGGGTCTTAGCACTTGCCTACCTGCCCAGCTCCGTCTACTGGCATTCCTCTCTGTCCCAGCCACCTTCTCCCCCTTTATTCTCCAGCAGGACTCAGAGTGCCCTGAATATGCCTCACTTTCTCAGCCTCTAGACCCTCACGCGTGCTTTTTTCTCTGCCTGGAATGCCCTCCTTCACTCTTTGCCTCCCTACGCATCTGGAAAGCTTCTATTCCTCCTGTGAGAAGCCTTTCTATATTCCTCCAGGCAGACTTAGGTGCACCTTCTTTTATTCCGCTGGTTCATGTTATCCCCATTTCTATGACAGTCCTGACTTTATTTTGATAATAGCATTTAGGTGTCTGTTTCCCTCTGTATGTGGCTTCTAAACTCCTTATTTGTTGTCTACTCAGTAGCTATTCCTTACACCTTGCCACAGTACACGGGTTCCCTCAGAGGATTCACTTATTCCCAGCGAAGGGATTCAGGTAGGATGGACTCCTGACCCCAGCTATCCCTCAGCTAATCAATACATCGACCTAAGTGGCTGGTTCAGGGATGGGTACTTGACCCATTTTAAGGAAATGGGAGAACACGAGTCTTGGGACTTGTAAAGCAGGTACGAGTATGAAGATGTGAGTCTGGAATTGCTGAGCCATTTGATGACTCCCGTGGGAGGACCTGGAACTGCTAGAAGGCCACCATAGGAAACAAGGTGATGAAACCACCATGAAAGGCTGTGTGGCACAGGGGGGAAACAGATTCCTTGGTGACATGTGTGAACTCTTGGATCAAGCATTGCTCACAGCCAGCTCTTCCTCAGGACTTCAGAGTAATGTGAACCAATACCTTCTCCTTACTGCTTAAACTGGTTGAGTTGGATTTTTGTTTCTTGCCACCTAAAGAGTCCTCACTAGTACAGAAATCAGTAACACGAGTGTGGAGGCATTTCAAGAGGGAGGAGCTCCCCCCCGCCAAAGTGAAGTTGGTTCAACCAAGGAGGTAAGATGAAGAGCAGTAAGAACCCCTATATCTTGGGTTGAGAAATTGGTAATCTGATATAGCTAGTTATACGGTTTCCTATTATATCTTGGGAGGCAGATCATGTGCCTGCTGTAGCTGTAGCTGAGATTCTGGAAACTGGCAGGACTGGAAAATCCCCCAACTTTTGCCTCCAGGTACATTACGATAAGCAGAAACAGGGGTGGGGGAATACACTGCATGAGATAAGACTGGGATATGGATTAATCCGGCTCTCTAGCCCTTTCTTCAGCACCTCCTGTTTTCTACACCTCCAAAGGGAATTATCAATCCCATCAGAGATGTAGGTGGGATATCAGGCTACAGGTAAGGACCAGACTCAAGGTGCCTTCCCAGTTGTTCTAAGGTATAGTTCAAAATTAAATATAAGGCTGAATGTCTGGAGGGAAGGTGCCTTCCCAGTTGTTCTAAGGTATAGTTCAAAATTAAATATAAGGCTGAATGTCTGGAGGGACGCTAAGGCCCATTTCGTACCAGACTCCAGACCTAGTCTAGTCTCAGCAAGATCTCTGGTTTTATATACTAGCTCATAGAATATGTCAGAAGCAAATAGACTAGAAGCCTATCAATGGAGTTGTAGTGCCAAAGAAATTCTATGCCCAGATGAGTGTCTAAAGACTTTTCAACTCTTAGATCCCCCAACACAGTGAATCAACCTTCATAGAAATAAAACATTAAAGAACTGTAATTCTTACAGTTTATATGTACATATGAATTTTATCTAAGGTGTCAATTTTGGGTTTCATCCCCCTCACATATGATTCCTTTCCTCTGAGATTGGTCTCAGGAATAAGCATTATTGATAAATGTCCCTGATGATTCACATCAGCAGGTGACAAGGGAACCTCACTTTGGGAGACATTGCATTTAGGGTAATATTAAATTCCTTATGGACAGGCAGCAGGACTTCTTTTGTCTTCACAGTATCTTGCACTGTGTAGGGCACACAGAATGGGAGCTTGGCAGGGTCTTGTCTACTAGACCTGAAAAGCCTGGGTTTCCAGAGCCAAGGTGGTTTTGGGAAGTGTGTAGACTATGACTCCAGAGACTGATCTCCCTGAATTCCTGCCTCCTGCTCCTTGATTCTTCTTTGCACCTATTGGGGCAGCCATATCCAGACACTGAGTGGGCAGAGAATATATCTGGTATCTTTTCTCAGTGCCCCTTATGGAGGCAGAGAGCTCTGCAACATCTGTGGGGGTGAGGAATGTGTCAAATACTGGAGAGAGTGTTTACTGGGTTTCTCATGTTTATTTTCTTCCTTCCACCACACCTCAGGACAGGGAGTGTTCTGAGAGCCTCAGTGAAGCAATTATACATTTCTGGCATGTTGGGTGACTTGTGTCTCAACTTCACACACCATCAAAGGCCTTGGAATTGTCAAGGTCAGGATATTTAAAACTACATTCTTGGGAGTGTTCTGGACACTGCCAGCTCAGCTCAGGAAGAGAGACGTGCCCAGAGGACAGCTGTCAGGGTTAGTGCCCATAGTTTATGGCAGGTCTAACAGCATGCAGCAGTTATGGGTATGGCTGTGTTGTTATTTAGTTCTAGTTGGTGATTGCCAAGTGACCACAGATTTCTCTTTTGAAATTCATTCTCCTAAACATTTAATTCAGCACCTACTGTATGCCAGACACCAGGGAGGATACAAAGATGTGTAGGCACAAATTTACCCCAAATGAGCTCACAGACCAGAAAGGAACATAGTGGTCCTGCAGAGACTCATGAACAATAATCACACCCGCAGGCAGGGTATTATAAGCTCACTAAGGAAGGATATACAACTTGGAGTGGTGGAGATGATGGAAGGGCATAGGAAAATCTTCTGGGAGTAGGGTCTTGGGCTGAATATATAAACTGAAGTAAGTTAACCAGGCCAACTTCAGTTTCTGGCCAAGATGGAATAACAGGGGTGGAATTTACCCTACCACGTGAAGCAATGAGAAAGTTGTACAATATATGTGAAACAATGGTTTTGGACATTAGCACAGGACAATGGTCCTCAGGAGAGGGAAAACAACCCAGGTGAGCCCTGAAATTGTTTCAGCCTACTGTCTTGAGAGAGTTCCTAGTGTGTAGCACAAAAAGGAGGACACAGGTGAAGTTCAATAGTTTCTCAGAGTTGAGGAGATAGACCAGGGAATCTAGGGAGGCCAAGGCAGCTACAGTTTTCAGGGCCGAATACCAGAGAAGAGTAAGGCACGGAGGAGGGAAGGATGAAAGGAGAGAGGGAAATAGAGAAAGAGATAGGAAAGGAGATATCCAGAAATCTGCAGAGGGTTCCTTTGAGTCTTTTGCTGAGTATTGGTCAGAGCATGTGTATATGGAAACCACCTGAGTGAGGGAAACAACCATGAGAAAAGGAACACAGGAATTAATCTCTGGAGCTCACACAAGGCAAAGAATAATTTGTATTCACTAGCCAGAATGGCAAACCTCATACATCACATCAGACAGAATACTCAGAAGGGGATTACCTCAGTCGTGGGGCAAAATTAACTCTTGTCGGGCACCTGGGTGGCTCAGTGGGTTAAGCCGCTGCCTTCGGCTCGGGTCATGATCTCAGGGTCCTGGGATCGAGTCCCGCATCGGGCTCTCTGCTCAGCAGGGAGCCTGCTTCCTTCTCTCTCTCTCTGCCTGCCTCTCAGTGTACTTGTAATTTCTCTCTGTCAAATAAATAAATAAAATCTTTAAAAAAAAATTAACTCTTGTCTAAGGAATATGCTGGTTCCAACTAACAAAACTTAAAAACAAGCCTTAAAAGTATCAAACTGCTTTCAAGTAACTTAACTGTGTCCCAAAACAAAGCTCAAGAGTATTTATAGGAATTTACAGGACAAACATGTCCAGCATCTAACAAGGTAAAATTCACAATGTTTGCTATTCAGTTCAAAATCACTAGGTATGCAAATAATCAAGAAAATATGACCTATGACAAAAGAAAGAAATCAATCAATGGAAGCAGACCCAGAAATGACATATATGTTAGAATAAGGACATCAGTAGACATTAGTTGACAAAGACATATAATGTTCAAGAAAGTAAAAGAAGGATTAAACATGTTAAGTAAAAGCATGGCAGATATAAAAAAGATCCAAATCGGGGTGCCTGGGTGGCTCAGTGGGTTAAATCCTCTACCTTCAGCTCAGGTCATGATCCCAGGGTCTTGGGATTGAGCCCCACATCAGGCCATCAGGCTCTCTACTCAGCAGGAAGCCTGCTCCCCACCCCACCGCCTGCCTCTCTGTCTACTTGTGATCTCTGTCTGTCAAATAAATAAATAAATCTTAAAAAAAAAAAAAGAAAAAAAGATTCAAATCAAACTTCTAGAGATGAAAAACAATATGAAGTGCAAAAACACCCTGGATGGGATTAACATCAAGTAGACACTGCGGAGGAAAACAGTGGTAAATGTAAAGACATAATTATAGAGACTATCCAAAATGAAATACAGGGGTGAAAAAAGACTAAGGAAAGGAAAAAAACCCAAAATAAAACAAAACAGAACATCAGTAATCTCTGAGAAGACTCCTGGGACCTAACATATGTGTAATTGGAGTTTCAGAAAAAGGAGAAGGGCAGAAAATATAATAAAAAAAATAATGATGGTTAAGTTGGAAGAGCATGAGACTGCTCATCTCAGGGTTGTGAGTCTGAGCCTCATGTTGGGTGTAGAGATTACTTAAAAGTAAATAAGTTAATAAAATTTTTTAAAATGACCCAATATATTCCAAATGTCATGAAAACTATAAACCCAAGAAGGTCAATGAACCCCTAGCACAAGAAACTGAGCTGTATAAAGGCACATCATAATCAAACTGCTTGAAAGCAATACTAAATAGAATATCTTACAAACAACCACAGGGAAAAAGACATCACGTATAAAGGAACAAAGATAAAAATGACAGCAGACTTCTTTTAAAAATAAAGCCAGGGGTCAATGGAACAACATCTTTAAAGTACTGAAAGAAATAAAGGTCACTCTAGAATTTTATACCCAACAAAAATAACTTTCAGAAATGAAAATGAAATTTCAAACAAAACGTGAAAAAATTCATCATCATCAGACTTACACTATAGGAAATGTTGACAAAATCTTTCAAGCAGAAGGAAAATTATACTGGATCAAAGTCTGGATCTACACAAGGCAATTAAGAGCACTAGAATTGAGGTGTTTCATCTAACATGAAGAAGGAGTAGTATCATTAGGGTATTACAATTTTGAAACCTCAAAGAATAGTGGATCTAGGCAAGCATGAACAATGGTTGACAATATCACAAAAAGGGAGACAACCAGATATCTATCACATGCATCAATAGAGACACACTTCACCATCTGTGTAAAGAACCTTGACCAAAAAGCAGAAAAAAAGAGGTCATAATAGTCAAACCTGATTCTAGATCTAACTACCAATTTACAGGATGTATAAGTGGCAGGAAAACATTTAAGTGACACCAGTTGGTTTTAGCAGACAAACAAACCCAGATTTGGGAAATTCTGTAGGATAAACCACCAGATTTTTATTTCATCAAAACAAACAAGAAAACAAACAAACAAACTTACAAGGAGATAGAACGAGAGAGAGTGACAGTTACGTGGAGGGGCATCTGTAGACAGCAAGGGACTTAAGTAACATATCAGTCAGTCACAACATGTGGTTCTTATTTAGATCCCTAATTCTAACTGAAAAGGGAAAAACTGGATGGCATTCAGGAGAATGTGAACACTGACAGGTATATGAAGGAATTATTGGAGGAAAAAAAAAGTGAGCCAGGCCAGGAGAGGAGGAAGTTCACTCCAGAGGGTGGGGACAGCAAGGGCCAAGGCGTGCCCTCTTAGTGAGCGGGGAGCAGTCTGGCAGCTTCCTGCTGCATACACGTCTTCTCTTACCTCTAGGCTCGGGCTGGCTCTGCTGCTCTGGTTTTGGAGCTAGGAGAAGACCGAGTAATTGACATGGAGACTATTTATGTCAATGTTTTCTGGCCTCCTGGGTGTAGAGGCTGCCTTAAGAGGAAGTCCTGAGGGTTGTCAAGGCCATTCTCAGCAACAAGGGACAAGGACTGAGCAGCGTGGGTGGGACAGAGGCTTTGAGAGCCCTAACCTCATCCCCACCTCCCAGGTCTGCCCCGGGGGGAGAAGACCAAGATGGGGAGACCGAGCAAAGAGAAGAAGAGGAAA
Source organism: Mustela nivalis (assembly GCF_964662115.1). Lineage (NCBI taxonomy): Eukaryota > Metazoa > Chordata > Mammalia > Carnivora > Mustelidae > Mustela > Mustela nivalis. The sequence goes on from NC_139026.1 coordinate 96,527,233, forward strand.
GAAAGGAGGGAGGAGAGCCCCAGAGGCTGGGGTTAGAGCTCAGTGTGCATTCGGGGCCTTCAAAGTGTCGCTTGACTTCAGGCTCTAAACATTGGGGGGCATGCTGCCCTCCTCCCCTCATGCTGCCTGCAGGCTGGGTGGGGGGCAAAGCTTTGAAAACGGAAGGAGAAAGGGGACACTCTGGCCACTGAGACTACAGAGTTTGCTTAGGTTGACAAGAAAGCTGATGTAATGAAATGGCTGAAGGACAGGCCAGGGGACCTGACCCTGGCTTACCCATGATCACGCAGGGTTGACCACAGACACCAAGGGGCCCCTGTTCTGTGGTTCACTGTTGCACCGCACGCTCAGTGAGAGACAACAAGAATCTTATGAGCTTAATGGTAACTCATTAGGCCGGGCCCTCTTTTAGGTGTTTTACATATTCATTTCATCTCCTCAACAACCCTTTGAGGAAGCTACTGTTATTAAACCCATCAGAGAGATGAGGTAACAGCCTAGAGAGGAGAAGTCAATTACTTGAGGTCACACAGATAGAAAGTGGCCCAGTTGTAACTGAACCTAGGGAAAATCTAGTTCCAGAGCTCACGCTCTTTGCCACTCCCCTGAACAGCGGCAACGACCTGGGGCCAGGCCAGGGTCAGCCCACTCCCCAGACCGAGCTTTGTGCGGCCTCTTCCTTTCCCCACCAGGCCAGCTGGGGCTCAGGGCTGGAGGCTTCCTGGTGCTCTGGAAGAGACCTTGGAACCACGCTGGAAAAGCCACCCTGTGCACGAAGGGCTGTTCGGGCCCCAAGGCTGGGGGAGAGTTTGCCAAAAACAACAGCAAGCCTTCCCTAAACTGTTCTCAGCTGCACAGCCTGGACGCTGGGCGGCTTGTCCGTGATTCTTATCAGCTCTCCGACAGAGAGCTCTGAATGGCGAGCATTCCGATCCCAGAATATTAGGTGAGAACCGGGGAAGGGAAGGCAGCACCCTGCCAGGAGGAGGGCTCGGAAAGGCCCGGATGTGAAGCCCAGCCTCGCTCTTGGTGGGCAGCTGGGGCTCCTCCCCAGGTTCTGGCAGAACACCCTTGAACAATTTAGCCTGAAATAGCATAAGAACTTCTTTCCCATTTTTTTTTTTCCAGGCTTTTGGATGAAATTATATTTTACAAATGACTCATTATTATATTTATAGCTTCTCTCCAAATGATTCAAATTGTGGTTTGTCGCCTCCCTGTCTCTCAGCTCCCCCCAGCTCGACAGAGAGAAGTGCTGTTTACTGTATGGCCAGGTGTGGCTGCGGAGAGCAGCTCTGCCCTCCCTATAATTACGTTTGCCTGAGCCCTGACAAGCACCCCAACGCGGTTAGTCATGTGCAGCCTTTGTTCCAGCATGTTGTTGGGAGACAGTATCCGACATTAACTCAGCTTGGAATCTGCTCCTGGAGGAAGTGCATGTGTGTGGTGGGGGGAGTGGGCGCGAGTGGGTAGCAGGAGGGGGAGGCCTGTTCTTGGGGAGGCTGTGACAGAGGGTGCCTTTGTGAGGGCAAAGACGGGGGAAGCTGAAGCTGTGGTTCCTCAAAGGCCTGGGAGAGGAGGCTGGGGTGCGAAAGGGCCTACTTCTTGGTGGGGTGGGCAGTACTCCGCCCACGAGTCGAGAGGCAGCCGGTGGCTCAGACATCTCAGGCTGGGCTAGTGTCACGTTGTCAACACGTCACGGTTTCTTGTGAGGAACCACTCTAGCTCTTTCTGGAAGGGGCGTGCGGGGGGTGGGGGGTGGGGGTGTTCTTGAGTTCCCTCCCCCCACCAGAAAGCTCCTCGCTCAGTGTCTGCTCAGGTCGCGCTCCCCACTCACCCTGGCTGCTCCTGAGCTCCCAGGAAGGTGTGGTCTTGTGGTGCAGCTCTCTCTCACACAGGCCACCTTGGAGAGGAAGGGTGGAGAGGAGTCCGGGATGAGGCCCTACTTACTCTGCTAGGTGCCACTGGGATCAGAGTCCCCCTAGTCTGCTCTGCCTGGATACTAAGAAAAGGTAAAAGGCCAAAAAATGGGAAAGATCATTTTGGCATTCCTGGTGACATTCTGAGCGTCTCACAACAACCCCCTGCCCCTTGGGGTCCTTGGATCTGAGGGGTGGAGACCTGCAGATGCCTCTGGCTGGCTGTGGGTTGAGGGCTCCGGACCAGCGGCAAGGAGAGTCACCCCAAGCGCCCACAAGGCCCAGAGGAGGGAAGAGAAACAGGCCACTCCAGAGGGAATCGGCTTCCCCGGAAACCTCTGCACACCCCTTCCTGTGCTTTAAAGGAACATTGGCTTCTTGGCGGTAGAGATCCTGCAGCTGGGCCGCCCTGGCTGCACAGGAGGCCGGGTGGCGTGTGGTGGGAAGCCTGCACTTGGACGTGGTTTTAACCCCGGGGCTCTGTTTGTGTCCCCGGATTGTCCGCCCGGGTTCCTTCAGGCCTGATTCCATTTTCACTTCTTGGCACTGCCTGAGTGAGTGGGAAGGGGACTCGGGAGGAGGTGATGTGGGAATGGGTGTGGATGAGCATAACGTAATTATTGGTGAAATCAGTATGAAGCCTTAAGCAGATGACTTCCATCTGGGCTCAGCTGGGTCCCTGTGAAGTGCCTGAGCTGGTCCTGAGGCATGGCAGGGGCCAGAGACCGGGAGTCCTGGGACCTCTCCCTTTAGGATGTTCTATGGAGGTGGGGAGGGGCCCTAAGTCTCTCCTCAAAGGGAAGGGAAGGCTGAGAGGAGGACCAGAAAGGGTTGTATGAGGCAGAGTGGCAAAAGGAAGGGAGAAGGTCAGGTGTGGCCTTACCTGGAGTGTGGGTGACCTGAACGTCCTCCTCAGGCCTGAGGGAAAGAGAGAATTTATTGGAAAGAAGTGCTAGGGGCTCGAGGCTGGGTCAGTCAGTGGCGTGTGCAACTCTTGATCTCGGGATTGTGGGTTCGAGCCCCATGCTGGGTGTAGAGATTACTTAAAAAAATAAAATATTGAAAGAAAGATGGAAAGGAAAAAAGGGTGAGCAAGCTGCCTCTTACCTCAGGTGCAAGCCGAGCCAGGGCTGGGGGGCCTCTAGCCACAGGGAAGCCAGCTGGTGGTCAGACTGAGGGGCAGCCAACTCGGCCAACTGAGGCCACCTTTGGAACACCTTCTTCATGGGGTTTGTGGTCTGTGGTAGTCCTACTTGTTTTGGCCCTTTTCCATCAGTCTTTCGACAGCCATGTCAGTGGACCGAGAGTGTTTTGAACATTATTATAAAAGGTGCCATTTTCGAATGTGTGCTCATGGGCTACACCTCTCCTCCCTGGCGTTTCTCCTACTCCCCGCCCCAGCTGTGCGCCCACTTGGAACCCCATTCCACGCTTCATCCAGGCAATGCTACACGCATCCTGTGGGCAAAGCTGGAGGCTGGCTTGGAATAAAGGCCAGTCATGGAGAAAATACATTATTTCAGTAAAAGGGGGCTTTCGTAGCAGACGAACAGCCTGTGAAGGATTTGCTCCATTGTACGTTGAATGAGGATGATGATTTTGGGATGTTGACTGAAAATCGAAGTATTTTGGGCTTATCTGTATACCTCCTTATTTTAAGTAGCAACTTCTTACGTCTGAGGTGTTTTTAGTCTGATGGCGTGAAATGAGAGATGATGAGACCAGCTTGCACACACTTCTCAAGGTGTGTTCCTATCCATTATCTCACTCAAGGCTGGCTCTGGTCTTCTCCACTTTCTTTCTAAGGATATGGAGACAGATGAAATAACTTGCCCAAGAGTGCACAGCTAATGAATGATTGAACTAGGTTTCGAACCAAAGTCTAAAGCCTCCTGGTCCAGTGGTAACCCCTTTGTGATTCTTCTGTTTTCCCCCTAGTTGAGAAGGAAGCGTATGCCTCCAGCAAGATGGGCGGAGTCAGCAGAGATGCTGACCACCAAGTCCGAGAGCAGGTGAGGGCACGCCCTTTATTTATTTATTTATTGTTTTTTAAAGATTCTATCCATTTATTTATTTATTTATTTGTCAGAGAGAGAGAGAGAGAGAGAGAGAGAGAGAGAGCGCGCACACATAAGCAGGCAGAATGGCAGACAGAGGTGGAGAGAGAAGCAGTCTCCCTGCTGAGCAAAGGAGCCCGATGCGGAATTCGATCCCAGGACCCTGGGACCATGACCCAAGCCAAAGTCATTGTGGTAAAATATATGTAACCTGAAATGTACCATTCTGCACGTAGCTCGGGGACAGTAAGTACATTCACATTGACAGTTAAGTACACTGGGCAACCTCACTACTACCCATCTTCAAAACCTTTTTCATTTTCCTAAACTGAAACTCCATACCCACTACACAGTCATTCCCATTCTCCCCTCTTCCTAGCCCCCAGGAACCGCTAATCTACTTTCTGTCTCTGGGAATTTGACTCCTCTGGGTTCATCATGTGAACCCAGAGGAATCTGGGTAAGTGGAATATTGTAAGTGGAATCTTATATTTGCCCTTTTGTGTCTGCCTTATGCTTATTTTTAATTGGCTCATCACTTTCAATGACAACAGAGGTGGTGCAGGTGAGTAGCACCCCCATGCCCAGAGAGGAGTAAAAAAACAAAAACAAAACCGAGAGAACAAAACAGGGAGAGAAAGAACAGGAGTGATTTGGGGTGGATTTCTTGACTGTCAAGGGTACCAGATGTAAGGGGGCGGTGGTGGCGGGTGGATAGGAAGAAAGTGTTACATAGAAAACAGAGTGCTGAGCTTTATCATCCCAGGGGAGGGGTAGCGTTGTCCCTGGGAGGTAGATGCCTCCTTTTTGAGGTTTATGCTATGATGGACCCTGATGGGGAAGCTACTCCAGTAAGAACAGTGTGGTCCTCTGACCATGCAGAAGGCAATACAAATGGTTCTGCAGGAGAAATCCACAGGATCTTGGAATTTGGGTAGAAGGGTCTGGAAGAGAAGAGGCTGGAGAAGATAGGATATGCTGGGACTTAGGATGAAGTGAGAAATATCTCGAGGCAGGGGAATGGTTGATGAAGTTTTAGGGGAGTAATGTTTATGCATGGATCCGAATGTGCTTGCTGTGGTCCCCTTCCGTTACCCCAAACTTTGAGTCAACATCTGCTTCTGCGTCCTTCAGCCTTCTGCAGGTCCAGGGGCAGCTGTGGGATTAGGAAGGGAACAAGGGGGCAGTGCCAGGAGGGAGGGAGGGACAGTGGCTGCAGCAGGTGAGACGCAGATGGAGACAAAAAAGCAGGGAATCAGAGCCAGAGGTCACCAGAGGAAGCACAGACCCTCTGCGAACTCTGGGGACAGAGATGGTGCTGGGAGCAGGAGGCTAGGAGGATCGTGAGGTTGGGGGGACACAATGATGGAGTCCCTACAGTAAGTGGGGTGGGGCTCAAGTCATTTCCTTGAGTACTAGGTGGCAGGCATTCCAGGTAGACAACTGGAAGGAAGGTGTGGATGTGGATCTTCTCTTCCTGGGAACCTAGTGGCAAGATCTAGCCAGGGCACAGCTGGGTAATTTACGAAGCAGGGGCTCTCTGAGGCCCCCTCAGCTCAGCTCACTGCCTTTGGGATTTCTGTATGCATGGGGAAAGCTATTGTATTTTGAAAGATGGAGATGGAGTTAGAACCAAAGCCCAGCCCAGAACATGTCTTGAGCTTTCAAAACACCATTCTCTTTAAACTCATCTGAAAGCAGAGAGCTGGGGCTGTGACCAGCTCTGATGGAGATGGATGCTTTCTGGACCTCCTAGACAGAGCAGGAGCCCAGTGAGAGGGTCTGGCTGCTCCCACCCAGACACCCCAGAGAAGGCTGGCATGGAGAGCAAGCTTCATGTTGCCGGGAACGCTTGGAGTTTTCCTAACCGGGTCCTGGGCTGAGTGTGGGCTGGGGTGGAGCCCTGCCTGGAATTAGTGATGCGCCCTGAGATCTTGGGACCAGCCTGCGTGGTGGCGGTGAGGCCGACCGAGGACATTCCCCCCCCCCCCCCCCGGTCCTCTCCAGTCTTGGCCCAGAGAACCAAGGCTCACGGCTTGTCTGGCTGGTCCTCATTTTAGCCCCAGCCCAGTAACCCTTCATCAGTGGGTCCTGGAGAAAAGGGCCTGGCTTGGCTCACACTTGAGGAATGTTTGCCAAATGTGTTAGTTGCCACTAAAAGCTTGCAAACTAGGGTGCAGGATGCCATGGGGCTTGGGCTGGCCAGAGGATATGCTCTTTAGAAGTTCCAGAAGTTCCCTGCCCATTGGGAGCGAGGAAGGTCCCTGCAGAATCCGAGGCAAGCCTGTGCTGGGGCTGGGCCAGCTTTCCCTCTGGCGGGCCCCTCTGCTCTGGGGGAGCTGTGTGTTCTCTTCTCCTCTGGCAGCTTGGGAAAGACCAGAGGCCCTTTCAGGGAAAGGAGAAAGAGGAAACGGGCTTGAAAAAAGCGGCAGTGAAAGCCCAATTCTGAGCTTCAGCTGCCGACCTAGGCCTGGAGTACAAATGCATTTTCTACTCAGAAGAACGTGGAGTGTTCTAAAAGGTTGTTTGGGGGGGGGGGGGGCACCATAGAGGCTCAGAGCTTCAGCGTGTGGAGGATCTTAGAGACGGGCTAGTTTAGCAACCCCCCCCCCCCCCATTTTGCTGGAAGGCTAATTTGAAACAGAATGGAATCTGGCTGGGGCTGGGATGCCTTTTTTCTTCAGAGGCCCCATTTCCTGAAAGAGTGTCCGATTTTACCCATTCACTCGGTGCACTCCTTGGTGCGTTTTAAAGAAAACTCAGGGGTCTCATCTGGCGTCTTTGAAAGTAACAGAGCGTGCGGTTTGCAGGGTGTTTTCAGCTTGGAGCCATAATTTGTTTGTTCATCTAAAATGATCGCTCACCACAGGCTTATTGCCAGGTTTCCCTTTGCACGTTATCAGGCTGGGCTTGTGAATGGCTGAGGGAAGCCAGAAACAGGAAAACTCAGGAAAAGCCTGTGCGAAGGCAGGGGCTGGTGTGGTCTGGGAGGGTCGGAAGGTTGAGGTTGTGGTCAACAGGCCTGTGGTTAAGGGTGAATGTCTGAGTCCCTGCACAGGGAGCCTCACTGCTGAAAGACCTGGGCTGGGCGTCTGGGCAGGGCTGCGGGAAGGCTCAGGCCCGCTGTAGAAGCAGCTAAGGCTGCCTTAGGACGAAGGCACCTGGGCTCGTCAGGGAGGGCTCTGGAAGCTTAGGGAAGAGCAGACCTAGAAGAGGGGTCAGCCAGCCTAGCAGAAAAGGAGCAGAGAGACAGACAGAGAGACAGAGAGAGAAAGCAAGTGGCACTGAGGTGGGGCCTGAATTAAGTTATAAATTTGGGGAGGGGCCCAGGACGCTGCCAACTTTGATCTCATTTTCTGGACAGGCCTTTGGGTTACTTCTTAAACCTGCCACCCAATCACCAGAGAGTTAGCGCCTTCTGATAGAAGCAGCTCTTGATTCTTGAGACATATGCAGCTGGACTTGGGGACAGCACACGCTAATTGGGGAGTGGGGAGGGGACGCACACATGCTGGTGGAGGAGACCCAGGTCTCTCCGGGAGGCAGAGTCGGGGAGAAGACAGTCAGGGCTTCCGGCTCGTTGTGGGGTGGGGGGCAGTGTCTGTCTTGTTCCCTCCCTGCCTCTAGTTCCCTGTCTGGGCACCAGGCACACAGAAGGCACTCATTACTTAACTGAATGAACCCATGGAATGCTCTTCTCTTGAATCCCCAAGTTATCTGAAATTTTTCTTCGTTGGGATTTAAAACTAATGGAGAATATTTGCCTACCTTGTGCTTTCCCCTATGGGAAGGATCTTCTGTTGGTGTGACACAGGGCACTGAGGCACTGTTTTGGAAATGGTCTCAGCATAAAGACCCTCCATGTGGGGAGGAAGGGAGGCCGGAGGAGGGCCCACCTGGCTGTGGGATGCAGAGGGTAGAGGGTGGACTGGAATTCGCCCAGCTCTGCCCACTGTGGCAGGGGTCAGGACGAGAGGATACATTAGTAACCTCCTGAACTGCACTGGGTTTTTCCTCTAGGTGACAGCTCGGGGCTTGTGTCCCAACCCAGCAGATGACCAATGGAGGGAAATAAAGTGGAACTGAAACCGTACCCCTGACAAGGTTTAATCTTTGAAATTGGGTACTCCGGGAAGCTACGGGTTGCCTTCCTTGGACAATTTCAGAGCCCGTCTTCCTGGTTGTGGAAAGGGTGCTTCGCTCAGAGAAATCTCACCTCTACTCCCAGCTCTTCGCCCCCAGAAAGGCCCCCAGCCTCTCCTGGGCTTGGTTTTGGAAGTGATCTTTAACCTTACTCTCCCACTATAAGCCCTTCCTGGAAGGCTTGGTACAGTCTTTCAGAGACAGGGATGGCTGAGATGACCTCTTCACCGTTTGTGCATCTCAGGACGGTCTAAACATTTCCTTTTCTTCAGAGGCCGTCGGAGTCGGAGTTAACTCCGCGTGGGCGTGATCTCCTTGTAGCTACATACCCTCCTAATATTTGAAAAATCTGTGCTGGTTACGGGCTCTAGATCTTGTATTTATTTTCCTTGGTTCTGTCTGAAAAGGGCACATCGGTACCCCCCACCCCCCCAAAGCTAGGTCCTCTGGGCTAAACTCAAGCACCTCTCCGCTCTAGAAATGGCTGATTTTCTTCCCGCCGTCCCTACCAAATTATTTCTTCAATCGTCCGCCCCCGCCCCCGGCCCCGCGTGCTGGGCGTTCCGGCACGCAGAAGCCCGGCCGTGGGGGACCCGGCGTTGCCCCCTCTGCGAGAAGTTGGTGGGGAAGCCTCAGTTTCTCCACGCACGCTCTGGGCGGCGGGTGGCAGGCCTAGGGGGCCCCGGGAGGGGACGCGCGGGCGGCGGGGGTGTGGGCGGGGACGCCTCCCGCCCGCGATGCCCAACGCGACCCGCCCCGCCGGGCCCGACGCCTGTCAGTCCGGGCGTCGGGGGCCCCCCCGGGCAGCGCCGCGGGAAGGGAGCGCCGGGGAGGGAGTCCCGCGGCCGGGCCCCTCTGGGAAGGGCTGGAGGCGACGCGGGGAGGGGGCCGGAGGAGGAGGGAGCGTTCCCGCAAATCACATGATTTTCCCGCTTATATAAATCACAGCTTGTTTTTCTCCACTGGCTGCAGACTTAAAGGTGCAGTGTCTTCTTTCTCTCCCCAGGGCCGGGTGCCCCGGGGCGGGGGGCGGGGGGCGGTTCTGCCGGCCCCTGAGCTGCACTGGAGGGGGCTTCACCCGCGAGGGTGCCAGGGCTCCCGGTGTGGGGAGCACCCCCCCCCCCCCATCCATCACCACCCCGAGGACGTGTCGTTTTAACTGAAAACCGGGGAAGGACCTGGAAATTCGATCACCCAATGAGCAGGCAGTCCCGGGCGGGCGAGGTCGGTCAGAGACCTCTCTGGAGACCAGCTGGTCCTGAGAGCGCTGACGCCCAGGATGCCTGCCTGTGAGGGATCTTGAGCCCAGGGGTTAAGATGAAACTGGCTTGTGGGAGATCTGTGTGGCCATAATCAGGCTTCTAAGGCTGATGCTTTTTATTCTCACCAGCCCTGGCTATTTGTTTGAGGCTAACATATGTGGGGGAAAAAAATCAACACAGGTATTAAGCACCTACTATCTAAGTATTAGGCACTGCAGGGAGAAACCAAGACCTGTTAGTCTTCACCTTCAAGTGCTGTATACTATTTGGGCGATGAGATACAGACTTGGGAGATTTGAAATAGCACTGGTCCATTTCAGTGCTGTTCCAGGCAGTAGGCAATTACTGCCCCTTGAATAGTACAGATAATGAGTGGTGCAGGCTTCCAGGGAGGGCTGGGAGAAAGCAGGAGGGAGGAGGAAGGAGAGGCGCAGCCTGTGGGGGCCCCGGGGGCCATGGGTGGGCCTGGGAGGAAAGGAGGGTGGTGTTAGGATGTTGCACAGGGGGCAGTCCTTTTGGATAAAGGGAGGAGCTGGAGAATGGAGGAGTAGGGTCAGAGGCTGGAAAGCCCTAGGGGTCAGATGCGGACAGCCTGGAGTGCAGGCCTGGGCAGATGTGGTTTGACAAAGGCATCGTGGGATCCTCTGAAGGTGCAGGACAGGTAGATGGTGCCAGGATGGTGCCAGGCGTAGGCAGCCTAATCTGGAAGCCCTGAAGGAACCAGCTGGTAGCTTCTGCAGAAACCAGGCAAACACAAAGGTTCACAGTGCTAGGATGTTAAGAGAAAAAGTGGAAATGAAAAGTGAGAGGTAGGAGATATTTTTAAGAAGGAATGAAGGTAGTCGAGCGATTGTTTATTTGGGAAGGAAAGAAATGACCCAAAGTGATGGCGATTTTGAGCTTGGGAGGCAGGGAGAAGCTACAGGCTACCCTATAGCTCTATAGAGCTATCATTTGTAAGGACAGTGGGATCTTAACTGGGAACTGTCCAGGGGGCTGGAAATCAGGACAGAAGAACAGCACGGAGGAAATAACCAAAAGGATGAAAGAGCTACTACAGATCTAAAAGGAAGCTAACAGAAAGGGAAAAAGAGAAAGAGGCCAGGGAACACCCACGTTTAGGAGGAGGAGCCGTTGGCCAGGCAGTGGAGGGAATATGCCCTCACCTTGGTGAGTAGAGGTTCTACCTGAACTTGTTTACTCTCTCTAAACCTTAGTTTTCTGATCTGTAAAATGGGGATGATAATACCTGCATCATATTCTGTTTGGATTAAAGGAAACTTAGGAAGCATCTCACACATGGTACGTGCTTGGCACATTGCAAGTGCTTAAAGCAAGTATCCTGCTCTCTGCACTTCTCTCCATTCTTGGCCCCTCCCTCATTTCCCTGAAGTGTCAGGCACTGGAGCAGAGTATAGTTCTCTCTTTAAAAATTTAATTGGGTTGCTGTTGCTGTTGTTTTTCTTCTTCTTTGCCCCCCTTCTGCTCCCCCCCGCCAACCGGTCCTTGTCCTCTGGTTGTTGCTGATTCTCCTTTTCCTTCTAGAAGAAACACAGTTTTGCTTGCATGACTAATTATTTGAACCGGATATACCTTCCATTAATAAAGGAAGGAAATAATAAATTTGTTTCCTAAGGGCCTCTTAGCTGAAGATGACTATTAGCTCATTTGATCTTTCCAGCAGCCTGCAAGTTTCAGGAGGGTAGGAATTATGAGGTCGCTCCCCACACATGTAGCTGAAAAAATAGAATGGTGGTTAAAAGTTTTGTCGTTATGTTAGAGAAACACCTGTCTATCTATACGGTTAGGTCAAAGATTTCCGAACTTTTATTTTTAGGCTCTTCTTTTTGGAAGTAGTTTTTACCTGGCAGTCAAATAAAACAGATACAAAAACTAGAGTTCTGGCTTCAGTGGAGTGGGGGAGGTTCTGAGTGTCCATGGCTCGGCTCTGCTCCCACTCCTGGCCCCCTGGGCCTGTCTGGGCAATGGGACTTTGCTTCTGGGACAACCCAGAAGCACTTAGAGCCTCTTTCTCTACACACAGCTTCTTTCTCTTCCTTTTTAGCTACCAACTTCCTGACTTCAGAGGCCAGGCTGGAGCCCAAGAAGGCTTTGTGGACCTGTGGCTGTGCTCATCACGTGAGCCACGTGTAGTCTCTGATGGCGATGCCGGCAGCTTGGCCCTGCCTTCGTTTTGGAGGCTGGGGGTGTGGGCCAGCTTAGCAGGACCAGTGCGGCTCCGGCTCCGAGGCAGAGGGCCAGTTTGCCCTCTCTGGTCAGACCCTAACAACAGCATCCCATGTCACCAGGGCTGGGGAACTACCTTGGCTGGGGTGTAGTGGCCTGCTCTGCTAATGTGCTTTGGGTCTTTATTAACTCTTTGAGTGTGTTTCTTGAAAGGCAAACTCTTTGGTATAAAAAAAAACCCCAACAGTTTATGGTTTTTAGAATGTTGACTTGAAATAAATCAAATATTGGTGACATGAGCTGCAGATAGTTATGTAAAGCTGTGAAAGAGCCACAGATAATGTACTCTAACTGCAATACTAATTATTGTCCTGTACAAAGCAGCCACCGGTCCGTTAAGAGTCATCTCTCTGAGTGGTATCAGTTCCCCAGGAGATAAGCATTATAAAAATGATTAAAAGAATTTCGTATGATTTTTACCATTAAAATAAAATCTCAGCCAACCAACATCCTAATCTTATGCTGTTATTTATTTTTCCCACTGCTTTATCTATTTATTCGCATTACAAAGGTAATACACATTAATGGTAAAAATAGAGATGGAAATCATTCTGAAGGGTGTAAAATGAAAAGTCCCCTCTCATTACCCATTCTTATTCCCCTGAGATGATTGAAGTTAATGGTTTCTTGTGACCCAGAAATTTTTTGTTAAACGTGTGTATGTGTACAGCCAATCTAATATTTTTCCACAAATTGTTTAGTCCTACATTTTTTTTTTTCACGTAAATATATATATGTTGACATACAGGCCTATCTCATTTTTAATGATCATCTAGCTCTGGTGTTTCATTGAATATTGCATATAATATTCCCAAATTGTGTTGCTTCCATTTCACCCCTTTATAAGCTGCTACAAAAAGCATCTTTGTATATATGGTTGCACACTTGTGCATGTGCTAGTATATATGGAAGATAAATTCCTAGCAGTGGAATTAAGTGAAAGTATATATACATTAAATTAAAAAAATTTATTCTGTACTACTTGAAACATAAACAAAGAAAAAGACATAAAGAATAAAAAGAACTTTAAAAACAGCATCGTCCTCACAGGGAAATGTTCCTTTGGACAGTTATGCTTGTCATCCCTTCCAAAAAGGATGCCAAAAAGGACGCCAGGATCCTGAATTGGTATTTATTATTTTCATGCAATGATTGGAATGTTTTTACACGGTATATTAAGGGTACTTTGCTGTATATATTCTTCTGAGACTTGCATCTTTTCCTCAGTATTATATTTCTGACATTCTTCCATCTGTATACCATTTTTGAGTTAATTCCCTTTCAGTACCAAATAACTTCAAATTACATGAATATACCGCAACTGATGTATCCATTTTCTTAATGGACAGTAAGGCCGTATCAGTTTTTTTCCTGCTATAAACAATGCTGCTATGAACATTTTTTAGGCATTTATTTTTAAGTAATCTCCACCCAACATGGGGCTCAAACTTACAACCCCGAGAACAAGAGTGGTGTGCTCAACCCAGGAGCCAGCTGGGAGCCCCTACTATGAACATTCCTGTGTGTCTCTCTCTGTTGTCAGTAGGTGGGGACTTGTGTCGGGTATTTATTTGCCTAGGAGGGAATGGTTGGTTCTGGGAATAGGAGAATCTTCGAAGATTTCAGAAGTTGTTCTTCAACATGGTTTTACACTCTTAACCTTGTCTTCAGTTTTTCCACATGTTCACTAACACTTGGTATTGTCCAGCCTTTTAATTTTTGCATATTTGATAGCTATGAACTATAGTTTTCATTTATATTTCTCTGTTTACTAGTGAGATTGGGCGTCTTTCATATATTTTGTGGCTGTGCATGTTTCCTCTTTTGTAAATTGCTTTTGCCCAGTTTTTTCTGTCGGAGTGTTTGTCCTTTCCTTGTTGACTTAGAGTTTCATTATATGTTGTGCTTACTGGTCTGTTATGAATTAAATAATATCTTTTTCCCAGTATGTGTCTTTTCACTTTTTTTAAATTTTTTTCAAAGATCCACCCCCCCCCCCATTTCTTTTTAGTAGTCTCCATTCCAAGCATGGAGCCCAACTTGGGGGCTTGAACCCATGACCCTGAGACTGAGACTTGAACTGAAATCAGGAGTCGAATGCTTAACCGGCTGAGTCAACCAGGTGCCTCTCGAAGACCCCATTTTTAAAAAAGATTTTACTTATTTGAGAGAGAGAGAGAGAGCATATGCATGAGGTGAGGAGGAGCAAAAGGAGAAGTAGACTCCCTGCTGAGCAGGGAGCCCCACGTGGGACTCAATCCCAAGACCCTGGTACCATGACTTGAACCGAAGGCAGAAGTTTATCCAACTGAGCCACCCAGGCGTCCCTCAAAGACCCCATTTTATTTATTTATTTATTTTAAGATTTTTTTTTTTAATTTATCTGACAGAGATCACAAGTAGGCAGAGAGGCAAGCAGAGAGAGAGGAGGAAGCAGGCTCCCTGCAGAGCAGAGAGCCCGATGTGGGACTCGATCCCAGGACCCTGGGATCATGACCTGAGCCGAAGGCAGAGGCTTAACCCACTGAGCCACCCAGGTGCCCCCTCAAAGACCCCATTTTAAAGTAATCTCTACATCCCTTTTGGAGCTTGAACTCACAACCCCGAGATCAAGAGTCCTACACTTTACTGGCTGAGCCAACCAGACACATGAATTGTTTTCTCACTTTTTAAATGGAGATTTTTGATGGGCAGAAATTGACTTAATGTAGTTGAATTTTGTATTTAGATTTTCAGTATCGTTAATAGCCCAATTTATACTTCTGTCAATAGTGTACATGACTGCCTGTTTCTTCCCACTTCTGATGACTGGGTATTATTGGTTTTAATTTTTGTTAATCTGATATTTATTTAATATTTGTTAATCTGGTGTCTGGTTGTTTTGCTTTGTCTTAATTAAGTGAACCTGAGTATATTTTCACGGGGGTACTGGCCTTTTGCTCATCTTAGTCTTCATTTTTCAAATGGGTAGTTTGCTTTTTCTTAATTGATGTTCCTGATGGATTTGTAGGAGTTTCTGAATGTTAAAGAAATTTGCCTCTGTTCCGCCAAGTGTGTGGTTGGATGCTGTGTGCCCTCAACTGCATGCAGCCTGTTGATGACGAATTGGGGAAACCTTGGCCTGTATAACACATTTACCGTCTTTGGCCCTTGAACACTTGGCCATATTGAGCAACAAAGTAAAAAGCTGTTTTTGGAGACTCAAAGCCAGTGCAGTTCTGTGTTAAGTAGGGAGGACTGAGGTAGTGTGTGTGTGTGTGTGTGTGTGTGTGTGTGTGTGTGCTCGTGCTCCTGTGGGTGTCCATCTGATGGGGAAGCATAATAAATATGAAGACTGGGGAGGAAGTTTGAGTTGGGGCATCTGTGGTGGGGCTTATAATCTTGTTTCTCAAATTGAATGTTGCTAATGCCTGGATGGGTAAGTCCAGGTGTTTTGGGTAGTGTGACTCCTCTGGGCTGGTAGGGAAAGTAAGGGAATTGAATAGTTCTGGGGGTCTAGCATGGGCCAGGCACAGTCCCGGGGAGGCATTATGAGGTGGGGTAGAGAAAGCTCTGGAAAGCTACCCTGGTCTGGGTCACATGGCAATACTCGGCCAAGCTAGAATCCAGCTTGGGACCAGCTCACTCCCCAGTCCAGCTAGGCAGTATACTAATGGTCCTACTGTGATTAGGCTCAATTAGGGGAGGACTTGGATTTTATAAAGAGATTTCTCTTCACTCATTCTTCTAACAAGAGAGTAAAATTAGGACATATTTTAAATAGATTGTCATCTCAACAGTGAAATGTCACATTTCTATGTTTTAATGCTAGTAATTGGCTTAAGTAGTCCTTCCAGGAGGACACAGGTAAATGAACAGTAATTGTAATTGGACTCTACTGAAAAAGAGCAATAGCCTTTTTTTTTAAAAATTTTATTTTATTTGACAAAGATCACAAGTAGGCAGAGAGAGAGGAAGAGAAGCAGGCTCCCTGCTAAGCAGAGAGCCCGATGCAGGGCTCAATCCCAGGACTCCAGGATCATGACCCAAGCCAAAGGCAGAGGCTTTAACCCACTGAGCCACCCAGGCGCCCTGAAAAAGAACAATAGTCTTAATAGTTCTCTTCATTCCTGAAAGAATGTTCAACATAGAAACCAGCCAAGATTCTGTTTTCCTTCCTTTTGTGATTGGTAGAATTTGGATGACATTAAACTTTCTCTTCACTCATTTTTTCATTCAATGACTATTCACTAAAGGCCTACTTTGTGCCATTTTGCTAAGAGCTGAGAGAGTGAACAGAATAGACCAGGTCCTGTCCTCATGGAGCCGAAGGTCTAGTAGAGAGGATAATTGATAAACAAACAAACAAAAACCCCCCACCAACTGTCCCAAGTACTATGGAGGACAATATACAGGTGTTGTGAATATGGAGACTGACTTTAGATGGGGGAGTCAGGGAATGTCACATACATTTTGTGGATGATTGGGCGCTAACATATATTTTTTGGTTAAAAATACCTCCTGTAATCAGCCTCCTTACAATTAAAAAAAATTTATTTATCTTAGGGAGAGAGAGAGAAAGACACAGTATGAGCTTGGTGAGGGGCGGAGGGAAAAGGATCTCAAGCGGATTCTGTGCTGAGCACAGAGTTGTTGTGGGGCTTGATTTCAGGACCCCGATATCCTGACCTGAGTTGAAATCAAGTCAGACGCTCAACTGACTGAGCCACCCAGGTGCCCCCAAACAGTTTTCTTTTAGCACAGGAGAAACAGCACCAGTCGATGAAGAAGAAAAGCGGGGCATGGAATTATCTCTTCTGGGGGCTACAAAATTAAAATAAGGATGAAGTTCCCTGGACAGCCACTCCTGCTCAGTTCTTCTGAATGAAAGTACCACATGCCCCTAATGCAGTCTTTTATACTGTCTGGGTGTGAACCATGCTGTTTTGTTTTGTTTTGTTTTTGTTTTTTTAAGATTCTATTTGAGAGAGAGAGCAAGCAAGAGAGAATGAGCAAGAGAGAGCAGGAACAGTAGTAGGGGAGGAACAGAAGGAGAGGGAGAAGCAGACTCCCCGCTGAGCAAGGAACTCGGTGTGGGACTGAATCCCAGGACCCTGGGATCATGCCCTGAGCCAAAGGCAGATGCTTAACCAACTGAGCCACTCAAATGCCCCGGAATCCCGATTTCTTTTCTTTTCTTTTTCTTTCTTTCTTTTTTTTTTTTAAAGATTTCATTTATTTGAGAGAGAGAGAGAGAGAGAGATCACAAGTAGGCAGAGAGGCAGGCAGAGAGAGAGGGGGAAGCAGACTCCCTGTTGAGCAGAGCCCCATGCTGGGGCTCCATCTCAGGGCCCTAGGATCATGACCTGAGTGGAAGGCAGAGGCTTTAACCCACTGAGCCATCCAGGCGACCCCTGGAATCATGGTTTTTGATGGAAATTTCTTACTTGGGGTAAATAACTACCCCTCAACTTTAATGGGAGGGCCTGAAAGCCTTCACGGAGAATTTAAATTCCAGAGGTCTGTCCAGAACCAACATGAAAAATCCCTCTCCTGAGTTTGCTGCCCCTCAAGATAAAGCAGCTTCCTCAGTGGGTTTGGAGGGTTTGCTTGCTATATCACACCTGCCACTCCCCTGCCCACATGCTCGTCCGTGAATGACAAAGGCCAGGGAAGAGGACATGGCATAAATGTTTTCTTGGTCCAGCAAACCTGTCTCCTGCAGGGACTGTCTTCATTCACAAGACTTTAATTTTGGTTGTTAGTGCCATGATGACAGTGCCAGGCTTTCAAGAATGTAATTTGATGATCATGGTTAGGATTCACCACCCATCTATCTTCAGGGATATTTTGAGGGGGGACTTTTAGTGTGCTTGGCTTCTAAATATATTATTTGCTTTAAAAAAAATCACCAACACACCTACCAAAATTAACGCTAATTCTCTGGTCTCACCTAAATTCTCAATCCACTGTTAAATTGCTGGTTCTTTTATTTGGGCTTGAAGAGGACCTCGCTTTCTAACCATTAAAAAAAATCTTAGTGGTTCTTCTTTTTCCCTCTAGTTCCTCTTGATAAGCAAAGTAACTTATAGCTCTAGACAATTTCCAGGTTTTTGGCTAGTCACCTGTCAGAGAGATTTTACTTTTCAGGAAGAGGAAATAAAGGAAAACTGATGTATATTAAAGTGCACCTGATCTAAATTAAATCTTTGCCCCCGTTAAACTGGTGTTTGGGGTCCATCTGGTGGCCAGAAGGTCTTACCACAAGTCGTGTCTTCTTGTTGCCCTCTTGTGGCCAGAGTTGGTATGACACCATAAGAATCCCCCCTGCCTTAGGATTAGCGAAATGATGGTTAAGATCAGGAAGAAGTGAGTTAACAGTTAGTTTGCGTAACACCTATAATGCAGACAGAGCTCAAAGGTAAACTAATAGAATACTGGCACTGGCACGGTATCCGTGGTTGCTGCCTACTGCCCTCAGAAAATCCAAATTTATAATTTTGTGTGAAATGGGGTGTGAATATATGATGTATTCTCAATTATTAATTTTTGATCTTTAGCCTGTGCCAGAATCACAGAACTTTAAAGCTGGAAAACATTTTAGATATTAGTTAGCAAAATTTTATTGATTTTTTTCTATTAGTTTCTATACTAGTGATGTTAGGGACTGAAGATGAATTAGGTATGTGTAAGCCTTGTCCTTAAAGGACAAGTCTGATGATAAAGATAGTTAAATAAGTAAATGCCATGCAGTGTGCAACAACAGTGGAAGAGCACGCATGCTGTGAGGACACAGATGCAGAATGGCCACCTCTACTTGGAAGTCTGTGAGGCCTTGAAAGACAGGTGGAAGCACTTCATCTTCGTCTTGCAGAATAGGGAGCTTTACAGGTAGGCTGGATGAGGATGGGGATGGAAGAGGGAGGCCTAGGCATTTGGAAAGCTCATCCAAGAAGGTGGGGTTGCGCTGGGTGTCCAGGTACTTGCAAATATGATTGTAGCATAAGGTGCGAGGTGCACTGTATTTGCTCCCTAAATCTGTGAATGCATGCATGAATGATGATGGTGGTGGTGGGAGTGGTGAGAGAGGAGGGTGACGAGGTGAGGTGGTGGGCAGGTCATAACACTAAGGAATGTGACTGTGAGGCTCTAAGAGCTGAAGGAGGCTGAGCTGGAGGGCCACTAAAAGTTTTAAGCAACAAAGTTAGAAGATCAGACTTCTGGTTTTAAAAGAATTTGGGTAGAAGTAAGAAGGAGGCAGAGAACTAATTAGCAGGCTACTATAATAATTCAGTGTACAGTGATGAGCACTGAAGATAGTGGAATTGGAAACACTGAGGGAAGAATGGGTTTGAGTACTACTTATTATTTATATTTTTAATTTTTCCAGTTTTATAGCAATATAATTGACATAAGTTTATATTAGTTTTCAGTGTACAACATAGTGATTCATGTAGATGCTATGAAATGGTGACTACAATAAATCTAGTTAACATCCATCACCTTCCACAGTACAATTTTTTGGTCTTGTGTTAAGAACTTTTAAGAGCTATTCTTTTAGCAACTTTCAAATATGCAATACAGCATTGTTAACTACAATCATACTGTACATTACATGCCCAGAACTTATTTATCTTATTACTAGAAATCTGTAGCTTTGGATCACCTTCACCTAATTCCCCCACCCCTCATCCCCCCCCACCAGCAACCACCAATCTGATCTTCGTTTTTATGTTTTTTTTTTTTTTTTTTTATTCCACATGCAAGTGAGATTACATGGTATTTATCTTTCTCTGCCTGACTTATTTCACTTAGTATAATGCCTGCAGGGTTCATCCATGTTGTTGCAAGTAACAAGAATTTTCTTCTTTGTATGGCTACATAATATTCCATTGTGTGTGTGTATGTGTGTGTGTGTATCACAATTTCTTTATCCATTCATCCATCCATCCGTGATACTTAGGTTGTTTCCATGTCTTGGCTATTATGAATAATGTTACAATGAACATTGTGGTGCAGATATTTGAGATTGTGATTTTGTTTCCTTCAGTATATATCCACAGTGGACTTGCTGGATCACATGGTAGTTCTTTTCTTAATTTTTTTGGGAACCTCCATACTGTTTTCCTCAGTGTCCGTACCACTTTACATTCTCACCAGCAGTGCACAAGTGTTCCCTTTACTCAATCCTCAACACTTGTTAGCTCTTGTATTTTTGATGATAGTCTTTCTAATAGGTGTGAGGCGAAATCTCACTGTGGTTTTGATTTGCATTTTCCTGATGATTCGTGATGTTAAGCATCTTTTCTTGTACCTGTTGGCCATTCATATATCTTCCCTGGAAAAAATGTCTATTCAGTTTCTCTGCCCATTTTTTAAGAGAAAATTTTTTTTTGCTACTTAGTCATATGAACTCTTTATATATATTATATATTATATATTATATATTATATATATATATATATATTATTAGATATATCTGGTTTGCAAATATTTTCTCTAATTCCATGGGATGCCTTTTTATTTTGTTGATGGCTTCCCTTGCAGAAGTTTTTTAGTTCGATGGGCTCCCACTTGGATTATTTTTGCTTTTGTCGTCCTTCCTTTCATTGTCAAATCCAAAGAAATCATTGCCAAAACTGATGTCAAGGAGCATACCCTCTATGCTTTCTTTTAGGAGTTTTGTAGTTTCAGGTTTTACACTCAAGTTTTAAGTCCATTTTGAATTGATTTTTGTGGATAGTGTAAGAAAGTGGTACAGTTTCATTCTTCGGCATCTGACTGTCCAGTTTTTCCAACACCACTGAAGATCCTTTCCCCATTGTATACTCTTGGGTTTTTTTTGTCATTAATTACTTGACTTAGTGTGCATGAGTTTCCTTCTGGATTCTCTATTCTGTTGCATTGTTCTATGTGTCTGCTTTTATGCCAGTTCCATACTGTTTTGATTACTGGGTACTTTGTACTATGGCTTGAAACCAGGAAGTATGATAACCTTCAGTTTTGTTCTTCTTTTTCAAGATTGCTTTGGGTATTCAGGGTCTTTTGTGGTTCCATACAAATTTTAGTTTAGTTTTTTTTTTTTGTATTTCAGTGGAAAAAGCCATCAGAATTTTGATAAGGATTGCACTGAGTCTGTAGATTGCTTTGGGTAGTATAGACATTTTAACAATATTCTTCCAATCCATAAGCATGGACTATCTTTCCATTTGCTTGTTTCCTCTTCAGTTTCTTTCATCGGTATCTAATAGTTTTCAACATTCAGATCTTTCATCTTTTTGGTTAAATTTATATATAGGAGTTTTATCCTTTTTGGTGCAATTATAAATGGGGTTCTTTTCTTAATTTCTCTTTCTTTTGGTTTTTTATTAGTGTATAGAAACACAACTGATTTTTGTATATTGATTTTTATTCTGCAACATTATTGAATTTATTAGTTCTAACAGGTTTTTTGGGTGGATTCTTTAGAGTTTTCTATATAGAATATCATGTCACCCTCAAATAGAGGTTACTTTTACTTCTTCCTTTCCAATTTGGATGCCTTTTATTTTTTTCTTTCTTAATTGCTCAGCTAGGATTTCCAGTACTATGTTGAATAAAAGTGGCAAGAGTGGCATCTTTGTCTTGCTCCTGATCTTGGGGAAAAGGTTTCACCTTTTCATCATTGAGTATAATGCTAGCTGTGGGCTTGTCATAGATAGTCTTTATCATGTTGAAGTTCATGACCTCTATATCCACTTCGTTAAGAGTTTTTATCATGAATAAAACTTTTATTTGAGTTTTATCAAATGCTTTTTCTGGATCTATTGGGATGATCATATGATTTTTTTCCTTCATTTTGCTAATGTGGTATATCATATTGATTGATTAACAGAAGTTGGACCATTCTTGCCTCCCTGGAATAAATCCCACTTGATCATGGGATGGGGCTTGGGAATAAAGAGTGGGCTGAAACCTGGGGACACCATGAGGAACTGTGATGAGGTTAGCAGAGGCAGAACCAGGTTTTTTGGGGCTGAAGCATTTACAGTTTGGGGATCCTTTAAGAAAAAAATATGCAAAGTTATGTACAAAATTGCTCATTTAGATACCTGTTAAATCACAACCAATTCGTAATGCTTTGGAGATTCAGAATATTTTCTTCTGATAAATTTCAGACAGTTTTCCAGAACTTCACGGACAAATCCTTTCTGATTGGAACCTGGTTCACCTCCCCACCAAGATCCCTCTACAGCTTCTGGCACCTCCCACGGGCCCACAAGTAAGGGGTCCAAAGGCTGCAGCTTTGTTAGCCTCCCTGTGAATCACCTTTGGAGGTGACTAGGGCGTGGGGTGATGGTACGGTACAGATCAGAGTTGAGATACAAGGATTGGAAGAAGGAATTCTACACATTGCCTAAGGATAAATAATAAAGGGAGTGGGGGCAGAGTATGGGGAGATATGATGTTTTATTTTTCAGATCTTGTAAACAAACAAACAAACAAACAACAAACACTACATCGAAACAGCTGTGTTTAAGCGTGGTGTCTCCCTTCCCACGGTGAGCTCGAGTAGCTGAGTAGGTGTTGGGCTGAAGAGGCCCCATCATCTTGTCTCCAGAGTCGCAGAGATGGTTTAATGAAAGGAATACCTGGAAACTCTGAGTTTTGAACATGAATTAGTCTATTAGTCTTTTAATTTTCTTTATTGCAAACACATAGAAGAAACAGTCATTTGTGTACCTGTGAGAGGCAGAGGCAGAGGGAGAGAGAGAACAGAGAGCTTGTAAGCAAGCCAGGGTTCACTATCTGAGTAATTTTTTCCTTGTAACTTTTTAGGTTGGCTGCTAAATCTTGTTTTAAACTAAATATAAAAAAATCACCTATACTGATGAAGACAGTTATTCTAAAAGCCATTTTATATTTGGTTATTTCTCTAAAAGACAAGGATGTTATGAGGAAATATCTAGGGCAGATTGCCTTTACAAAGCAGACAGTTTAAGGTGGTCTAGGTCTAGAAAAGCCTAACCTTTTCCTCTGTAGTGCAACCTCCCTCCCTGCGTGTCTGTATGTTTAATGTAGGCAGACTGATATTCTCTTAAGAGACCTGTGAGCTGCCTGGAACTGAAGGTCTGGCACAAAAGGTGAAATCCCTTAGAAGGGAGAGGGATGAATGATAGTCCTCATGATAAAACCTCATGAACAGAGTTGATTGATGATAAGAAAACAGAAGACATGTGAGACATGTGTGAGCAGACAAATTTAATAAGCCTTGGACACAGCTTACTTGCAATTCACAGAAATGTAGTAACACATCTATACGTTTTAATCGATTTTGTGAATGTATTTATCAGACTTCAGCAGGTTGTTACCTACCAGACTTCAGCAATTTAGAGCAACTTATTTTATTAGATCCCTTCTGGATGGTAGCTGTGGGACTTAATTTTTTTTAAAAAGGGAGAAAGGCAGAGTGATGGGAGATGACAGTCTGGCTTGAGGAGCCGGAGAAGTGAGGTGCTGCTGCCGCCCAAGTACATCAAGCCTTTAAGTGGGGAGCGTGAGTGGCACTTGACTAATGAGTAACAGAAGGAAGACTGCGGAAGCTGTTGACAAATATGGACTCCCACACTTTTTGCTGAGGGGCACCTTGCACGGGGGCTAGTCACCAGCCTCATCTTCTCTGTGCTCAGAATGGAGCAAGTCACACAAACGTGGGTGGAAAGCTGTGGCAGGTAGAATATGGCTCCCTAATCCCTGGCATCTGTGAGTATGTTAAATCATACAGTGAAAAAAGACTTTGTGGAGGGAATTAAAGTTATGAACCTTAACAGAGGGAGATTATCCTGGATTATCCAGATGGGCTTAATGTAATCCCATCGTAATCACATGAGCCTTTCAAAGTGGAAGAGAGAGGCAGGAAAATGAGTCAGAGAGATGTGATTGAAGAGGCAGGGGAGACGAAGCTTGAGAGGGACTCAAACCTTGGCTTTGAAGTCAGAGGAAGGGGGCCATGAGCCAAGGAATGTGGGCAGCCTCTAGAAGCAGGGAGTAGCACTCAGATGGCAGCCAGCAAGGACGTGGGGACCTGTTGCTCTACAACTGCAAGAAACAGAATTTTTCTGACAGCCTGAATGAGCAAGGAAACAAGTGGCCCCTAGAGCCTCGAGAAAGGGATGCAGCCCTGCCCACACATTGGTGAGACTGTGTCAGGCTTCTGACCCATGGAGCTATACGATAATACACAAGTTTAAGTTCACTAAGTTTATGGTCATTTGTTACAGCAGCTAGGACACTACTTAATTTCTCATGTCTGTGGCCCTTTACTTTTGGACCGCCATGGGCCCCTGAGGAGAACCTGAGGAGAGCTACAGATCTTCTCTCTAGAAGAGAGAGAAAACTGAATACAATTTCACACAAAACTGAATACAATTTCAAGCTGTTCATGGACGCCCCAAAGCACGTCTTATGGACCCAGGTGAAAACCCTTTGCAGATGATAATGTTCAGAGGAGACAAGCAGGGTAAAAGGAGGCTTTCTAGTGTTAAGTCTCATCATCTCCCACCAAAGCTATCCCCGAACCTGGGAGAGCACTTAGCTAGGTTGTACTGAGCTAATTCAGTTTTAATGATATGAATTTCCTAGATAGTGAAACTGAATGAATCATCTCAGCCTGATCTTTTACTGATGGGCTCCATGAAATGAGGTCACACCACTGAGTATGACAGGCAGCTTTCACCAGACAGCTACTGATATCTAGTGATTTGAAGATCACTCCAAAAAATTAAAATGTAAAAGTCACTAAGAGTAGGTATTGATTTTCTCCCCAGAGAATATGCACAGGAAAAAACCCCCATTGTTCTTAGTAAATTTAATTTACTAAAAGTCAGTGACAACATTGTTTTGGAGAATATTAATGTTATGTAGACTTCTCATTTGTTTAGAGCAGTCCTGTCCAATGGAAATATAATGTGAGCCACTTAGGAAATTCCAATAGCCACATCAAAAAAGGTAAAAGGAAAAGGTGAAATTAATTTTTTTAAAAAAAGATTTATTTATTTGACAGACAGAGATCACAAGTAAGCAGACAGGTAGACAGAGAGAGAGGGGGAAGCAGGCTTTCTACTGAGTAGAGAGCCCGAACGGGGCTCGATCCCAGGACCCTGAGATCATGACCTGAGCCGAAGGCAGAGGCTTACCCCACTGAGCCACCCAGGCGCCCCAAGGAAAAGGTGAAATTAATTTTAATAATACATTTTATATAAGCTAATATATCTAAAAACTATTTCAACATGCAATCAATATAAAAATGTTAATGACATATATTCCATTCTTTTTTTTGGTCAAATTAAGTCTTAGAAATCTAGTGTGGATATTACACTTACAGTGCATCCTCAACTGGGACTAGTCATATTTCAAATTCTTACTGGCCACACATGAGTAGTGGTGACCATATTAGATGGCCCAAGCAGAAAATAAGGAAGCACTGAAATTGAATTTTTAAGGTGTAAACATTATGTAATTAAATATATATATATACATATGTGTGTGTGTGTGTATGTGTGTATATATATATATGAGAAGCCTCAGGCTCTTACTAAGTAGAGGAATGATTGTCACTTGCTATTCCCTTTGATCTATACACAGTGACACCACCTGTCAATAATATATGAAGCAAGAAAAAGAAATATTTTTTCAGCAAATTTTCATTTATCTGGTTGACCCAAAGAAATAGTATGTGACCTTCTCTGTTCATAACAGGTCTTAAATACACATGATTATTTTTTCCCATTAAAAATAGAATTTTAGTATTGGAAAAGACTTCTAAAACTATTTACTTTTTAAAGTGAGGAAGCATGGGGCGCCTGGGTGGCTCAGTGGGTTAAGCTTCTGCCTTCAGCTCAGGTCATGATCTCAGGGTCCTGGGATCAAGCCTGGCAGGGGTCTCTCTGCTCCGCAGGGAGCCTGCTCCGCGCCGCTCCCCCCCCCCCCCAGCTGCCTCTGCTTGCGATCTCTGTCAAATAAATAAATAAAATATTTTTAAAAAATTAAAAAAATGGGGCACCTGGGTGGCTCAGTGGGTTAAAGCCTCTGCCTTCAGCTCCAGTCATGGATATATATGGTGGTTGTGATTTTGTTTTTTATTAAATATTTTATTTATTCATTTGACAGAGAGAGAGCGAGAGAGAGAGCGAGCACACAAGCAGTGGGAGCAGTAGGCAGAGGGAGAGGGAGGGGGAGAAGCAGGCTCCCTATTGAGCAAGGAGCTCAATTCCAGGACTCTGGGATCATGACCTGAGATGAAGTTAGATGCTTCATCCACTGAGCCACCCAGGTGCCCCTATGATTGTATTTATTTTTATTTTTATTTTTTTAAAGATTTTATTTATTTATTTGACAGAGAGAGATGACAAATAGGCAGAGAGAGAGGAGGAAGCAGGCTCCCTGCTGAGCAGAGAGCCCGATGCGGGACTCGATCCCAGGACCCTGAGATCATGACCTGAGCCGAAGGCAGAGGCTTTAACCCACTGAGCCACCCAAGCGCCCCTGATTATATATTTTTTTAAATGAGTAAATTGCGAAATGTTGGAGATAATCTAAATATGTACACATTGGAGAGAGACTGAAGATTCATAATAGAGAAATATACACATAATAAAGTACTAGGCAGCTTTTATAGAGTGACTTTCAGGATTTACTGCTCAGTGAAAAAAGCAAAGAGCAGAAGAGTATATCATATGCTACCTTTTGGGTAAGGAATGAGGATAAATAATATACATGTATCTGCTCACTTTTTACAAAAATATATACTGAAAGAATAAACCAAAAATTAATGAAATTTGCCTAAAGGAGAGAGGGGACAGAATGGAGGGGATACAGGAGAGAATGACGATTCTCTGGATAAGCATTTGTATATAGCTTTGACTTGTGGAACCATGCTAATATTTTACATACTTATAAAATAAAGTAAAATCCATAAGTTTGGGGGAGAAATTCTAAAACTGAATACAAACAGAAACAAGGAAACTGAATTGCACATCAAATGGATAATCAAATAGAATAAAAAAGAACTTATTCAAGTAATGTTTGAATGTAGTACCTTGAGTATATATATATAGATATATATCTATATATATGTTTACTCAGTCTAAATGCAGAAAAAACCTGCAAAGAAATCCTGAACTCCACTTAACAGGTTTATTTCTATTAGTGGTACAGATGTAGCAATTCTGGAACTATTTTGTATATAATATAGTATTGAGCAAATAAGAAACCATACCGATACTGCTGGGAGCCAGAGTTCTCAGTTTTGGAGAGAGGATATACCAATATGGAATTTGGGAAGGAGGACGAACACTTAGGTGCTGGACTGGTAAAAATTCAGGCTTTTTTCTTTCTTTCTTTTTTTTTTTTCTTTCTTTAAAACAAAACGAAAACTACTTCCTAGGTATATCTGGTGAAAGAGTGTGGAGCAATGAAGAGACCTGCTTCCTAAATTTTGGTATCCTTTTTTCTTTTTAAAACATTTTTTAAAAAAGATTTTATTTATTTATTTGACAGACAGAGATCATAAGTAGGCAGAGAGGCAGGCAGAGAGAGAGAGGGAAGCAGGCTCCCTGCTGAACACAGAGACCGATGTGGGGCTCCATCCCAGGACCCTGGGATCATGACCTGAGCTGAAGGCAGAGGCTTTAACCTACTGAGCCACCCTGGCACCCCTTTTAAACATTTTTTTGTTTATTTGACAGAGATCACAAGTAGGCAGAGGCAGGTAGAGAGGGGCTGGGGGGTGGGGCGGGGGAAGCAGGCTCCCCACTGAGCAGAGAGCCCCATGAGCTGAAGGCAGAGGCTTTAACCCACTGAGCTACCCAAGTGCCCCTAAACCTTGGTTCTAAGAACATTACCTTCTAAAAGAAACTGAGGGCTTCTTGAAGTGTTGACTATTCTGTGGCTAAGGCAAGGAAATGCAACAAGGGCCTAGAGCACTTGCTATGC
Organism: Mustela nivalis; assembly: GCF_964662115.1. Lineage (NCBI taxonomy): Eukaryota > Metazoa > Chordata > Mammalia > Carnivora > Mustelidae > Mustela > Mustela nivalis. The sequence goes on from NC_139026.1 coordinate 96,554,812, forward strand.
CAGGAAGTAAGGAAGCCAGTTGATGGGCCTCCTCTGGCCAAACCAGGGATAATTTGAGCATCAAAATAAGCAGTAATGTGAACGGACTAGATCTCCTTGAACAGAAAAGACTCCATGAATTCATACTGACATTGAAAACAAGCAGGTAAATATCACAAAGGGCAGGGAGAAGGAAGGCTTTTTATGGTAGAATGCCAAGTAATCAATGTAGGAGGAATGGCAAGAGTTAGAAAATCACAATTTATGCGTTTAGCATAGTAATAATCTACTTAGGCAAGAATCATCAGTGGGTGCTAAAAGTTGGTTGTAGAAAATTTACTGGGGAACAGGATATTTATATAGCCTCAAAGTATATATCTACCATTATTTATTAAAAAGAAACAGAAAAACAAGACAAATCTAGCTGAAACCACTTCCTCTGAGAGATCAAGATTGAAAACATCATCACAAATAATACAAGCTGAGGTGTCTCTTGAAGTGATGGACATATATTGCTTGTGTAGTGTTTCTGCCCCAAATGTATAATCTGAATGGAGTCATGAGGAAGTAACGGGAACAGAACAGCGGTCCTGTATTCTTTAAAAATGTTACTGTCATGAAAGACAAAGAAAGGCTGAGGAATGTTTCAGATTTAAAGAGACTAAAGAGACATGATGATGATGATGTTATAAAAAACAAACAAGGGCACCTGGATGGCTCAGTCAGTTAAGCACTCAACTTGATTTCAGCTCAGGTCTTGTTCTCTGGGTCATGAGTTCGAGCCCTGCATTGGGCTCCATGCTAAGTATAGAGCCTACCTTAAAAAAAAAAAAAAAAAAAAGGAAAAACTCCACACAAAGAGGTTATTAAAAAACAAACAAACAAAATAAAGAAAAATAAAGAAAAAAAGAAAAGGGATGTGATAACTACATGAAATATGTGGTTCTGGAATGGGAAAAAAGATTTCTCTAAAGGACAATACTGCAAAAATTAGTAAAATTTGAATATGGACGACATTAGATAATAACATTATCTACATGTGAATTTTCTGATTTTTATAATCGCTTTGTGTTTGGGTAAGAGAATGCCATTATTCTGTTTTTTTTTTTTTTCTCTTTTCTTTTTCCTTTTTAAAAAAATAGTCTCCATACCCAGCATGGAGCGCAATGTAGGCTTTGAACTCACGACCCTGAGATCAAGACCTGAGCTGAGATCAAGAGTCAGACCACTTAGCTGACTGCACCCTGAGAATGCCATTGTTCTTAGGAGATACATGTTGAAGTACTTGGAAAAGAGGGCCATAAACTTCTGCAACTAAGTCTCAAATCAAAATAAAACCTGAACATTTCCAAATGACTATAATTTCTTCTTGAAAAATATAAAATACTATAGACCTTTCTATGGAGGTTTGAGGCCTGACCCCACATTTTCCCATCAAATGGATTTTCTTTGGCTTCTTCTTCAGTTATAGGGGTAGATAGAAAAGTAAAATGTAGTATAATGCATCTACTATACTTTTTAGGCTAAAGGTAATAAAGTCTATATCCTTTTTTAAGGAAATGGGACATTTTCCAAGGTACTAACTTCTCCAAAGTTAGTCAGACTCTAGTCTGACTCTAGACAGACTCACTTGGTTACGAGAGAGAGAGAGAGAGAGAGAGAGAGACATTCAAGCTAAAGTGATAATTGCAGCAAGGGACACAAAATTTCCTGGCATGCTACACATAGGACACGTACTGGGATTAGGCCTCAGAGAGGCCAGAGCTGTGGATTTAAGCAGAAATATGTGGGCCTTAGCTCTGTGCTTGGGATCAATGTGATTGGGTGATACCTTACACTTATCTGTGTCCAACTAGTCAGCCTAGGGATGGGCTACTCTTTTTTTTTTTTTTTTTTAAAGATTTTTATTTATTTATTTGACAGAGATCACAAGTAGGCAGAGAGGCAGGCAGATAGAGACTGGGAAGCAGGCTCCCTGCTGAGGAGAAAGCCCGATTTCTCGATCCCAGGATTCTGGGATCATAACCTGAGCCAAAGGCAGAGGCTTTAACCCACTGAGCCACCCAGGCACCCCGCAATTGGCTACTCTTGAATCAGGCATGTACTTTTGTCATGATACTCTTGACTGAAAGTAATAGAAAATCCAGTTCAAAGTCATTTAAACATTTGCTATCTTATGTAACAATAAAATGGAGATAGGACATGTCCTCAGTGGCCTCATCAATGGCCCAGATTCCTTCCATCTTTTTGTTCTATCATCCTCGGCATGTTGGCTTTTCCTCTGGAGTCATGAAAGCTGCCACAGCTTCAGGGGATAACAGGACCAGGAGACAGAAAATGAACTATCCTATCTTGCGTTCCTGTCTAAGAGCAAGGAACAACTTTCACAAAAGGCATTCAGCAGACTACCCTTTGGTATCTCATTGGCTGCTGTTGGCAAGGGAAATGGCAGTTATCACAACTGACTTGAACTGATCAGGATTAATCCTCTTAAGGCTTAAGGCTAACTACAATTTTCATTGTATTTGGACACAGATATCTAAACACATAAATTTTCCATTTGAATGAAAAAAGGGAAAAGGGGACTGATATCGGATATACTGCCACATTCCTTGGCCCAATCAGTGATTATGATAGTAGGTAGTTATATTGTCCAGTAAACAGCCTTTTAGGGAAAGGGAATCTGCACAAAACAAGTTTTCTTAGAAGACGTGAGCTGTCAAGTAATTATTGGCATTTCTCAGATGTTAATTTTGCCACATTTCTTAACTAGCGATGACGGTAATTATCTGATGGGTACATTATTTTACTTATTTCATTTGATAAATAATATTTTTTGTTATATTATATGCATATACAATACTTGTGAAAAATTTAAACCATAAACTAAGAAAATAATTGCAGTTGTAAAGAGGAATGAAGAATATGTATATTTACTACAACGGAGTGATATTCAGGTCTACTGGTAAATTAAAAAAGCAAGGAGGAGGGGCTTCTGGGTGGGTCAGTTCGTTAAGCATCTGCTTTTAGCTCAGATTATGATCCCAGGTACTGGGATTGAGACCTGAGTTCCTGTGTTGGGCTCCCTGCTCGGTGGGGAGTCTGCTTTTCCCACTCCTTCCTCCCCCCGACTCATGCTCTGTCTCTCTCTCTCTCTCTCTCTCAAATAAATAAATAAAATCCTGAAAAAAAAGCAAGGAGAAATTTGAAATTAAAAAAAAAATTCCCTTTACAAGAGCATCAAAAAGAATACTTGGAAATAAATTTAGCAAAAGTATAAAGCTTATACTCTGAAAACTACAAAATGCTGTTAAAAGAAATTAAAGAAGACATAAGTAGAGAAACATCCAATACTGATGGATTGCAGATTTAATATTGCTAAGATGAATGATAATACTCTCCAACTGATCTGTAGATTCAATGTAATACCTATCAAAATCCCAGCTGGCTTTCTCTCAGAAATCGACAATTCATATGGCAATGCAAGGGATTAAGAGTAACTAAATAATCTTGAAAAAGAAGAACAAAGTTGAAGGACTCATACTTCCTGCGTTCATACTTACTGTAAAGTCATAGTAATCAAGACATTGTGGTACTGGCAAAAGAACAGATATATAGATCGATGGAATAAAATTGAGAATCTAGAAATAAACTATTACATTTATGGTCAATTGATTTTATTTTAATTTAAAGATTTTACTTATCTATTTGACTAAGAGAGAGACAGCATGAGAGGGAACACAAGCATGGGATGGGGGAGAGGGAGAAGGAGGCTTTCCAGGACCCTGGGGTCATGACCAAGTGGAAGGCAGACGCTTAACGACTGAGACACCAAGGTGACCCTAGTCAATTGATTTTCGAAAGGGTACCAACACAATTAAATCAGAAAAAAAAAAAGAATAGTTTTATCAATAAATAGCACCAGGACAACTGGATATTCACATGCAAAAGGATTAAGTTAGACTCCTACATACATAAAATTCATAAATATGAATCATAGACATAATTGTAAGAACTAAAATTGTAAAAGTTGTGGAATAAAATATCCAAATAAATCTTTGTGGCCTTCGGTTAGGTAAAGCCTTCTCAGACATGATGCTAAAAAGAGTACCAAAGAAAGAAAGAATAAGTAGATAAATTAGACTTTAACCAATAAAGGATGCTCTCAAGAAAATGAAAAGAAGTGGTGCCTGAGTGGCTCAGTGGGTTAAGGATCTGCCTTCAGCTCAGGTCATGATCCCAGGGTCCTGGGATTGAGGCTGATGTCGGGTTCCCTGCTCAGTGGAGAGCCTGCTTCTCCCTCTCCCTGTGCCTCCCACTTCACCTGCTTGTGCTTACTCTCTGTTAACTAAATAAGAAAACAAAATCTTAAAGAAACAAACAAAAAAAAAGAAAATGAAAAGAAAGCAGAATGGGAGAGAACATGCTCAAATCACAAGTTGATAAGGGACTTGTACCCAGAACATATAAAATAAACCTCTTATAATAGCAACTGAAGACAAATGACCCAATCGATACACGGGTGAAGGATTTGAACAGACATTTCTCCAAAAAAAATATACCAATGGCTGATAAGCACATGAAAAGATGCTCTACATCATTAGTATTAGGGAAATTCAAACCAAACTCACAGTGAGATACCGCTTCACTCCCATTAAGATAGCTATCAGAAAAAGGATGGACAATAACAAGTGGTGACAGGAATGTGGAGAAACTGGAAACCACAATGCTGGGGAGAAAGGATGTAAAATAGTGCAAGCTCCTTTGGAAAACAGTTTGACAGTTCCCCTAAATGTTAAACATGGAGCTACCATATGACCTAGCTGTTCCACTCAAGAGAAATGGAAGGGTAAGTCTATGCTACACACATGTTCATAACAGCATGATTCTCACTAGCTAAAGAGTAGAAACAACCCAAATGTCCATCAACTAATAAATGGATAAATAACATGTGGTATACCCACATAATGGAACATATTTAGCAATAGAAAGTAATGAAGTACCAATACATATACAACATGAACGGACCTTGAAAACATTTGGTAAATAAAAAAGCCAGACTCAAATACTGCATATTGTATGATTCCATTTACATGAAATAACCAGACCAGGCAAATTTATACTATAGAGACAGAAAGTAGATTAGTGGTTGCCTATGGCTAGGGAGAATTGGGGGGCCATAAGGGGACGATTAAAGCATGAAGGGTATTTGGGGATTATGAAAATGGTCTAAACCTGTAGTCGTGTTGCATAATTTTGAGAATATATTAAAAATCATTAAATTGTATACTATATATTTTTTAAAGATTTATTTGTTAGAGAGAGAGAGCCTGAGAGCCCGCATGCAGGTGGGGAAGGGCAGAGGGAGAGGGAAATAGATAGTTCCAAGCACACTCTGCCCTCAGCATGGAGCCTGATGCAGGGCTTGATGCCACAACCCTGAGATCACGATCTGAGCCAAAACCAAGAGTCGGTTGCTCAAACAACTGAGCCAGCCAGGCACTCCTAAATTGTACACTTTAATGAGTGAACCGAGTGCATAGTATGCTATCATTTGTTTTAGAAGATTATAATTGCTTATATATATATAAAAATGGAAGGATAAATAATAAAAATAAATGGTTATTTATATAGTGAAGGAAGGACAACACAGACTGGAGAGGGGTAGAAGCTAGATTTTTCTCTGACAGCTCTTGTTTTATAGACTTCACTTTAGAACCATGTAAATATTTTATGTTTGTATCAAGCAAAGCTACATTAAAAATGCAATCTCTAAAAATTGCAATCAAGATTAAACAAATTAATCTATGTATTGAGTTGGTGGCATAACCACACATGTGGAACCTTTCCAAGTGGCTTTAAAACACAGTAATAGAGTACATATCCATAAGGAAATATACCCTAATAACAAAGGGCTTAAAGAAAGGCCCCTCTAGCCCAACAACACCAAAAAACAAAACTGTTTTCAGTAATCATATTGTGGTTGTAGTGCCAAGATTGTATTCTGAGACTGTTATTTGTACATGGTGTTATAAAGCAAATGAGTAATTATGTTGATTTTAGGCATGGGAAAAAGGAGACACAGATGTGAGACTTATGAGGGTAGTCCTAACTTTCAACTGGACATATGTGTTATGTCTTTAAAACAACAACACATTTCAGGGGTCCTGGGTGACTCAGTTGTTTAAGCATCTACCCTTGGCTCAGGTCATGATCCCAGGGTCCTGGGATGCAGCCCTGCCATCAGGCTCCCTGCTCAGCGTGGAGTCTGATTTTCCTTCTTCCTCTGCCCCTCCCTGACTCATGCATGTTCTCTCTTTCTCTTTCTAATAAATGAATACAATCTTTACACAACAACGACGACAATGACACATTTCATAACTTCACCCACTCTAAAGGTCTAGAAACCAGGAACATCCACTACCAATAAACACCCTACCAGACTGTGGCCTCTGAGATACCATTTCCCATTAAAAAAAACCAGGATTCCTTGGGAAGATGGCTGATTCTGTGTCTGCTGCAGGAAAGGTTGAAGATCAGTCTGGAACGACTTGTCATTTTGAAGGGAAGGAAGTTATCAAAGACTTAGAGCATTGTGTGAAAGAAAACAGAAGCTAATTTGAAGAGATTCCCCACTGGCTAAAGATAGGACAATATGAGCATCAGTAACGATGATAATTGAAATGGATTCAGCACATCAAATATGTTTAAGTTAATGAGTTAATAATAATTCTGAAAAAAACCCTTTCACTATCTGTCAGTCTCTGATGAATGTGAGAGAACTCATCATTTTGAAAATTGGTAAATAAAGAATTACACATTAATCCTGAATTTCCTGTTTGAGTTGTATTTCAGGGAAACCAAATGCATTTTAAGGGAATTTTCTCTTTAAAGAAGCGTTTCAGCAAATAAATAAATGCTAGAATAACGCTATTTTGTAAACCCTAATTAATGTGTCTAAGTAATGATAGTCAACATCTGTTAACAGCACAAAAAGCAACTGGAACTTTCATACACTGTTTCTGTACATGTAAACTAGTAAACCACTTCGAAGAACTGTTTGGTAGTTTCTTTTAAAGCTAAACTATCATTTTCATTCCTAAGTATTCACCCAGAAGAATGAAAATGCCCACAAGACAACATGTACAAGAAAGTTCATGGCAGCCTTATTCATAGTAACCCCAGGCTCAGTGGGTAGAGGGGAACTAACTGTAAAGACTCATGAGAAAACTTTCTGAAGTAATGAAAATAGTCTTTACCTTGTTTTGGGAGCAAGCTACATGGATGTATATAATTGTTAAAATTAACTGAACTGAACAGTTAAGTTTTGTGCATTTTATTTTATCTTAACTGTGGTATTTGAGCTCTATTTGTGCTGTTGTCCCAGGTCCATAAATGTCAGGCTCAGGTCTACTTTCAAAACTCCTAACTAAGCTCAAATAACCCAGTCACTTACCCAAGTAAATTGGGAGAGGGAACCGGGGTTAGGGATGGGAGCTGGGGGTTGGGGAGAGTGGGTAGAGAGAGAGAGAAAGAGAGGAAGGGAGGAAGGAAGGGAGAAAGACCTATAGCTTAGGAAATATATGAATGAATTGTAATGTATGGACCTCAATCGAACTGTAAAACAATGCATAAGAATAAAAAATTTGACAATTGGGGCACCTGGGTGGCTCAGTGGGTTAAAGCCTCTGCCTTCAGCTCAGGTCGTGATCTCAGGGTCCTGGGATCAAGCCCGGCATCAGGCTCTCTGCTTAGCAGGGAGCCTGCTTCCCCTTCTCTCTTTCTTTGCCTGCCTCTCTGTCTACTTCTGATCTCTGTCTGTCAAATAAATAAAATCTTTAAAAAAATTTGAACATTGGATATAATTGATTTCATAAATGAATTGTTAGTAATAGCGTTGACATTGTCTCAGAATCATCCTTATCTGTTAGAGGTATATATTAAACCATTTACAGATAAAATGTTTTGGATTTACCTCAAAAACTGGGTTGAGTGAAGGAGTGGGTGGGAATATAGATGAACTAAGATTTGATAAGAGTTGAAGGTGAGTAGAAGGGTAGTTCATACTATTCTCTCATTTTTGCATAGGCTTGAAACTCACTTGAAATTCCACAGAAATTTCCACTAACATTTAAAAAATATTGTTTCTATGTGTACTTATACATAACTTATATAAATAGCATTACAATGAACATGATGCTTTGTAACAAGCTCTTTTCACTCAAAAGTACATTTAGACTCATATAAAATTTTAAGTTGGTTCCAATTTTTAATCAATATTATAAAGGGCATTCTTACACATGCATATTTTCTGGACTATCTGATGATCACTTTTAGATATATTCCTAGAAGTATCACTGCTGATTCAAAGGTATTTGTATTTAACATTTTGATACATGTTGCCAAACTGTACTTCAGAAGGGCTGAACCTATTTATACTCAGAGCCCTATCTCATATCTCTGCTGACACCAATCTTTGCAAACCTGTCTAATCCAATGAAAACATGTTATCTCATTGCTGGGATTATTTGTATTTCTTTTAAAAATTTTTAAAAAATTGTTTTATTTATTTACTTGTCAGAGAGAAGAGAGAGCTCAAGCAGGGGAAGCAGCAGGCAGAGGGAGAAGCGGGCTCCCCATTGAGCAAGGAGCCTGTCTCCGGACTTGATCCCAGGACCCTGGGCTCATGACCTGAGCTGAAGGCAAACGCTTAACTGACTGAGCCACCCAGGAATCTGGGATTATTTGTATTTCTTAACTAGCAAGAATATAACTATTTTCATATGCTTATTTGGTGTGTCTGTGATTTGCTTATTTATGGTCTTTAGCAGATGTGTTTGTTAGGGTGTTAAACCTTTTTATTGACATACAAGAGCTCTTTGTTTATTAATGGCATATACTTTTTCATGTATTTTGCAAATACTTTATCTTGGGTTGTTGTTTCAACTTGAATTCTAATGTGTGTGTGTGTGTGTGTGTGTGTGTGTGTGTGTGTGTGTGTAGGGTAGTGGGTGGGTAGGGTTTTTCCCCATGATCTTTTCCCCCAATCTTTTGTGTAGTTTAACCTAAACTTTAATAGTATTGGGCTTTAGAGTCATGTTTAAGAAGTCGTTTTTCACCACAAGGCTATCTACACTGGTTTCTTTCTTTTTCATTTAAAACATCCTGCATCTTGGGCATCCTCTTTTGTCAATATACATCTACCTCATTCTTTTCAACAGTTGGACTGTAATGAATTTTATAGATCAGTTATTCTCAGTCTTTTTTTTTCATCATTGTTCCATGAAGCCTGTTTAGACATTTTTTTCTTAATTATCCCTTCCATGAAATTTCGATGCCACATATAAACTGTACTTTATGTATATATTTGTGCTTTGTATGTAAAAAATAAGTTTTTTTTTGTCCCCCCCTCCACAGAATCAATTTTCACCTCTTGGTTGTGATATTGCTTCTTTGAGATTGCATGGTATAGATATTTCATAACTTAATTATTCCACATGTGTATACTATTTTTGATATTCCAGTGCTCTATTGTCATCCTTATCTTTATACATATATTTTGTTTCTCTAGGATAAATACCTAGAATTGAAAAGCTATGTCAAAAGGTATTCACATTTAAAAATTTAGCAGATATTGTTAAAGATTGTATCAACTATACACCAACCAATATATATTGAGAATCAGTCTTGCTTTAATTTTCACATTTAAGTCATGTACCCATTTGAGATTCATTCTAGAGTGATGAATAAGGTAGAGATCTGATTATTTTTCCCCCTAAATCTGGCTCATTGACCTTAAAATATTAAATACTTTATTGAATTAACCATTTCTTGATTTACCATATATTAAATATGGCAAATATATTAAATATATATATACTTAAGTTTTGGATTCTGTTCTATGACTGTTCAGTCATACTCTATCACCACCCTATGTTTATTATTCTTGCTTTATAATATGTTTCAGTAACTGATTATATTCCCCTATTTTTCTTGGTATTTAAATGCTTTTTTTCCCCCTCTCTGTGAACTTTGGGGGTAATTCTGCCTAGTTCCCAAACAGGCAAACAACAACAAAAAGTTCTTAAAATACCACTGGGATTAAGATTGAGATTGTACTAGTACAATTTGTACTAAATTTAGTGGATTAATTTAGTGAGAACTGTGGAATACATTACAGAGTACATTCTAGAGTAACAAATTTAAAATAAGGCATAGAGGGGCCCCTGGGTAGTTCAGTCAGTTAAGTATCTGCCTTTGGATCAGGTCATGATACCCAAATCCTGGGATCTGAACCCCACACTGGGCTCCCTGCTCAGTGACGTGCCTGCATCTCCCTCTCCCTCTGCCTGGCCCCCCTGCTCTGTCAAATAAACAAATAAAATCTTAAAAAAAATAAAGGCATAGAAGAAACAGAAATGATGCTGACCTAATGAAGGATACCTGTATTAGGATGTTTTGAGTAGTAAATCACAGAAGTCCAGATAAAACCCAAGTTTAAGCATAAAAGAGAGTTAATTGGCTCATTTAACTGAAAAGTCCAGTAGTCAAACTAGTCGTGAGGTATATCTGGATTGCTGGACTAACTAACATCATCAGGATTTGGTTTCTGTCTTCCAGGTTCCAATTTTACAAAAGCCTCCATGTGGTGGCAAAGGTGACCTATCTGCTCCAGGCTTACATGGTCCTTAGCTCCTGCAACGTCAGAGGAAGACAGTCTTTTTCCTTATAGTGTAAGTGAAAGTATTGGTGATGGTTGTCATTGGCCAGATCTGGGCTCAAATCTGGGCTTGGTGGGGATTTGGGAATCAGCCCCACTTGAACTACACAAGCTACATTTGCAGAGGAGTGGATTCTTGAAGGGATGTGAATAACAAAAAATGCAGGAGTTATGTACTGTGATATCCATTTACTTATAAAAAGAGGATTTTAAGAAATCATTAAGAAATATTATTAAGTTGGGACACCTGGGTGGCTCAGTGGGTTAAGCCTCTGCCTTCAGCTTAGGTCATGATCTCGGTGTCCTGGGATCAAGTCCCGCATCAGGCTCTCTGCTCAGCAGGGAGCCTGCTTCTTCCTCTCTCTCTCTCTCTCTGCCTGCTTCTCTGCCTACTTGTGATCTCTCTCTGTCCATGAATAAATAAAAAAGTCTTTAAAAAAAAAAGATTAAAAAAAGAAATATTACTATTATTATTTTTTAAAATTACATTTATTTATTTATTTTAATAAACATATAATGTATTTTTATCCCCAGGGGTACAGATCTGTGAATCGCCAGGTTTACACATTTCACAGCACTCATCATAGCACATACCTTCCCCAATAAAAAGAAATATTATTAAGTTAAAGTTCTAATATTATTTTTCAGTATATCAGAAGTTACTTTGGGCCATAAGGATAAAAAGAAATGAGGTAACCAAGTAGGAAAAATATGTTGAGAGATTACTTAAAATATCATCTTTGTTATTGAGATATATTTGTTAGAATTATAATGCTGATTCTTTTTTTTTTTAAAGATTTTATTTATTTATCAGAGAGAGAGAGGGGGAGAGAGCGAGCACAGGCAGACAGAATGGCAGGCAGAGGCAGAGGGAGAAGCAGGCTCCCTGCCGAGCAAGGAGCCTAATGTGGGACTCGATCCCAGGACGCTGGGATCATGACCTGAGCTGAAGGCAGCTGCTTAACCAACTGAGCCACCCAGGTGTCCTGATTCTTGACAAAGGACTCTTTCCCTTTTTCTTTTAGTTTTTCTCTTTCTAGTTTTCCTCATTAACTGTTTAGATCCTGTAAAATTTTGCTTTATGAATTTATCCTTTTTTGCAACCTAGTCTTCTCCTCTTCTAATTCACCCCCCGCTCCTAAGTAACTCCATTCTCTTCCACCCTCAGCAAATCAAAATTCTACTGGTCTCTTATGCTCCTCTCCTCATATTCATTGGTCAACTATAAAGAAATTGTTTAGTTGAAAGTCATCAATTATTTCCTTAATCACTAAATCCAATGGCTTTAAATCCTCCTTCTTGCTGGCCTGCTGTCTGTAGTATTTGACAATACTGACTGACCTCTCTTTCTTGAAATGTGGATTTTAATTTTAATTTTAATTTTTAAAAGATTTTATTTATTTGATAGAGAGAGAGATCACAAGTAGGCAGAGAGAGGGGGAAGCAGGCTCCCCGCTGAGCAGAGAGTCTGATGCAGGCCTCCATCCCAGGACTGTGGGATCATGACCTGAGCAGAAGGCAGAGGTTTTAACCCACTGAGCTACCCAGGCACCCGAAATGTGGATTTTTAGTTTCTATGTAACTCATTCTCCTGATGCCTCTCTTAGCTTTCTGATGACTTCTTCCCTTGTTGGTTCTCCTTCCTTACCTTTACATGTGGCTACATTTACATTCTCAAGGCTCTGGCTTCAAACTGATTCTCTAATTCACTATATTGGCAGTCTCAAACACTTCCCTACTTTCAGAAGAAAAGTATGCACCTTTAACTTAGATGCTTCTGACCAGTTCCTCCCAACATCTGCATGATCCAATCTTATCTATTATCAAAGCCCAGTGTAACTTCTTCTAAACATTTTTTTGTCTTCTGAATTCCATGGTGCCTTTTTTTAATGGTACTGCTTTCAAACTGAGATTAGTTAATTATATATATAAGAGTTGACTTGCTTTCTAATCTATAAACTTGAGAACATTTCCTAATTCAACACTGTACCTTATATACTGTGAAGCACATGGTATATTTATTAATTTTTTAAATCTACATACATTAAGCATCTACTGTGCATTATGCTAGGTGCTGGATAAGTGGCGAAAAAAATGTGGTTTTTGCCCTCATAGAATATAGAATCTTAAGAAATAACAAATACATATTTTTTGATGTATGTTTAATAAAACTTTGAGAGAATGAATCTTTTACCTTTAACTCCTGTTTCATCCTCTCTCCCAAAACTCCTGTCTTACATTTCTTGTGCCCATATGACCTGCTAAATCCCACAGATTTCTCAAACTCAATAGCTTAATTTGTTTGTGTGCTGTGGACACCTATGACAGAGAAGTCTGTCCTGTGTTCAAAAAAATCACCGCCAAGCACCTTCTCTCCAAAACTTCTACTGATTTTTAACATTTATCTTTTTTTTTTTTAAGATTCTATTTCTTTATTTAACAGAGAGAGAGATCACAAGTAGGCAGAGAGGCAGGCAGAGAGAGAGAGAGAGAGGAGGAAGCAGACTCCCCGCCGAGCAGAGAGCCCGATGCGAGACTCAGTCCCAGGACCCTGAGATCATGACCTGAGCCGAAGGCAGCGGCTTAACCCACTGAGCCACCCAGGCGCCCCATGATTTTTAACATTTATCTTAATGCTCCCACCTCCTCCTCATTACCTAGGGGAAATTTTGGTATTCTCCTTGATTCCTTCCTCTTTCTTCATATTTATTTCTTTTCATTCAAACACTTGGTATTCTTGTTTAGGCTCTTTTATCTGTAGCAGAGGTTGAAAACTAGTGACTCATGGACTGTATTTAGCTAGTAGAGGTGTTTTGTTTGTTCTGTATCATATTCTTAAAATTATGGTATTCTTGTTTCTCATGAAAAATTAGAAAATTGGCAACATTGGGTCCCCATTAATGAAAAAATTGGCTTGAATTTTAGATGGGGCATCTAAACTACCACTCTAATCTCTACCATTCCTTATTTTTCTTACTTCAAATTCATTTACTTATTTTATTATTTTTTTTTAAAGATTTTATTTATTCGACAGACAGAGATCACAAGCAGACAGAGAGGCAGGCAGAGAAAGAGGAGGAAGCAGGCTCCCTGAGAAGCAGAGAGACCAATGCGGGGCTCGATCCCAGAACCCTGGGATCATGACCTGAGCCGAAGGCAGAGGCTTTAACCCACTGAGCCACCCAGGCGCCCCAAATTCATTTACTTATTTATCAAACCTTCCAGATCCTTAATTTAGGCATTTGAATTTGCAATCTTTGGCATATGTGATCACAGGATGCTAGTACTAGAAGAGATATTAAGATATCATCCTGACAGTCTTCTTCCTCCTCTTTTAAGAAATTAAAAAAAAAATTGAGGTCCAAATAACTTACATTACCTGGGCAATTTTACACAGTTAATGTGTAGCAGGATTCTATTATTTGCCATTAGACCCACTCCTCACCTGGGTGGGGAGAATCCTTAGCCTAGACCTAATGTCTCTCATATTTCCCATTAAGAGCCCTCACATAGAATTTTCAGGTTCAAGGTCTCTGTGCTTAAAATTCTTGCTTTATCAGGCCCCGAGACCTGACTCTTTTATCAGGTAAGCTATGCCCTAATTCTTAAAAATTAAAAAAATCTGTCTCAACCTTTTTAGTCTTTTCTAGTGCTTACCTACATTTATCTCCCTTGTCTGGGGTGTATGTGTGTATTATCCAAACAGACCCTATGCTTTCCAAACTTTCTGATTTTGTTTAGTGCTATTCTCTCCACCTAGATTCTCTTTGCCCAGACTCTGCCTGACATAACTTTTTTCATCCTTTAAAGTTTATTTGAATGCTACCTCTCCCATAAGGTGCAGCAGTTAAGAAGGTGGTTTGCATGGGAGAGGTCCAGTTTGAAATCCTGGCTCTGTCCTTTACTAGCCATGTGACCCTGGACAATTTATCAAATTTATCAAATCTCTGTAAAAAGGGGGGGAATATCATTCCCTTTTACAAATGGTTAAACATGATCCCACTGGCTGAAAGTATTTCTATATACTACAGGAATCCCATCTCACTTTTTTGCTTCAAACAGTGCCTTGATTTATAGTTACTCACATTAATTATTCTATTACTCATCATACTCATTATTAATCTTACTAGTTATTCATTATATATTGTAAACATGCTATTACATATTATATTTATTCTTTCACAATAGATGAGGGCAGGTACTTTGTCTTACATAGTTTCTGTATCTTACAGTACTTAATGAATGCTTGTAATTACTGAATTAGTAAAGAGGAGTATGGCCTTTATGAGATGTTCCTAAACTCTATAAAAACAGAATAAACACAAATAAAAATAGTAATAGATGAATCTCATATTATTGCCTTGTAGGGAGCTTAGGCGGAATTTTTTCTCAGGTTTTTATACCAAATTATACTTCTTTTAAGCAAATTAAGAAAAACTCTAATAGATCATATGACACTTAGAACTACGTTTCCTTTTGTTTTAGTTTCTAGGAACATCAGAGACTAATTTGTGGTGGCACCCCTCTAGCAATTACAAAGGACCTTTTGGCATGATTTTTTTGGATATTAACATATGCTTCCCTTTATTTTGATCTTGTTTGTTTTCCAGTTATCTTTTGCCTCTTCTGGTCATTTTCTTCTACTATAGCATATATCTCTTTCTGAGCATGCTCAATCTTTTGTGAGACTGGTGGGGCAGTGATAAATAATAAGTATCTATAAAATATATTTTAAAAACAGGTCTTGCAGGTTTTAAAGCATCTAATTTCTTTTGATCTCCTACTTCACAGAGAGTTATAATCACCTTCAAGGTTATCAGGAGAGAACTTCCCCAACTTCTTTCCTTACTTGTAAAGTTATTCACATCTTTAAATGAGCAACATTTTATATATCCTTATAAAATATATATCATGTATAATACAGATAAGCAGAAAGCAGAATACCTAAAGAACAACAACAAAAAAACCATCATGTGGTTAAGAACCTACATATTGCTGCTTTCATATCCCACTTTTCTCTCATAACAATGTATTTTACATATATTTCCTTATCACTAAATAGTCTTCTAAATAATTTTTAATGGTTCAAAGCATTCCGCTGATTATGTATCAGGCCAGCCAATCAGACTGCAACTCTACATTCCCTTCCTATAAAACCTGAAGATGTTCTTTTTTTAAAAAAATATTTTCTATTTTTATTTATTATTATTAATTTATTTTTATTTCTATTTTTCTATTTTAATATTCTAAAATATTAAAATATTAAAAAAAGATTTTATTTTTCATAATCTCTACACCCTGCATGGAGCTCAAACTTACAATCCTGAGATTAAGAGTCACATACCTCAGGGACTGAGCCACCCAAGTTATGCCTATCTTCAGGCCAGAGTGTCACCTGCTGCTTATCCAGGGCCCCACACTGTGCTGTTTGCCTCCAAATGAGAAAGGTAATTAAAAGAGATTTACTTTCTGAGGAGCCTCCCCTCCATAACAGAGATTCCATCAAAAAGCAGTAAAACCTGAAGATGTTCTTACTGAAACTAATATAAGTGAACCTCTCTTATCTGCAACCATGTTATCCATGCCTAAGAAGTATGTACTGGTGTAATATATTTCACCAGTCTTTCATTAGTGGACAAGCTGAAGTGAACTCCATCTAGCTTAATAGATGTATGCAGTTGTGATTATTTCCTTTTGAGAACTTCCTAGAAGTATACTTGCTTAGACAATGTATATACACATTTTAAGTTTATGTAGTTCTAAAGTGCCTGGGGCAGGGGAGAGAAGTACAAGTTTCTATTCCCACCTGCAGGGCCTGTTTAGCTGAGCCCTTGCCCAACACATATATTATCTGCTTTTTAATCTTTTCCAATTTAATAGGTATTTAATATTCCATTTATATTACTACTAATGTGGCTGAGCATACCTATTGTTGGCCATTTGTATCTAGATCTTTCTTACTCTTGCCAACTTGTAACTTGTAATAGTTTTAAAATTACTAACATCCATAATCCACCTTGACATCCTCCTACCCAGTTCCACCTCCTAAACTAATTTATGTACTTGAAGTGTGGATCTTATCTCCTCTGTTTCTTTAGGGAATTATTCAATCAGTTATTTGCTTTCTCGGCAGTATGTTTAACCTCCGACTACTAGTTTTTCCTCTTGTAATAATAAATATCACTAAATGTCCTCTTCTTCAGGAAAAACCCCAACTTTTTTCTTTTATTTGCCATTCTTCTCTGGTTACTGACCCTTCTCTTTTCCTTTACAGCCAAACTTCTTGAAAGAATTGTCTTCACCTGCTGCATTCCCTTCATCTCTGTCTCTTCACTACAAATAGATTTACATTAAGATCTTCAAAGCCTTCCTTGTTGCTAAGATTTTAACAATAATTGTATCATATATATATGATAAAAGGCGGATACAAGATGATTTTCCTCAAATAAGGATAACTGTGTAAAAAACATTTGTGCTGGGAAAAGAAGTGATAGGTAATAAAATGAAAAATTTAAGTCACTGCCAGACAGTTGGAATGACTGGTGAATTTTCTTTTTCCTTTTCTTGTAATTTTCCTCAACTGAAAAAAAAAATTACCTTGCTATTAAAACACAATGCGATGTGATACTGCAATTACCAAGTTTCATTTTCTACAAGGCAGAAGAAAATCAGAGAAGCGACAGGAGTCACTGGACCACACTTACTTTCACCGCAGGGGGCAAGAGCAGGGGGGCACGACCCACAGCCCCAGGGCAGGTGTTCCCGCTGCGGGTCACGACTAGAAAACCTCCTGATAGGACAGTCTTCTCTTAGACAAGCCCTCTTGCCCTTTTCGTCATCCCAAACAACCTCTGAGCATCTCAGCCTCTGCAGCTTAACGGCTGCAAACCTCGGAAAACCGCCAATCGCTTCCAGTTGTCCTGGTAACAGCCAGCAACCGCAGCCCCGCCCACCGCAGCTCCCGCAGGTCTTCCCAGAATGCTGCGCGCCGGCTCTCTTTTGCTTCTGGTTCGCGGGGCGGACTCCTTCCGGAAGTAGATTCCGGTCAGTCGCCGGCGGCCGCGGGCGGTGTCGTGTATTCCCGCAGAGGGCTGTGGGGACCGTTTTGTTTCTTTCCCAACATTCAAAAATGACTGGAAAGCTGAGGAAAGGCTAGAAACTTACCGAATTTTTGTTGGCCCTCGAATAATAGATTAAATGTTATTAAAAAGCTGAAAGATGGAAAGCACTTTAAAATGATAGCAACTTCATGTATAGCTATGATATATTTTAAAAACTTCCAATAAAAAAGCAACAGTTTTTGCTTTAGAAAACGAACAGAAGCACAAAAGAAAACAAAACACCCAAATCTCATCCACATAAAAATAACCACTGTGAACACTGGAGCAGTCTTCTAGACCCTTTCCATGCATATAGTAAATGAGATTTCAAAATGGAATCACATTTATGTCGTTTTGTAACTTAATTTTTATGAATATACCTAAAAAGGCTACAACAACATGGTTTCATGTATTCCATTGTATCTCTCTGACATTGAAATTTTCTATCCTTTTTGCTCTTAATTAGTGCTGCCGTGGAGAAATGAAAATCCCGTTAGCTAAATCTTTGCCCATACTCTTATTTGTGGTCTTTACTTTTCTCTTTTTAACCTAGTCCTTTGTATTTGCACTTCGTTATAGCTCTCCTAACACCTTTCCATTCCACTCTATGTCTTTATACTATAAAGGGATGAAGTTACACAAATTGCGCTGAAAGCTTATTCAATTTTTTAAAGTTTACTTTTCTTATACAAAGGTAATACATGCTTATTGTGAACACTAGGAAAATTCAGAATATAATAAAAATATCCCAATACCTAGGCAACTACTGATCATATTTTGGCATATTTTTCCCTAGTTTTCTTTGTCGCCTTCAGTGATGAATATTGAAAAAAAAGTTTATTAGTTTGGTAGGGCAAAATTACAGCTTTTAATTTGCATTTATTTTCTTATTCATTTAGCTGAATGATATTTCAAATAGTATTTCATGTGCTTACAGATATGGTCAATGTCAGGGCCCATCTTCTCCATCTAGCCTTTCCTGAGTATTGTGGACCCATTACAATAACTGTAATAGTGTAGTTTTCTATATGTTTATGTTTTAGTTCCATAAATAGATTAAAAATTGGCTGTGTGGCCCTGGATAAATTATTCAATATGGCTGAAACCCACTTTTTTTTTTTTTTTTGATCAGCAAAATAGTGATATTAATACTTACAGGGTTGTAGTGGAGGTTAGAAGTAATGTATCCAAGGTAACTCAATAAAAAGTGGTTTAAGAAAACTATTATAATTTTAGCAATCTGTATGTAGGAGGTGTTTGTAGTTTTGTAATATTTCAAATTTCAAATGATGAATAATCCTAGCATCCCATCCAATTTGCTTATTTTTTATTTCCCCCCTCATTAGTGCATTAGTTTTGCCCTTTAATGCTGTTCTTTTAATGGTTATCCTTGTGATTACAGCATGTATCCTTGATTAAGTCCACTACAAATTAGTGCTTTTACCACTTCCTGATCAATACGAATGCCATGTTGCTGCAAGTGGCAAGATTTCATTCTTTTTTTTTTTTTTTAACGACTGAACAGTTTTCCATTTTTTTTATACCACCGTTTCTTCATTCATTCATCAATGGACACCTAGTTTGCTTCCATATCTTAGCTATTGTAAACAATGCTGCAGTGAACATGAGTTGGATGTTATCTTTTCAAATTAGTGTTTTGTTTTCTTTGGGTAAATACCCAGAAGTGGAATTACTAGATCATATGGTAGTCCTATTTTTAATTTTTTGAAGAATCTCTATACTGTATTTCAGAGTGGCTTCACTAATTTACCTTCCCATCAATAGTGCACAAGTGTTCTCTATTCTCCACCTATTCACCAACATTTGTTATTTCTTGTCTTTTTTAATTTCTTAATTTTTTAAAAGATTTTATTTATTTATTTGACAGAGACCACAAGTAGGCAGAGAGGCAAGCAGAGAGAGAGGAGGAAGCAGGCTCCCCACGGAGCAGAGAGCCCGATGTGGGGCTCGATCCCAGGACCCCAGGATCATGACCTGAGCCGAAGGCAGAGGCTTTAACCAACTGAGCCACCCAGGCGCCCCCTTGTCTTTTTTTTTTAATTAGCCATTCTCACAGGTGTGAGGTGATATCTCATTGTGGTTTTGATATGCATTCAATCAAGATATTTATTAAGCATCCATGACACATAAAGCACTGTTCATAATCCTCAAGGTCTCTTGAGCCTATATTATTTCTATACATTTCTCACATAAATCATATGCTCCTCTTCAACCTCATCAATTCTCTTATTATTGTTTCCTCAGTCTCTGCCATTATGTTTGGGCCATCTTAGTAGGTGCTAAATAAATGTGTGAGCTGAACTGAATAATTTCGTGGAAAAAGAGGGGCGCCTGGGTGGCTCAGTTGGTTGACTGTGTACCTTTGGCTCGGGTTGAGAGCACAGGAACCTGGGATCTAGCCCCCACTCAGTGGGAAGCCTGCTTCTCCCTTTCCCTCTGCCCTTCCCTGTGTTTGGGCACTCTCTGTCTCTCTGTTTCTCTCTCTTGAATAGGTAAATAAAATCTTAAAAAAAATTAGTGGAAAATGAGAAATACAAATTAGTTAAAACCTGGCAGGTTGTGATGAAAATGATAAAAGATGCAGAGTACTTTGTACCTTGGGATATCAGGAGAGAATAATTTTGATTAAGGTATCTGGGAAAGCCCTGTGGGATAGGTAGATTTGATCAGGGCCTGGATTATAAGGACTGAGTAAAGGGGCTTGAAAATGGAAGTGAATTAAGGGTTGGAGGTAGAAGTAAACTGGTTGTGTTTTGTTAGCATAAAGTTATTTGGGGTGACAAAAGTGCAGGGTGGGCCACTGGGCCCAGGTGAGGTAGAAAAAAATTTGAAGATACTGATATGACCAGTAATTATAATGGCAGCTTTCAAACGTTTCTGAAAAGCTCTGCTTTCGAAATGGCTTGGGACATCAGGAGATGGGTGGGCCAGATTGCAACTGGCCTGCTGGTGGAAAAGTAAGGGAATGGGAGGATGCCTGAGACCTTCGGAGCCTGAGGGGACTTTAGTGGCCAGTACTGAGGATTGAGTGTCCACGAGGAGGTGGGCTGCGGAACTATGCTTATGAGGATCGGCCAACCACGCCGAGGGTTCCCAGCGAAGCCCACATCAGCCCTGGAGATAGACGCCAGCCAGTGCAGCGCCCAGGTTTGACTCCCTCGGTAGGGATCTGGAGCCCTGCCTCCATTCCTTCCCGCGCCTCTTGCCCCGCCCCACCCGCGCTTTCGCCCCGCCCCGCTCCTCTCGCCCCGCCCCGCGTCCATTGCGGGGCTCGGAGGCCCAGCCGCCTCAACGTCCTCCTACGAGCTCTGCCGCCGTCGCCCTACCTGGGGCCCGGTGGGCTGGGCGGAAGGAGGTTCGGCGCGGCCAGGTTGGCTGGAGGGTTGTTGCCTTTCCCGGATCTCATCCCCAGCTGCCCGAGGCGGGAGGTGAGGCAGCGGCGAGGTCCGCGGGCGGCATGGCAGGAGCTGCGGACGAGCGCCCGCCGGGTCCCCCGGCGGAGGAACAGCTGCAGCAGCAACACGTCGCGTGCCAGGTCCTACCCGAGCGGCTGGCTGAGGGGAAGCCCGGGCAAGGGTTCCTTTCCAGCTTCTTCACCAACAACCAGAAGTGCCAGCTTATGCTCCTGAAGACTCTGGAGACAAGTAGGAGCCGTGGCCCGGGTGCCGGGGGTCGGCTGGGGGTGGGCCCGGATGGTGTCCGAGACCCGCAGGGAAGGGTCTCTGGGTTCAGCCCCATGAGCAGAGTTCAGGCACCTCTGCGTAGGGTCTAGGTAGATTCAGCGTTTTGGAGCGGGAGTGGTGGCGTGGGGCAGGGGGCAGCAGGTTGGGCCTCAGTTTCCCTTATTAGAGGAGGTGTTGAGGCCGTGTTCAGCTCTACTCTTGCTTGTGGAATGAGGAAGGAGTTGGATGGGAGTTTGCCTTTTTCAGTCACAGGCACTGATCTGACAGGTCCTCTGATTTCTTTTTTTGAAATTTTTTAAATTTTTATTTATTTATTTGACAGAGAGAGAGATCACAAGTAGGCAGAGAGGCAGGCAGGAGGAAGCAGGCTCCCAACTGAGCAGAGAGCTGGATGCGGGGCTTGATCCCAGGATCCTGAGATCATGATCTGAGCCGAAGGCAGAGGCTTAACCCGCTGAGCCACTCAGGCGCCCCAGGTCCTTCGATTTCTTATATAAATTATGCAGTGGTGTGAGGACTTCATAGTCCTGGTGAAGCAGAGTTGTAAGAGTCACGTTAATTAAGGCATGACTGCTGAGGGCACAAAAGCAGTTTTGCAAACCGTTTTTCATTGCGAGGGGTTCTTAACCTTCATACATAGATGGGCTTCTGAGTGTGGAAACCTCTGAAATAGGCTATGAAATCCTGTGTGTATACATCTGAATGCATTTTTCTGGGGAACTTAATCATATTCTCAAAAAGGCCCGACCCGCAAAGGGTCAAGAACTACTGCTGTGGGTTAAATAGGGGACACACCTACCTGCTGACCAATTTCTCTAGTCCCAGGGACATTGCACTAGAGATTTCTTAACTCCTTTACATGGATATATGGATTTTCTAAGTTTACTTCAGGTATATTTAGAAAACAAAAAATCTTAAACCTGTTGGTTCTAAAGCAAGGTTACTATCTCATAGCTGCCCATTATAGTTCAAAAGTCAACCACCTGAAGATTCTCCAGTCTTTTTATTTGGGACTCAGGGAGGTGGGAAGAAGAGTGGTAATGGAATCATGAGGTTGTATTCACTTGGAAATGTATATTGAATGCCTCCTAGGTTCTGGTGTGGGGAAATACAAAGATGGGTAGGGACCAGGACCGTACCTTTTATGAAGTGGAACATAGGACTGTACCTTTTATGAAGTGGAACATAGTGGAAAGAACATGGACTGCAGAGTTAGACGTGGGTTCAAATCCTGGTCCCGCTCCTTATCAGGTGTAGAAGACTGACTTAACTCTCCGATCCCCTCTATCCTTATCTGCACACACACAAAAAAATGGGTAGGGATAAAAAACCTCTCTTAGGATTGTGAGGAATAGGTTTTATGAATGGTAAGTGTGAGCATACTCAGGAGCTGAGTAATGGATAACTGCTTACAGTGGAAGAGACAAACAGAGGAGGAGATATGGAGGTAGAATCTGAAGGTGGTGGTGGGCTGACCATGAGCCCCAGGAGGAATTTACAGGCCTCAACGCTCCCCTGAAGCGATGTTGAGAGAAGTGTTAGTGGTATTAAAGCGTCAACCTGTAACTTAACTATGCTGTTCCTAGGACTGAGCCTCAGGGAGATCTTTGTTCCCTTTTTCTTTAAAGTAAATCCATTTTACTTTATTTAAGATTTTATTTATTTATTTGACAGACAGATCACAAGTAGGCAGAGAGGCAGGCAGAGAGAGAGGAAGAGAAGCAGGCTTGCTGCAGAGCAGAGAGCCCGATGTGGGGCTCGATCCCAGGACCCTGGGATCATGACCTGAGCAGAAGGCAGAGGCTTTAACCCACTGAGCCATCCAGGTGCCCCAAAGTAAATCCATTTTAAAGATTTTATTTATTTATTTGACAGAGAGAGAGATTACAAGTACACAGAGAGGCAGGCAGAGAGAGAGTGGGAAGCAGGCTCTCTGCTGAGCAGAGAGCCCGACTTGGGGTTCGATCCCAGGACCCTGAGATCATGACCCAAGCCGAAGGCAGAGGCTTTAGCCCACTGAGCCACCCAGGCGCCCCGTAAATCCATTTTAAATACTGCAGGTCTTGTTTTAAGTATCAGACTCCTCCCACCCTCCCTACAATTATTATTGTTATGATTATTTTTTAGTAAGAGGACTATAGATTTTGGAATCCACTTTAACTTTGTAAGGCTCTCTTAGTTGCTTGAATAATAATGCACTTGATACGGTTCCTGACACTTGACACACACACACACACACACACAATTCTTATTACTAGTAATTGTATTACTAGTAGTAATACTAGTAGTACTAGTAGTACTAGTAGTACTAGTAGTACTCTTAAGAGGGGGGCAGGTTACTAAAGTAGTAACCTATGCCTTTTTCATCTCTCATTACTTTTTTTACTCACTTGTTTTTGCTTTCAACCCTTAAAAAAAAGCCAACCTTGATTTCTTTTCTTTTTTAATTTTTTCGCTTACTTCATATAATACTCTGCCCATTTGTACACTCAGTCGAGACCCCTATATGAGAAGTTAATATTAGAGGCATTTGGGTTTGTTGTACTTTCCTGCAATTATTACAGGCTTATGGCTGCGTAGAAGGGCCCTCGGGAGTCATCTAGGCCTTTCCACCCCATATAGGAAAACCTCTGAGCCATCACTGACCAGAGAGCTTATAGACCTCTGCTGGAACAGGTTACCAATTCTTTGAGGCTCGTTGAGGCCACTTGTATTTTTATTAACAGCTTTAATTGTTGGAAAAATCCTTTCTCATACTGTAACTTCTGCTCTTTGGTCCTTGTTCTGCCCTCTGGAGAACTATTGATGGGATCTATTTCCACGTGGCACTCATTCAAAACCTGAAGCCACTGTGGTCCTAGTTCAGTTTTGTATTCTTTCCAAATCCAAAACTACTTTCTTGCTTCTTACTGAACAAAGTCCTGTACTGTTCTGGCTGCCTTCTCTCGTGGAGAGCTTCAGTTGGCAGGTCCTGATTAGAGTGTGGTACTCAGAATGGGATTGTTAGCCTGTGGTCTGACCAGGAAAGATGCCAGTGGGGCTCTGTAACTACCTTCTAATCTGGATACTGTGCTACTGTTCCTTTCTATGGATGTGGTCCCCAAACTCCCTCATTCTTTTGGTATGTGCTGTATGTAGTATGCTGTTTTTGATCATGTAACTAAAAAAGAGCTTTCAAATCATTTTTGGTATTATTGAAGATGTTCAGTAGTACCCATCTTGCTATTTGTATCAGTGTTTTAGCTCATTGAAGATTTGTTTTTATGTTAATTTAAGCTTGTATTTTCATATCCATTTTTACCACTTTTAAGATAGTATTACTTCATTAAGATTTGTGAGTTATTTTTTGATAATTGACTGCTTTTTGGATAATTGGTGCTATTTTTTCCAATTAGCATGCTTAATTGAATCAATATCTTTTTAGATCCATATGTCAAACTTCTTCTTGATGCCATGAAGCACTCAGGTTGGTAAGTAAATCTTTTTAAAGTGCTGGTCTCTATTCAGGCTGCTAAAAACATAAAAACCCCATACTAGAACTACTTATAGGTTTTTACTTCAGGCCACAAAACCTTTTCCATGTGGTAGGTGGTGGGGATGGGCTGTATTCTTTCCAGGTAGGTCTTGATCTCTGCATATACCTTCTGTCCTAACTGTACATCTCTGGCTTTACCATTCATCTCCGTTGTTTAGTAAAGACCACACATAAAGTCGTGTAAGTAATTGCCAAACCTGGCTTTTCCTCTCTTCCAGCCCCAGCATTGTCCTTCGTGGAGAAGAAATCTCAGCTTGTTATGCAGGAGCCTTCCAGGGGTTGTTTAACTTGGAGGAGATTAGGGAGGTGACTTTCTGGCCCGAGGGGAGCAACTCCAGGGTATTCCCAATATGGTCTTAATCAGTGGACCAAATGCTTTATGGAACCATGTCATGGAATTTGAACTAGGGTAGATTTTGCAGGGATGATTTCCTTATATCATAGGTGAGACAGTTTAGTCCTGAAGGCTTCCCAGGGTTTCCTGTGTGTTAGTGGTAGAGGAGATTTATGACAAGGGGCTCCTGACTCCTTGCCCAGGGCTCTTTACCCTGCACTGAGTGCACACTGCTTTTGGACATTTTATCTTTAATGCTTTCTTGCCTTTTAGTGCTGTTAACAGAGAAAGACACTTTTCTTGTGAAGATTGTAATGGCAATGTCAGCGGAGGCTTTGATGCGTCAACATCTCAGGTAGGCATTATTGCCAAGTTGTTCTCTTTCCTGATATTTGCTAAGGACCTTGGCATGCTGGCCATTCTGTAGGCTTTATGTAAGATTGAAAAAGTGAATAGTTATGGTTCTTACTCTTCAGGAGCTTATGCTCTCATAGGGGAGATAAGACAATGATAAAGTTAGGCAGGTTAAACTATTTTAGGGGGGTGTTATTACCACCATGGGATGGTAAGGTGATTGCAAGACACCTACAGATTCAGCTAGTGTGTATACAGCTGCTTCTGTGGCAAAGAAGATGAAGACTCTTACCCAAAGAAGGGGTAGCATGAGCAAAGGTGGTGTGTTGGGAAAGGACAAGGTGTATTTGGAGAGTGGCATGTTGTCTAACATAGCTGGGGGACAGGAATGTGTGGAGAATACGGGGAAATAGGATTGGCAGAAAAGGAAAGCCATATGGTGGGAGGCTTTGAATGCTGAGCTGATACATCTTAGAACATTTGCGACTAGGGGAGTAAGTTTTCTCATCTGGAAAATATGGGTAGTGATTGTATCTATCTTATAGTATAGTTATGAGAATTAAATGAGATACCTTGTGTAAGGTGCTTATCATAGTAGGCATAGAGAGCATTCAATAAAAGTTTTAAGTAATCAGAGGGTTTTGACAGCATCTTGGAGATGGTAGAAGAATTAGGGCATGTGATGAGGGTAGATCAAGTTTTTATAAGTAACACCTTCCATCTTGAAGATACAACCCTGTTTGATAACACTTAGTTGTTTCCCCCTGGGGAATTTTATATGTATTTTGGTTATTTATAGGTATTTTGTAGTAATCATGAGAAAAAGAAACATAACATAAGTGTGAAAGGTCTGGGTTTTGGAGTCTGGTAGAGTTGAGTTCAAATCTACTTCCCCTGCTTATTAGCTGTGGGGCTTGGGCAAGTTATTTGCCTTATTCTCAGTTTCCTCATGTGTAAAATGATAATAACAATACTTGCAGCTCTCAAAATGGGTCTTGGTGAATTCATTTCTCCCTTGGGGCTAAATAGAGTGGACATTTCGAACTTTTAGCTTCTCAGCAGTGTTGAGCATAATTGGGTACTTTCTCCTTTTATTTTTTTTTAAATTCTAATTTGTATCATGAACTGTCTCATTCATACAGAAGAGTAAGAAACCTGTGTGCATGCTTTTGGTCGTAGTAATAAAATGAGTACCTTTGTATCTGCCACCCAGACTTGAGAAATAGGACATTGCCAGGACTTCAGAAGAATGTGCCCCACTCTTGGATCACATTTCCTCTCCCTTTCTTATTCTGACTCTTGTGATAGTCATTTCCTGCTTTTCTCAATGGTTTTATCATAGACATGTACAGTCAAACAATATGTTATTTAGTTGCCTGGCTTTTAAGTTTTATGCATGGAATACTTTGTATGAAATCATACAACACAGAGTCTTCTGTAACCATTATTTTGTTGAGATTCTTTCATGTTGTACACAGCTCTCTTTTCCTTAGTTGGACTGTTACATAGTCCTCCACTGTATCTGTATACAGCAGTTAGCCATACTTAATATTGTTTCTGAATTTGTTATTATGAACAATGCTGCTGTGAATATTTCTTACCTTTTCTCCTGGGGCACATGTGCAGAAGTGACTCCTAGGTATTTGTCTAGAAGCAGAATTGCTGGGTCATATAGCATGCGTACCCTTGGCTTTAGCGGGTAATGCCAGACGCTTTCGTGGGTAATGCCAGACACTCTCTTCCCCTGGTTCCTGGTATGTGACACTCTTCTGGTTGCTCTTTTGCTAGCTCACCTTCCTCTATCAGCTGCTAAATGTTGAAGTCTCTTAATCCTTGATGTTAGACTCCCTTCTTTTCTTCCTCTACAGTTTGCCAAGGGGATCTCATTTATTTCCCTAGATCAGAGCTCTCTTTTGAACTTAACATCTAAATGGCACTTCACTCCTACACTTGGATGTCTTAAAAGCACCTGAGACCTCACAGATTTGCCCAAGTCCAAATTGATGGTTTTTACCATCCTCTGTCCCCATCCAACTTTGTGTTGTAATTTTGCATATCTCAGTGTTGTAATTTTGCATATCTCAGTGAATTTTACCACCTTCCAACCTCTTACCCAAGCCAGAAATATAGAGATCATCTTTGTATCTCTAATTCCTTTTCCATATTTTACATCCATCACCAACTTTTTGTCCTATTTATCTCCTAAGTATTTTTTGGGGAGGCATCTCACTATCCCTGCTCAAATACCATTACCTGTTGCCTAGAATACCTCTTTAACCTTCAGAAAGTCTCTCTGCATCCAGTTTTGATCATCTTCTGCTTATTTTCCCCACTGTAGTCAAAAGGATAAACAAAAGCACCACCCTGTTTCACTCCTCCCTTTCTGTGACTTCCACTGTTCTCAGGATAAAGAGTGATTTGGCTCTAGCCAACCTCACCAGGCTTATCCTGTGCCTATCCCCTATAGCTCTGTGCTACAGCAGTATAGGCCTGCTTTTCAGCTTCTCAGACCTTCTAGAACTTCAGCGCTCCTTGCCTTTGCACAGGTTGCTCTGTCTGGAATGCTCCCCTCCCCACCTCTCAAATTTAACTCCTGTTCATCCATGAGATCCCAGTTTAAAAATTCCTTCTGCAGAGATCCCTTTCCCAATCCTCTAGACCAGGTCAGGCATTCTTATTGTATGTCCTCATGACATCCTGGATTCTTCTTCATGACAGCTGTCATGTCATATATTTAAAGATTTTGGTAAATAGTTGATTAATTTCTAGCACCATTTATAGATTATACATTAGAAATTATAATTATAGATTATAAATTCTAAGTAGATTATAAATCTAGTAGGTCTCAAGAAATATTAGTTGAAAGATGAGTGTTGGATGAATGTATATAAAATAGTGGGCACGTATCCTTGTGTCTGGCTCATAGGAAGTACATAATAAATGGTAACTGTCGTTATTAGGATCCCTCTCATGTCTTTATTACTCTTATAGGGTCCTGCTCTGTGTGCTGTTGGCTTTTTGCACTTCTTTCTGAAGGTCTTTCTGAGGATTTTCCCTGGCAATTCTAGTAGAATGAGACAGTGGTGGTCATTCATTGTTGATTCATTGCTCATTCAGAAACTTCGTAAGAAGCAGTTTACATGTATTCTCATTTAATTCTCACAATTCTATGAGGTAGGTGCTCTAATTATCTCCTTTTTTATAGTTGAGGAAACTGAGGTGCATAGAGGTTAAAAAACTTGCCCAAGGTCACCAAGTTAGTAAGGAGTGGGGCTGGTGTTTGAATTTGCTTCATTCCAAAGCCCACTCCTAGTATGATGCTGTGGAGTCCAGTAGCCCACCAAGGATGGCATTTAAGTGCTACTGTAGTTCAGAGAGAACAGGGAGAAGTTGGTTACTGGGAGCGCTAAGTGGAGCATGTACGTTAGGACCAGATCTTGATGGATGGGTAGGTGTGGGGTTGAGGGAGGATACTGGGTGGAGGCTCTCTAAGCTGCCGAGCCATCTCATACCAGAGAGAAGATGGGAGTTACAGAAGGTGAGTAGGTGTTAGACATAATGGAACTTCTCTTATTTTGGTCCCTCCTAGATTGTTTTGTGCCAGAACAACATCCGTAATCAGGCCCATATGAACAGAGTGGTCACCCATGAGCTCATTCATGCCTTTGATCACTGTCGCGCTCATGTCAACTGGTTCACTGACGTCAGACATTTGGCCTGCTCTGAAGTGAGTTTTATTATAAAAAGATACTTTCTCCCCCTGAAACATCTGGGTTTGAACATTTAATTGAAGTATAATGTTTAAGACTCTGTCTTCTTCTGCTCCTCACTCCCCCCTCAAATAAATAAATCTTAAAACAAATAAACAAACTAGTTGAAGTATAATTTACTTAAACATACTCCTTTTTCTCCCGTCATGGTTCCATGTCACTCTTAGATGTCCAGTTTTAATTCCCGAACACAGCTTTGAGACACAACAAGATATATTTTAAGTATCTTCTTTGAATTATCTTTTTTTTCTTTTTTTTTAAGATTTTATTTATTTGACAGACAGAGATCACAAGGAGGCAGAGAGGCAGGCAGAGAGAGAGGAGGAAGCAGGCTCCCTGCCGAGCAGAGAGCCCGATGCGGGGCTCCATCCCAGGACCCTGGGATCATGACCCAAGCCAAAGGCAGAGGCTTTAACCCACTGAGCCACCCAGGCGCCCCTTCTTTGAATTATCTTAATGATAACTTTTAAGTCCTAGTGATAGTAATGACTCTATATAATAACCATTTTTAGTATATAATACATATATTTCATATACATTAGTATATAATATATGTAAATTTTTATAGGCGAGATAAACATGACGCCAGGTGAAGTGGGTGCAAGGCAAGGTTTATTTTTTTTTAATTAATTAATTTTATTTTTATTTTTTTTCTTTCTTTTAAAATTTTTTATTTATTTTTAAAATTTCTTCTTTTAAAATTTCTTTTTTATTTTCAGCATAACAGTATTCATTATCTTTTCACCACACCCAGTGCTCCATGCAGTCCATGCCCTCTATAATACCCACCACCTGGTACCCCGACCCCCACCCCCTTCAAAACCCTCAGATTGTTTTTCAGAGTCCATGGTCACTCATGGTTCACCTTCCCTTCCAATTTCCCCCAACTCCCTTCTCCTCTCTATCTCCCCATGTCTTCCATGCTATTTGTTTTGCTCCACAAATAAGTGAAACCATATGATCAAGGCAAGGTTTATTAAAGGCACTCTTCGGTGAAGTTTCAGGGCTCAGGAGACAGGGAGCCAAGAAAGTTGCACCGGGAGGAGGTGGGCACTCCCGGGGGAGGTTCCACGACTCTGGAAAGCAGTGGTGGAAGTTGCGCTGGGAGGGAGTTGGTGGGGGTCTTTTATCTGTCTCCTGCATAGGTATAGGGTTACCTATGGAGACGTGATCTGGGCATATATCCTTTTGGCGGGAGGGTCAAGGGTTAAGGAGGCAGGGGTAGGCTAGAAGACAGCGGTGAGACCCCGCGGGGGTCTGGTGGCGACACCGTGGCGGTCATTTCCATTGCTCTTCCTGCACGGAGCCTCCGGAGCCGACGGTCATTTCTATTGTTCCTCCTGCACTCCCGGAGCCCACATATATATATGGGCTTACATATATATATATATTACATATATAATAATATATGACATATATTATTATATGTGGTATATAATAATAATTTTTAACCACTTAACCAAATAACCATTTTCCCCTGTGGAATCAACTCTATAATATAAAAACTAATGCTAGTTAACTCTGGCTGAAGACTGTGTGCCAAACACTGTTCCTTTTGTGCATTCTCCCTGAGTCTACTGAACAGTCCATCCAGGTAGATGCTATGATCAGCATGTCACACGTGTCGAAAGGGAGGCATTGATTGAGATTCGTGGTTAGTACATGGCAGAGACAGGATTACAACCAGGGTTCTTAACTGGCCTATTGTGCTGCCTTCCATAGGCGGAGTGCCTTCCTTGCACTCGAGTAAAACATTTAGTCTCAAAAATACGACATTAAAAAGTTTTTTTACTGCTAAACACTTTGGGTTGCTCTCAGAAGTGCAATATATTTATGCTCTTAGAGAGACATATGTATTTAATACTTGCATTTCAGTAATTGAAGAGTGCAATGTGCTGAGAAGTAAAAAAAAAAAAAAAATATATATATATATATATATATATATATATATATATATATATATAAATGTAAGTGTACACTTTGTAACTTAGATTATTTTATTTTTCCTTTGAAATTAGTAAGCAGCCCCACTGCACCTAATTACACCTCCTACTCTTTGGAGAGTAGAGGTGAAACCCGAGTTTTTAAATAAGGTCTCTCCCTTGGGTGCTAGGGGAATGAAGGCCTGTCAGCTAGCTCCAGTGTGTTCTTGTGCTTGGAATGTTTTTGCTTCAGTTTCAACAACTTAAGTTTTCAAAGGACAGTTGAGGCCCTGGAGGAAGGCATGAGTTTATACAGGTTTAAGGGAGGTTCCAAGAGAGTTTCATTGTTTTGGGCCAAGGGCAGGAGGTTCCTATTCTCAAAGTATCTTAGATGCTGATGCATTTAAGTTTAAGCTTACATTGAAATTCAGTTTGTAGATCTTTGAAAGAATGCAATTTTGCAGTCCTTTTGGTAATTTCTAGAAATGTTGTTTTTTGTGGAGAGCATGGACTTTAACTCTGAGGTCCAACTTTCTGGCTTCTGGTTTCCGAAGAAATTAGTTCTTTCAATAAGGTTATGGTGTGAAGTTTTGAAAATTTCCTTTGATAAATGATTGGCCTTCCCCCAACCCCCAGTTTATTTTGCATTGTCTAGCCCAGCTCATGGATATCTGCTCTTTTTCTTAATGTAAGAATAACTTAAAATAGTCTTATGTCAGAGTTCAAGACATTCTTGAAAAAGGTCCAATGGATACTCTAGTCTCAGAAAGACATGCTAATTTTAAATTCTTTTATAAAACTTTTTATAGAGCAGGAGAACTTACTTTCTTTCTGTTTGCCTTTCTGTCTCTTTGTTAGGTTCGAGCTGCTAACCTTAGTGGAGACTGCTCACTTATAAATGAAATATTCAGGTTGCATTTTGGATTGAAACAACACCATCAGGTAAAACTAACATATGAATCACTTAACCCTCCAGAGTGCTAGGAGTGGAAATAACGCACAAAGAAATGAGAAGTACATTTTGCATTTGAAATGTGAAAGAACTACTTCTGTGGGGAGAAT
The DNA here is from genome assembly GCF_964662115.1 of Mustela nivalis. NCBI lineage: Eukaryota > Metazoa > Chordata > Mammalia > Carnivora > Mustelidae > Mustela > Mustela nivalis. The sequence goes on from NC_139026.1 coordinate 96,587,292, forward strand.
ACAGAATGTGTCCCGTGGAAGCCAAATGGATGGAATTGAGTTCCACTTTTTATTTTATTTTATTTTATTTTATTTTATTTTATTTATTTATTTTAGAGAGAGAGAGACAGTGAGAGAGAGCATGAGAGGGGAGAAGGTCAGAGGGAGAAACAGACTCTCCGTGGAGCTGGGAACCCAATGCACTACTCGATTCCAGGACTCTGGGATCAAAACCTGAGCCAGAGGCAGTTGCTTAACCAACTGAGCCACCCAGGCACCCGAATTCTACTTTTTAATGATGGGAAGCTGTGTGACTCAGTGAGAGATTTTAATAGTGAAAAGAACCATACAGTCTTGTTCTTGGGATCCTTTTGGAAGCAGGTAGATGAAGAATGGATGCAAAATCACAGTCTATTGGACTGTGCTCTCCACAGTCTGGGACTTGTATTCTGGAGATAAAACAGTCATACCTTTCGGAACAGAGGCTGCCCCACAACACAGGTTAGGGCTGAGTAGTAGGGCATCTTTACAGGCTGTGGGCCATGATAGCAAAGCTTTGAATCAGCACAGCCCTGACAATGCTCTCTCTCCTCTTTTTCCCTTGGGTAGTGGTCGCTGAAAATGAATAAACTAGCAACAGGAGGGAAAGTTCAGGGAGGTAGTGGGAGCCTGGTTGAGGGAGAGCAATCTTAGAGAGTGGAGTCCCTGTGTTTGTACAGCATGTACCCAAGAGACACTGACATTGATGACAGTAACCGATGGCAAAATATGGTAGTATCAGCCAGTTTTAACAGGAATGCATTAATTTGGAAAGATAAACCTGAACTGTGGTCTATACATGTGCCTCCCAAACCTTTAACTCTAGGAGACAAATTTTTGCTATCTTTTTTTCCCCTGGAAGGGAGAAATGTCTTCTTCTGGCAGTTGCTGTCATAGCTCCATATGGTTCATCCTTTCTTTCTTCTTCCTTTATGCCTGGGGTTTATTTTTAAATCAGTGTTTAGTGTAACTTAGGTCGAGAAGCACTGGTTTATATTCTGATGCTAGTGAGCATCTCCAGCTCAGGCATACTGACCAGGGTGAAGTAAAACAGGGAATAAACACAGAAGATGAATGATTGACAGATTGCACAGCTGTAAGGACCAGTATTTTTTTTTTTTTTAAAGATTTTATTTATTTGAGAGAGAGAAAGAAAGAGAAAAAAAGAGAGTGAGTAAAAGCAGGGGAAGTGGCAGGCAGAGGGAGAGGGAAAAGCAAGCCCCCAACAAATAGGGAGTCCAATATGGGACTCCATTCCAGGACCCTGGGATCATGACCTGAGCTGAAGGCAGATGCTTAACCGACTGAGCCACCCAGGCGTCCCTGGTTATTTTTCATGAAGTGTGCCATTCTTTTGAACTTTAGTTTGTGCTTGTGGAGAAATAAATGGATTTAAAGTGCTCCAAGAATTGGAATGGCAGGACCTTCTGTTTCTTTTTTCTTTTAAGATTTTATTTATTTATTTGACGGAGAGATAGAAAGCACAAGTAGGCAGAGCGGCAGGCAGAGGGAGAGGGAGAAGCAGACTCTCCGCTGAACAGGGAGTCCAACGAGGGGCTCGATCCCAGGACCTTGGGATCATGACCTGAGCCAAAGCAGACACTTAAGCGACTGAGCCACCCAGGCGCCCCAGGACTGTCTGTTTTGTAACATATTTAGAATACTGAGAGAATCTAGCCTATTACTATGTATTAGATAATTTGTTGTCTTAAGTAGAGAATTTAAAACTCATGCAAAGAACGCTCAGGAAAAAAAAAGTTGTTTGATTTTTTTCTCCTGAAAAATTGAGACACCTTCAAATTTTGTGTATATATATATGTGTGTAGCTTCCTATTGCCTCCATGGGAGATGCCCCTCTTGAAGGAAAGATTATCTAGTATTAGTCAACTGGAAAGTAGAGAAAGAGAAAGACATAGAAGTAAAGTATATCTTAAATCTATTGAAATTTTACCAAAAATCCAGCCAGAACCTTATTTATAGATTTTTTTTGTTTGTTTGTTAGTTTTTTTGATTTTTGCAAATTGGGAGTTACTGTTTGTTGGACTGCAGAGAATGACATCTGGTTGTATTATTGGAAAAGATGAAAAAATAGAGGAGGTCTTATTTATACCTAAATAATTTTAGATCAAGCTAAACATATTCCATAATTTAAGAGTTATGTTTCTACTTTAGAATGATAGAAATGAATAAAATAATATGAAAGGGGATTAATTCTTCTTTTTCCATGAATTTTTAAAACTTAAATTCAAGTAATTAACACATAATGTATTATTAGTTTCAGAGGGAGAGGTCAGTGATTCATCAGTCTTATATAATACCCAGTGCTCATTACATCATGTGCCCTCCTTAATGTCCTTCACCCAGTAACCACATCCCCCCACTGACATCCCCTCCAGCAACCCTCAGTTTGTTTCCTGTGATTACGAGTCTCTTATGGTGGGGCGCCTGAGAGGCTCAGTTGGTTAAGCCTCTCCCTTCCGCTGAGGTCATGATCCCAGGGTCATGAGACTGAGTCCCGCCTTGGGCTCCCTGCTCAGCAGGGGGTCCGCTGTTCCTTTTTCCTCTGCCCCTCCTCCCTGCTTGTGTTCTTTCTCCCTTTCTGAAATCAATCAATCAATCGTTAAAAAAACAACAAAAAAGAAGTCTCTTATGATTTGTTTCCCTCTCTGATTTTGTCTTTTATTTTTCCCTCCCTTCCCCTATGATCCCGTTTTTTTCTTAAATTCCACATATGAGTAATTATCTTTGTCTGATTGACCTATTTTACTTAGCATAAGTGTCCGGCCAGCGCGACAAGAGGGAGCAGGGTTGAAGGAGAGGAGAATGAAGAAAGGGAGTGTGGGGAACAGGAGGGACACAGGCGAACGTGTCAAGCAAGTGCCAAAGTTTATTTTGCAGAGTTCTGATTTATACCACACAGTAAGAGAATTGCCTTCTGTACATCTACTTTCTCTTTTGGCCTGAGAGTAGCTGGCCATGCAGAGATACCAGACAGCCTTGACCTTCGTGGTTTGGACACTTAGGCCATAATTCAATATTCTCAAAACACAGGAGCCTTATTAGCTTGGTCTTGAGACAGCAGGTGCAATGGCAACAAGCCAAACCTTACAATGTTCTCATAACAATCACCAGGGAGACACAGTGGCACTCTAGCTCGCTACCTGTGGAAGTCCTTGGTTGAAGAGGTTCCCAAGAACTGTTGCTCTATTGGGTTAACCCCTTCTAGGCACGAGGCTCCCAACACATAAGATCCTTTAGTTCCATCCATGTCCTTGCAAATGGCAAGATTTCTTTTTTTTTTTTTTTAATGGCTGAGCAGTATTCCATTGTATATGAATACCACATCTTCTTTGTCCATTCATCTATTAATGGACATTTGGGCTCTTTCCATAGTTTGGCTATTGTAGACATTGTTGCTATAAACATTGGGGTGCAGGTGGCCCTTCAGATCACATTTGTATCAATGTGGTAAATACCTATTAGTGCAATTGCTGGGTTGTAGGATAGCTCTATTTTCAACTTTTTTTTTTTTTTTCTAAAGATTTTATTTATTTATTTGGCAGAGAGAGAGAGATCATAAGTAGGCATCGAGGCAGGCAGAGAGAGAGGGGGAAGTAGGCTCCCTGCCCAGCAGAGAGCCCAATGTGGGGCTTGATCCCAGGACCCTGAGATCATGACCTGAGCCAAAGGCAGAGGCTTAACTCACTGAGCCACCAAGGCTCAGCTTTTTGAGGAACCTCAATAGTGTTCTCCAGAGTGGCTGTACCAGCTGGCCCAACAGGGTAAGAGGGTTTGAAAGGGAATTAAGTCTGACTGTGGTCAGACATTATATAAAATGTTATTATTTCATGATTTAAATTGTCATTTAAATTAAAGCCATATACTTTTCTTTCTCCTTAGACTTGTGTGCGAGACAGAGCCATTCTTTCTATCCTGGCTGTTAGGAATATCAGCAAAGAGGTAGCCCAAAAGGCTGTTGATGAAGTTTTTGAATCTTGTTTCAATGACCATGAACCTTTTGGAAGGATCCCACATAACAAGACCTACGCAAGATATGCTCATAGAGACTTTCAAAACCGTGATCGGTATTACTCAAATATATGAAGACATTTTATAAATGGAACTTCTGTGATCTGAAGAAAATATAGTTCTTAAGTGGATAAATGTAAAATGTATGTGATCAATTAAATACAGATAAAAGAGAGAAGGTACTGATTCTAGCATATGATCAGAAAAAGTAACTGTGGTAAAAGTGAAACTGCCTTAAACTCCAAGGCAAAAATTGTAACTTTATAGTTAACCATTTGGTAGGTAAGGTAAATAAATTACATTTTTGTATTTTTTATGTTGTACTTGTGTTTTTTATTATTTATGTTATTTTTAGATTGTGATTTGTTTTTGTTACATGTGAATATTTTAAAATCTGATTATGAAACCCATGAAGTGTGTCCTTGTATGAAGTTGATATGTGACCACTTGGTATTTACATTAAATGTAAAGAAAATGTACTGATTTTATTAAAAGGCATTTATTGAGATGTTATCATGGTCAAAATATGCAAAGAATTAAAGTTGGGAATGGTTCATTCAATGGTCAATGCCTTCCTTTTCCCTCTTCTTCTTTCAACTGTATGTGGGGACTATGTGGCTTAACTTTCCAGGGATAAGTTTTGATTAGATTTTTCTTTTGTAAAGGCAGTGCATTAAGTTTATAATGTAACTAAATTTAATTTTTTTTTCTGAACTTAATTTTTATGTACTTATAAGATTTTTCATATAGTTATTCTCAAATCTTTTGTCAGGCCCTGTGTCTTGAGTTTTAGATTCAGAAAACAGGTCATCTTGTCTATTCCCCTTAACTGGTAGCTGCATTTTCTACCTATCTCTGGCAAATGTTTCTTGACCTATGTCCAGACTTAAAGACAGTGATACCTGTATGTAGATGTGGCTAATTAAGAATTTAAAGACAATGAAGTTAGGATTATTTCTTGTGAATTAACATTTGATTTAATTATAAAGTGATACCCAAGATTGATAACTTATTAAACATTAAAGCGAGGTTTGAGGATTCTGGGAAGACGGTAGAGTAGGAAATAACAGAAATCAGTGTCACCACCTAGACAAAATTGCACTGGCAGAATCTTATATAAATATTTTGAAACTCGAGTCTGAAGGCTCCTAACTTCCAAGGAAAGGCTCGGATGGTAAATTGCAGTTAATTTTGATCAATTTCAGCTCTTAGCGTTGTAGTAGCTACCCATCTCCCACCACTCTGCCCTGTGGCAGACAGTTATATATGTGTTCCTGGAGTAGCTTGTACACAGATTGTGGAGCCACAGTGGGCAAAAGGTACCCTGTCTTCCATATATTTGGGACCTGCTCTGATTGCTGCTTCTGAACACAGAGGTTTGGAGATAGAGATGGTGGCATTGTTGCACCATTTTTGCAAAGTGCTTCCCAAACGGCTGAAGGGTCTTCAAAGGGCTGATGCCTTTTGTTGTCCTTCATTTTCCCCTTTTGGTATCTAGACCTTGAAGACTAGGCCATTCAAAAACAATGGCAGGGGTACCTAGGTAGCTCAGTTGGTAAAGCATCTGCCTTCAGATCAAGTCTGAAGGTACTGGGATTGAGCCCCGCATTGGGCTCCCTGCTCAGTGGGCAGCCTCCTTCTCTCACTCCCTCTGCCACTGTCCCTGCTTGTGCCCTTTCATGCTCTCTCTCAAATAAATAAAATCTTAAAAAAACAAATAAAAAACCCAAAAATAATGGCTTATGCAGGGGGGAATTAGAAAGTCATCAGGCATGCTCAGGGAAAGGCATAGCCTCAGAAAAACCCAAGAAGACCAAGTTTACACCTCAGGATGATCCTTGGCACAGAGACAGCCTGCAACAATTAAAAGCAGAAACAAAAACTAACACTAACTAACCTGAGGAAGCAGAAGAATCTGATTGATTTTCAGAGCTATCAAATTATTAGATTCAAGTGTCCTGTTTTCAACCCCAAAAATCACAAGGCATACAAAGGATACACAAGACATACACAAGAAAGTGTGGCCCATTCAAAGGAGAAAATAAACTAACAGAAATTTTCCCTGAAAAGACCTGATGGTGGGTTTAGCAGACAAAGAATTTAAAACAACTGCCTTAAAGACGCTCAAAGAACTAAAGGCAAATGTGGAGAAAGTCAACAACTTATGTACAAACAAAATGGAAATATCAATAAAGAGATAAAAAACTTAAAACCAAAAAGCTTGGAAAGTACAATGACAAATGACAAAAATCCACTTGAGGGATTCAAATGCAGATTTGGTCAGAAAGAAGAAAGAATCGGTAATCTTGAAGAAAAGGAAAATTTTTGAATCTAAAGGACAGAAAAAAAAAAGATAAAAGAAAATGGAACAGAGGCTAAGGGATGTGAGGGGTACAATCAAGTTGGCCAGTGTATGCATTATGGAAGTCCCAGGAGAAGAGAGAGAAAGGGACACACAATATTTGAAGAAATAATGGTTTGCAACTACACATTTTATTTTCTACATGATTTTAGAGACTTAATACATTAAAGAAGTTATTAGTTTATGTTTGGGGTCACACATATATAAATATGTAATTCTGTGGCACCAATAACTGAAAAGAAAGAAGACAGCAGAATTTTTTTTTAAGGAGCAGAATTTTTGTATGTTATTAAAGTTACACTGGTCTAAATTCAAAACAGAGTGTTAAAACTTTCTGATATTAAATGTAATCTCCATGGTAACCACAGGAAAATAGTTATAGAATATACACAAAAGGACATGACGAATTTAAATTCACTACAAAAAATCAAGTAAACACAAAAGAAGAGAACGGCTCTGTACATGGGAGACAAAAAAGCTGTAAGGTATATAGAAAAATATGTAGCAAGATGCCTGAGGTAAATGTCCTCCTATCAGTAATTATTTTATTATTTTAACGTATTAATTTTTTTATTCTAAAAAGAGAAAGAGAGCATGAACAGGGAGGGGGCAAAGGGAGAGGGAGCAAGAATTCTCAAGCAGACTCCATGCTGAGCACAGAGCCTAAGGCAAGGCCTGATCCCATGACCTGAGCTGAAATCAAGAGTCATGTGCTCAATCAACGGAGCCATCCAGGTGCCCCTCAGTTATTATTTTAAATGTAAATGGATTAAACTCTCCAAACAAAAGATTGGGAAAAGATTGGCAGAATGGATTAAAAAAAAATGACCCAACTATAAGATGCCTACAAAAGACTCAGCTAAGATGTAAACACAAATAGATTAAAAGTGAAACAATGGAAAAGGATATTCCCTGCAAATACTAACCAAAAGAGAGCAGGATAGACTATACTGACACTGGACGAGATAGACTTTAAATCAAAAGAGTTTATAAGAGAAAAAGGGATGTTGTATATTAAAAAAAAGCTTCAATAGAGCAAGAAGACATAACATTTACACTCATAATAACAGACCACCGAAATAGGTGAAGCAAAGGGGAGAGAATCGAAGGGAGAAATAGACAGTTCTACAACAATAGTTGGAAACTTCACTACCCCACTCTCCATAATGGATAGAACAACAAGACAGATGATAACCAAGTGAACAGAGGACTTGAACCACAAAATGAACCAACCGGATCTAACAGACATACACAGGACACTCTAACCAATAACAACAGTATACACATTTTTCTCAAGTGACATGGGATATTTTCTAATATAGATTATATGTTAGGCTACAAACTAATATATCAATATATTTAAAAAGATATCATATAAAGTATCTTCTCTGACTACAAAGGGATGAAAGTAGAGATTGATAACAGAAGGACAATTAAAAAATTACAAATTTGTAGAAATTAAAAAACATACACAACAAATGATCAAAAAAGAAATCACAGGGAAGTTAGAAAATACTTAAGACAAATGAAAACAACCACAAAGTACCAAAAATTATAGGGCACAGCAAAAGTGGTGCTAAAGGAAAAATTTATAGCTGTAAATACTTACATTAAAAAACAAGAAAAATCTCAAATCAGCAACCTAACGTTACAATGTAAGGAGCTAGACAAAGAAGAAAAAACTAAACCCAAAACCAGCAGAAGGAAGGAAACCATAAACATTAGAGCAGAGACCAGTGAAATAGAGAATAGAAAAATAATAGAGAAAATTATAAAACCAAAAGGTCAAAAGAATTGACAAAATTTCAGCTAGATGGACTAAGAAAAAGAGACTTCAAATTACTAAAATCAGAAAGTGGGAGCATTATTACCAAACTATAGGAATAAAAAAAAATTATGAGAGTACTGTGGACAAAGGTACACACACATATTAGATCACCTAGATGAAATGGACAAATTCCTAGAAATGCAGCACCAAACCATAAAGAATAGAAAATCTATAAGAACTAAAACTAATAGGGAGATTGAATCCCTAATAAAAAATCTTCTGGGGGAGATAGTTCAAGTTGGCAGAGGAGTAGGAGATCTTAGTTTCATCCATCCCAGGAATTCTGCTAGATAGCTATCGAGTCATTCTGAACACCTACCTGCAAACTCAACCAGAGAGCTAAGAAAAAAATAACTGCAACTCTACAAACAGAAAAGTGACCACTTTCTGCAAGGTAGGAGGTGTGGAGAAGAGAATCTGAGGTGATATATGGGAAGATGGACCATGGGGTGGCGGAGCCTCTGTAGGCTGGCTACTGGAAAGTGATAAAGCAGAAGAGCCCAAAATCAGAACTTTTAGAAGTTTGCTTCCATGAGGGGTGCTCAGGTGGTGAAGTCAGGCAGAATCCTAGGTGGGACAATGTGGTGTCAGGATCTCCAGGGTCACAGAAAGACGGGGGCTGCCTGAGTACAGCAGAGTTCTAGGCATTGGAATGGGGCAGCTGGATGCAACTAGCAAGCCCAAGAGTGGGCTTTCATCTGGGGGTTGCCCTATACCTCAAACTGCAGCATGGTCATATGACTGTTTTCCAGGCAGAAGCCCAGCAAGTGGCAGAGCTGCAGCAAGACTCCCCTTCTTCCCCCAAGAGGACAGCATGGGAGTACACCACAGGAGTCTGCAGGGTTTGGAGACTTAAAATGGGGTTATATGCCTGAGATAGAAACACGTGGTCAAAGGCTGGGTGAGCATGGAGTGTGGACAGAGACCAGGGAGAGAGGAGTGATTGAACACTTTTCCCTGGGGGCTCACTGAGAAGTGGGGCCCTGAGATTTTGGCTCTGGGGCTGGAGATTGGGAGGCCACCATTTTCATTCTAATCCTATAATGCAGCTCACAAAGCCTTCAGGGAACAAAAGCCACAGAGATCAATCCAGAGCAGATTACTTAACCTGGCCCCCTAGCCAGGGCAGTGCACATCTGCCTGGGGCAAAGACACCTGAAAATCAGTGCAACATGCCCCTCCCTCCCAGCAAGAACATCCAACTAAGACCAAGTTTACCAATCACACAACTGCAAAACTCCAGCACTAGGAAAAAATATAAATAGAATTCATGTTTTTCCCCCCATAATTCTTTAGTATTTCAAATTTATTTTTTTCTCTTCCCTTTTTCTTTTCTTTCTTTCTTTCTTTTTTTTTTTTTTAAGATTTAAAAAATTTATTTGACAAACAGAGATCACGAGTAGGCAGAGAGGCAGGCAGAGAGAGTGGGGGAAGCAGGCTCTCCACTGAACAGAGAGCCCGAATTGGGGCTTGATCCCATGACCCTGGGATCATGACCTGAGCTGAAGGCAGAGGCTTTAACCCATTGAGCCACCCAGGTGCCCCGCTCTTTCCTTTTTCATTGAATTTCTTATTTTATCAACTCCTTTAAAAAATCTTTAAATTTTCATTTTTACAGTTACAGTCTACCCTTTCATTGTATTTAATTTATTTTTGTACATATGTATATGTTTTTCTTTCTTTACAATTTTGAGATCTAGTTTTCTTTTCTTTTCTTTTTTTTTTTTTTTAAAGATTTTATTTATTTATTTGACAGAGAGATCACAAGTCGGCGGAGAGTGTCAGGCAGAGAGAGAGAGAGAGAAGCAGGCTCCCGCTGAGCAAAGAGCCTGATGCGGGGCTCGATCCCAGGACACTAAGATCATGACCTGAGCCAAAGGCAGCGGCTTAATCCACTGAGCCACCCAGGCACCCCGAGATCTAGTTTTCTAACAAACAGACCAAAATACACACAGATTCCAATGTATTGCTCTGTTCTGTTCACCTGTCTGATTACAGTATCTCTCTCTTTTTTAATGTAAATAAATTTTTTTTTCTTCAGTTTTGGGTCTCTTCTGATTTGTTTAATGTATATTTCTCTGGGATCATTGTTATCATTTTAGCATTTTGTTCTCTCATTCACTGTTTTTTTTTTTTTTTTTTTTGGACAGAATGACAAGACAGAAAAACTCATCTCAAATAAGAAAACAAGAGGCAGTGCTGACTGCCAGAGATCTAGTAAGTATGGATATAAGTAAGATGTTGGAACTAGAGTTCAGAATAATGATCATAAAGATAATATATGGGTGGGGCACCTGGGTGGCTCAGTGGCTTAAGCCTCTTCCTTCAGCTCAGGTCATGATCTCAGGGTCCTGGGATTGAGCACCACATCAGGCTCTCTGCTCAGCAAGGATCCCGCCCCCCAACAACCTACTTGTGATCTCTGTTAAATAAATAAATAAAATATTAAAAAAAAAAAGATCATATCTCAGCTTGAAAAAAGCACAGAAGACAATGGGGAATCCCTTTTTGGAGAAATAAAAGAACTAGAATTTAATCAAGTATAAACAAAAAAAGGCTATTAATGAGATACAATAAAGAATGGAGGCTCTGTTAGGATGAGGCTGAAGAGAGAATTAGTGATATATAGGACCAAATGATGGAGAATAAAGAAGCTAAGAAGAGGAGAGAAACAACTACTGGAATCATGAGGGGAGAATTCAGGAGATAAGTAATACCAAAAGCAAAACAACATTAGAGTAATTGGGATCCCAGAAGAAGAAGAAAGAGAGAGATAGTGGCAGAAGGTATACTGGAACATATTATAGTGGAGAACTTTCCTAATCTGGGGAAGGAAACAGACATTCAAGTGAGGAGGCACAGAGAAACCCCCTCAAAATCAATAAAAGTAGACAATTACATCCATATATAATAGTGAAACTTGCAAGTCTCAGAGACAAAGCAATAAACTTTAAAGCATCTCAGGACAAGAGGTCTATAACCTAAAAGGGTAGGAACAATTAGACTGGCAGAAGACATATCCACAGAGATCTGCAGGCCAGAGAGGACTGGCATGATATATTCAGGGTGCTAAGTGAGAAAAATATGCAGCCAAGAATACTTTATCCAGCTAGGATGTCATTCAGAATAGAAGGAGAGATAAAAAGTTTCCAGGAAAAACAAAAACTAAAAGAATTTTGGATCACTAAACCTTCCCTGCAAGAAATGTTAAAAGAGATCCTTTAAGTGAAGAGAGAGCCCCAAAATAACATAGACCAGAAAAGAACAGAGACAATATACAGAAACAGTGACTTTACAGGTAATACAATGACACTAAATTAATATCTTTCAATAGTTACTCTGAATGTAAATGGGCTAAATGCTCCAATCAAAAGATCCAAGGTATCAGATTGGATAAAAAAAGCAAGACCCATTGATATGCTGTCTGGAAGACACATCCAGATTTAAACTGAGGGGGTGGAAAACCATTTATCATGCTAATGAATATCAAAAGAAAGCTAGGGTGGTAATCCTTATAACAGACAAATTAGATTTTAAACCAAAGTCTGTAGTAAGAGATGAGAAAAGACAATATATCATAATGAAAGGGTCTAGCCAAAAAGAAGATCTAATAATTGTAAATATTTATGCCCTGAACATGGGGGAAGCCAATTCTATAAATCAAGTCATAACAAAATTAAAGAAACACATCAATAATATGATAATAATAGAGGACCTTAACACCCACTCATTGCAATGGACAGATCATCTAAGCAGATCATTCAAAAGGGAACAAGCGGTTTGAATGACACACTGGACCAGATGGACTTCACAAATATATTCAGAGCACTCCATCCTAAAGCAACAGAATACACATTCTTTTTAAGAGCACATGGAACATTGTCCAGAATAGATCACATACTGGGTCACAAATTGGGTCTCAAAGGGTACCAAAAGATTGGGATCATTCCCAGCATATTTTTGGACCACAATGCTTTGAAACTGGAACTCAATCACAAGAGGAAAGGTGGAAAGAACTCGAGTACATGAAGGCTAAAGAGCATTCTCCTAAAGAGTGAATGGATCAACCAGGAAATTAAAAAAGAATTAAAAAAATTCATGGAGACAAATGAAAATGAAAACACAACTATTAAAAACTTTTGGGATATAGCAAAGGCGGTCCTAAGAGGGAAGTATATTGCAATGTAGGAGGTCCTCAAAAAATAAGGTGGGGTGCCTGGGTGGCTCAGTGGGTTAAGCTTCTGCCTTTGGCTTAGGTCACAATCTCAGGGTCCTGGGGTTGAGCCCTGCATTGGGCTCTCTGCTCAGCAGGCAGCCTGCTTCCCCTCCCCCTCTCTATACCTACTTGTGATCTCTGTCTGTCAAATAAATTAATAAAATCTTAAAAAAAAAAAAAAGAAAAAGTCTCAAATATACAACCTAAACTTACACTTAAAGGATCTGGAGAAAGAGCAGCAAATAAAGCCTAAACCCAGCAGGAGAAGAGAATAAAGATTAGAGCAGAAATCAATGAAATAGAAGGGAAAAGAACAGTAGAAGAGATCAATGAAACTAAGACCTGGTTCTTTGAAAGAATTAATAAAATTGGGCGCCTGGGTGGCTCAGTGGGTTGAACCGCTGCCTTCGGCTCAGGTCATGATCTCAGCGTCCTGGGATCGAGTCCCGCATCGGGCTCTCTGCTCGGCAGGGAGCCTGCTTCCCTCTCTCTCTCTCTGCCTGCCTCTCCATCTACTTGTGATTTCTCTCTGTCAAATAAATAAATAAAATCTAAAAAATAAAAAAAAAAAAAATAAGAATTAATAAAATTGATAACCCCCTGGCCAGACTTATCAAAAAGGAGAGAGAAAGGACCCAAATAAATAAAATCCTGCATGAAAGAGGAGAGATCACAACCAATACCAAAGAAATACAAACAATTTTAAGAACATATTACAAACAACTGTATGCCAACAAATTAGGTAATTTGGAAGAAATGGATGCATTCCCAGAGATGTATAAACTACCAAAATGGAAACAGGAGGAAATAGAAAACCTGAACTGACCCATAACCATCAAGGAAATTGGAGCAATAATCAAAAATCTCCCAACATGGGGTGCCTGGGTGGCTCAGTGTGTTAAAGCCTCTGCCTTCAGCTCAGGTCATGATCCCAGAGTCCTGGGATTGAGCCCTGCATAGGGCTCTCTGCTCAGCAGGGACCCTGCTTCCTCCTCTCTCTCTGCCTGCCTCTCTGCCTACTTGTGATCTGTGTCTGTCAAATAAAAAAATAAAATCTTAAAAAAAAAAAAAACAAAAACAAAACTCCCAACAAACTAGAGTCCAGGGCCTGATGGCTTCCCATGAGAATTCTACCAAACATTTAAAGAAGAATTAATACTTACTCTTCTGAAGGTTTTTCCAAAAATAGAAATGATGGAAAACTTCCAAATTCTTTGAGAGGCCAGCATTGCCTTGATTCCCAAAACCAGACAAAGATTGTACTGAAAAGTAGAATGACAGACCAATATTCCTGATGAAACAGATGCCAAAATTCTCACCAATATACTAGCCAATAGATATAATAGTACATTAAAAGAATTACTCACCATGACCAAGTGGGATTTATTCTGGGCTGCAAGTGCAGTTCAACATCTGCAAATCAATTCACGTGATACAATACATTAATAAAAGAAAGGACAAGAACCATATGATCCTCTCAATAGATGCAGAAAAAGTATTTGAGAAAGTACAGCATCTTTTCTTGATTAAAACTCTTCACAGTGTAGGGATAAAAGCCATATATGAAAAGTTCACAGTATCATTCTCAATGGGCAAAAACTGAAAACATTTCCCTTAAGGTCAAGAACATAGCAGGGATATCTACTATCACCACTGTTGTTCAACCTGGTCATAGAACTCTTAGCTTCAGCAATCAAACAAAAAGATATAAAAGGCATCCAAATAGGCAAAGAAGAAGTCAAACTCTCACTCTTCACAGGTGACATAATACTTTATGTGAAAAACCCAGAAGATTCCACCCCAAAATCACTAGAACATATACAGGAATTCAGCAAAGGGACAGGATACAAAATCGATGCACAGAAATAAGTTGCATTTCTATACACTAACAATGAGACAGAAGAAAGAGAAATTTAGGTGTTGATCCCATTTACAATTGTGCCAAAAACCATAAGATACTTAGGAATAAACCTGACCAAAAAGGCTAAAGATGTGTACTCAGAAAACTATAGAACTTGCATGAAAGAAATTGAGAAATACACAAAGAAATGGGAAAACATTCTGTGCTTAGGATTGGAGGGACAAATATTGTTAAAATGTCTGTGCTACCTGGGGCAATCTATACATTCAATGTAATCTCTATCAAAATATATCAACTTTTTTTACAGAGCTGGAACAAATAATCCTGAAATCTATATGGAACAAGAAAAGACCCCAAATAGCCAAAGACATGTTGAAAAAGAAAACCAGACCTGGTGGTATCATAATTCTGGACTTCAAGCTCTATTACGAAGCTGTCATCATCAAGACAGTATGGTACTGGCATAAAAACAGACACATAGATCAGTGGAACAGAATAGAGAACCCAGAAATGGACCCTTAACTCTATGGTCAACTAATCTTCAACAAAGCAGGAAAGACTATCCAATGGAAAAAATACAGTCTCTCCAACAAATGGTGTTGGGTAAATTGGACATGCAGATTTATCTGCATTCATCCGTCACATGCAGATGAATGAAACTGGACCATTTCCTTATACCATACACAAAAAGAGACTCAAAATGGATGAAAGATCTAAATGTGAGCTAGGAGTCCATGAAAATTCTAGAGGAGAACACAGGCAACAGCCTTTGTGACCTTGGCTGCTTCAACTTTTTGTTAGACATGTCTCCAAGGGAAGGGAAACAAAGGCAAAAATGAACTATTGGGACTTTATCAAGATAAAAAAGTTTTTGCACAGCAAAGGAAACAGTCTTCAAAAACCGAAAGACAACTGGCAGAATGGGAAAAGATATTTGCAAATCTCTTATCAGATAAAAGGCTAGTCTCCAAAATCTATAAAGAACTTATCAGCTTAACACCCAGAGAACAGAGAGTCTGATCAAGAAATGGGCAGAAGACATGAACAGACATTTCTCCAGAGAAGACATCCAGGTGGCCAACAGACACATGAAAAAATGTTTAACATCACTTGATATCAAGGAAATACAAATCAAAACCACAATGAGATACCACCTCACACCAGAATGGCTAAAATTAACAAATCAGGAAAAAACAGATGTTGGTGAGGATGTGAAGAAAGGGGAAAGAACCATCTTACACTGTTGGTGGGAATGTGAACTGGTGCAGCCACTCTGGAAAGCAGCATGGAAGTTGCTCAAGAAGTCGAAAATAGAGCTACCCTACAACCCAGCAATTGCACTACTGGGTATTTACCCCAAAGCTACAAATGTAGTGATCTGAAGGGGCACGTGCACCCGAATGTTTATAGCAGGATGTTCACAATAGCCAAACAATAGAAAGAAGAAATCAGAGAGGGAGTGAAACCATAAGAGACCCCCTCCCCCTGTATTTATTTATTTATTTGACAGAGAGAGAAACAGTGAGAGAGGGAATACAAGAAGGCTTCCTGTTGAGCAGGGAGCTGAAAGTGGGGCTTGATTCCAGGACCCTGGGATCATGACCTGAGCTGAAGGAAGACAATGACTGAGCCACCCAGGCGCCTCACCATAAGGGACTCTTAATCATAGGAAACAAACTGAGGGTTGCTGGAGCGGAGAGGGGTGGGGGGATGGGGTAACTAGGTGATGCACATTAAGGAGGGCACATGATGTAATGAGCACTGGGTATTCTATAAGACTGATGAATCACTGACTTCTACCTCTGAAACTAGTAATACATTATATGTTAATTAATTGAATTTAAATACAAAAATACAAGTGAAAAAAATTTAAAAATGGCATGTTTTAGTAAACATCCAATATATTTATACAAATACATAAATTATACATATGTAGCACTATGCAGACATATTATGTAGGTTACAAAATATGCACAGAACTATGAAGTTTGTGGTAATAATGACATAGCCTTTGGCAATTTCAAATTTTTTTTGCAGATTATACATCAGGTCTGATTAGACCCCTGTTTTATGTCATAATGGAGCTGATGTAAGTGGAATGGAAGACATTCGAATCTTGATGTTCTCTTGATCACTTCAAAAAATTTGCACATCACAGTGAACTTCCACTCTTTCTTCAAGCCTGGCATACTGCACATTTCACACATAAACAGTATGATTGTTCTCCCAGGTAAATATCAGAGGTTCAGAGGTATAACTTCTTCCTTATTTCTTAATACAAGACAAGTGAGAATTGGAGACTTACTGTTTTATTTGTCCCACGGACACCACTCTGTCAGCCTGGGATACATGTGTACTCAAACTACCCCAGGTTGGGTGGTCCTGACTGCCGCACAGAAAGAGTGCAGAGTATAAGTGGGAGACCAACACGGACACCAAACATGAGCTGCTTGTCTGTTGATAATTAGAGCAGAGATCAGTTGGAGCCAAGATAAATAATTACAGTCCAATTTAAATACTACATATTTCATTTTCACCTCTTATAAATTAACAAAGAAAAATATTAAAAATAATAATTATATTCCCCAAAGTTCTGGTATTACAAGTGAACATGAATTAGAATTATCTTGGAAAGAAAACTTTGTGACTGATCCTCTGGCCAATATGCTAGAGAGCACAATACCCCTTAACTGTGAAGACACAGTGAGAAGTCAGCAGGTCACCACCTAGAAGAAAGTGTTCAGCAAAACCTGGCCATGCTGACACCCTGGTCTGCAACTTCTGGCATCCAGAACTGTGAGAAGTAAATGTCTGTTAGTTGAAAGTGGTGTTTTGTTACAGGAGCTCAAATGGACTAGGACCAAGAACAAAGATAAACAGGAATATTTGAGCCACATCGTCTACCACAGTATTGCAGAAGATGCCCAAGAAGACTTGAATTGGCATCCATCTCTCCATATCTCTGTCCAACCATTAGTTTTTCAAATGAATATGGCTGTTTCAATGAAGATGCTGAACTTCCCACATGTAGCAAAGAGCACTACACCCCTGCCTCGCTTTTGCAGATACCTTTATCGTACTATCTTATAAAGTACTGTTTATAAATTGCATCAAGTCCATGAAAGATATTATATTACATAAATTCAGAGAAGATTTGTTTCTTAATATTGTGTGAAGTACTAAAATAGCTGTCTTGAAAGAAATGGTTATAAATAAGCTAAAACAATGATAGTTTTGGAGTGAAAAAAAAAAAAAAAACAAAAACCAAAAACTTCAGGCAAAGGAAAGCTCTGAACCTGATGATTTCACCAGTGAATTCTACCAAACATTCAAAGAAGAACTAATACCTGTTCTTATTAAATTTCCAAAAAAATTTAAGAAGAGAGTATGGTCCCCAACTTATTCTGAGACTAGAATTATCCTGATACTAAAACCAGATAAAGACATGACAAGAAAAGAAAAATACATACCAAGATTCCTTATGAACATTGCTGAAAAGATCCTCAGAAAAATGCAAATTGGATTCAGCAGTATATTAAAAGGAATACATATCTGACCAGATGGGATTTATTTCTGGAGTGCCAGGATAGTTTAACGTGTGAAATTTGATCAATGTAATACACTAGGTCAACAAAATAAAGGGGAAAATCCCACATGGCCATCTCAGTGGACGCAGAAAGAGCATTTGATGAAATTCAACACCCTTTCAGGATAAAACAACTAGAATAGAAGGAAACTACCTCAACATAATAAACGCTACTATCTGTAAAGCCTACAGTGACCATCATACTCAATAGCAAAAGACTGACCACTCTTTCCTTACTGTTAGGATCAAGGCAAGGATGCTTACTTTTCCCACTTCTATTCACATATAAGTGGAAGTCCTTGCCAGAGCAATAGGCAAGAAAAAGAAGTAAAAGGCATCCAAATCAGAAAGGAAGTAATAAAATTAACTTTGTTTGCAGATGATAAGATCTTGAATGTACAAACTCTCAAGATTACACACACACACACTTAAAAGTAATAAACAAATTCATCAAAGTAGTAGGATATGAGGTTGACACTAATCAGGTGCATTTCTGTACACTAAGAATGAACAATCTGAAAAGTATAGCCCCCCAAATTAAAAACAATAATTCCATTTATAATAGTATCATAAAGAATAAAATACTCAGGAATTGACTTACCTAAGCAGGTAAAAGACTTGTACAATGAAAACAACAAATCATGGCTGAAAGATACTAAAGAAGACATAACTAAATGGAAACACATCCCAGGCTCACGGACTGGAAGAATTTAATATTTCGAAGATGTCAATATTACCCAAAGCGATGTACAGCTTCATTGCAATGTCTAAAAAATTCCAATGACTTGTATTTTGCAAGAAGTTAGAAAAACCTTTCTTAAAATTCTTATGGAATCTCAAGGCAACCTGAATAGCCAAAACAATCTTGGAAAAAATGAACAAACAAAACTGAGGTCTTACAGACTAATGGGATAGAATAAGGACCCCAGAAATTAACTCATATATATGCTCAAATGATTTTTTACATGAGTGCCAAGACCATGTAATGGGGGAAAAGATGACCTTTTGGTGCTGAGAAAACTAGATATCCACATGCAAACTAACGATTGGACCTTTACCTAATATTATATGGAAAAACTAACTCAAATTGAATCAAACTGGGTTAAAGACAAAGGATGTAAAAATCATAAAATGTTTTTAATTGCTAAATTAGACTTCATTCAAAATTAAAGACTTCTCACTGAAAAATATTAAAACAATGAATAGACAAATATCAGACTGGAAGAAAATACTCATTTGTCTGACAAGGGACTCTCATGTGAAAATACAAAGACTTTCTCTAACTCAATAATAAAAAGACAAACAACCAAATAAAAAAAGTAGACAAAAAATTTGAACAGACACTTTACAAAGGAAGATACATAACTGGCCAAAAAATATGTAAAAATGCCCAATATCATTAATCATAAAAAAAAAAAAGGAAATTAAAACCACAATGAGAAACCACTATACACCTTCCAGAAAAGAAAAAAATTTAACAGGCTGCTGACAATATTTGTTAAGACATGAAGCAAACAGTATTCCTGTAGGAATGTATTCCTGGTAGGAATGTAAAATACTATAATCACTTTGGAAAAAGGTTTGGCAGTTTTACATAAAGTTAAACATCCACTTATCCTTTGACTCTCCTATTCCAGGCTAAGCATTTTATTTAAAAGAAATGAAGAAAGAATCCTCAAAAAGACTTGCATAAGAACGTTAGCAGCCTTATTTATAATGCCTAAAAAAGGGAAACCACTATCTCTCAACAAGAGAATGAAAAAACAAATTGTGATATATTCACACCATCGTACTTCTCAGCAATAGAAAGGAATGCATTACTGATATCTGTAATGAGGTGAATGGAGCTCAGACATTTTGCTAATTAAAAGAAACATAAGATACAAAATAGTATATATTTAATGATTCTGTGTGCCTGAAATTATAGAATGAGCAAAAACGAATATGTTTTTGAAAAAAAAATCAGAATAGTGGTTGCCTGGAGGATTGGGGAAAGGACAAAGAATTGATGGGAGGACTGAAGTAGTTTTCTGGGGTGGAGGAAATCTTCTATATTTTCATTTTGATATGGGCTATATAGATATAGCCATTGTCAATGTTGTACTGTGAATATTTGGGCAGGTGGAGAGTTGGTAGAGGGATAGATTAAGCAGCATGGCCGAGCGATGGGTTCAAAGATATTCATTATACTGTTCTGTGTATTTAGTAACTGTTTAAAATTTTCTACCATAAAGTCTTTTTTTTTTTTTAAGGAGGAAATAAGTTAAAGATTAGTATGCACTGAATTCTAAATATAATAACATTTCTTAAAGAAAAATATGTGAGAACTGGTATAACCACATAGCTTTTAGCTAAGCAGAAAAACTGAATGCTAAACAATTAGGAAGCCATTGTTTTGTACATTTCTGCCCTTGGAAGAGAGAAGGAAGGGCAGACTGAAGAATGAAACAGGATAATCTTAGTCTGCAGCAGTCAGACCTGCTATATCAACTATTCAACCTCTCCTTCTCAAGGGGATAGAGATATCCAGCCAACATATTACCAATCCTAGTTATTTGCTAATTAAACTCACTTCAGAGCAATACCCTGAGTGTATAATTAATTAAATGTTAATTTATGTTGATGATACTGTTGCACTTGAATTTTTAAACTTTTTTTCTGAATTTAAAATATTTGAGAAGCAAGAGCCAAGCATTTTGCTAATAACCTATATTTTTCTCTTTCTTCTTTCACTTCCCTGCTGATTTCTGCTTCTAAGTTTTATAATGTGAGTGTTAGAATCTCCCAAAGCAGAATCTGGTTCTATAGAAATCACCAAGTAGAATATTTGGGATCTTATAAGGACAACAGTGTTCATTCAGCAAGTACCAATGTTAAGTTTAAAGGAAGAAAAAAAATCACATAACCTCCCAAGTGGCCAATGACAGCTTCTCTGAGTGCTAACTGCATTCATATTGCCTCACATTCAATGTGGTAAAATAAGAGGAAAAAGATCAAACTGAGTCAAGAAAACTCTCCTGCTATATGTTTCTTTTTCTGGAAATTAGTAAGTCACAGACCCCTAGTGCAAAAGCCAAAGCTGTATGCACCCTCCATACATGGATCTGTAAGGTCAAAGTCAGACATGTGTGGAGGGGTCAGGCAGACTGCTGGAGTGGCCTCTTCTCAGTAGGAGGTGTTGAGGAGCCTCAGAAGAGTCCAGAGGCTGGCCTCAGGGCCCCTGGAGGCAACCACAGCTGCTCCTCATTCTGTAACCACTGCATGAAGAAGAGAATCAATCTGAGCAGAAAAATAAACATCGCATTGATTCGGTAAACAATTATCGAACACTCACTGTTTATGATGCACTCATGTAAGCAGTGGAGACACTGAGGTGATCAACACGGATTAGACTTTTATCATGGCAGGGCACAGCTGCACCACAAAAGAAAAAAATGTGGGGTTATTTGGGGGTATTTAACATGGCATCCAGGTCAGAGAAAGACATATAACTGAGGCCTGAAGTGTGAAGAGGGGTATCAAGTCAAGGAGGTGGGGAAGGAGATTTCCAGGCAAGAGGAGACCCTTTGTGTTAGGGCTTTAGAATGGAGCAGGGAAGATGGGAGAAGGTCTACAGGAAGGGATAATGCTGAACAATGTATCTGGTCCCCAAGGAAACTTGCACCCAGTTCCCAGGGAGAGGAGAAGCTATGTGACCCGAGTGCCAAATCAAAAAGGTAAACAGTGCAAAAGAATGAAATATTCTATAAATGGTCTGGGGAAAACTGGAGACATCTGAAAACAATTGAATTAAATCCCCCTATCATTCCTATACCAAAACAAATCCCAGAGATATCAAAGATGTTAATAGAAAAGAAAGCCATAAAAATACCAGGACATGGGAGAATTTTTTATCATCTTAGAATGGGAAAGCCTAAAGCAACACAAAAATCATGACACCATAAAAAATGATATTGATATCCTTAATGGCATTTTTATAATCTTCAAAAATAAAGTTAAATAAAAGATAATGTTTTCAACAATATATCATGAAAGATTTGATGTCATTCATAATAAAATGATGATTATAATTTTTTATATTTACATAAAACCCAACTCAGAAAAATGAATAAATGACATGAATAGAAAGTACAAATGGGTACCTCTTAAAACACAAGCCTTATGTGATCTTAGTCAGAATAAGAGATGTGTAAACCATGAAACTATGTTTTCACTGGTGAGATTTACAAGAGTCAAAAACATAATGTACATTAAACTAAAAAGAAACTATCAACAAAATAAAAAGGCAACCTGAGTGAGAGAAAAAAATATATATGGGGTTAACTTTCAATTCAAAATATATAAAGAACTCATACAATCGACAGCAAAAACCCACAAATAATCAGATTAAAAATTTAAAAATGGGCAGAAGATTTAGATAGACATTTTTCCAAAGAAGACATATAGATGACCAACAGGTACTTGAAAAGATGCTTGATATCACTAATTATCAGGGAAAAGAAAATCAAAACTAAATGAGATGTCCACTTCATACTATTATCATCAAAAAGGCAAGAAATAAGAAGTGTTAGGACATGGAGAACAGGGCAGCCTTGTTCACTGTTGGTGGGAACATAATTAGGGTAATTGGTGTATATTGGGAATAACACACACACACACACACACACACACACACACACACACACCCCACACACACGAATATTATTTAGTCATAAAAAAGGAATGACATCTTGCTATTTGAGACAACATGTATCCATCTTGACGGTATTATGCTAAGTGAAATAAATCAGACCAAAACCACAAATACTGTCTGATCTCACTTGGATGTGGACTCAAAAAACAAACAAAAAACTCCATACACTTATTGTTCTTCTTCATAGTTTTTTAAAAAATGTTGCATTAAATAACCAATGAGTCTTTGTTCTAAGTTTGAACAAATAGTTACAGTGTTAACCTGGATGTTGTTAAATATAATACGATAAATTTATTTCCATCAGATTAGTTTCGCTTTTCAAGCCATAGTTCAGGACACATCTTTTTTTTTTTTTTTTTTTTTTTTAAGATTTTATTTATTTATTTGAGAGAGAGCACATGCAGGGGAGAGTGCAACAAGCCAGAGGAGAGGCAGACCGAGATGGAGAAGCAGACTCCCTGCTGAGTGGGGAGTCCACTGGGGCTCAGGATTTGCTTAATCCCAGGACCCCTGGATCGTGACCTGACAAACGAAGGCAGATGCTTAATAGACTGAGCCACCCAGCACCCCCCTTCCTTTAACTATCTACCCTAAATTTCCATTTTAGTTGGATTCTCTTTCAAAAGGCTCAGTGCTGGCATAAGCTGGGATAGTGAGGAGTCTCAAATATCTCTTTTCCTGCAGTGCACACTGTATCTGTCCTGTTTATTTGTTCTTTTAAAAAATTTTTAGAAGATTTTATTTATTTGACAAAGAGGGAGAGACAGCAAGAGAAGGAACACAAGCTGGGGAAGTGGGAGAGGGAGAACAGTTTTCCCACCGAGCAGGGAGCCCGATGTGGGGTTTGATCCCAGGACTCTGGGGACCATGACCTGAGCTGAAGGCAGATGCTTAATGACTGAGCCACCCAGGTGCTTCCTGCTTGTTTGTTATTGTGCCACCATACACACAAAATTCCCCATCTTGACCATTTTAGGTGTACGGTGGTATTCGGTATATTTGTGGTGTTGTGCCAACGCCATCACCCTCCATCTCTGGAACTATTTTTGTCCTGCAGAATGGAAACTATATACTCATTAAATAGTAACTCCCCAATTTTCACCCCCGACCACTCCCAGCAACCTACAATCTATCTCCTATCTCTATAATGTTGACGACTGTGAGTACCTCAGGATTCCATGTGAGGATTAAATTAGTTTACCTGTGAAAGACCTGCCAGAGAACCTGGTACATGTATGACTAGAGGTTGAAATCTAACTGTACAGTAGAACTCTGAGATGATGGATATGTGCTTTCTCTGAACCACCCGATGTAGTGTACACTAGTCATATGTGGTGGAGTATTGAAATGTGGTTAGTGTGACTGAGGACATTCAAATTTAATTTAATTTTTAAATTAAAAATGTTCCAAGATTCATTGTTTATGCACCACACCCAGTTCTCCATGCAATATGTGCACTTCTTAATATCCACCACCAAGCTTACCCAACCCCCCAGTCCCCTCACCTCCAAAACCCTGTTCATTTCTCAGAGTCCACAGTCTCTCATGCTTTATCTCCCCCTCTGGTTTCCTCCCCCAATTCACTCTTCTTCCCTTCTCTTAATGTCCTCCATATTATTCCTTATACTCCACAAGTAAGTGAAACCATATGATAATTGACTCTCTCTGCTTGACTGATTTCAGCATAATCTCCTCCAGACCCATCCATGTTGATACAAAAGTTGGGTATCCATCTTTTCTGATGGAGGAGGCATAATACTCCATTGTATATATGGACTATATGTTCTTTATCCATTCGTCTGTTGAAGGGAATCTTGGTCCTTTCCACAGTTTGGTGATTGTAGCCATTGCTCCTCTGAACATTGGGGTACATATGGCCCTTCTTTTCACTACATCTGTATCTTTGGGATACATACCCAGTAATGCAATGGCAGGGTCATAGGGTAGCTCTACTTTTAATTTCTTTAGGAATCTCCACACTGTTTTCCAAAGTGGCTGCACCAACTTACACTCCCACCAGCAGTATAAGAGGGTTCCCTTTCTCCACATCTTCTCCCACACTTGTTGTGTACTGTTTTGTTGATTTTGGCCATTCTGACTGGTGTAAGGTGGTATCTCAATGTGGTTTTGGTTTGGATCTCCCTGATGGCTAATGATGATGAACTTTTTTTCATGTGTCTGTTAGCCATTTGTATGTCTTCTTTGGAGAAGTGTCTGTTTATGTCTTCTGCCCATTTTTTGACACAATTATCTACATTTCTTAGCCACCTGTAACTAGTAGTTCCTCTATTGAACAGCATGGAACTAGACCTTGGAGGAGAGGCCAGGCCTGAAGTTACAGATGGAGTTATCCCTTATGGGTGATAGTTGAAGCCATAAAGAGAGGAGCATAAGTAAAGGGGAAGGGAAGAGGGCAGAGGATTAGAAATTGGGGAATACCAGCATTTAAGGTTTGGTCAGAGAAAGAGAGATGGAGAAAATATTGTCAGAGAGTCCAGAAGGGGCGGTGTCCTGTAAGAAAAGCAGAAGAGAGTTCCAAGAGGGGAGTGGTCCACCTGTGTTATGTACCATTGGCTGAGTCAATACACTGAGAGCTGAAAATACCATTGATCATACCATGTGTTCCAAGGAGGCCTTGCATCTTTGGCAGTGGTGGAGCTTGACCACCTGGTGGAACTGAGGCCCCACTTGTAGCTCCTTTGCCTTCTCTGGCGAACACATGCAAAAGGCCTTAGGTAGGCACTAGCTTTGGTTGCTTTATGGGTACTGGAGGAATAAATATTTTAATACTGATTCTCATGACTAATTTGGCAGAGATTTTAAAGATGACACTCTACGCACTGTTTTCTACAACATATCCCTATAGAACATTATTAGAAGACATTGGAAGATTATGATGGCTGTTTCCACATTGAAATATTAATGTATGAGTCAAATGGATGGTTTTTGAACCTGAAGGACCAAATAGTTTCACTTAATTGTATTAACCAAATTGATTTTAAACCAGCAGAATTATTTGCAGAGCTCAAGAAGTCATTATGCTTCAACCAAGCGAGATAAATGGGTCACCTTGGGATTTGCAGCTGGAGTTTGCCTTTATGACAATACATTGGGAACAAAGTCATTAGTCCTAAAGAGATTCTCTCAGCAAAGGTTCACCCAACCTGTCCTGATTAATTTTTCAAAAGCACATGAGGAGGTTTACCAATTACACTTCCAAGGCTTGATTGGATCAGCTTCACATGGTTGCACAGTCCTCATATTGCTGCCTTTAGCTCCGACTGACTACAGTGGTTAAAAAAGGTCTGATGGAAATGAACTATGAACTAAATTCTAATACGATCTAAGTGTGTCTGCTTTAAATTATGGCATATTTGAGATGCTGCATTTAAAATGATCTAATGCAAATCTCAGGCTGTTTTTTGAAAAAGTAGCCGGGTAGCAAATATTAATTCCTTTTGGCCTCTGAAAGACATTGTGGCAGAAAACAGTAAGATAATGGGAGATGAGAGAGTAACCCATTGCAGACAAGTTCTTAACCCATTAAGACAAGTTCTTCCTTCACTGTCCCTCTCCTCCTTTGTTTCTACAGCAGTTTTCATTATAGCAATGTGGTTGTAAGTGAGCTGCATTTCACCCATATTGAAACAAATTGCTTTTTCTTTTTTTTTTTTTTTTTTAATTTATTTGACAGACAGAGATCACAAGTAGGCGGAGAGGCAGGCAGAGAGAGAGGGAAGCAGGCTCCCCGCTGAGCAGAGAGCCCGATGCGGGGCTCAATCCTAGAACCCTGGGATCATGACCTGAGCTGAAGGCAGAGGCTTAACCCACTGAGCCACCCAGGCACCCCCAAATTGCCTTTTCTTTTCTGGCTTCTCATAAAATCTTGCTCCTCAAAGCAAAGGACTGGTGGTCCTTTGCCCACCAGTAACTGTATCAACTGAGAGCTAGTTAGAAAAGCCCAGATTTTCACTAAATTAATCTATATTGATTCACCGGCACATCAAAAGCAAGAAGCATTCCCTGAAGGGACTGGATGGCCTCAGGACAGTGGTTGGCCACCCCAGCTGCATATTTAAATTGCCTGGGCTGCTTTTAAGCCCTTAGGTTCCTTGGGATTCCAACCTCAGGGATTCTGATTTAATTGGCCTGCAGGTGGAGCCTGGGGATCCTTGAGTTTCAAAACTTCTGCTGGGGACTCAACTCTGCAGGCTTGAGATTCACTGCCTTAAAAGCTGAATGTGTCTAGGTGCCCTTATTTTCAAATTTATCATCCTAAAAACAAAACAAAACAAAACAAAACAAAACAGAACAGTTTTAATGTATTTCATATAATATCTTTGTTGCTGCATAAAGGAAGCCTAGAAACTCAGGATTTCTTTCATTCAATCCATTCATTAATTAAATAACTTTTTTTTTTATTCATATAAGGAATTTTATCTACTGCAAAGAGATGAGTATCTGGCTCCTCAGAAGCTTCTTGTCTCCATTAAGACCGTCCATTAACAACTCTAGCTCCAGTTCTTCTTAGAGATTAAAAGCTCCAAAGGCCTGTGATCACGGGCATTGATGAGTGTGCACACAACCTCTGGTCCCAGTTAAATCCCTGGCGTTTGAGCTGTGTGGGAGCCGTGGATGCTTGCTTTCTGGTCTTGCTGCAACCCTTGAAGCAGCTGGTTTAGAAGTGTAAGGTTGCTGTCTCTGCGAGGCACTGGTAGGGGTGGGAGGCAGTTCCCCTTATACTCGATCACTGCCATCTTGGCCCGATCCTGCTCACTGCTATTTGGGATCTGCAGCATTCTCGTGTAGCCCCCATTTTGACCTTGGTAACGAGGGGCCAGTACTTGAAACAGCTTTGGGATCAAGTCTTTCTCCGTAAGCCAGAAGTCGGCCATGCGCATGGCTTGTTCGTTAGAGTCTCCCAGCTTCCCATAGTTGATGAGCTTCTCGGCGTAGCCCCTCATTTCGTCCACGCGCGCCCATGACGCCTCGATGCGTTCGTGTCGCACCAAGCCTGTAAGCAAGTTCCTCAACAGGTGGATGCGGGACTCCGGACCAAGGCCCAGACGGCGGAATACGCGGCCATGGGAGATGGCGGCTGCAACTGACAGCCGCACATTTTCTAGCTTCTCTCCGCCCCTACGAGGCCGGAACTCAATAACTTTTTTTTTTTTTTTTTTTTAAAAAGAAGATGTTTTTTAATCTCATGCCTAGCTGTCCCAGCTATTTCAATCTTGCTTTAAGCTTTGATATAGTAAGACCTATTCAGTGTCTCCCAAAATGTGAGGGAAGACATAGAAAACAGAGAAAGAGGAGTTTTTGCTTTATTTATTATTTTGGTAAACACTGACTATCACAAGAGAAAAGAACTTTGATTATAAAATTCAGTGTACAAGTGAAAATAGGTAAGTTTGCCAGATAAAACACAGGAAACCTGGTTAAATTTGAATTTCAGATTAGCAGTGGATGCTTTTTTATTCAATAGTTTAGTAATATTTTTGTATAAGTATTTAGTATGAGTATATCCCACGCAAATACTTGAGACATACTTTTATTTGCTAAATCTGGCAACTCTAACAATAGACCATGTAAAATGAGGAGTAAATTATATCTGTAATTAGTAAAAATTGGCACCTATATTTTCTGCTTGCAGGATGTTTAGGTAGAACGCCGTTTGTGGAATATTTTACAATTTAAAGAGTGATAACACGCTCCCTATTACAGCTCAATAGAAAAATTGCATTTTTTTACCCAGAACACCTCTTCAAGGTGAGGATTGAAACACAATTCTGTGCATTCTGATGACCATTCTACTGATAATTATTACTAATTTATGTGTAAAAAATGGAACCAAAGCATAACACTGCCTCTTAAGACAAAAACAAAACAAAGGGAAGAAGGAAAGGCAGAATTGAACAATCGGAGCTGCTGGAAAATCTGGCCAGCAGAGGGTGCCAATGTATCACTGATGAATTTTGAGTCACAAACGCCTCCTTTTTGCAATGCTTTGTGCAACTTAGATTTTATTGAAATATTTATTAAGTCGACCTCACCATGCAGTGTCGTTAAAGCAGATCAGAAACTAAACACAGTTCCAGAGTGCTGTTGAGCACTCCCATTGCCACAAACACTGGATTTCTTTTACAAACCAAGATCCTAGCCCCTTTTGGCCATTGGAAGCGCTGTGCTTCTGGGTTGGTCTGGGATGCTTGGATCTCTGCAAGTAGGTGCAACTGTGGGAGGGATCAGAGGTCCAATGAGCAAAGGCGTTGGCCAGTGGAGTCTTACCACGTGAAGGAAGTAAAAATCCCGTTTGGGTGGGAGACGACTGTGGCTGGCCTGACTTGACTCCTAAACCAAAGAACAGAGGGTCACGCGCCATGGTTCTGTCCTCAAAGATATGTATAGGTCTAGTTCAATGCAGGACAATTTTATTTTCTCCACAGTACGCCTGTATGGACAGAGAAGGAGCATTTGTCGTGGCCTGCTTTGTGCAAGGCTCGGTAGCTTCTATGTTTGATTTCACTCTGGGCTCATGACAACCCCTGTGAGGTAGGTGTTATTTTCATCTGTTTACAGATAAAGACAAAACAAAACAAAAACCCTGAAGCTGTGGGAAAGGACATGTTTCCATGGACACTGTTCTTGCAAACAGTGTATTGCTTTAACACTTGTCTAATACAATGTTTCCCAAACTTTCTTCTGAAAGACACTAATGCCCTTCAAGGTTTCTTAAGTTTTCCTTATGAAATAATTTTTGCAAAATGTTGCAAACCTTAATCATCTTTTAGAATTTCACAACACACAAAAATGTGCTAAAGTTTCTTAAGAAATTCTGTGGCAGTGAAACATTGAACTTTGTACAACTCAGGTTTCTTAATCTTGATTGGCTAATGAGCCTTCTCTCCATTTTTTTTAAATAAAGATTTTATTTATTTATTTGGCAGACAGAGATCACAAGTAGGCAGAGAGGCAGGCAGAAAGAGAGAGGAAGGGAAGCAGGCTCCCTGCTGAGCACAGAGCCCGATGCAGGACTCGATCCCAGGACCCTGAGACCATGACCTGAGCCGAAGGCAGAGGCTTAACCCACTGAGCCACCCAGGCGCCCCTCTCTCCATCTTTAATAGAACACCCTCAGTATTGTGAGACATGCTGTACATTTTGTGGAACATGGTTTGAGAAACATGGGTCTGATGACTACATATAAGAAATACATTTCATGTAGGAATTAAGGAAATTGTTTCATTATTAATATCCTCATCATCCCAAAACGTATTCAGCTTCTTCTGTTTGTCGGGAATTGGGTTAGGACCCACAGGTATGACCCGGGTCTTACTGTAGAAGTTTTACGGTTCCAATGAAGAGGTAAAAATGCTGTTTGGATGGGAATGTAACTTTAATTCCTGGAATCTCATTCCTCTAATTTTTAGGGTTGGGTGATGTTAGCAGGTAATACAGTTTCCAATGATTTCTTAATGTGGCATTCTGTTTTGTTCCCCCTAGTGAACAATTACCTTTTTCTTCCATTAATTTAGTATGGCTCAGATACTTGGAGGATGAGAAATTTCAACATTTGATTATGAGTAAATCCTAGATAGAAATCATTAAGAATCATACATCTTTGACACACCCTGGGAAAACAGATGTTTTCCTTTTCACACACAACTGCACGTGCGTGCACACACACACACACACACACACACACTCAATTTCATCTCATCAGTGCATCATATCTTCATGTCATTTGTTAGATGAACAAAAGCAAATGAAGGATGTGGATATCTATGTCAGGGATTGGTCAAAGGATTTGGAGTTTGAAGAATGAAGAATTGGAGGTGTTTTTCAGTAATTCTGATGGCTGGGAAGTTCTCACTAAGCCAGAGTAATCTGCAGCCTTTCTTCTCTAGAGATGTGGTATTTCACCTGATCCTGGCACCTCTTCTCTGAGAACCTTTTAAAGCCTTATCAAGCAATGTAGCAGGCTACCAACAGGGAAAATGAAATTAATTCATAGTTACACCACTAATAGAGGAGTTGGAAATGAAATATTCAGTTGTGATTAGATATGCAAAAGGAAATGTGAAAATGATGAAATATAATCCAGATAATTCTATCTTGAAATATACTTTTCTGAGGCATTCAGATGCCTATAACAAAAAATAGATTTTTCTTCCTGAGTCACCTTATGTAAGCCAGTCCCCTGACTTCACCCTATGTGTCCTTTTGAAGTA
Organism: Mustela nivalis; assembly: GCF_964662115.1. Taxonomy (NCBI): domain Eukaryota; kingdom Metazoa; phylum Chordata; class Mammalia; order Carnivora; family Mustelidae; genus Mustela; species Mustela nivalis. The sequence continues at coordinate 96,618,116 of NC_139026.1, forward strand.
GGACTCTGCAAGGAAAGGCCCTGGCCACACAGCCCTGCTTTGGGTCATAACCTATGACCTCTGACTATTATGACCTCCATCTGCCAAATTCATCTTCTTGGAGAGAATAGACAAGAGGCTTTATCTTTTCTTCTACATATCTTAGCAGCCTTCTCATCCTATTAAACCAACAGGCCTTATTTATTCAGGTCACAAATAACCGAGCAGTGTAGAAATAATAGGATACTGGTGGCAAATTGTGTTTTTCCACATCATGACTGTAAATAACTTACCTGAGACAACTTTTCAGAAGCCAATTTCAGTACAACGTTTTAAACCAAAATCCAACGAAAGAAGTCTTTTTTTTTCCCACATAATGCAGTTGTGATTAAGAATGATTATTTTCTCTTTATATTGATAATGCCTAATCTTATCCTCTTTATGAGTTTCACTTTCATATCGAATAACAGTGGATTTCAGGAAACGTGCTTGCAATGGAACTATGAACTCACTTGGAATTGCAGAGAATGTCCACATGGGTGTTTTTCACGTGAAACTGGAAGTGGCTCATGATATTACTCTGGATAGTTTCCTAGGTGAACAAGACACATATCTGACAATACAAATAGGATGATTCGTGTCTTGATCTAAATTGTCATCATTTTCAGGCTTTCTGCCTTGATATCTCTCTGTTTCTTATAAGAACACTGTGCCAGAAAGAAAGAAACAGATCAGTTCATCATTTAAACATTAAAATTCCCTACATTAAGAAATTGAGGATGCAAAACAAAAGGAATTGCATCTGGGAGTTATTGGCTGCAATCTCTTCTAGCACCACTGGTAAGTCACAGATCTGATATAAACTTGTTAGGGCAACGTAAGCAACTGAGGACTCTGTAATCACTTGTCTGTGTCAAGTTTTCAACACCCATAACTCTAGTTGTGGGATAAAATCATTCTTAGATTCAGTTAACCAAAAACCAATACTTGGATTTGTTTCTTCAACAAGTATTTATTGAGTACCTGTTTTGTGCTAGGCATCATTCTGGGCACTGGGATATGGTGAACATGATGGACAAAGTCCCAGTTATTTTAGAGCTTACTTTTCAGTGGGGATAATGACAATAAGTAAGTTTACATAGAGTCTGTAAAAAAGATAAAATAGGTAATGTGGTTGAAAGTGAGGGGGGCACCTGGGTGGCTCAGTGGGTTAAAGCCTCTGCCTTCGGCTCGGGTCCTGATCCCAGGGTCCTGGGATCGAGCCCCATGCTGGGCTCTCTGCTCAGCAGGGAGCCTGTTTTCTCCTCTCTCTCTCTGCCTGCCTCTCTGCCTGCTTGTGATCTCTATCTGTCAAATAAATAAATGAAATCTTAAAAAAAAAAAAGTGAGGGGTATGGGTAAGAAAAGTCCTCTGTGAGGGAGTGTTCAATAAGATGGAGTCAGTTATAAGAAGGTAAAGGAGAAGAGCATCTTAAACACTGGGAACAGCAAGTGCAAATGCCCTGAGGCAGTGGCAAATTTGGAATGTTCAAGGCAATGGAAGGAACTCTTAAAGCTGGAGTGTAGTATGTAAAGGTGTGAGAATGAAAGATAAGGAAGGAGAGGCAGTTAGGGATAGGCTCTGTGAGATATTGTAGAGACCTGGTGAGGAGTCAGGATTTTATTCTATGTGTAGTCAAGAAACTGTTGAAGAGTCAAAAGAATGGTTTTAGCCACTGTGAGGAGAATGACTAGGAGCAAGAGTGGGAACAGGAAGACAATTTGGCGTATTTCAGGTAAGCCCAGGATCTTTGGACTAAAGTGGAAATAGTGGAAGTGTAAGAAAAGTGGTTGATTCTAAAATATACTCTGGAGGGAGAAATAATAGAATATATTGGTGGATTAGATGTGGGGATTGGAGGGAAAGAGGTACTTGTTCTAAGCAATCTACTGAGGTGGGAAAGAATGATTTTAGGGGGTGAAAATTTAGAATTGGATTCAAAAGTGGTTAGTTTCACATGTTTATTGGATGTCAAAATCAGATCTGTCAGAGCTGAAGATATAATTGTGGGCATTATATGCATATGGATGCTATGTGAAAACCAGGGGCTGGACTAACTGACCTTAGGAGACAGTGTGGATCCAAGAGAAGATGGTCCAGAACAGCATCCCAATTGTCACAGCAATTCAGAGGTTGGGAAGAGAAGGAGGAGCCAGCAGAAGAGATGGAGAAAGCATAGCTAGCATGGTAGGTGGAAAGCTGCAGAAATCTGGTGTTATAGAAACCAAAAGATAAATTGTTTCAGGAAGGAAGTGTGTACTAATGCTGAGAGATACATTAAGAGGACAACAGGGAAGAGAAATGATCATTACATTTGTCTCTTAAAGGTTATGCATGACCTTCCTTGATCAGAATGAGAGAGAGAGTGAGACTTGATCTTTTTCTTTAAAGAACTGATGATGTCGTCACAGACAACAAAACCAGTCCTAAGCAGCACTCCATTCTGTGGTGACATGTAACGTCTGAGTACCTGTGTTACTGTGGAAACCCAGGTTGTTTGTGGACTATTACTCTCTCTAGCTTTAAGGGCCTCTAGAGGTCAGGTAGGCTAAACTTTCACCTTAGGCCTTCTTCAATGTGCAGACAATTGTCAACATTTGCACGAACATTTCTGGGGATGGAATTTCATCTTATAAGAGAGTCCAGTCTCTGGTTGGATGGCTTTGGTTTCTGAGGGCATGGAGGTTTATCATGCCAGGATTTTTTAATGTATGTCTTTACATGCTATTTCTTCCTTTTATCCTTCTACTGTGTGTGTGTGGGGGGGGGGCGGTGGGGAGGTGGTGGGGAGTAGAAAGAGCATGGGTTTCTGAGTTAGATAGACAGAGGTTCATATCTTGACTCTGGCACCTGTAGCTGTTCAGTTTTAGGCAAACTAGTTTACTTTTTGGGTATTGGCCTCTTGATTAGTAATGGGGGACAACACCACATATTTCATAGTGTTATTATGGGGGCAGAATGAGATGGTCTGTGTAAAACACTCACCAAATGCCTGGTAAACAGCAGGTGCACAGTAGATGTTCAAGACCCTTCCCTCCCCTAGTTCCATGGTGAGACCAGCTCTTGGCTTGGCTGGGGGCTTCTTCTGGGGGAACTTTCTTGACATTCTCCTTTCCTCCTGATCACACAAGTTTTATTCCTCTATTTTCCTTAGTGTGTACCTACATCCTACCATGTAGCACATGGCATTGTGACTGGTCACTTAATTTCTCTCTAAGAAATAAAAAGATTGTAAACCTTTGGAGACTGGGAAGTATTTTCATTTTCAGGAAGATAAAATAGCATAGTGATTAGGGGTGTAGCTTGAAGCCAGATTGCTTGGGTTTGACTTTCAGCTCCATCTCAGCTGACAGGTCTTGGGCAATTTATTTAATCTCTCTGTGCCTTGTTTCTTCATTTGAAAAATGGGTGTAATCCTGATACTGAAAAATTTGAGTGAGGATTAAATTAATAGTTCTGATAAAACTCTGGAGCAGTGCCTGGCTTGTAATCAGCACTCCATAGATGTCTGTCATTGGAAGAATGGTCTCTGAAGCCTCTGCAGTGCCTGATTTGGGTGTAGGCTCTCTAAGGGAGCTAGTCTGGAAGGACTCTACAAAGTGACCAAACAGAGAACATGGCTTACTGCCTAGATGGGTAAATAAAGCACAGATAATAATATTATTGTAGATGATCTTTAAAAAAATAAAATTTCTAGGGGCTAGGTGGCTCAGGTTGTGATTCCAGGTTCTTGGGATTGAACCACGTGTAGTCTGCTTCTCCCTCTGCCCCACACTCCCTCATGCTCTCTTGCTCTCTCTCAAACACACAAATAAAATACTAAAACAAATGAAATTTCAGAAGTTACACATAAAAATATTCTTTTTGTAAAAGATCTAAAAAATAGGGGTGTCTGGCTGGCTCAGTTAGTAGAGCATGATCTTGATCTTGCTCTTGATCTTGGGGTTGTAAGTTTGAGCCCCACATTGGGTGTATTGGGTGTGGAGAATAGTTAAAAAATAAAATCTGGAAAAAAAAAAAGAGATCCAAACAATAGAGAATTTTATCAAGTAAGAAGAAAAAAAAGTCCCCACTCTTTCCCTAATTCATCACTTCCCCACATATACTACAAGTAAATTTAGTACGCAGCTTTCCAACCTTTTTTTTCTGCATCTACAGTTTACTCTTAGCGGCTCAGGTGTGTGTCCTCATGTTCATGGATTGAAAAATAAAATTTAGGGGTACCTGGGTGGCTCAGTGGGTTAAGCCTCTGCCTTCGGCTCGGGTCATGATCTCAGGGTCCTGGGATTGAGCCCCGCATCAGGCTCTCTGCTTGGTGGGGAGCCTGCTTCCTCCTCTCTCTCTGCCTGCCTCTCTGCCTACTTGTGATCTCTCTCTGTGTGTCAAATAAATAAATAAAATAAAATAATAAGAAAAATAAAATTTATTGTCCCTTCACCAAAAATGTCAGAGATTACTTAAGAAATTAAAAATTAGTTAAAATTAATTAAAATTGATTCTAAGTTCGAAATTTGCTACTAACCACTCATTTAAACAATTGCTTTACGCCTGAGTTAAACCTTTTGTTTTCTTTTCAAGATGATTTGTGTGTAAAGAGACTGCCTTTCAAGGAGTGTTTAGACAAGGAGAAACGGTGCCTTCTTCAAAAATTCTCTCCTACTATATTCCAAGCTATTGTCTGAATAGAGCTGAAGTTTGTAACTGAAGCTATTATTGCCAGAAAGCCCCTGCAAAGTTTCAAGTAAGCACAGTTCCTGGGCAAGGCAGTTTATGGGGAAGGAGAGCCCTGAGACTCTCGGGAAGCCCTTTGGTGCCAGAGTGTAGTCGTTGACTAATCTGGCTCAGGGCATCAGAGACCCAGCTCTGACTTGAAAGTGTTAACTCTGTTGGTTCTTACTCCTTGATTTGTCATGCTCTGGTTCTTCAGTGAAAGCTCCTCTCTGAATTCAGACTCCTTTTATATTTTGAAAAAAAAAAAAAAAAAAAAAAAAAAAAAAAACCAAAACAAAACAGTAGGAGGAGCTCTTTGGATGAGGTGAGGCTATAGCCATCTTTTGATAATAATTTTTTTTTTTTTAATTTCTAAGGCATTGTGCATAGACCTGGAGGCATTTTATGTGGTAGGTTTTTATCTCTTTTTAAAAATAAATAGAAAGGGACACATGAATTTTTATTAAATCATCGATCTAAAAACAAAGCCCATGGTAGCAGAATCTTGCCCCATATTTTCTAATAATGCTTTATTACTAACATTTTTTTTTTATTATCCTAAAAATTAGTTTCTTCTCTTCTGATTATATGATAATATAAAATGATTGGTTGACACGTTATTATAGCTGTTTTAGATTTGAAGATTTATTTTGGGACTGGGTCATATCATTTGGGAAAACATGATTGTATGGTCATAGCTGTTGCTGTATTCCTAACTAAATCTTTTAATTTTGATAATATTTTAAGAATTTTATCTACTTAAATGTTCATATCATTAATTAGGCCAAGGCTTAGAGCTTAAGGCTCATTGTGTTTGGGACAATACGTTTCATATCTGTAATTCAGGGATCCTTACCTGGTTGATCAAAATAAACTGTGAAACCTCACTGGTTGAAATCTGGGTAGATCCTGCTGTTATATTTCTCTGTCTCCTCTGTGGCTAGTATTTTATGTAGAGGTTAGCAGCTATTAAACTCTACCCCTAACATTTCAAATGATTATAGTGTTTTAATGAAATACAAAGCAGTTTTCACAAAGAAAACTTTCTTTTTGAAAGAAAGAAAAGAAAACTTTTCTTTCACAAAGAAAAAAAAATTTCAAAAATTGGAAAAGAAGTCCATTCATTTAGTTTTGCATCAGTGAACAAATATTTGTTGAGAACTGGACATCACACTAAGTGGTGTGCTAAGATATGAAAGTCACAGCTATTTTAGTTCATGTTCCCTCCAAAAGCAGAGACTGAGAAGGGCTTGCTGGTAGGAAGTTTTAGTTTGGAAATAAACAAAAGTGGGAACTAGAAATAATGAAATAGGGAAAGAATCTACGTGTTATTGACCTGGGTTATCATTGTGGGTATCTAGGGTTCAGTCCCTCTGGGACCCCCTGAGAACTGTCTGGGAGGACCCTCAATATTACCTCCTTGAAATACGGAAGTGAGTAATATTCAATCCCTTGAATAGGGATCATCTTTGAGGGTGTTAATTCCCTTTGCTTCTAAGTTTGTGTAAGAATCAGAGTGATTGGCTGACTCCTGAAGTTGTCTAGCAGAGGCAAAGAAACCCCCATAGAAAGAGAAGAGAATGCACTGTCAGTTTTCATCTGCTGGTTGGCATGGCCAAAGATGGATTCAAAAGTGGGCCAAGAGGGGGCACCTGGGTGGCTCAGTGGGTTAAGCCGCTGCCTTCGGCTCAGGTCATGATCTCAGGGTCCTGGGATCGAGTCCCGCGTCGGGCTCTCTGCTCAGCAGGGAGCCTGCTTCCCTCTCTCTCTCTCTCTGCCTGCCTCTCCATCTGCTTGTGATTTTTCTCTCTGTCAAATAAATAAATAAAATCTTAAAAAAAAAAAAAGTGGGCCAAGAGGATGTGAGATAAGGCAGAAGAGGAGTCTGATGAAAAAAAGCCATGTGTTCATGAATCTTATTATCTGCTGATAGACTCAGACAATAGGTAATTGCAAACAATTAAATGTGATCAGTGAAAAGAAAAAGGGAGAGTTTATCAGCCAGAACTGTGTTGGACTACAGACAACAGAAACCCAACTCAACCCAATGGAGGTATATTTTTCTCTTACAACAAGCCCTGCAGTCCAGGGCTCGTCCAAATGTTCAAGGAAGTCGTGGAATACTAGGCTCTTTCCAACTCCTGTTCTTCCATCCTCTGTGTGTGACTTTCATCCTCACAGATAGAAATGATTGTTCTAGTTCTGGTTGCTCTGACCATGTTTTGGGCAGGAAGACAGAGAAAGGGTAAATGATAGGGCTGAGCCAGCTAAGTCCATCTGTTTTTATTAGGAAAATCATAGTTTTCCAGAAACCCACCCAACAGAATTCTACTGACATATCATTGACCAAAGTAAGTCACATGCTCTCCCTTGGCTCAAAGGAGCCTGGGAAAATGAGTATTTTTTAACCGGACACATTGTACACTAAACAGAACTGGAGTACTGTTAGTAAGAAAGAAGGGGGGAATGATAATTGAGTAAAAAACTTACAGATTCTGCCTCTGAACTCCAGAGAGCCCTGGGGAGCATGAAGGAGGGACCCCAAATGTGGACTGGGTTGGTGAGGGGGTGGTCAGAGAAAGTCCTTGAAGATGACTCTTGAACTAGGTCTTTAAAGATGACTTAGAATTAACTAAGTAGAAAATATGTAAGCTTACATTTGTGTATGGTGGCAGGGGGCAAGGAAACGGTTGAGTAGAAGGACAATTTAGACATTATGTAGTTGAAGTGGAAATATAGTAGACTATAAGCACTTAAGAATAATTTCAGGGAAATACAATGTGGCTAAAGAATTGAGTGCAAATGAGTTGTGGTGAGGTGCAAATCTGACAGATATTTTAGGACCAGACTAGATTAGGAAGGGTCTTGTAGACCATCATAAGGAATTTGGAATTTATCTGGAAGGTTATGGGAAATTATTGAAGCATTTTAAACAAGAAGGTAATGTGATAAAATCTGTATTAAGAATCCAATCTGAAACATTTTTGGAGAATGAATCGGAGGACACAAGGTGGGTAATAATTAAATATTTGCCATATGTCAAGGAAAAATGGTATGGACTGGAACTAACAAGGACAGAGAGAAGGGAGGAGATTCACAGAAGATTTCAGGGACAGAATATATAGGATTTGGTGGACAGTTGTGTGACAGCAACAACAACAGGAGAAGTAGATTTCAAGGGAAATAGGATGAATGGACATGCTGAGGTGGGAGCTCCTGTGGTACAGTCAAGAGGTAATGCCCAGTAGGCAGCGAGAATGTTGGGACTGGAAAGTTTGTCAGAGATATGAGTCAGAATCACAGATCAGAGATCATTAGCATTAAATAACAACTGAAGCATCAGGCACAAGTGAGGTCCTTCAGATGGAGTGAGTATAAGAGAGAAGAGCATCGAGGGCAACACCATAGAGCACATTTACACAAGAAGATAGATACAGGAGAAAAAGGAAGGTGAGAAGAAGAGTAGCTCTAGGAGGTAGTGGTGTACTGAAAGCCAGAGAGGAGAGAGATCTGGTATATGGTGGTAATAGTAAATAATATGAGCTTCAGATCAGGCAGACCTTGTTTCCAGTCCAAGTTCTACCCATTACCAATTGTGTGATCCAGGTCAAATTTACTTACTCTTTCTATGCCTCATTTTCTTCCTTTGAAATAAAGAAGTTTTGACAGTCTGTTTCCTCATTTTGAAAATGGGGATCATAATAGTACCCATCTTAATATTGTTTTAAAGATTAAATGGAATAATGTATAGAAAGTGTTCAGGATTGTACCTAGCATAGGGAAAGTTCTCAAAGAATTAAAGAAAGTTGGAAGACATCCCTTAGACTGTGATTCAAAGGAGGTCAATGGCAACTTGATGAGCTTCAGTGGCATGGTGGACACAGAAGCCAGAATTGTGTGTGTGTGTGTGTGTGTGTGTGTGTGTGTGTGTGTATGTGTGGACTAAAGGGGGTAAATGGACTGTGAAGAGATAGATGATGATGGGTATATGGGAGTTCACTGTATTATTCCCTTCTTTTCTGCATGTTTGAAAATTTCATAATAAAATTTTTAGAAGAAAGACTTAAGTAAAGATCATTAAGTATAAAAAACATTTTACTCTTCCTTCAAAATATTGAACACATGATAGAAATAGCAGAAACCCTTAGTGGGTTGGAAGACTCAAGACTTTGCCTGATGGAGAGAGGCTGACCAAAGCCCAAGGAGGAGGATTTCCAGAGTTTTGATGTTACCAAAGGGAAACTCAATTGTTCAAACTCAGAGTATGTATATATCAATCTCCACACCAGCATAACCTTTGGAGTTGGGCTTCTGTATTTAAACCCTGGCTCTACCACTTGCTGCGAGATCTTCTTTAACCACTCTTTGTCTCAGTTTTATAAATTTATAAAATAAATGTAATTCTTCCTACCTCACATGGTTGTTATGAGGAATTCATTTAAGATACTTTCAGTAGTGTTAGGAATATACTAGAATGCTAAAAAGTATTTTATTTTTTCTATTCATAATTCTATATTTCTATCTAATCTAATACTTTTCTACTTAAAAAAAAACTTACCTTGAGTAATTGTTTTCCCTAAGGGAATTCAGAAGTTATGTTACCTTTCTTGCTATTGTCCTTCTCTGGACAGTGGCAACTATAAATGATGTTTCTCAAGACATGTATGTTCACACCCACCCACCATGTACACACACATAATACAAACATAAAAATTGCAAAGACACATTAACTCCTCCCTTAACACTCCCTCTTTCTCCAGTAACTACAATGGAAGCTAGTTCCACTTTCAAAAGTGTCAGAAATTTTCGTGGTGGGGGCACAGGGGGCAGGCCAATCCAAGTTGGAAACAGATCTTGGTTGAGCTCAAGTCCCTTTGGGAACTATGCATTCACACAAATACTCAAGAAGCTGGCTTGACATAGTCACGCCAATGCCCATGTGTGGGAAGGGAGAACTCATTCTTTTTATTTTAAATACTTTTTAAAAAGTAGGCTCCACACCCAGCATGGGGCCCAGCATGGGGCCCAGCATGGGGCTTGACCTCATGACCCTGAGATTGAGACCTGAGCTGAAATCAAGAGTTAAATCCTTAACTATCTGAACCATCTAGGCACCCAGGAGGAATTCTTTTAAATTTACAAATCTATAGAGAGACTGGGCCTGCCCTTTGTGATTGTTCATGCCCCCACCCACTAGGGGAGGGCTGAATTGGAACTGAGCATCTTTCATGTTTGTCTACTATTTTCACCAAAGAAATGTGTTTATTAAGTCATATTATTTTCTGTAATGGTTGGAATAACAACCAATTTCTCTGGTGTGGGATGCTCTCTACCCTTTCTTCATTTTACCAAATCCTATTTACCCTTTGAAGTCAATCTCAACTCCTGAATGGGAGGGAATAAATGAAAGTGATTTTTCCATGAGAATCAAGCAACAGTGACATAGGAGTCATGCAAAAGGAATTTCTCTGAGATATACATCACTTAATTGAGACAACTGCTACCATGTTAGTCGGGATAAGCTGTACTATGTTGTAGGAAAATATTGTCCTGGAATCTCCAGGGCCCACACCCTAAAGCTTCCTTTCTTGCTTAGGCTGCAGATCAAATTTGAGTGGGCAGGTGGTGAGGCACAGAGTGTAAGGTATGGTGGTGGTGGCTTTCTGTCCACATAGTCACTGAGGGACCAGCCTGACAGCAGCTCCACCATCTGGAATGCCTCTGTCCCTGCTGGGCAAGAGATAAACTAGGGAAAGGCTGAAGAATTGTATAGTGTCTTTTTACCTCCTCAACCTCCAAGTGATGCAAATCACTTCTCAAATTTTATTGGCTAGAACCAGTCATATGGCCCCTTCTAACTGCAAGAGTGCTGGGTGATGTAATTTTATGAATATCTAGTAAGAAAGGTAAATCTATATATGGATGAGGTTGGATGATGTCTATCAAAGTAACATAAATATTTAGGCTGCTGGGGTTCTGCGTATAGGTGGAGGCTGTGATGTGAGAGATGATGGTTTTTACTCCCAGAAACCACAGAAACATTGCTGGGACTTCTGGGTACTGGCTAAATGTATTCAGGTATATTTGGTTTTTGGATAATGAGATAAACTAGAGTCAAGACCCAACCTCACAATCTATGAAAGCCCAAGGCCTCAGATAGATGGTGGAGAATGGACTGTGCATACCAAATAGACATATAAAAGCATGCAGCAGAAGAAAATCAGGACCTCCCAGTCCTCAGTCATGGGCCACAGGAAGAGTTCTGAACTAAAAAAACCAGGGCACCAACACATCATTTTTTGGTTAGTAACTTGTCCTTTACCTTAACATTTGGCTTCTTTTGGCAGACAATAACTCTGAGCAATAATAAATCAATTGGAGTCAGCTGTCCAATAGTTTAGGTTATAAGATTTAAATGTAGGAAATGGTAATTTATTCATTTATGCCTGTCTTACTGTTAAGACATGGAAATATACCCTTTCTTGTAAATAGAAAATAGCAATCAAAGTGCCCTTGGCAAAGAAGCAGGTCCTCCTCTCCCCAAGAGGTAACTTTAAAATAGGACTTGAATTGGCTTTGAATACTTACATAAGAAGATTTTTAAAACCAGGAAATTTTTGAAAGTTAAAAACATTATTAAAATAATGAACCCAGGATGAAGGAAATCTGGGCAGAGTGGATTGTATTAGTAGAAAAGCATTTGGGTAATTTCATTACATAATCGAGCCAAGAATTCTACTGGTGTGGCTTCAGAGGCAAGATCTTTGCTAAGTCGGAGTCCCTGTGCTTCTTTGATGACATGAATCCTTTCTTTATGCAGTTAGAGAATGATAGTGAGAAGCATATCCTGCCCAGTAGGAAACCCACAGAGTGATGTTTTTTGGGCCTGCTCCTGGAAGATATTTTACTTAGTGCAAATCCTCAGTGGGCCAATAAATGAGGACCCATTCACCCATTTTTTTTTCTTCCAAATTACTTAGTAGCTGAGAGATTCAGTGTCTCAAGATAGTGTCAATGTGGCCCATAGACGTTTTACTGCTAAAATGACCACAAACTCAATTTCTCACTTTTCTCACTTTTAAACATATGAATTTAGAAACAACCTAGTCTAGATAAAAATCTGAAGCTGATCCCACGCAAAAAATGAGCTGTAACCCCAGATGACTGCATTTTATATTTGCACTGGAACTTTTCTTTTCCATGTGGCTGGCAGAAAGAATAAATTTTACTGAGGCTTAATATTTGTGAATCATCCATTTCAGTATTATTTAGACCAAAAATGGAACCTCAACGACTGTTTGGGCTGCAGATATCTGGGCTAGCTGGGTGGACTTTGGGTCTAATCAGGCAGATATACTGTTTCATTTGAAAGGGAAGATTAAGGTTCTGATCAGATGGGCAGGCATGCCCCCAGTGGCTATGGAAGTTTGAAATGGGAACTAATTTTTTAGGTGACCTGTTTGTTAGTGGATTGTTTCTAATTCTAATGAGTTTTGCTTCCCTTGTAACTGAAGTCTAGAATGAATCTTCTGGAAATGAGGACTCCAGTAGATCATAATGTGTCTGTTCATATTCCATTCCAAAGCAAGTTATTTGGTCATTCCCAAAGATACTCCATCCATGGAGATGGTGGAGAAGGAAAGGAGTGTTTCTGAGCAATATTCTAAACCAACTTTGAAAGCGATGGGTTAGGCACACAGAAGATGCCTGTCAGCCTTATCTCCTGATCTCCTGAGCAGGAGGAGCTCGGAGGCAAGTCCTGAGGAGTTAGGGAGGGATGGAGAAAGTCTTTTAGTGGTGCAGTGTGGCCCTATGGGTCTCTCCATATATGATATTATAGTTGTGAATGGCACTTAGGGACCAAATATTTTTAGTCCATGTAATATATATGAATATGCTAAGGCTGTACTTATATAAGTGAATATCATTTATTGAGCCCCTGCCACATGTTTGGCATTGTGCTAAATGATTTTCATGCTTATTTCAGAGGTCAGCAAATTTCTTCTACTAAGGGCCAGACAGTAAACAGTTAAGGTGCTGAAGGTCATATGCAGGCTCTGCTTGAGTTACTCAATGCTGCTGTAGTTGTGTGAAATCAGCCATACAAATACAAAAGCAAACAATACCGAAATGAATGAGTGTAGCTGTATTCCAGTATCACTGCATTTATGGACTCAGAAATTTGAATTTTACATAATTTCACATGTCATGAAGTATCTTCATTCTTTTGCTTTCTAAAAACCATTCAAAAATGTGAAAACTCTTCTTATGTGGTGGGATGTAAAAAACAAAAGCAAAGATGAAAACAGGTGGTTGACCAGATTTGACTCATGTTCCATAGTTTGCTGATCCCTGCTTTATCACATTAAGTCTTCACAGTTTACCTCGTGAGGTAGTTACATCATCCCATGTTATAGGTGAATACTGAAGAAGTTTAGTACAGAAGTCCCCCCTTGCCCGTGGTTTTGCCTTCTGTGGTCTCAGTTACCTGTGGTCAACCACGGTCTGGAAGCAGATGATCCTCCTTTCGACATATTGTCAGAGGCGAACAGTAGCCTAACGCTATGACGCATGCCTACCCCATCCACCTTACTGCATCTCATCACATAGGCATTTTACTACCTCACATCATCATCAGAAGAAGTGTTAGTATAGTACAAGAAGCTATTTGAGAGAGAGAGAAACCCAATTCATATAGCTTTTTAAATTTTTTAAAATTTAAACTCAATTGACCAACATCATTAGTTTCAGATGTAGTGTTCAATAATTTATCAGCCAGTGCCCATCACACCACGTACCCTCCTTAATCCCTTAATTACCCCATCCCCCCATCCACCTCCCCTCCAGCAACCCTCAGTTTGTTTCATAGAGTTAAGAGTCTCTCATGGTGACAGACAATTATCATATGACCTCTCTGATATGAGGAATTTGAAAGGCAGGGCGGGGGGTCGTGGGGGCTAGGTAGGGAAAAAAATGAAACAAGATGGGATCAGGAAGGAGACAAACCATAAGAGACTCTTAATCTTATGAAACAAACTGAGGGTTGCTGGAGGGTGCGGGGGTAGGGATAGGGTCGCTGGGTGATGGATATTGGGGAGGGTGTGTACTATGGGGAATGTTGTGAAATGTGTAAGCCTGATGATTCACAGACCTGTACCCCTGGTGCAAATAATACATTATATGTTAATTAAAAAAAATTCCTTCTCATGGGCCCTCTGGGAAAAATAAAAAAGAGTCTCTCATGGTTTTTCTCCTCTCTGATGACTTTTATTACAGTATATTGTTATAATTGTTGCATTTTATTATTAGTTATTATTATCTATATGCCTAATTTAGAAATTAAACTTTATCATAGATATGTACGTATAGGAAAAAAAGTACATAGAGGGTTCAGTACTATCTGTGGTTTTGGGCATCCACTGGGGGTCTTAGAACTTATTTCCCACAGATAAGGGGGGAACCACCATATTTCTGCTAATCTTTGGCAATTGGATAATATCACATCAAGAAGTTAGTGTGATTTTTTTTGCTTTTGACTAATGACAGTTCATAATCTATAACAAAACAATACAGTTTCCAATGTTTCCTGAGTGTATTTTATTTATTTTTATTTTTTAAAAGATTATTTATTTATTTATATGAGAGAGAGAGAGAGAGAGAGAAGGAGAGGCAGAGGGAGAAGCAGACTCCCTGCTGAGTAGGGAGCCCAACGTGGGGCTCAATTCCAGGATTCTGGGACCATAACCCGAGATAGAGGCAGACACTTAGCTGACTGAGCCACCCAGGTGCCCCTCCTGAGTATATTTTAAATATCATTTATATCACAGAAGGAAAATATGTTTATCTTATTTTTCATGATTTTAAACATATTCTAATTTATTTGATTATGACATACAACAAATAGCTCCTTTACACTTCACTTCCATTTAAGTATGTTTTGTTTGTGCTAATGTTAAAACATACTGCTTTCTCCTGAATACACTTTGAGGAAAGAGAAGATGGTTTGAAGTGATGCCGGGGGATATCAGAAAGTAGAAAAACGTGGCCATTTTTAATGCGGGTAATTGGGAGGTGGTGGAATGTAGACAAATATGAATGCACGTGAATGCACACACACACACACACACACACACACACACACACACACACACCACACACACACACACCCTCCAGACAAAGAATTCCCTTTCTGAATTTGGCAAAACGTGGAAAGGTTACAAAAGGAAGATTTTTCTCTTTCCCATACTCAGTGTGGTGCATTACTGATGCCTCAGTGAGTTTAAATAAAACAACTGGACTCATAAGAATTCATACATATTTCCAGCATATTACATTTTATACTGTAATAAATTCCTTTATAATATGGATTTTTTGGTTAAATGCCTTAAGATAGAATATGAGCCAAATAATGTTCCTTGAAACACAGTCTCTCCATACAATAAAGATCTGATCCATCACAGGTATTAGTTTTAGCTGCCAGGGCCTTTCTAAATTTTAAAATTTGAAACTTCTAATTTAAATAATAGGCAATTAAAAAATTTCAGAATGCATTCGTTGCATGTGACCAGGACATTTAGGCCAAGAAGCCCATGTATTAGGATTGAAGACTGTCGTGTGCCGACAAACAACACATCCATTATCTGTTATGTTTAAAAAAATCTAAGTTGCCTGGCATGGCTGTGTCTAATTACATATCACAGTATCAGTGGGTAATTGTGCTTTCTATGAGAAAAATTTGTTCCAAAGTCAAAATGTCATCTTGCTGTCAAATAATCCCGCCGATTACTATAAACAGAGCTGGAGAATTGTGCTGTGACCGAGAAGATGTGATGTGAATTGTGTTCATTACCCAAGACACGACTTCCATTGTAATTACACAGCTACCACTATAGCTTCCTTCTGCTATCTCCTGCTTGCCTGCTGCCACACATACAACTGATTAACATTCGGTCAATACAGCACCTTTCATACCATTAACCTCGGAGCCAAGTGAGGTCATTCCTTCATAATGATGGATTCTGTATTAACACAGCAACCTACATCAAGGATTAATATTTCCCTTTTCTTCATTATGGTTAAATTAGTAATTAGTCTAACACCTGGTTTCCATTATATTCTTGTTTGTCTGATCCTGTGTTGAAAATTCAACTGGCTTACAGGAAACTTCAGAACCCTCTTGCCAAGGAAGAGTTACTTTCCTCTCTGGCTACATCTGCTTTACAAAGTAGAAAAAAAAATATTTGGCATCAGGTATAATTTGAATATGAAAAACATTAGTGATATGAAATGAACCAAAGGAACATATGGTCTAGAAAGTACATATCAGTTTTTAGAAATTGGGATTAGACTACATGAAAGTTCTAGAAATTTGTTTATTGTGATGGGAACCTTGAGTCTGAGGTCATTCTGATATTTTGGAGTTTTATTTTTACAATCCTTTAGTGTAGTTTCTTATTCTGTTTGGTGAACTGTCATCAACAGCCACATTTTATGTAAGCCTGTGCTTTGTTTTCTTATAGGTAGCTATCTGAACTTTTGAAGTTCAGATAGAACTTCAATTATTATAGAATTATTATAGCAAGAGACTTCTAAGAGGAAAGAAAATTATACTTTTAAAAAATGGCTTCTCAATATGAAGAACGACAAAATTCAGGAAGAGGCAGCGATGGGGACAGTTAATGTCTCTGAGAATCTCTATTAACCTTTGGGGTCTGTGTCAATTAATGTTTTTATACCCAACAACACTGGAATATTATTTAGAAGTTCTATGGTAATTAGTGGAACATTTTACAAAATTTTATTTTATGCTTCTCTGGCTGTCTTTGGAATGGAAGTTTGAATTAATTTGGCGTGCTTACAGTTTTCACCATGGACGACTGAATAAAATTCCTAGCAGATAAAAGAGCAATGAGATTCACAAATCCAGGCCATCTTTTAAAATAGGTACTTCTCAAAAAAAAAAAAAAATTAGGTACTTCTCTGGGGCAAGTAGTCTACCAGGTGCTCCAGACAGTCTTTTCAAACTCTTTCAAACACTTCGAATAGCCAAGTGGTTGCTGTTGTCCCAATTAGAGATGAGGAAGCTGTACTTCATAGAGATTAAGTGGTATGCTGAAGGTCACATACCCAGAAAGTGGTGGAGTCAGAATTTAAGACCACATTTGCCTGACAGAGAGCCCATGCTATTTCCATCATGATCTACTGGGCCATTCATTCATAATACTTCCAAGTAGAAGAAGACAACAATTGTGTGCTTCTTCTGGGAAAAACAAAGGCAAATACTAGGAGGCAAGTATTTAAAGTGGAATAAAATCAATTAAATTTTTCATTACATAAAACAGCATGCACCCAGGCCTACCCTGGGCGTTATTTAACAAGGGGACTCTCTAGTGCCCTAAACAGATATTCAGGCATTTTCTAAGTGTAGAATTTAGGGAATGAATAGACTATATTTTATTTTTCAGAACATGGATCTTCACACTTGGGCATGGTTTCAGTTATTCTGGGGAGAGGGTACGAGTGCATCTTGCCTTAGAAAGTAGCAACACTAAGAAGAGTATAATCTTGCAGTTCATCAACAGTTTATGCTGTGAATATTGCATCTAAACAGGAAACGTTGCCATGCCAGTGATCGATTTATTGCCTCTCCACTTCAAGTCCATCCATTATCTCCTGCTCTATGAAAATAAGAATTGGGCCCATGAAACATTTCTCCTTTGCCAGCTGGCATGATGTCAGCTTTGTCTAGAGGGATACTGGAGCAGAAAGTTTGGTTTGGTTTGGTTTTGGTCCTGGTTACAGGGTGTTCTCTTGGCAAACTCCCATTCTGAGTGTGACTTCAGCCTCAGTGTACTGCCGGCAGTGCAAGGCACAGCTTTCTTTACCACTTGGCTTCTGCGGTGTGTGGTATCTCCAGCATCTGGCTTCTTTAGTGAATGCTTGGCTCCTGCAGTGCGTGGCAACCAATAGCATCCAGCCTCTCTCTAGAGAGCTTTCCTCTGGTAACCCCTTGTGCAGCTAACAGCCAGTTCCAAGGCATGGTACCTCTCCGTCAATGGCTTTCTCTTACATCTGGAGGGTGGATTTCCAGCAAGTTCCATCACTGAGCTATGATGGTGCTCTTTCCAATAAGGTATGGATCTCAGCACTAGGAAGAGGGAAGCTCTGCCTTGGGGTCTTAATCTCAGCCCCAGGGATAGTAGCTGCTAATTATATTCTTTATAGTTTTCTTTACTTCTTACTGGATTATGCCCCATTATTGAATCTTCTGTTAAACTTTGTTAAAATCGCTGTGTGAAAAGTACTCATGAAAGAAATTGAGGAAGACACAAAGAAATGGAAAAATGTTCCATGCTCCTGGATTGGAAGAATAAATGTTGTGAAAATGTCTATGTTACCTAAAGCAATCTACACATTTAATGCAATTCCTATCAAAGTACCATCCATCTTTTTCAAAGAAATGGGACAAATAATTCTAAAATTTACATGGAACCAGAAAAGACCTCGAATAGCCAAAGGAATATTGAAAAAGAAAGCGAACGTTGGTGGCATCACAATTCCAGACTTCAAGCTCTATTACAAAGCTGTCATCATCAAGACAGCATGGTACTGGCACAAAAACAGACACATAGATCAATGGAACAGAATGGAAAACCCAGAAATAGACCCTCAACTCTATGGTCAACTAATCTTAGACAAAGCAGGAAAGAATGTCCAATGGAAAAAAGACAGCCTCTTCAATAAATGGTGTTGGGAAAATTGGACAGCCACATGCAGAAAAATGAAATTGGACCATTTCCTTATACCACACACAAAAATAGACTCAAAATGGATGAAGGACCTCAATGTGAGAAAGGAATCCATCAAAATCCTTGAGGAGAACAGAGGCAGCAACCTCTTCCACCTCAACCACAGCAACATCTTCCTAGGAACATCCCCAAAGGCAAGGGAAGCAAGGGCAAAAATGAACTATTGGGATTTTATCAAGATCATAAGATTTTGTGCAGCAAAGGAAACAGTTAACAAAACCAAAAGACAACTGACAGAATGGGAGAATATATTTGCAAACGACATATCAGATAAAGGGCTAGTGTCCAAAATCTATAAAGAACTTAGCAAACTCAACACCCAAAGAACAAATAATCCAATCAAGAAATGGGCAGAGGACATGAACAGACATTTCTGCAAAGAAGACATCCAAGACGGCCAATGGACACATGAAAAAGTGCTCCACATCACTCGGCATCAGGGAAATACAAATCAAAACCACAATGAGATATCACCTCACACCAGTCAGAATGGCTAAAATTAACAAGTCAGGAAATGACAGATGCTGGCGAGGATGCGGAGAAAGGCGAACCCTCCTACACTGTTGGTGGGAATGCAAGCTGGTGCAACCTCTCTGGAAAACAACATGGAAGTTCCTCAAAATGCTGAAAATAGAACTACCCTATGACCCAGCAATAGCACTACTGGGTATTTACCCTAAAGATACAAACATAGTGATCCGAAGGGGCATGTGCCCCCGAATGTTTATAGCAGCAATGTCCACAATAGCCAAACTATGGAAAGAACCTAGATGTCCATCAACAGATGAATGGATCAAGAAGATGTGGTATATATACACAATGGAATACTATGCAGCCATCAAAAGAAATGAGATCTTGCCATTTGTGACAACGTGGATGGAACTAGAGTGTATCATGCTTAGCGAAATAAGTCAAGCGGAGAAAGGCAACTATCATATGATCTCCCTGATATGAGGAAGTGGTGATGCAACATGGGGGCTTAAGGGGGTAGGAGAAGAATAAATGAAACAAGATGGGATTGGGAGGGAGACAAACCATAAGAGACTCTTAATCTCACAAAACAAACTGAGGGTTGCTGGGGGGAGAGGGGTTGGAGAAGGGGGGTGGGATTATGGACATTGGGGAGGGTATGTGCTTTGGTGAGTGCTGTGAAGTGTGTAAACCTGGCGATTCACAGACCTGTACCCCTGGGGATAAAAATACATTATATGTTTATAAAAAAAAAATGTAAAAAAAGAAATCGCTGTGTGATTTCTTTCTTTCCTTCTTTTGTTCTTTCTTTCTTTCTTTTTATTTTATTTATTTGACAGATAGAGATCACAAGCAGGCAGGGAGGCAGGCAGAGAGAGAGGAGGAAGCAGGTTCCCCGCCAAGCAGAGAGCCTGACATGGGGCTCAATCCCAGGACCCTGGGATCATGACCTGAGCCGAAGGGGCAGAGGCTTTAACCCACGGAGCCACCCAGGCGCCCCCTTGCTGTGTGATTTCTATCTCCTGGTTGGACACTGACTGATACAGCTAAGCAGTAATGTCCTGGGAGTTAGACAATGCCTAGGAGTGGCCGACATCTTTAGTCATCTAAGAAATATACAGATAGACCTGGAGAGACAGGGGGAAAAGAATGTGTTGATATTTAATGGATTTTGGGATAGAAAGATGATTCAAGAGAAGGATGAATTCTTAGGTGGGGCATTAGTTCTCTGTGGTGTGCAGTCAGAATGGCTAAAATTAACAAGTCAGGAAAACAACATGACTTTGGTGAGGATGTGGAGAAAGGGGAACCCTCTTACTCTGTTGATGGGAATGCAAACTGCTGCAGCAACTCTGGAAGACAGCATGGAGGTTCCTCAAAAAGTTAAAAATAGAGCTACCCTATGACCCAGCAATTGCACTATTAGGTATTTATCCAAAGGATACAAACATAGTGATCTGTAGGGACACATGCATTCCCAAATGTTTATAGCAGCAATGTCCACAATAGCCAAACTATGGGAAGAACCCAGATGTCCACCGACAAATGAATGGATTAAAAAAAGATGTGGAATATATATACAATGGAACATTACTCAGCCAACAAAAAGAATGAAATCCTGTTATGTGCAATGAGATGGATGGAACTAGAGTGTATCATGCTAAGCGAAATAAGTCAGTCAGAGAAAGACAGTTATCATATGATTTCACTGATATGTGGAATTTAAGAAACAGAACAGATGAACATAAGGAAGAGGAAGGAAAAATAAGATGAAACAGAGAGGGAGACAAACCATAAAAGACTCTTAACCATAGGAAACAAAGTGAGGGTTGCTGGAGGGGAGATGGGTGGGGGGCGGGGCAACTGGGTGATAGGCATTAAGGAGGACATGTGATGGAGTGAGCACCTGGTCTTTTGTGCAACTGATGAAGAACTAAATTCTTCCTCTGAAACTAATAATGCACTATATGTTAATTAATTGAATTTAAATTAAAAAAATTTCTCTGTAATGTGGTTTTCCCATCACACTTAGGGAAAAAGTTAGAGACTTCACAGTAGCCTATAAGGCCTGTCATGACCTGACCAGCCTCTGACCTCTGACCTCTAACCTCACTTCCAATCCCTCTCCCATTGCTCACTTCAGGGGCTCCAGCCACGCTGGCCTCTTTATGGTCCTTGACCACCCCAGGTATATGCCTGCCTCAATGCCTTGCACCTACTGCTCCTTCTTCCTGGAAGGTTTTCTTCCATACACCTGCCTGACTGATGTACTCTCTACCTACAGGTCTTTGTCACCTCAGTGAGGCCTCCTGTAATCACTCTCTTTAAATTTGTGCTTGACCTTGTACTCCCTATCCCTTATCAGTCTTCTCTTGTTTATTCTTCTCCATAGCACCTTCTAAGATGCTACATAATTTGTTCATTTATTTTGTCTCTTGTTTGTTACTCTCTTACTAAAATACGTTTCATGAGTCAGGAATTGAAAACATTTTTTTCAGTGCTATCTCCTTTGTATCTAGACTAATGCTTAAATACTTATGGATGAAAGAATGAATGAACCCCTTATATAACTAGGGCTGAATATAAATCAAGCTTATGTACCTTATCAAAATTTTAATTTATATTTTTGGGTGTGTGTGTGTCTAGTTACATGACCAGAATTAAAGAGATATTTGCCTTTGTGTCTTGAATGAGGAATTCCTATAATTAACATGTTTTAAGTGGTTTTTTGCCCATGTTTTAAAATTAGTTTCAGGGAGCGCCTGGGTGGCTCAGTGGGTTAAAGCCTCTGCCTTTGGCTCAGGTCATGATCCCAGGGTCCTGGGATTGAGCCCCTCGTTGGGCTCTCTGCTCTGCAGGGAGGCTGCTTCCCTTCCTCTTTCTCTGCCTACTTGTGATCTCTGTCGAATGGATAAATAAAATCTTTTAAAAAAATAAAATTAATTTCAGTGGAAATGTATCATTTTTACCTCCCATCGGCTATCCTTTATTTCCTTCTCCTCTTCTCCTTCTTCCTAAGATTTTTAAAAGTTTATTTGACAGTGAGAGAAAGCACAAGCAGGGGGAATAGCCAAGGGTGTGGGAAAACTAGACTCCCCGTTGAGCAGGGAGTCCTATGCTGGACTCCATCTTAGGACCCTGGGATCACAACCTGAGCCTAAGGCAGATGCTTAAAGGACTGAACCACCCAGGTGCCCAGCTGTCCTCCTTCTTAACAGCACCCCAGTTTTGCCTTGATGGGATTACCAGTCAGGGACATGATGGCTCTTGACCTAAGCCAGGTGGCTGGAAGGCATTATATTCATGGGAAGAGTGATATAGAGACCTCACATGGCTAGCACTCTTTATCTCTGCAAGCACTCCCTCAACTGACCATTCATCAGGTAGGTCCTGCTTCTCTTTTTCTCTGGGGTTGCTCTAGTCTCTGCCCTTCCTGAGTCTGGTCCACATTTTGTTCCGTCGTGTGAGTTACTCTATCTTCTTCCCACATTCTTTTTTTTTCTACTTAAGTTAGGCAGTTTCTATTTCTTGTAACCAGAGCATCTTAACTAATAAAATAATTTATTTTATCATGAGGGTAGGATCTGTATCTTGTACGGTCGGATACAATATGCCTGGATCAGTTGTTCTGTAGGAAATAGGCTTTTTAAGATACTGACTTTATAACATGAAAATGACAACTTCTGGCAATATATTTCAATTCTTATAGGCTAAAGGTATTTAGGCAAATCAAATCAAGAAATAGAAAGGATGTAACCTCTGCTCACATTATATTAGATACAACATATTTTATTTTAGATGCTTCCTCTAGATTCTTTGTCCCCATCAATAGCTTCAGAAATTGTAATTGATATATTTAGATGCTGGCAAAGAAGGGCTTACTTACAGAGGAATTACAGAGGTAGTAAATTTACACAACAAAATGGCAAATTGCAGACTGTTTTGCCATACAGAGAGCACCTTTATTCTATAATAGCTAGAATAAATTTTAAAGAACAATGGAGAAATTCTTCACATACTTTATTTCCAAAACAATAGCAAACTATTTACTGGCATAATCACAAGGTTAAAAAAAAAAATCTATTGGTGATGAGGTTGAGAAATCTGGCACATTTTCCATTCAAATTAATTCAAGACATCATAATAATAAATATTGTAAAAATCTCACAAAATATGGAAAATAATATCTGATAAAAACATAGTAGAGTATTAGGAAAATATATTCTTTTTAATGAAGATATAATTGACATATGACATTAGTTTCAGGTTTATGATGCAATGATTTGCGATCTGTGTATATTGAAACATAATGTTTTTTTTAAAAAAAAATTTTTATTTATTTATTTGACACAGAGAGAGAGAGTGAGAGAGAAAGCACAAGCAGAGGGAGCTACAGAGGAAGAGGAGAAACGGGCTCCCCGCTTAACAAGGAGCCCTTCATGGGGCTCGATCCCAGAACCCTGGGATCATGACCTGAGCCAAAGACAGTTGCTTAACTGACTGAGCTACCCAGGCGCCCTGAAACATAATATGCTCTTGATAATAGAGGTGTTTTCAGATCAAATAACTTATTTTTTCCCTGAAAAGTTGATGTAGATGTTTAGCTGATGGTACATATAAAATAAACTTTTAGTGAGCTGTTTTGATAATAATACTAAAAAAAAAAAAGCCTAGGACTGTAAAAAAGTGTGTGTGCATGCATGTGTGTGTGTGTGTTCTTTGTTTTGAATTAGGGAATAGGTCTAATGAGCATTTCAAAAAAGGTGGTTTCATTTGCATTTTTAAATTCCCCTGCTTCAGCAATGTTTTATACTCTATCTAAAACAACTGATATTTCCTAAAAGGGACTGATTATCTGGTACGGCCATTTTGGGAATCAGATGAAAAAAACTTTTTACTATTAAAAATTTCAAACATACAGAAGACCACAAGGAGAGTGAGAATAACATTAGTGTGCTTTACAGTCACTGGGAGGGCTTGTTAAAATGGATTGCTGGGATCTACCCCCAGAGTTTCTGGTTCAGTAAGTCTTAGGTGGGACCTAAAATTTGCATTTTAACAAATTTTCAGATGATGCCAGGGACCACACTTTGAGAACCACTGGTATCATGGAGTCCCAAGTACTCATCCTCAGCTAATTATCAACACATGACCAACCTTGTTTCATTTATACCGCTCACTCATTCCCCTCCTCTCCAGAGGAAGGTTTAGAGTTTAGAGGCAAATTCCATCCATCATATACTTTCATCTACAAGCTCTTCTGAATGTATCTCTAAAGCAGAGGTTGACAAAACCCATTCTGTTGTCCGTTTCTCTAAGTAAACTTTTATTGGAATACAGCATAGCCATGTGTTATGTGTTGTTGATAGTTCTCAATGACATAGTTGAATCATTGCAACAAACTGTAGAAGCACAAAGCCTAAAACACTTATCTGACCCTTTATAGACAAAAGTACCGATCTAAAAGTTTAACGCAATTTCTTTTTTAAAAAGACTTATTTATGTTTAGAGAGAGAGAAAGCAGGAGTGGGAGGGGCAGAGGGAGAGGGAGAGAGAATCCCAAGCAGACTCTGAGTTGAGCGTGGAGCCCCACATGGGGCTCAATCTGGGGATCAATCTCACAACCCTGAGATCAGGACCTGACAAAGAGTCCAATGCTTAACCGATGGTGCCACCCAGGCACCCCAGCACAAACATCAAGCAATATTCAGACTTCTTTGATTGTCTCATAGTTTTTTTCACTGTTGGCTTATTCCAATCAAAATCCGGATCAGGTCTACATATTGCATTGGCTGAGAAGTCTTTTACGACTCTTTTATAGATTCCCTGTCCTTTATTTTCTTATAATTTACTTGTTGGAGAAAGGGGGTTCGTTATTTGTCTTGTAGACCTTCCTGCATTCTGGGTTTTGCTGATTGCATCCTGAGGGTGTCCTTTATTTCCCATAAGTCTCTTATATTTCTTGTAAGTAAAAGTTAAGTTAAGAGACTTGATCTGATGCAGATTGACATTTTTATGAGATTCCTTCATAGTAGGTATTGGGTATTTCCATTTGCATCACATCTTTTAATGGTGTTAGGACCAACCAGTGGTAACTGCTGTTATCCACCTAATCTGTATATTGTAGACCAACAGCCTTCTGCCTGATTGTTGGCCACTGATGTTCATTGCCTGTATCAATAGTCTCAACCTTGGCTGCTCATTAGAATCATGGGAGGAGATTTTAACCCTGCCCAGTGTCATTCCTAGGCCCCTCATCAGGTAAATTAAATCAGAATCTCTGGGGGTGGGATCCCAACAACATTAGTGTGTTTGAAGCTCCCAAAGGTGATTCCCAAGTGCAGTCAAGCTTTAGAACTGCTGGCTTAAATTCTTTATTGTGACATTCTGCTATTTTTACTATGTTTTAGCTGAGTCTTTCTTTTTTTCCAGATTAACTGAGATGCAATGGATATATAACATTGCATAAGTTTGAAGTGTTAAAGAAAATTTGATATACATATATATTGTGAAATGATTACCGAAATAAGGTTAGACACACCCATCCCATCACCTCACATAGCTACTGTTCTGTGTGTGGAAAGAACTTTTAATATCTGCCCTTTTAGCAACTTTCAAGTATATAGAATAGTATTGTTAAATATAGTTACCATACATCTCCAGAACATTTTCATCTGAGGATGGAAGTTTGACCCTTTGACCACTTTCTCTCATTCCGCCTGCCCCTGGCAACCCCAACCTGTTCTCTGTTTCTGAGTTCTTTTTTCCTTTCTTTTTTTAGATTCTATGTATATGGAGAGCATACAGTATTTGTCTTTCTCTGTCTGCCTTATTTCACTTACTGTAATACCCCAGTTTTTCATCTGTGTTGTTGTATATGGCAGGATTTCTTTTCTTTCCCCCCAAGGCTGAAGACTATTCCATTGTGTGTGTGTGTGTGTGTGTGCGTGTGTGACATTCATCCGCTGACAGATATTAGGTTGTTTCCATGCCTTGGCTATTATGAATAATGTTGCTATGAACATGAGAGTACTGGTGTCTATTTGAGATACTGATTTTTTTTTCCTTTGGATTAATACCCAGAAATGGGATTACTGGATCATATGATAGTTCTATTTTTAATTTCTTGAGGAACCTCCATATTGTTTTCCATAGTGGGTGCAACAGTTAAATTCCCAGTAACACTTGTATGCAAGTGTTCCTTTTTCTCTCATCTGAGTCAGCATTTGTTATCTCTTACCTTTTTGATGGATTGTCATTCTGACAGATGTGAGGTGATGCTTCATTGTGGTTTTGACTTGCATTTCCCTGATGATAGTGTTGTTGAACAACTTTTCATGTACTTGTTAGCCATTTATATATCTTCCTTTGAAAAATGTCAGGTCTTTTTCCCATTTGAAAATTGGATTGTTCCTTATCTATATTTTGGGTATTAATCCCTTATTAGATATATGATTTACAAATATTGTCTTCCATTTGGTAGGTTTCCTTTTAATTTTGTTGATGGTTTCTTCAGCTATACAGAAGCTTTTTAGTTTGATGTAGTCTCACCCATTTAGTTTTGCTTTTGCTGCTTGTGCTTATGGTGTCATATCCAAAAAATCATTGCCAAGACAAATATTTTTTCTTGTTTTGTTTTAGGGGCTTTACGATTTCAGACCTTAAATTTCAGTCTTTATCCATTTCAAGTTAATTTTTGTAAGTGGTATGAGAGAGGGGTCCAGTTTCATTCTTCTCTCTGTGGAAACCTAGTTTTCCCAACACTGGGATTTTCTTATTAGACCTTTCATTGACCATTTGGCTACTTGCACATGGAGAGTAGGCAGACAGAATAAATGTTTCGTTATTTTTTTCTTTACCAATTTTCAGAACAACAAGTTTGGGAGACCATTATTTTTGTAGTAATGGTTGGGAGAGGGTCCACCTACTCCAAGAATCTCTTGATATGATACCTCTGGAATTCTTCAATATGGACCTCATAATGACATGTATACTGCACTGTCTATAGGTACAAATGAGGTCACATAAATTCATCTTCACACTTGGATGATTCTTTGTGCCATCTCCGTTTCTGTAGTACTCAGCTCCCCTGCAGGTTTTCCTCTCTAATTATTTCTAAAGTCTCCTGGTAGTATCTTGCATCCACCCATCTTTTCAACAGATATTTGTTGAATGCCTGCTACATGCCAGGCACATGTACTCATGAACAATTCTAGTCGTTCTGGTAGTACTCTGACTGCCTTGACAAGGAGCCTTACCATTGCCTCTCAGATTGATATGCATCTTGAAAATGCCAATGCATGTGCCAAGACTGCTATTGGCCAGTCCTTCCCACCCAGCAATCATGGCTGTATTAGCGCAGTCCTGGGTTATGGACAGCAGTGGGGAGATTTCTCCTTCCTGTCTTGGTTTGTCATCTGGGTTCTGGAAATGTACTCCTTTGTGACCAGGTTCTCACTGAGACTTTTAGGAAAAGCACTCCTTTATCTGTTGACTTCATCATAATCATCATTATTTATTTTTTGACTTCATCATCATTATCTGTTGACTTCATCATCATCATCATTATTTTTCTCCTGGGTCTTAGAACACATCATCCTTTGTCCTTGTCTCCTCCTTTCTCTTCAAACACCCATGGACTAAATCCCTTCTTCTCCTCCTCCTCCTCCTCCTCCTCTTCCTTCTTCTTCTTCTTTTTTGTTTCAAGTTTTTATTCAAATTGTAGTTAGCTAGCATGCAGTGTAGTATTAGTTTCAGGTGTAGAATTTAGTGATTCATCACATGCATAACACACAGTGTTCATCACAAGTTCCCTCCTTTATACCCATCACCCATCTAGCCTGTCCCCCCAACCACCTCCCCTCCAGCAACCCTCAGTTTGTTCTCTATAGTTAAGAATCCATTTTCTGGGGCGCCTGGGTGGCTCGGTGGGTTAAAGCCTCTGCCTTCGGCTCAGGTCATGATCTCAGGGTCCTGGGATCGAGCCCCGCATCGGGCTCTCTGCTCAGCGGGGGGCCTGTTTCCCTCTCTCTCTCTCTGCGTGCTTCTCTGCCTACTTGTGATCTCTGTCTGTCAAATAAATAAATAAAATCTTAAAAAAAAAGAATCAATTTTCTGGTTTGCCTTTTTTCTTTTCCTCCCCTATGTTCATCTGTTTCATTTCTTAACTTCCACATATGAGAGAAATCATATGATATTTGTCTTTTTCTGACTGACTTATTTCACTTAGCATAATACTCCCTAGCTCCATCCACATTGTTGCAAATGGCAAGATTTCATTCTTTTTTGTGGCTGAGTAATAGTCCAATAGTCCAACATACCACCTTTTCTTTATCCATTCATCAGTCAATAGATATTTGGGCTCCTTCCATAATTGGCTATTGTTGATAATGCTGCCATAAACATCAGGATGCATGTACCCTTTTGAATCAGTATTTTTGTATTCTTCAGTTAAATACCCGGCAGTATAATTGCTAAGTTGTAGTGTAGTTCTATTTTTAACTTTCTGAGGACTGTAAAACCCTTATTATTTAACTAGTTTAACAAATCAGAAACAAAACAAACAGAACAAACTTCCCATCCATTCTTCCATTTATCTATCTATTTATTTATTTATTTATTATTGGTCCATCCTTCCTATCACTTCATAAAAACAAGCCTCTGGAGGGATCACTTACTTGTCAGTTCCATAAACAGCAAGACCGTTATTTCTCAAACTTGAATGAGCGAATTTATTACCTGACAGTAGCTTGCTAAAATGCAGATTCTGATGCAGTAGGACTGGGGTGGGGCTGAGGATGTCCCTGTCTTCCTTCCTTCCCTCCTTCTTTCCTTCTTTCTTTCTAGATTTTGTTCATTTATTTGACACAGAGAGAGAGATAGCCAGAGAGAGAGAGAGAGAGCATATAAGCAGGAGGAGCGGCAGGCAGAAGGAGAAGGAGAAGGAGAAGCAGGCTACCCATGGAGCAAGAAGCCTGATGTGGGGCTTGATTCCAGGACCCTGAGATCATGACCTGAGCTAAAGACAGCTGCTTAACCGACTGAGCCACCATGGATATCCCCAAGAATGTCCATTTCTAACAAGCTCCCAGGTGATGCCTTCGCTGCTGGTCTAAGGACTATGTTTTGAGTAGTGAGGAACTAGACTTTGCATTCCAGCTTTGGCCCAGCTGGACACTCTACTAACCAATGACCGTACTATATATTACGTGATAAAAAACCTGAATTTTCCAATATGGGGCTATTGCAGGTCGAGGAGGTAATGCAGGTTGCTTTGCCTTTGCTGTCCAGGTCCTGCTGATCTTCATCTGTCAGGTGGATCTGCTCTGGGATGTGTCTGAAACCAGAGTTCTGATCTCTGGTGTCTGCTCATAAAGTTTCTCTCCATTGTAAGTCAGTGATTGCCAGTCTGGCTGCACATCAGAATTCCTGGTAAAGTTGTGTGTTTTTTTTTTTGTTTTTGTTATTTTTGTTTTTCTCTTTTAAAGAGTACAAAATCTCTGGGGGTGGGACCCAAGCATTTATATTTAAAAACATCTCCCCAGGTGATTGATTGTCATGTTGAGAATTAATGTTCTAAATACAAAATTTTTCATTTTGGTGTTGCTAAGATTTGTTTCCCCCAAAATGGCTCTGCAAAGAGCTTGCTATAAATCCTTATGAACCTGAGAATTCTTACTTGGTTTGTGTAGCACCATAGTTCTGCCTTTCCCCAGTGCTGATCTGCTGGAGGTTTGGTTATAGGTTCTGCTTTCTTTGTATATTTGCTGACCAAAGGAAAGACTGTTTATTTCACCATCTTTCACGAGACGAACAACTTCCCTTTTTGTAGCCCGAGCTGAAAACAGGATTTTACTATTAGGCAGAAGCTTGGATACCAGGAAACATTCCGTGTTATTAAATGGCTGGTTATTTATCTTCAGATGGTTTGCATTGGGTGTTTTTCCTGATATAGGCAGTGGACAGAGTTTTTAGGCCCATCAGAACAGAGGCAGCAAAATCTGTTGCAGTCATCAGCCAGAAGGAGGAAAAGGAGGAATGGAAAGGCCAGTAGCTATTTAGGATTTAAAAGGCTTTAAAAGGTTGCCAACTGAGAAATGAGTTGTGCTGCTGCCCAATTATCCATCCACCTTTTTTGGTCCACTGGCTCCCTGGTATCTGTGCGCTGAGAGAAAGAAATGATTCTAGGGTTGAGATTTAGAAACCAATCCTTAGAACTGTTGGCCAGATTCTAACATTAAATGTGCTCAGGTTTATCCCTTTTCAGTTTCTGGAGGCATCTCTCTGTATACTGAGCGCTGGGTTTAAGTGTTTCTTCCTTTTTTTAAAAGTGAAATAAATATATTTCCATTCCCCCTCTTTTTCCTGGGCTGAACAAGTATATATTATTTCCAGAACTTTTCCTTGCCAGGAGAAAAAAGGGAGAAGATATGGAGTCTGAAATCCTGCTCTCTATAAACCATCAGCTTATAAAACTCTGTCAAGAAGTTCTCTGAAAGAAACAAATGTTAAAGTCATTTTGGGTTTGAACCATGTGATTTGAATCCAGGCTCAATGGCTTCTGTGTTCTTGAAGAGGCATTGTGAAGAAGACAGGTTGAAATAAATCATATCGTTGTGGACCTGGACATGCAGCGCAGGCCGGGTGCCTGAGGATGTTTTGCTCACGTCAGGACCTAAGGGGGTGGGACCTCAGAGGGAAGAGTGCTGGACAGCCCAGCTGAGCCAAATCTAGCCATTAGACCAGAGAGACAGAGCCATTTAGGTCTCCAAGGAGAGAACACAATTTCTGGTGAGTTCCTTTGTGGGGAAATGAC
This sequence comes from Mustela nivalis, assembly GCF_964662115.1. Taxonomy (NCBI): domain Eukaryota; kingdom Metazoa; phylum Chordata; class Mammalia; order Carnivora; family Mustelidae; genus Mustela; species Mustela nivalis. The sequence goes on from NC_139026.1 coordinate 96,648,939, forward strand.
ACACCCTTTGAAAATCCCTCACCTCATAGAATTTCCTGGTGGAGGCTTCTTTTATTTGTTTTCTTTAAAACCACCAGGTTAAGAGGCATGTGTGTGTGTGTGTGTGTGTGCGTGCACACATATAGGGATATACAGGAGAAGGCTGAAGGATATAAAAACTTGCAGATGGAATTGACTTTGGGGCACTGAGGGAAGAAGGGACTGAGCATTTATTGAGCATCTCCTACATTTTGGTGCCTTGTAAGTCATTGTAGTAATCCTTATAATAACCTTTTAGCCTGTTATAGCTATGAATATTACAGTTATTAATCATGAGGAATTTTAATTTGAAATTAAAATAGGAAGTGAACCTGACAGATGGAAAGTTTCTCTTTTTTATTTTCTCCAGTTTCCCCTAAGGATGGCAGCAGAATGGCGATTCATTCTCTCATTTCTCTGTTAGGAATCAGGTTTACTAATACGAAAACACGGGTAAGTGCCTTCTTCAAAGAACAATGGAGAACCCGAGTTGGTTTTCTTAAATCATGGACTATCATAACAAATACAGTCCACAGACAAGATAACCCCTTGGTATGTGGGTGTTTGCAGGGGGTGTTTTCTCAGAGAAGACTGAGAAAATATGGTAACATTCTGGCTTATAAAACCTCTGAGTCAGGTGTGAACTGGAACATGACCTTATTCCTAATTTTGGACCTCATTCCTCCAGTAAAATCTAAGATTCTTCTTGACCAAACATTCTTGACTGTTTTTATTTTATTTATTTATTTTGTTTTTAAAATATTTTATTTATTTATTTGACAGAGAGAGACAGAGAGGGAGAGATCACAAGTAGACAGAAAGGCAGGCACAGAGAGAGGAGGAAGCAGGCTCCGAGCTGAGCAGAGAACCCAATGTGGGGCTCGATCTCAGGACCCTGAGACCATGACCTGAGCCGAAGGGCAGAGGCTTTCACCCACTGAGCCACCCAGGCACCCCTCTTATCTGTTTTTAAACCCCCAAAGACTCTGAGACCTAAAGGCAGGTCTAGATCCTGGGAACTATAAATACTTCTATTTTATAGAGGCAGAATTTGAGGCTCAGGAAGTGTATTAGTTTTGGGGGAGTCAAAAGTTATACATGGATTTTTGAGTGTGTAAGTTCATTGGCATCCCTAACCCCCATATTTTTCAAGGGTCAACTGTACTTTGTAAGTGATTATTCTCCAAGGGAAGCAGTATGTTGTAGGGGAGACTTGCAAGACCACGTAGCTAGTGAAACTTGATTTCAATCTTGGCTCTGCTTTTTGCATGTTATAAAAAGGGGGCCTGGACAGAGACTGCTGAATTGCAAATAATGCATCATTAAGGGAGAACTTCCAGGCATTGGGAAAGAAGATATTTCCAGGTTGAGTGTACCTTCCAGATGTCTCTCAGATTCTTTTAATCATTTAATTCTCTTTGATAAGAAAATAAGAACTCTTTATAAAGTTTTCCCACAGAGGAGAAATCGTATTTCCCTTCTGTATGTATTTAAAAAAAAGACTTTAAAATTTCTCCTTATGTAGAAGGCTGTCAAATTACCTTTTTGCAAAAAGATTCAGAAGACGGAAAACTATACATCCCATAATTCCAGGGGTGAAAGCAGAAAGGACAAAATTTTTTTCTTTTTTTGCACCAGAGTAAATATGTCAAGTATGGCCATATTTGCATATGTTGTATTTTAAAATCATGCTTAAAGCTGCCTCATATATTCTGAATCTGGCAAGTGGAAGGCAAGGAGGTCACCTGTACAGCTGGTACAAGTAATGGAATTCCCACTAGGCACATTTAGAAGCTCCAAAATAATGTGACAAACAGAGCACTCCATCTGTTGGTTGCCCATTGAGATAAGCACCAGATCTACAGACACTTTAATATGGGCCGTGTATCTTGAGGGTAAACATTTATATTAAGTATCTTTAATTTTATTTGCTTTCCATCTAATTATTCTAGAAACAGTCACAATTATGAACTAAACAGGAGTACACATGCTGGCGAACAAATATAATATTTCATTCTTAATTATACTACATGAAAAAAATAGAAACATGTTTCAACACAAGTTGTTTTATAAGTCTCGCATTATTAAATCGGTTTAATAAAAGTTGGGTGGCAGTCAATTCATGATATTCCAAGTGACCATGAGCAGCTTCATGAAGAATATTTGAGATAAGAAAATGTAACAACCATTTCTAAAACAGGTGTCCTTTTAAACACTTTGGATCATTGAAGAATAAACATAAGTAATGAAGTAAAGCTTTTTTTAGTGAATTATAAAATTTAACATATAACTGGATATAGATGATAAGATAGGTTGGATTGCTGCAAATTCTAATAGCTGTCACTTCACATCAGTATTTTTTGACTAATTCCAGTAGCCCTCACTAGGAGCAGCTGTTCTTAATTGATATATGTCCATTGTGAGGTGTGTCACAAGTAATTTGTAATTACTAGTGGTGACCAAAGTTTTAAAATGAATTACTCACCAGAAATTAGAGGAAACTCTAAGTGATCTGTATAATGAGGTCATCCAAGGACATGGGACTCAAGCATTTCTGAACCTTTGAGGATGAGAGAGAGCTGGAAAAGGGGGAATTGTATATGATCTTCAACATATTTCATCGGTGCCAAAGCCCTTTTATGTAGTTCATCAGATATGATGCAGTGGGTATAATAAGGTTGGGAACTGCCAAATACTTAAACAAAGGTTGCTCACGGTGCTAGGGACCCCTTGTGAGCTGGCATGATAGAATTACCTCTGCTTTTTGCTTAGCTTCTAATGGCTCTCCAAGATAAGGTAAGATGCTTCAGATTTAGAGAGGCCCTGTTTTTGCTATTTACCAAGTAAGCCTCCTACAACACTTGTGGAAGGATGCTCACCAAGGAAAGTGCCCTAAGAATGTGTATTTTTTAAATTTATTCTTAGCTTCCTAAGAATGTGTATTTTTTTAAAAAATTTTTTGTTTATTTATTATTTGACAGAGAGAGGGACAGCAAGAGAGGGAACACAAGCAGGGGGAGTGGGGGAGAGAGAAGCAGTCTTCCTGCTGAGCAAGGAGCCTGATGCAGGACTAGATCCTAGGACTCTGGGATCATGACCTGAGCCGAAGGCAGACCCAGGAATGTATATTCTCCTGCACTATCAAGTAAGAGTCCAAGAGAAGCAAAGTGAACATTGACAAAAGTGAAAAAAAGGTAGGAAAAATTAAAAAAATCAAATAAAGTACTGAAAAGTAATAATAGACTCTTTACTGAGCTCTTTACATATTCATTAAGGGCTTTAAATATACATTAATCCTGACCATATTCCTCTGAGGTATTATCTCCATTTTACAGATGGTGTAGTTACCCCTCTGTGAGTGTAAGAACCTTGCTCAGGGTCCCAGCTAGTGGGTGACAGAGTCAGGTTCAAACCATGTCTTTGTGATGCCAGTTGCCATAGTCATGTCTATCGTGTTCTATTGTTGCAATGTTAAGAGTTGCAACTCCATGGAGTTAACACTCCATGAATGCTGTTCAAAAGATATAATAAAAATGGTCATTTTCTACAAAAACGAACTTACAGTTTCAAAGCCTATTACAGATTGCAAAACTTTTTACACATACTAGTTCACTGACCACTAAAATAACTGGGGAATACCCTCTCTATGTGTAAGACTTGTGTGTATGTGTATGTGTGCTGAGAGGGAGTGAGAGGAAGGGAGAGAGTGATAGAACGTTCTATTCCTGTTACTCAGTATGTGGAAACAACATAAAAAGTGTAAAAACTTGAAAGACCTTCATTTCGACTGACCTGAAGATAAATAGATAATCTTTCCTAATAAAATAAGAAATAGAACCCAACGCTGACTCTTTAGGCTTGACGCAATTCTTGGCTTCTTTAAAAATTTTTTTTTTAAGATTTAAAAAATTTATTTAATTGACAAACAAAGATCACAAGTAGACAGAGAGGCAGGCAGAGAGAGAGGGAGAAGCAGGATCCCCACCAAGGAGAGATCTTGATGTGGGGCTCGATCCCAGGACCTTGGGATCATGACCTGAGCTGAAGGCAGAGGCTTAACCCACTAAGCCACCCAGGTGCCCCGACTTCTTTTCAATTCTTGATTTATTGTCCTTGGAAAGCCAGTTTGTGCTCCAATTGGTCTGAATCCAGCACCTGTGAACCTTAACCCACCCCCAGGTTCTATTACTCCTGACTTTTGGGCAGAAGGTGTCAATGGATTCTTCTATGTAAGGACCTGTGACCAAAGAGGCAGAAGAAATATGAGGGAATGATAGTGAAAATTTTTTCAAAGTATCAGTTACATATTGTATGTTCACTATTTAAAAATATTAATTAGGCTTTTGTGCACTACACATTTTGGGGAACAAAAGATAAGTTACAAGCTTGACCTTCAATGATCAAGTTGTAGAGGGATCAATTATGAAGTATTTACATGTGGAAATAACTTAAAACTTTGGACCACAAGGTCAGCTTCCTTTCTTGAGGACTACTAATACTTGCATTAACCAAGTCCACAACCAATGACAGCTTGTCATGGTTGAACGAAAATGACTGTGATCCCAAAACTGGTTCAACATCTTCTTGCGTAGAGGAGAAAATATAAAGCGATCTTGGAGAGGAGAAGGGACCTTTGTAGAGAAGGCCAGTTTATGAGGTGTTATATTAGGCTACTGGTCCTTTCCCCTTTCTCCTTTTGGGGTATGAAGGGTCCTTGACCTGCTCTCTCTGCATCTTTCACCAGCCTCAGGGGTCCTTGAAAGGCAGTCTTAGAACATGAAGCTGGTGCCTTCTTTAGGAATTCCCATGAAGTTGTGGGGCTGGCAGATGTGCTTTACCACAACTAGGTATGAAAAAACCATGGAGTGGTGCAGCTGAGAGGAATGGCGTGTATCTGGGTCCTCACCACATGACGTGGCAAGGATGCCTGAGTTTCCCTGTGTGCCCGGAACCCACCTGTAGAATTGAGTGGGGCAGCAGTATGGTTTGCAACCCTGCCCTTCCCCCAAGCTGTAGAGTCAAAGGGAAAGAGTAGAAGGAAGCTGGGAAGAGATTTGGATGATGACTGAAATAGTAATTCCTGAAGTGAATCAAAAGATGCTTCTGGGCTGGGCCAACTTTGGTGGATTGGACTAAATTTCTTTTTTTTTCTTTTTTCTTTCTTTTTTTTTTTTTTTTTTTACTGTCAAGCAAGAGTGGAAGCTTGTCAAAGAAAAGTGTGTGCAGATATAAAAATAAAGAGTTTCACGTTTTCACATAGCTGATTTGTCATTGTCCAATTCATACCACTTATAGTGGATTTGTTAAATCTACAGTGAGGCAGTTATTGAAAGCCAGGCTTTGTTGAAAAGAACATGTCTTTCTGAATTCCCAAAGCTTCCCTTTATTCTTTCTTTCTCTTTGTTTCTTTCTTTCTCTCTCTCTTTCTTTCTTTCTATTTTTCTTTATCTTTCTTTCTTTCTTTTTTTTTCTTCTTTCTTTCTTTCTTTCTTTCTTTCTTTCTTTCTTTCTTTCTTTCTTTCTTTCTTTCTTTGTTTCTTTCTTTCATTAACACATAATGTATTATTAGTCCCAGGGGTACAGGTCTGTGAATCGCCAGGTTTATACCCTTTACAGCACTCACCATAATACATACCCTACCCAAGGTCCATAACTCCACCACCCTCTCCCTACCGGCTCCCTCCAGCAACCCTCAGTTTGTTTTGTGAAATTAAGAGTCTCTTAATGCTAAACCCTCTCAGGAGGGTTTGTCTCCCTCCTGATCCCATCTTGTTTCATTTATTCCTTTCCTACCCCCAACCCCCCACGTTGCCTCTCAACTTCCTCATCAGGGAGATCATATGATAATTGTCTTTCTTTGATTGATCTATTGCGCTAAGCATAATACCCTCTAGTTCCATCCGTGTTGTTGCAAATGACAAGATTTCATTTCTTTTGATGGCTGCATAGTATTCCATTGTGTATATATACCACATATTCTTTAACCATTCATCTGTTGATGGACATCTAGGTTCTTTCCATAGTTTGGCTATTGTGGACATTGTTGCTATAAACATTTGGGTTCACGTGCCCCTCTGGATCACTACATTTGTATCTTTAGGATAAATACCAAGTAGTGCAATTGCTGGGTTGTAGGGTAGCCAAAGCTTTCCTTTAAATAACAAACCTCTCAAATTTGGAAGCCTGAGCTTAGAGCTCAGGAAGAGCAGGGCATTGGGAGAGGACAAGGCAAAGGACTGGTCTGAGGGCCTTGATCCAACTTCTCCCATTACATTTGAAAGCTTTAGGGAATGGGGGTTAGAAGTAATCAAAGGTCTGTAGGGAAATCCTGAACAGGATTCTTGCACATCACTGGGAGTTAGGATACAGAGGGAGTTGAGATCAGTCCCAGAAAAAAAAAGATACTTTGTGTGTGTGTGTGTGTGTGTGTGTGTGCATATTTGGGTCAGAGAGTGGTGAGACTGATCACTGCTAACAAGCATGCAGGGGTCCTTCTGGTGAGAAGACTAGACATCCTTCACCTGGTGAACTTGGTGAGGCTATGTGACTTGCTTTGGTAAATAAAATGTGAGCAGAAATGAAGAGTGTTTCTTCTAGGCAGAAATGCTAAGAAACATAACTGGACATGTTTAAAAAAACCCACAAAACCCCAAACCAACAAATTACCTTTTACTATGGTGGATGCATGTGTTGAGGTGGAGCTCACATTAGCCTGGACTCTTCAGCAGCTATGATAAGTAGAGCAGCCTGTCAATTTATGATGAGCAAGAAGTAAACATTCTTCTAATTCAACTTTTGGCTTATTTGTCACTACAACATACACTGCCTTTTCTGACCAATACCCAGTGTGAAAATTTTATCCCCAAGACATAGTCTATACAACACCATTTATCTGTAATTTGCTGAAGAGGGCAGCTGGATTAAATTCCAAAACAAAGGGGGACCATGTGGCCAAAGTTTCTGCAATAATTTAAGGGCCTACTTATTCCCTTTTTATGACCCTATTATTTTCTCCTTGTATTATAGTGATTGGTGATGTATTTAACTTCCTCTACTAGGTTGAATATTCTTTGAAGATGAGAAGCAGGTCTCCATTTTTGAATGAAACTTATTCCTTCTCCCTCCCCAACAAAAGTTTCACAAGTTATTTTTTAAAAAAGATTTATTAATTTATTAGAGAGAGTGAGAGGGAGAGTGTATATGTGTGTGAGTCGGGGGTGGGACAGAGGGAGATAATTTTCAAGCAGACCCCCCTCTGAATGTGGAGCCCATCATGGGGCTCGACCTCATGACTCATAAGACCTGAGTGAAACCAAGAGTTGGTTGCTCACTTGACTGAGCCACCCAGGCACTCCAAAGTTTCACATAGTTACTAGTGAACCAGTCTACTAGTACAGAAGCATAGAAACAGGAGAAAAATCAATTTCCCAGTAGAACATGTCCAGTTGTTCAGAAAGTAGTGGTGTTTTCAGCATGATATGGTAAGACGTTGGTGACCTTGATACAGCAAACATATGTGTGGCATCTCATGTATAATTCCTTATTGACCTGGCTTCATTCTTTTCCAGTGTCTCCTCTCATTGGAGAGAGGGAGTGGGATGATTGGGGGAGTGAGATCATTGGGGGAGTGGGATGATTCTGCTTTTGTTTCTTGGCCAAGAATCACTTGATCCTGAAAGTCTGTGAGAAGACATGGTGAGGAGCAGTGCCAACTGCACACCACAATGGTCAAGAAAGGGAGAGAGAGGAAAGCTCATTCTTTAAAGGTCTTATAAATGAATGATAGAAACATGTTTAGTCTGAAACCACTGAAAACAGAAGCACAGTAGATATTTTGGATGTTATGATTTCCTAAAATATAAAAAAATTCTTGTTGAATTACAGAAATACCTATCATGTAGAAAAGAGCCTTTCTCTTCAGTGTTCCTGTTGAATGGAAGCTCTGACAACTGTACACTCTTCAGATTAGGGGAAAAATAACCAAAAATTATCATTAGCTAACATTTATTTAATATTTACCATTGGCCAAATACTGTTCTAAGCCTTTAACACTTATATCTTCAGATCAACCCTAAGAATTAGGTACTATTATGATTCTTAATTCTGAGATAGGGAAAATTCAGCACAGAGAGGTTAAGTAGGTGGCTCAAGGTCACACAGTAAGGTAGTGAATTCAGAATTTAAATCTAGTTTTGCTCAGAAATTTTGCTTTTAATTCCTGTGCTAGACTACTCAGTATGCAGCAGAAATATTTTTGAGTCTTCTTCAGCTTTCAGCTGCCCTGAGAGCTGAAGAAGCTGGGTGCTACCTCCATCCCTAGTGCATGTTAAGGAGTAGGACTCAGGTCTCCTTCAAACTGATTAAACTAGTGGTAGGCTGGTCACTGGTTTGCACAGCAGAATATTAGATTTTTTTTCCTCTAGAAAATGTAAGCCAAGAAACAGAATATGAAAAGAGTTAGGGTATATGAAAGGCAAAAAATTACAAATTGACGATTTTTGAGCTGGACCTTTTTGTTTGGCCAAACCAAGAGTGAAAAATCAAAAAAGAAGCATGGGAAAGACAAGGGGAAAAAATCACAAAATATTGCCCATGAGAAAAAGTAGCATGTATAACGTTCCACTTAGGTATAATTACACTTGCTTGTGCATAGGTATAAGGAGGGGCTGGTGCATAACAATATGGTCACCAAATGTTAGTGGTGGTCAGTACCGAGTAATGGCATTTCAGGTGATAGGTATTATTCCACATAGATTTATGTGTCTCTTGACTATTTTAAAATGAGCACATATAACTAGGAAAAAAAACTATTTTAATTTTAATCATTAGGATTTTATATAAATCTCTGTATTTTTAGCTACAGTTGAAATTTGAAAGGGCCAGCATTGCTGGGTTCACATTTTCACATGGCAACAACGGCTGGTGCTGGGTCCCTACTCCTTAAACATGGTGGATACTCTCTAACTTCCACAGCTGTTGTTCTTTACATTTGACCTTATTTGCTCCTTGATATTCAGTGCCTGTTGCCTGTTGGCATTTGAGGGGCTGTTCTTTAGAGAAAAGTCCCACAGACTTGGGGTTAGCAGCCATGTTGGGTTATGGACAATCTGCAGAAGCCATGTTAGAGGGAAGTCACGCAAGCTCAGGATCTGGAGCAGGGCCATCTAACAGAACTTTTTGCGATGAAATGTGGCTAGGGCAACCAAGAAACTGAATTTTAAATTTTATTAATTTTAATTAAAATAGCTACATGTGGCTTGTGGCTATTGTATTGGACAGTATAGATTGAGAGAGAGAGAGAGAGAGAGAGTGAGAGAGAAGCAGAGATGAGAAAATTTTCTGGAAGTGGAGATATTCTATGAAAGAGTATCTATATATGATGTATTAATAAGTGGCCCCAAAGTCTTACGTAGCCCACCTTCAGACTGTTTTTTTTTTTTAAAGATTTTGTTTATTTATTTGAGAGAGAGAGAGAGAGAGAGAGAGCAAACAGTAGAGAGAGTGAGAGAGCACAAGTAGGGTGAGGGGTAGGGGAAGTCTCTCTGCTGAGCAGGGATCCCGATGCAGGGTTTGATTCTGGCATTTGGGGATCATGTTCTGAGCCAAAGGCAGATGCTTTACCGACTGAGCCACCCAGGTGCCCCCAGACTCTATATTAAAACAGAAGTGAATGATGAGAAAAGGGATTGGTGCAAGAGAATCTCTTTAGAGAGAGCTGTCCACATTCTCTCCATTTCTCCCCTTTCCCCCACCTGCTTCAAGTCAAGGAAAGGGGGATTCAGGAGGACTGCCCTGGGACGTGACATGTTCTCTGAATTTGTGAGACTCAGAAATAGGTGCTTGGCTCTCTTTGGTAAATGTAAAAGGAGAGACTGGCTGGAGATGCCCCTGATCACAGAGCAAGGATAAAGCACTAAAATGGGAGCAGCCCGAGTTTGACAAGAGGGTATCCTTTGGGCTAGAGAGAACTCTATAGAAGGTGGGGTCACTACCTAAGAAGATGAGATACCTTCAATAGGGAGAGTCTTTGTGAGGTCTACTTCCAGAAACTGCTGTTGGAGCAGAGGGAGTGGAAGACCCCAAATATGCCTCCTAAAAGAAAGACACAGCAATGTGTGCTGCCCATCAGAAGGTACCAGCCTCCAAAGACAGGAATACCCATCATACGGCCTTTTCTCCACCTTTATCTGCCTTGTGTGCCCAGCCTGGTGAGGAGATGGAGCAAGAGAGCAAAGGTAGACCTCATCTTCTCTCTCCACAAGAGATTTCCAATAGGAAAAATGGATTGCCTTTTACTTAGGTGGGGAATGCTATGGGAAATGTTTTACTTTTGGAAGGGAGGAATCAGGAGTTCAGTTCGGGAAGGTGGATAACAATTGGCCAGCCTAGTGGAGATGTTGAGGACACAGCTGTATAGCAATTTGGAGTTCAAGAGCGAGAGGCGACAGAAACTTGGGAGTTGTCAGTATATAGATGGCATCGAGACCATGGAAATGGATGAGCTCACTTAAGGAGTGAGTCCAGATAGAGTAGAGGATGAGGGCCGAGTCCTGGAACATTCCAATGTTTAAATGCATGGAGATGGGTGGATTCAAGTAAAGTGCTTAGAATAGGTTTGGCACATGCTGAGTGCTCAGGAACTGCTATTATCAGTCAAGAATGACTGATTTTCTAATGGAGATGGAGCTCTTGAGCTCTTAACATTGACCCTAGTCATTTGTTATAGCTACAAAGGGGGGCCATTGTTCACCATAGGAAGACCAAGTGGCAAACTCTCTAATTCAGGTTCTTTATACATCCTTGTTCCCAAGGTTCATTACTGAAGGACTTGTCCTGTTCAAATGTTGCATCTGGGGTGAGAGGAGATAAGGATGGCATCCAAGGAGGAGCCCAGCTGGTGACCCAGACGCAGTCTAGGGAAGCAGAACCAGAAGGCAGCCATCAACCAGGTGTGGTGTGGAATCTATATTTTGGCATTGTAGCCAGAGCTGAGCATGGAAACCCTGTGGCCAAAATAAGAAGAGACTGATGGTTAAATTGAACGCCACTTTAGTAATTTATAATGCACGAGGACTTGCTGCGTCCTAGTCACAGTGTGCATCTCTTGTCTGGATTTCCACAAGAGCTCCCAACTTGTTTCCCCACCACCACTCTCAATCCCTTCTAGTTCTTGCTCCATAGGATGACTGGAGTGATCTTTAAGGAATATCACTTAGATCATGTTCCTCTCAAGCTTGAAATCCTTCTGTGTCTGGCTACTATCAGAATGAAGTCCAAATTCTAAGGAGTTTGGCCCTGCCTGGTCTGAGGGTCTGAGCCCTCTCTCCCTCTCCAGCTTTGTCTTTGGCACCACGCCCCTCCATCCCCCTTCACTTTATTCACACTGGTGTTTTCTTGGATGGAAATCCTCACATTCTTGCCTCCAGGTCCTTAGGCCTGTTGGTCCCTCTGTGGGTGGTGTTCCTACCCTTTGCCAGGTTACTGCATGTTTCAAATATCAATTAAACATCTCTTCTGCACAGAAGGACTTCCTGACCTTCAGATCAAATTATGTCCTTCTAGTTATTGTTTCTTATCCTTTCTTTGTAACACTTAATAAAATGTATAATTATATATATATATATTTTTAAAGATTTTATTTATTTATTTGTCAGAGAGAGAGAGAGAGAGAGAGACAGAGGGCACAAGCACGGGGAGTAGCAGGCAGAGGCAGAGGGAGGAGCAGACTCCCTGCTGAGGAAGGAGCCAGATGCGGAACTCGATCCCAGCACCCTGGGGTCATGACCTGAGCCGAAAGCAGACACTTAACCAACTGAGCCACTCAGCTGTCCCTATACATTTCTTTGTATGTTAATTTATTTAATGTCTGTTCTCTGGCTAGACTTCTCATCCACAGGGCAGTAGTTCACTACCATATCTCCCAGTTCTTGGCAAGATGTTTGATACACAGAAGTTGCTCAATTACTGTTTATTGAATAAATGAATGCCAAGGGGACTGGAATGTTATCTCTATGGCTTAACAGTATTTCTGCTGAAAATTTACCTGGGAAGACAAATTATACTCTGGAGGTGGTTCTAGAATGGAATTGGAGCCTGGGAGGTGGTTGGGTGATTCTGGCTTCTGATGTCTTTGAATCATGAGATCCTGATGAATCCATCTTGACTCTGAGGGAAGTGTCTGTATGGGTCTGGTCCTTTGCTTTCTCTGAGCATCAGGCTCATTCTTCCACTAACATTTTCTTTCACCATCCAACTGATTGTGCTGCAAATAGAATCGTAGGTTTCTGGTGTATTTTTGGTATAAATAATTTTTTAAACTTTTAATTTATTTGATTATTTATTTTTTATTTGAAGTCTTTATCTTAATTCCAGTTAGTTAACATGCAGGGTTACATTATTTTCAGATTTATAATACAGTAATTTTAACAGTTCCCTGCTTCTGAAATTATGACTGGAATTTGGGTGTACTCAAATTTCTCAGCCATTTGTTTCAGAATACTGGTTAAGGTGGGTTACCTTTTCTGACAATTTATTTTAGCTATTGAACTTTTATTTTATTGGTTGATTGATTGCAATTTCATGTTCAGACTTACCTTGAAGTTTGGGGGAATCTCTCGTTGCCACATATGCCAATGGCACAGTGGTAGAAGGCCTTAAAATACTTGCCAATTCTGGCTTCCTGATGTAAAATTCAGATTTTTTTTTTAAAATTTGAATTTGAATTTGAATTTTTTGAATCTATTCTCTTAATAGATCCAATTAAGGCAGAAGGTCTTAACTCATAAAAACAGACCATAACAAACTCAGGAAACAAAAAGCTCAATAGAAACCCAATAATGCTTTCCTCAATGTTTCTACCTTTCTGTTAATCACCTTTTCGGTCATATAAATAGTGCACAGCAAAAGAACTGACTCTAATTAACGCAGAAATTAGATAGTCATTCTGGCATATGTCAAAATATAGAGCTTACAGTGTGTATTTGCTTAAAGTCGTTCTCTTTCAGGAGGTCTTTGGAATACTATTCCATAGGCACTATGGAAAAAGTCTGGAAGGATCCAAACAAGAAAATGATCTTTAAAAAAAATCTTTTTTCTTCAAATTTTAATTTAAATTCTAGTTAGTCAACATGCAGTGCAATATTGGTTTCGGGAGTGGAATTCAGTGACTCGTCACTTACCTACAACACCCAGTGCTCATCATAACAAGTGTCCTCTTTAATACCCATCCCCCATCTAGCCCATCGCCCACCCGCTTGCCTCCATCAAACCTCAGTTTGTTCTTTATTTTTAAGAGTCTCTTATGGTTTGTCCCTCCCCCCACTTTTTTTAAAAAGGAAATATAAAATAAGGAAATTTAAAACTATTGTTTCCGTAATTTTATTAATGTTTTTGTGGAGGACATGCTCCCCCACTAAGCCTTGCCAGACCAAGTCAGTAATGAACATTACACGGTTAAATCCTGCATCCTGCATTTGTCATGCTGAGTGAATTATGGGATGCAAAGTGACAATTGATGCAACCTTATGAAACATGCCAGAGCAATGTAGCATTTAAGCTAAGATATTTTAACGGCCCAATTTATTCAGACTGCTTGAGGAAAAAAAGTAATTTCATAGGATTTGCTACCATTAATCACTGCAACCTTAGTATTTAGTAGATTGTCGGCAGGTGTTTTCAGGATTATACTAATAACAAAGGAAAACAACAGACGTGCTTTTAATAGTCAAATTATAATTAGAGACAATTAATGTAACATTTTAAATTAGAATAAAAGGGCAGGGTTAGCCTATTATAATATATTATAATTAATGTATTAAACGCAGACACAATAATCTTACTTCATTTTGCAGTTAACTCATTCTGCTTACAATAAGTAATTTGGTAACTGATTCAGACTGAACTTGGGGGAAATGAAAGGCATCATGGCTTACCTGCTGGTGTCTAGGAAGAAGAGAGAATAAGCAATATTTTAAGAGACCTCTGCAAAAGGTTCATTTTAAAAAATGCCAACACTCAGCTTTATTATTATTCTCCTGGGGCACACACTTTGAAATGATATTTTCACACAAGGTAGAATCTGAAATTTGAATTCTGTCATAGCCACAAAATGCTGAAAGTCCAGGTCTCACAGGGAATAACATTTAAATATTAAATGTCTATGTCCGAGGTGGAGATGGCAAGAATAAGAACGATCCCATTTCAAGTGAAATCTCTGTCTTCTTTGTTTTTCAAACTGGGCTAAATTAGCATTTTTGTTCAGCTTGGCCTAAAAAAATACAAAGTAAATATGATAAGAAGCAAATAGTTTGGAACTATAAGGTTCACATAGTCAAAATTATCCCCTGTTTCACTGAAGGCCTCCCTTTTCATGGAGTCTTAGAGTTGTTATTTACAGTCTGTAGGGCCAAAATGACTGGTCCATCAGTCAAACTGTGTGCTTAGCGCAGTGGAAAAAACTGAAGAGATGATTAACTGAATTTTTTGCTTTGTAGCAAATTGTTCTGATGTCAGAGGAGTGGTCTTCTAGTCATTACCTTTTGGCCCCTTCCTTCATTTTTGGGACCTATATGTCCTATATGTCAGTCACATGTCAGTCACCAGTGCCCTGAGGAAGGCCAGCCTTAGGGGGCTATCCTTTCCTTAAATGTTTCAATAAGGATAGCTAGAGTCCCCACATGTGTTAGAGTATTTGAGGAACAGACAACAAATAGCCCCTTTTCTTACTTAAGTTATAAATTTGTGGAGAAAAAATAGAAGTGATTGTATATCATGTGTATATTTGGGTGGTCACAGAAATGGGTCAAAATATGGTTCAGAAGAAGAGAATGCTCTGCAACAGGTCCAGTTTGCTGTAGAACGTGTTCCGTCATGTGACCCAGTAGATCTGATGCAACTTGAAGTGTCTGTGTAGACTGAGATGTGTATGGAGACTTGGCAGGCCCCGGCAGGTGAATTATACTGCATACCTCCTTTAGAATTTTGGAGCAAAGCGCTGCCATACTTTGTAGATGGTTATTCTTCTTTTGAGAAACAGCTTTTGGCTTACTACTGGACCTTTGTTGAGACTCAACACTTGGCCATGGGCCACCAAGTGAACACGAGCTGCCTGTTATAAACCTGGTGTTGGCTGGCCCACCAGACCATAAAGTTGGCATTCAGAAGAGCATGTGCAGATCATGACTGCTTAGAAAGTTGAATGAGCAGGTGGCTCAGATATCTATGGACTTTTTCTTTGCTGTCTTGTTTCCTCTTTCCTGAATCATACATACAGCTTTCTGGGGTGTTCCCTATGACTACGGTTGACAGAGGAAGAAAAAAATTCATGCCTCGTTTTTTTGGTCTGCATGATATGCTGGTTCATCCAGAAAGCAGATTGCTCACCACTCTGAGGCAACTCTGAATCATAGTAATGAAGGATATTGTACAGTAGTATTGTACGGTACTTCAAAGAATACATCTAGTTATTCATTTTTCCTGGAAGAAGAGATGACCCAAGATAGGGGTCTATATTAATTCATAAACTATGGCTAGTGGTTTGACTAGATGGCCAGTGACTGAAATATTCAGTGACTGAATATTTGGGTCTGTATGGTATGTGCTGGAAAACTTGCTTGTACAAGCACACCCTGAATGTCCATGCTAATCACTCTCTCGAGAATGTAGACATCCTGTCCTCCCTCTATATCCCCATCAGGCAGAACATGTTGCTTGGGATTCAAGGTTAGGGGCCCTGGAGGTGGCCAACCTAGAGCATCTCTTTTGTAGGAAAGAGAGTCTGGATGGCAAGCCTTGATCTCCTTGGAATGCTAGCTGTGCAAGGAGGGAGAGGCTACAGATAGCTGCTAGGCTAAGTGGTTACACGTAATCTGCTGCACGTAGATCCCAGCAGCAGATGCTTTGTCTACTTGGTTGCTCCTGGACACCCTGTATATAATTTCCCCCAGGAAACCTATGTCTCCATTATGGTCTCTGGGTTATTTTTTCGACCTCATTCAACCATCACCCACACTTGGTTTAGTGTCGGCTGGGGGCCCAGCTACACATGGTCTACCCAAGGAGAAGCACAGCTGGAAAACTGGTGACAAGTAGGTGTAGGGATAGATTTTTCTGAAGGGATATAGCGCATGAAGATGTTTGTCTCATGTGACTATTCATCAAAAAGCAATCCTAGTAGAGGAGGATCTTAATCATTAGATGAACAAGATGCCCTACTCTGTGGATGTCATTCAGGGTCTTTCCCCAGTCATCCCCTCCTTGCCCAGTGGGCTTGTGACAAAAGGGCCATAGTGTCAGGGATGGAGGTTATAGATGGACTCATCAACATGGTTTTCTACTTACGAAGACTGATTTGCCGGCCTGCCAACAACAGAGGCCAACCTCGAACCCCTGATATGGCTTCATTCCCCAAAGGATGAGACAGCCACCTGGTGGCAAGTTGATTGCATTGGACCACATCCATCTTGGAAGAAGGAGGGCTTTGTTCTCACCGGAAGAGACACCCTAGCTATGGATTTGTTTTCCTTGCCCTCAGCGCTTTTGCCAAAACCACCATCTGTGGACTTACATAATGTGATTTGCAGCAAGGTATCCGCACAGCATTGCTCCTGACCAAGGAACTCATGTAACAGCTGCTGAAGTGTAGCAATGGACTCGTGCTGATGGAATTCATTGATCTTACCATGTTCCCCATCACCCTGAAATCTCTGGCTTGACAGAATGTTGGAAAAACCTTTCGAAGATTTAGTGTTCATGGCATCTGGATAGCAACACCTTGTAGAGTTATGGTAAAGCCTTCCAGGATGTGGTATATGCTCTAAGTTGATGACTAATGTATGGTGCTATCTCTTGTATCACGAGGATCCATAGGTCCAGGAAAACCGTGTGAAAATGGGAGTGATTCTTTTTACCATAGCCCATAGTGAGCCACTGTTTATTGAAGTTCGGCATGGGGTATGTGTCGCTCTCAAAGTTCAGGTGCATTTTTACTAATTTACTGGTTCATCTTGTTCCCTCAGAGCAGTAGTCAAGCCCACAGCAACTCTGCTCCTGCTGGATCAGCCCCTTCAGCTTCTCCATGTCCTAGGCCAGATGGGTGCACAGCTCCGTGGTGAAGAGTGCCAACTCCGGGGCGCCTGGGTGGCTCAGTGGGTTAAGCCGCTGCCTTCGGCTCAGGTCATGATCTCAGGGTCCTGGGATCGAGTCCCGCATCGGGCTCTCTGCTCAGCAGGGAGCCTGCTTCCCTCTCTCTCTCTGCCTGCCTCTCTGCCTACTTGTGATTTCTCTCTGTCAAATAAATAAATGGAAAATCTTAAAAAAAAAAAAAAAGAGTGCCAACTCCTTCTGCAGGTCATCTGTGTCATCGAGGTTGGAGGTGGTAAGAGAGAGATGAAGGCCTCATTTTGCCATTGTGGGTTCAGTTTTTTCCTTGCTTTCCCCCTTTCACGTCCAGTTTTTCTTCCCAACTGCTGGTCCTTGAGGCTCTACAGAGACTTCCAGCCCACAGCCAACATGGAGGCAATAGTCTTCCATAGAATGCCTCAACAACTCCCACAACTGTCCGAGGTGTAAGCCTTATAGTCAATCCCATATAGTGGTTCTGTTTGTCTGGCAAAGCCTAAGTGACAGCATCCCCTGGACATCTCTGAGCATTCCCAGGGGAACACATCCTTTTAGTTGTTTATTGGTCTAATTTCTTGCTTCTGAGGATTTTCAGATTCACATCCTCTTGACTCCCATATCTATTCCCTTGTCTATGCCCTGAGTCAACCAAAATATATATCACCATGCCTTCTCCTCATTTACCTCAGATACCACTCATGGAAGTAGGAAACTTCATAAAGATTTTATGGTAAAAAATGGGAGCTGGGAGTTGCCCTGAAGCAGATCACTCAAAATAAAATATTAGTTTCCCCTGTTTTGAAAAGTTCGCCTCCCTGGCCTTCTGCCAACTGACATTTTTTTCTTTCTTCTTTCACTTCTGTCTTCCTAATCTGCCATCCCCTCCTCGCTCCTGGCAACACAAAGCTCCTTCCATACAAAAATGTGGAACTATTCAGCTCTCTCATTGTCATGTCCTTGATCACACTATTGTGTGAGTTGCCTTTCATAACCAAAGAGACAATCAGAGAAAAGCCATTTTTCTCCCTGAGAGGAAGTTTGCTGCCAGTGAAAAAATAGGGCCCCCTGTCCCCCCTCCCCCATATCTTGAACTATCTGACATTAGATCTCACTGGAGAGGGACACCATATTCTCTGTCATCCTATCTTGGATTTACTCTAAATCAATTTTATGAAACCAAAATCTTAAAAGAAAGATAGGCAAATGATTGTATTAGGTGATGTAGGTCCTGCTAAGAAACAGCTTTGAGAGAGCTTTGAATTACAGGCAGTTTTGAACAGCTGTGGGTTGCAACATTTTCCCTGCTGAGTTGTTCAGGGTGCCATTGTGTATAAATTTCAAGCTATACTCTTAGGATCTTTCATTTAGGAAGTTGATATTTCACTTCTTTAAGAGTAAACAGAAAATCTCAGGCTGCGTCTTATGTGAAATTGGCAGCAAATTGTAGTATTGTCATTCTCCCCTTTGGAAACATATATGTTTGTCAATTAAGAAAAAATTTTAAGGAAGCAAGAGAATAGTAGCAAGGTTGGAATTTAAGTTCGAGAAAAGGGGAGAAAACATAGGAGGGAGTTGAGGAAGGCAGAGAGTTATTTTTTAATTTATCAAGAGATGATAATAAGAAATCTATTTTAGCAAAAGAATGACTTGTTTTAGCTATGCTGAGTTTATCATTATATCAAGAATCTTTATATGGTCCATAGATTTCCTGGGTATTTGAAAAAAGACTCTCCAGATTGAAAGACTGATAATATTTCATTGCCTCTTTGCTATTTTTGTGTTATTGGTCTAGAGCCTCATAATAATTTTTAATTTAACAAACTTAAAAGAGAAGTGAAAGAAAACTGACTTTGAAAATATTTATTTATTTATTTTAGAGAGAGAAAGTGAGAGCAAGAGCTATGAGTGGGAGGGGCAGAGGGAGAGAGAGAGAGAGAGAGAGAGAGAGAGAGAGAATCTCAAGCGGACCTCTGCTAAGCCGGGAGCCTGGCGCAGGGCTTGATCTGACAACCCTGAGATCATGACCTGAACCAAAATCAAGAATCAGATGTTTAATAAACTGGGCCATCCAGGCACCCCGAATTGACTTCTTTTTGATTGGACGTATCTAATCATAATTTTTACACTGTCAATGTGTGGATGTCCTGTCTACATCTTTCTTCTGTTACATGGAAAAGTAGGAAGAAGAGTTTAAGGGAGAGAAATCTGTGGACAACACCTTTCACAGTTGCCATGCAGGGGGACAGATGGGAGAAGCAGAGCTTGAAGGTTCAGTACCCATAACACTTTGGACATCCAGTGGACTTGATGTCTCCCATTGATAAGACAGGAGTCCCAGAATTCAACTGCTACAAGATTCTAACTTAGGAATTTGCTCATTAGAAGTTACCCTACAGCAATGGTTTCTTAATCTTTTTTGGTTCCTGGGGGTTTTTGAGATTCTAATGAGGTTATAGACCCTTTCAAAAGATGTATGCACATAAGTATATATGCAGAAAATTACAAACAATATCAGAAGATTTGTAGGCCTTATGAACAGTTAAAAATCCTATTCTAAATCATTATCTTTCAGAGAATTGCAAGGGTCTTTCTATTTTTGGACACAGAGGTATCTTTTCAGGTTTGGTTCCGAATATCATTCAGTTTTCCTGGGACTCAGGTAAAGAAAATATAGATTCATACACATCACAGTTGTTTAACACAGGCTGAATCGGTTCTAAAAGGAGGGAAGCCAAAGAGAAGCCACATCTGTCTCTTACTACTGGATCCCAGGCACATAATGGGCACTCAGTAAGTAACAGTTGAAAACTTTTGCTTTAGACTCTGATGCTGTAGTAAAGTGAGGTAAGAGATCAAAGCGGGCAACGGTGTGCTTTTGGGGCTCCAGTGATGGCTAGGATATGTAACTGTGTCTCTGGTTTCTCAAAGACACTGGACTATCCAAAAAACACGGGACTCTTTGCCTTCCTCTAGTCTTGTTGGTCATGGGACAAAACCTGGGATTGCATGGAAATTTGAGCTGTGGGTAAGGCTACTGGAGGACCAAAAAGACTGAAGGAGAGGTAGATACAGTGATGGTCCAAGTGTTGAGGAAAAAGGGCTAGTCCTTGGACAAGGGAAGCTTGGATGCTTCCTGATGGAGCAAAGTATCCCCAAAGTGGATCTCATCCAGGTGGAGCCATATGTGTCTCTAGGACTAAACTGGAAGAAAGGGATTATCTAGTTTTTAACCCTTTATGATATTTCATTAAAATAGGACCAGGTTAATGCTGGGGTTTCTGAGGGAGCCATTAATTTACAACCCATTTTCAGTGTTAAACTCTGAACCGAGAAATATATACAGGAGTCAGAAATTAACAAACAACTTAAAAATTAAATGAACAAACAACTTAAGCCTTAAAACTCAGTTAGTGAAGACGGCTTAAACCATACAGCAAAACGGACTACTAAAAACTTGTCCCCCTTCCCCTCCCCACAACCCCACTCCTTCAACTCTAGGACGTGGGACCCACTTGGGGAGCATCCGAGCATCAGAACAGACAATCTGGCATAGAATCCTAGCTTTGCCACTTACTAGCTTATTTGCTATGTGATCCTGGGCAAGTTATCTATATATAAAATGGGGATAACTGCATCTAACTCACCCAGTTATCACAAGATCAAAATGCTTAGGACAGAGCCTGGCACAAAATAAGCTGTGATTACTATGATAACGGTTATGATTGGATGGACAAAGCAGTGAAATGGACACATTAACCCTGCCTAATGGGGTAATTTGAGCCAGGGCATATTAGACTCTGGCTGCATATCATTGGTTAGATTACTCTTCAGTGGAGGGGTCTGTGGGCATGGGAAATTCGGACTCTTTGTGCAGAGACAGTTTACTCAGTGGTGAGCAGCGGCAGGACACTTTCTCTAGGCCACTTGTCCACTGACACAGGAGGCTACAAACATTGAAATCCGATAGAAGTGATTTGACAGCCTGTAGAATCCCTTGGTATAAGGAGATGGTCCACACGAGGGGCTGTGTCTGGACAGAGGACAGGTGGGAGCACGAGTAGCACTGCGGAGACGGGCACGAGCAGGGGAGGGTGCCTGCTGGTAGCACAGAGGTAATGGAAGTTTCTGTAGAAAACCAGTAAGTCAGGCAGAGCAATCTGGACCTGAGTGACAGGAATGTAGACCCTTGGTACTCGCACATGTGTGCCTCAGAATCTTTGCACATCCCCCAATTTACAAGGGCCATGATAGCATATGATCCTTCCCCTAAAGATTTCTAGTCCATGTCCTAAAATCATCTTCTTGGATCTCTCCTGTGCCATTCCTGACTCTAAGGATTAACTGTCTTTTGGAAAAGAATTCCATTTTTAAAGAATACTGTTTTTCAGATATGAACAAATGGCATTGAGAGTGGATCCGGGGATGTCGGCTGGGTTCCTTCACCAGGGAAATAATTCAGTCCTGACAGTAGCCTTAGAGTATGTATCATTCAGATATGAGTCTGGGCAATATTACAAACCACTGCAGGTCATGGGCCTTTGGGGACACTTAAGAATAGTTCAAATTGAGAACACTAAACTAGCTTTTTTTTTTTGAGCTCATTCAGAGCTGTGAACCCCAGCCCGGGGTTGGGGGGGCGGTGTCTACAGGTCAAACATGACATTCTCAAACCACGCTCTATGTAGCTTCCCTCCAAACCTGGTGCCCTTCCTGTGACTTTTGCCTTGGATGCCTGAACTAAAACCAGAACTGCCATCCTGTACTTCTCCTTTCCAGGTTGTGTTTGTGAACTCTTCGTCATCCTCCACTGTTGCCTGGTGCTTCTGCTTTCTTTTAAAGCAAAACCTCTCTGAAGAGCTGTGTCTTCCCCACCTCTATGTTCTCTCCTCCTGTTCTCTCTTGAGCAGACTCCAGTCAGGCTGTCGTACCCATCCCCCTGGTGGAGGTCACCAAATCTTGCCCCTTGTAGCACTGACACACCTCACACCCCCTCCTTCTGAGAAGCTTTCTTGCTTGGGCTCCTCAACACGTCATTCTTCTAGTTCTCTCCTCCCTTCTTAGGCTCCTTTTCTCACTCTTCTGCTCTCCTTCTTGAATCTCAAAAGTTTGGATGATGCCGGCCTCCGCTCTTGGTCCTCTTCCGTCTACCTTTTGCTCTCATTATGACTGATGATCAATCCAGTTATAATGTTTAAAATACCATCTATGTCCTAAATATATATATATGCAAATATATATATTTATACATATTTATAAATATATAAATATATTATATATATAAAATATACAAATATATATATAAATATATATAATATATATATATAAATATACAAATATAATATATAAATATATTATATATATAAAATATACATCCTGATGACTCTAAAATTTTTCTCTCTCATTCTGGTCTCTTCTCTACATTTCAGATTTGTTTTTCCAGCTGCCCACTTCACCATTTTACTTGGATATGGAGTTGTCATCTTAAACTTAAGATGGCCAAAGAAAAATTCAGTTTGTCTCCAGACATGCTCCTTGTCCAGTGTTTTCTGTCTCAGTAAATGACACCACCAATTCCTGCTCAGGAAAAGTATTTGGCATTTGTCATTGTGTTCCTTCATACCCTCACATCCCATTCATCAGCAGATCCTGTTTGTGCTGCATTTAAAATACACCCTGGAGGCTCCTGGGTGGCTCAGTTGGTTAAGCGTCTGCCTTTGGCTCAGGTCATGATCTCGGGATCCTGAGAGCCCCGTGTGGGACTCTCTACTCAAAGGGGAGTCGGCTTCTCCCTCTCTCTCTGCTCCTCCATCTTGCTCATGCTCTCTCTCTCTCTCTAACATAAATCAATAACCTCTTTAAAAAAAAATACATTGTAAATGTGAGCACCTCTCACATTCATGTCTTCTGCTTCATCCTGGTCCAAGCCAACATCACCTCCCTCCTAGACCATTTCTGGTATAGCCTGTAACTGACCTCCACTTTTCTTCCTATGGCTTATTCTACACACTGTAGCCAAGTTGAGCCCTTAAAATCATAACTATGATCTTGTCATTCCCACATTTTGCTTATTGTCTACCTCTTGCACTAAATATATCCCAGCAACTAGAATGGCACCCAGCACATAGTAGGGTTTTAATTAATATTTGTCAAGTATAAGAAGGAAGAGCAAAGTCAGGCAGTTGTCTTTATGTTCAGAGCCTCAAATACCCTGTAATGGGATTCTCTCCAATAAAAAAGGAGATTATTTTCTTTCTCAGTTGCATGAGGAGGGAGGTGCCCCACCTGTCCTGCCTGCCAAAGAGAATTCTGCATTTGTCTGCTTTGTTTCTTCTCTTTTTAGGAGGAAGAATCCTTGTCCCCAAGAGAAGGAAGGAGATTTAGGCAGTAAGGGAAAGAGGGAGCTGGAGGTGGAAGATAGGAGAAAAAGTGCAGGATGGGTGTGTTAGGAGAGAGTGTGGAGAGAAGGACACTCAAGAAAACACACAATTGGGAATTTGCATTTCAGATGATTTCTTTGAACAGATCTCCCCAAAGCGAAATTCCCATGTCAATGAGCCCCTGTCCCAGAAGCATAAGACGGTGCCCATGCGTTGTTGGTATCGTGGACATGTTACAGTTGAAGAAACAATATATTGGAGAAGGTAAGTTGTCACACAATTGGCAAATACTTTTTCTGTCCAACTCTAAAGGAGGTGTTTTCCCTCACACGGTGCCAGGACTCAGTGTTCAGAACAATTGAAAATGTGACAAGATCAGCCAGAGCTAGGTGTCCTAGGGATAGAGCTGGGGACTAGGAGAGAGGGCTGGATTCAGGCCTCAGGGACACGAGGAGGGCTGCAAATATCCTTCCCTCACAGGCTTGGGAACATCCAGACGCTTTTCTGACTGCATTTCCCCAGGCTGTTTTCAGCTGACTTTCACGCTCTCAAATTTAACCTTGTCAGGCTTGATGATCAACAAGGTTGCAATGAGTATTCATAGAAATTGGTACAGAAGTTAATGTCCAGATCTGCATGAGATGCAGGCAGAAATGAAGACAGTGACACTTACCAACCTTGACAGAAGGGACAAAAGCCTAAACTCTACAAGGAAGTGTTGCAGTCCTTACCAGCGTGCTGCTGCTTATTTGTGGACCACACATGCACTTGAGAAACCACAGGATCTCAGCACTGTGGAAATGACAATGACAACTTAAGGAGAGCAGTTGTCACTGTGGGAAGATGCTTAGAAACATGTCCTGCTCCAGCATCCTTAGGAAACCCCTCTGTCCTTGGTTTTAGGTCTTTTCTTCTTCTTAGATATTTTCTTTCTTCTCTTAGGTATTAGCTATTTTTTGTGTAAGTTTACAAGATGTATCTCAAATTCTTCCTGGATGTTTAAGGCCGATTGTTCATAAGTGGACGAATGAAAAGAGGTGAAGGAAGGCAAATTTTACAAGTACTTTTTTCTTTTTCTGTACTTTCTGAAAAATAATAATACGGGACACACTCATAGAACCTAGAAGATGATTTCTATTTAAGGAACAGGGGAGAATAGATTAAAAAAAAAAAAAGTCCTTAACGAATATTCAGTATTTCCTCACTAGAAAGTTTCCAGTTCTCTGGTATTAGTTGGTTTTGGAGGCTTGGTTTTGTAGGTCATACATGGAGTTTTGGGTTTCACTGCTATGGGCCTGTGTGTTGCCTGGATCCGATCCAGGACCACAAGAGTTCTTTTTAGGGCTTCCCCAGTCCATCTGTAATCAGAATTGGGCTTCCACAAGAAAGACAGCTTCTTGTGCTTTTATCTTATCTTTTGCCTGGAAATGGTTAGAAGACTATTTCCAAAATTATAGGAAATACATCGGAAAAGAGATAAGTATGGGAAAAACACTCTTCTCTTAGATTGTTAGTATGGCCAATAAGAATACCTATTATTCTCTATAAAAGACCCTGAGCTTTGACCTTCAGGTGTGAAAACAATAGCCCAGTCTAGTTGAAATTTAATGGGAAAAATGCAGAGCAAGTATCAGGTAGGAAATGCATTTGGCCATGAGCAATTGGAAGATCTGACCAGAGCACCTTTGCCAAATAGGTTATATTATATTATATTATATTATATTATATCATATTATATTTATTTTATTTTATTTATTTTTCTTGTAATAAGAAGCCTACAGGTGGGCAGTCCCTGGCTGAGAAGCATCCCACACTGTATCAGAGTCCCAGCTCCTTTTATACTTCCATTCGGCCAGCCTTAGCCTGGGAATTTTTCTTCAGGCTCAGTGCCTAATGACTGTGAGCTGACTTTTCCATCTCTGGCTGCATACACATTGCATACTGGAAGAAGGAGGGCCCAACCTGTTTGGCTCTGAGTCTATCTTTTTGTTTGGAAAGGGATGTTCTCTTCAAAGCATTCTACATAAATTCACCAGAACTAAATCTCAGGGCCACCTTGGCTATAGGGGGGCCTTGGAAGGAGAATATTTTCAGCTAGGCCCTCTTTCATACTGAACAAACTAGGGTTATGTTAGAAAGAAAAAAAAAAAAAAACAAGGGAATGGATGTTTGGTGAAAAAAAATATATATAGTGTTGTTGTTTTGTTCTGTTTTTTGGTCGGAGAGGTTGGGAGTTCGAGTATGAGTAAATGGTATAATGATTGAAAATCACTTAAGCCAGATACTCAGTGGGGATAAGCTGCAGAGAGGGAAGTAGGACATTGTACGTGGGTGTTCTAATGAATGGGGAACTAATTGGGTCAGCCTGAGCAGGGGAACTTGCCCTGAAGAGCGCGTATAGCCAGTGGCTGGAATGGTGGTGGAAGGTTATAGAAGCAAGGAGGGTCCCCATCAGGAAATGGCCAGGGAAGATCAGGGCAGAGAGATGATGCGAGAGTTTATGGGAACACATTTTTAAGGCCAAGTCAAAAAGTCAACGTGGCTCTGGAGGCCACAATCTATCTTCCCAAGAGAGAGTATCTTGCCTGTCTTAAAGTGGCCACCGATATAACTCAGATTATCTCAGGAACCTGGTCTGTTTCTCAGCTGGTTGCCATTTTTTCTTTTTGGTGGTCACGTAGATTATTGCAGGAGCAATACGGCCATGGTGCTGGATTTTGAGCAAGATGACCACAATCATACAATCCCCATCTCCTAGGAAGATTGTGCAACATCTGCTTTGCTTGCAAAACTTGCATCTTGCTGGGGTGTGTGTGTGTGTGTGTGTTTGTCCAACTTCTAATCACTTTCACTTCTTCCCGCATCTCCTGCGAAGAACACTAGGTCTTTGCAGTATTGCTGGTTAGTCACCAGGTGGTATACCTGTGGCCACCAAATGGCAAGGCTGCCTGGGGTCTTGGGCTGTGACTCCATTCTCCTTAGGCCCTTCTTCAGGCCATTGGAGTTACAATGAATTACCCTAGAGTCCATTGCCATAGGAGTAGCTCACCCTGGAGTGGGAGCTGAGGCCACAGGGATCTAGTCCACCGATAGGCTGACTGGGGTCTGTCCTACAGCAATGTATGGGAGCATCAGGCACTGTTCAAAGATGACCAGCAGCTCTGACTTCAAAGGCGAAGCCAGGAAGGAGAACTGAGGCACAGAGTCAGAGTTGAGGAGGAGAGTCCTGTTGTACCATATGCTAATCCCTAGGAATAAGTAGAGAAGAAGATCCAGTTTGTAGATGCCAAAGTCTAGGAAGGCCAGAGCCATGGGAGGCTGAAGAAAGGGATGTGTGCCAAGTCCCATAATCCTGGGACAAAGTCAGGTGGCAGATATATCAGTTTAGATGGTGGTGGTAGTAGGTGGTGGGTTAGGAGGGAAAGTGTTGAAATGCAAAGAGCTGGTTTTCCTAATATAGAGGCTTGTCTGTCTTACAATGTTGGTCTAATCCTGGCCACAGGGTTAAGTGCGGTGCCTGCCCATGGTCACAGGCACATGATCAGAGGGGCTGTGCCCTTGGAATCTCTAAGGGAATTGTTGGAAGTTCTGTCATTAGAAAGTACTTTCTAATCTATTCAGTGTAGGGAGTTGTCCAATTTCTATAGGCGTCCCCTTCTCCGTTGTTTAAAATGGAGACATTTCCGACTTTGTGGCTCCTAGAATAGATGTTATGAGTCTAAATGAGATTATGTAGTTCTTGGAATTCCACTGAGGAAATTGCTATGTAAATTCAATGTATTGTTATTCATGACGTGTGTGGTTGAGCTGAAAACTCTAGCTACTACCCAACCATGCAAACCTTACAATTAGGCTTCCTATACCCTGCACGGTAATTCTCGTTCTTATAGTAGAAACCACAAACCAATTTTGCCTTACAGAAATGTGCTTTCATCCACAATTTCTAATACACATTTTAAAGACTGGCTGAGTTTTACTGTGAAGGTACATCTGAAAAAATTGATACCATCAAGGAAATGACTGTCAGATGTACAGGGCCATGCATGTTTTATATGCTTAACAGGAGTTGATTATGAAGATCATCAATCCAAACCATCTAACGATTTTCAGTTTCACATTACTAGTTCAATTAAGAAGTAATTTCCAATAATACGATTGCAAATTATTACATTCCTGAACTTACATACATCCATGTTGTGGGCGTTATCTGATTTTTTTGGAGTAGTCTTTAATTCTTTAACAGTGGCAATGTTTTCTTTGGAAATGCATTCTGGGTAATTTATGTTGTTTTGACAGTGTTTCTTTGATATAATTTGCAATTCTGCACCCAGGGTTGTAATATACTTCAGTTTAGATAAACGGCATGGAAATACAGAGGTTATCTATGTAAAATGATTCATATTTCAAAATATGGACTTCTGTAAGTTGAAAAAAAGTGTTGTTATTAATCAAACTTTTTATGTTACTTTTTTCCTTGACTGAGATTTGTTGCATTTACTATTGTAACATATTTCCAAAACACATTAGTTAAATGGAGCTGAAAATCACGCATGCATATTTTATGGAAAAAATGTGCAGATATATTTTCAATTTTAAGCTATAAACTATGGCTTTTCTTGGATGATTAAAATATTCTGGCCCATTTAAAATGAGCTACATAATAAAAGGGATGTGCAATAATAATTTCACAATGCTTAATAATACAAAGTGCCTTATCTGAGAAATGCCTTTTAAAGGTTTTATGCATAATTCAAGCACTTCTGCTCTGTATAGAAAATAAGTGAGTGATATGCAAGCAAATTCAGAAATTGAAAAATATTTAAAAAATAATTAAAAAGCCAGACTTGGAGATTTCTGCCCTGGTTTGCTCAAATTAAGAACCATCTTTAAAGGCTTTATGCTGTTGGTGGCTAGGGGACGTAGGGCAGAATGACACAATAGAAAACATTAGGTGCAAACTTTCTCTAATGTAGGTTTTATGGCCTAAAAAAAGAATTACAAAGGGTTATTGAAGTTTGTTAAATATGCTTCTTATTGTCAATTCATGTCACTGAAGAGAGTTTGCCCTTGCTTACACAGGAGAGGAGCTTTTAGATCTTCAACCAGACACCTGCCAGAAGTACCTTTAACATGCAAACTAGCCAAGGGAGTTTGCCTGCTTCTAGTCACCATCAAAGCAGAGAACCTGAAGAAAGATTACGCACATCCTCCTGGCACTGCCCCTGAGCTATCCCTAATGAAGAGGCAGGAAAACCAGGTTAGAGAATTGTACTGTGTTTACTAATGAAGGTTGGGCTATTGTTCATTTATAATCACCCAAAAGATTAAAATAATTTTGAAAGAAGCTTATGGTAAGAAAAGAGGTGTGGAAAATCAGCTCCAGGAGGAACAGATTAATTACTAATCCACAGTGGAAACCACGATCCCTAGATATATATATTTTTAAACCTGATGACATGGTAAAATAATAATAGAGTTAAAAAAAATGACGTATTAACCAATGACTAGCTGGTCAAATGTAATAACATTCTGGAAGATCCTAATTGCTTCAATATGAAAACTTAGTGTGCTGTCTGTAGGTTTTATCTGTCGAACATGGAATTCTGTTTGGGTGAATTTTTGTGTTTGGTGAAGGTCTTGATTATCTTGTCTAGTTCATTTGAGTTGGACAACCTTAAGATCTTTGTTTCGACTCAGTCTCTCATGAACAAATTTCTGAAAGGACACAATTTATAAATTCGTTGCTTCTCAGAGGTTGTTTTCTTAATAATGTAATAAAAAAAGGCATAAATAAAGCCTGGACCTGCTGAACATGGTCTAGATGCAAAGTCATCTGAGGGCAGGGTTTTTTTTGTATGTGTGAATTATTTCCTTAGAGACTTCTAGAATTTGGGCAGAACTTTGTAAACAGTGTCCTGAAGTCTTGTTTATAAGAAATGTCGGTTGCTCTGAGGTCTATGGCCTCATTCCACCCCTGATCTAAAATCTTTAATGGCACCCATGTCTTAATGGATCAAGCTTGAGTGTCCTGGTGATGGGGAGAAGAGATACAGACAAAAGTATAGAGAAAGGATGTATTGATTTACATCTCTTTTCCTTCATGTTTTCTGGATATGGCCTTCTCCTTGGTCTTGACATCTTTGTTTCAAGGGGTCTACAATCATCAATTCTTTGGAGCTGATTATGACATGCTCTATAGCTCTCAACACAAAACTGAGTAAAGAGTGGCACTCAATAAACATTTGTTGATTGCTTTAACCTTAGAGAAAATGACATTGCCTCTTTTTAATATAACCTACATGGACAAAGGACTTTTGTTATATTGGAGTAATAGTTACAAAACATCTAATATGGCTTTAAGAGTCACCATTTATTAAACTTAAATTTAAAGAGTAAACATTATTTTAGCATAAGTTGTCTTTGGCCAATCATTACATAAATTAAAATGGAAGCATTTTAGCTGGAGATTATTTTATTCCTTTTACCCTTTAAGGACTCACTTTTGAAAAGACAAGATTTACTAGACTCCTTAGCCAAGTTTAAATCAATTACTCTGAAAAAAAACTCCCTTGTTTAATATTGCCTTTTTGTCATGTGTTATCATCTATCTATTATCTATCTATCTATCTATCTATCTATCTATCTATCTATCCAACTCCTTAGGAGAGCATTACATGATTAGAAATAATTGTTGGTTGATTGGTTATGAGCAGAGAGTTTGTGTTCTGAAATTGGAGGTTAAATAAAGCCAATGCCACAGTTCAACACAGAGTGTAGGAGGGGTTGATTTGATAGAGAGAGAACCCCATGCAGTGCAGTGGGGGCCAGGTGAGATGCCTGGAGGGCTTTGGACTACCCCTTGGTTCCTAATCTACATAAATGACTTTGGAACTGACTGTAAACTAGTTAAATGGTTGGCTGGTGACAAAAAGATGAGGAAAATAATGCATGCATACTAGGCGGCACAAAAGATTTAGAGGGATTTGTATCAGCTTTGTAACCAGACTGACATGTGGGAAATAAAATTTATTGTTGCTAAACATTGAACATTACTCTTGAGAACTAAAGTAATGAACACAAGTGAAAATAAATAGCATTGAACTAACTAGAGCAGCAAGACTTTCAAAAGAACACTCTGGAGAGAGGAAGGAAGGGTTTTTCTCTAAAACCGTCTGGATAACACAAAGCCACAATTCACCTACGCAATAGCATTAGGCTAATTATAACTGCCCAGATGACGGTCAAAGTGTTCAGTTTTACCCAATTCATTGACTCCTTGCTCCCACATTCCGAAGAAAGCATCAGTATTTTTAAAAATAGACATGTCAAGATTTTATATCCCCAAGCTTTTGAAAATACAGCAAAAATTATAATACAGTTTGGGTATTATTAGAACGGTTTCGATTCAGCATCTGTGTTGAGTGGCGAATAAACCCATTAGACCTCGAGATATTGCCTTGGCAAACATGAATGACAAGAGAAAGTATTAGTTTAGGGAGTAGCCTCCCCAGGAAAGAGTCAAAAACTCTTTTATCACATGAGACATTAAAAATGGGCATAAAAAAAAATGGGCATAAAATCTACCAAACAAATTATTTCTCCTTCTGATGTAGTTCTGAGCATATATAGTTAAATACATTTATTTTTATGTCGTCAATGTGTCCTCTCGCAGTTCACCATTAAACTACATTAAACTACCCACGGATAGGTTTTGAACCTCCTAGGAAAAAGAAGTTCTTCAGTGTCTTCCCAACAGGCCCCCACAGACACATTAATTGTTTCGGACAATGTCAGTTTTGTCACTCCCCAGGGGCTGAATCTCAAACTATCCCTCTCTTTAGGAATAAGATTGTTTTTTTGGGGGGGGGGCACTTCCAACTAAATGTATTTGTCTCTCTTCATTGAGGTCCATCCTGAACAGCTGTGATCAGTTTGCTGGCAAGCAAGCCTCGGAAAGGTGGTTGAGAGCTTTATCGCCTCATCCTTTCCTGCAGTGAGGATTCCACTTTGAGCTCTGCCACGAAGTAGCTGTTGATCTGTGGGCCACTGATGAACATCATGAGGCCTCCCTTAGAACTTTGTTTAATTCTGGGCGCCCAGGGGGCTCAGCAGATTAGGTGTCTGCCTTCAGCTCGGGTGGGGTGATGATCCCGGGGTCTTGGTGATGGAGCCCCATATCAGGCTCCTTGCTTGGGGGGAGACTGCTTCTCCTTCTCCCTCTCCCTCTGCCACTCCCCCTCCTGGGCTCTCTCTCTCTGTCAAATAAATAAATAAAATCTTAAAAAAAAAAAAAGAACTTTTCTTTAACCTATTCACCCACCAAATATTCCTTGATCCAAGAGATAAGAATGTGATGAGCAGTGGTGTCCCTAGAGTTCTCATGGACAGCAAGGACAGGAAACTTCCTTAAAGGGCCAGAGAATAAACACTCCAGGTTTAGATTCTTGGAGACTCTTCCAGAGGCGAACTTGAGAGCATGATGTAGGCATTTAAATAATTGTTTAAAACGTAATTGTTAGAAAAAGTAAAAATCATTCCTAAGGCTGGCACAGAGGCAGGAGCGTTGCCTACCCCCGGTCTAAAGGAGAAGCATAAACAGATGGTGATACCTCAGTGTGCAAGCTGTAGTGACAGTAACATGAGGTAATAAATTCTCTGGAACTATTTTCATCCTTCAATCTACCAGACAATTCAGTTTCTGGTTGTGTGAGAGTCCTGTGCCCGATGGGGCGACAGGGAGAGCCATCACCCCTTTGTCTTTTCATTTCATTCCCCCTCCACCATCTTCCTTTCTCTTTTTGTATCTTTGACTTCCAACTGTCATTCCCATTTGCTTCCACAGCTCTTTTATTGGATACAAGAAGAGGAGGCCTGGGGGGAGGGAGGAAGGGAAGGAGAAGGCCAACAAGAATTTTAATTTCCCTTGCGCCAACCTAATTACAGAGCAGATACAAATCCCTCCAAATCTTTTGTGCTGCTTTATATGCATTCATTATTTTCCTCATCTTTTTGTCACCAGTCAACCATTTAACTAGTTTATAGTCAGTTCCAGAGAAATTTATGGAGATTAGAAATCAGCTACCTAAACTGAAGTCCTAGAGACATCTTACCTGTTACTACCTTGGTAGATGATATGTTTTAATAAATTCACTCTATCAGAAACCTGGTGTCAGTGGCACAGCCTGTTTTATCACAAAACTGTGAACTGCCCCAGGTATGGAGTATAGACAATCAGATTGCCTCATCTAGGTTTGTTCTGGAATCTTTTATCAGCCAGAGACCATCATTTTGGGAATCATTTAGATAGGGAGAAGGAAAATATTAAGAGCCTAAAAAAATTCATTCTGTTCTATTGCATTTCCTTTTCTGTGATTGATTTCGTTTCCCCTGGGAAAAGATACTCTTTTGAAGTTGTGCATGAATTTTTCTCTTGGAATTATTAACACATACCATTCCTGACAAGTGGTGTGCTCCCTATGGCAATTTTTGATTTTTCTCACAATTAAATGCAGTTAATATTGATTTGTTGTCATTATTAGTGTTTGTTGGTTTGTTGTTAATGTGACTTGAACACCAGCCCTATTTTCTTTTTTGGAATATGGAATCTTAGCATTAGATTTTTTTCTAAGACATTCGGACCAGAGTTGTCTATGTATGAAAAATGGTGTGCTCGTTGATTTGATGTCTGATCAGACCCACTCTGCCAAGGCAAATGAAATGGGAGGATTGGGCTGGTAATCTGTGACGTGAGCCCAAACAATGATATAATATGCATATGTATGGTGAGCTCATCTCACACTGGCGGACATTGCAGCAAGGAAGCCTTTTGATTACCATTAGATGAACTCTTATATTAAGAGAGAGATGCAGGCTTGATAAATGTTGACCCATCACCAAAATCAAAACCATAGTCATAGCAAGTTTGTGTGTGTGTGTGACAAGGGGGGGGGGCAGATGTCTGCCACTTAGTCTTTCTTTCTTCTTCTTCTTCTTCTTCTTCTTCTTTTTTTTTTTTTTTGAGAGAGAGAGAGAGAGGAAAGGGGAAGGGTTGGAATGAGGGAGTCCAGGGGCAGAGGGAGATGGAGAGAGAGAATCTTAAGGAGTCTCCTTGCCCAGCACGGAGATCATGAACTGAGTCCAAATCAGGAGTCCGGATGCTTAACCAACTGAGCCACCCAGGGATTCCTGCCACTTAGTCTTGTCCCTGGCCAGTCCTCTATGGACTTATGTCTGGGTCATAAAAGAAGAGAAGCCTTGGACTACATTTTCCGTGAAAAGAAGGCAGTTCTGTGGTATTGGAATCTATTGTAGCCAATCATGAGTCGTCCTTTCACCCCTTCTTTTTTGCAACAAACAATCTTATTTTTTGGGAGTCTCGGCTATAGGGGCTAAAATCATGATTGATTTTAGTTATCGATGGTACTTTTACTCCTTTGGACAGAGTTTCCCTTCTCCAGTGCTCCCCAGAGCCAGTGTGACCCAATATGTGGGGAGTTCTGTTCGATGCTTTGTAGGAGAAATCTGCAGATGGGCTTCTGAGGAAAACTCTCCGACTTTTTTGTCAGTTAATGTTTTGTGAGGAGTTGCTTGGATCCATGGCAGTTTTCTTGTGATCAGGGGTGACATGCCTAAGAATGAAAAGCTGACAGACAGGAATGGCAAAGCTTAGATGGAAAGAAATTAGATGTTTGTTGGTGTTGTGGAGATGCTGCACCAAATCTGGAACTCTAGTCTACCCCTAGACTTCTTGTCAAGTGACATAAGTAAATGCTTTTTATGGCTCAAGCCACCTCTAATTGTGTTTCCTCTTTCTTTCAGTTGCTTGAAGCCAAATGACTTTACTCCCAAAATGAGGAGGGATACCCTCATCCACTTCACCACAAAGCTTGGAGAAATTCTATACTTCAAGGGCCCCAGCTGAAGAAGTAGCGGGGTTCACGGGGGGTGGTAGTGTGGAGCCAGAGTGTGAGGGTGTGGGGGACAAAAGCTGGTATGTGGGAAAAAGAAAGCATGGAGGAGAAAGGCCTCCTTCTTAAAAGCCTTGGTCTGGATGTGCCACTTGCATTGCCACTTCACAGTGAGAATGAGTTATGTGTCTTTACTGTTAAATTAATTAAACAAGGAGGCAGTTAGACTGTGGTGGTTCTAATACTTGAACAGCTTACATACATACCCCAGAACCTAAGCCTGTAAACTCTTCAAGGTTAAGAGAAAAAAACCTAAGTACAACAAATCACAGAAACAGCTAACAAGGCTTTTCCAAAGAAGGAGAATGCTTTAGCTTTAGCAAATCAAATAATACCCTTGCTTTGCTTCCACCTTTTCTCTCTAAAAGTCTTTCCTCTCGCTCTTGTGGGTGGAGTGCTCCTATCCACTCTGTTTTTGGCACTGCCCTTTTGGAATATATTTTTACTCAAATAAACTTAAAAGTTTCAAAAATTTGCCCTAGTTTATCTTTCAACACTACCTAACGGCCAAAGGAGAGAGAGATGGTTTTTCCCTGGGTGGGTAGCTGCTTCCTAGTTACAATTTTATATCTTGAAATGAAAGAATGGATTTTGGTGGGCAGTCTCTGCCCCATCAAGATCCTCCCAGAAGTACTTTTTTGGCCTGGGGTTGGGATGGAGAGGATAATCTGCAGAACTCTGGTATTCTGAACTGGATGATGAGGTAAGCCAGTAACATTTAGGTTAACAAGACCAGCTATTTACCTCTGATCTTCTAAATGTGAAAGTGGTATTTTCCCCCTTCCTTGAAATTATCTGCCTATGTGAAATTACTGAATAATTTAGAAAGAACCTTTTCTCTTGCCTAACTACTTAGATTTGGAATGGCCATCACACTGAATTTCTTTTATGATTTAACATACACCTGTATCAACAGTCTAAAATGTTCATCATCATTAGCCATCAGAGAAATTCAAATCAAAACCATATTGAGATACCACCTTACACCAGTTAGAATGGCCAAAATTAGTAAGACAGTAAACAACAAGTGTTGGAGAGGATGTGGAGAAAGGGGAACCCTCTTAAACTGCTGGTGGGAATGTAAGTTGGTGCAGCCACTTTGGAAAACAGTATGGAGATTTCTCAAAAAATTAAAAATAGAGCTACCCTATGACCCTGCCATTGCACTACTGGGTATTTACCCCAAGATACAGATGTAGTGAAAAGAAGGGCCATATGAACCTCAACGTTCATAGCAGCAATGGACACAATTGCCAAACTGTGGAAAGAGCAAAGATGCCCTTCAACAGATGAATGGATAAAGAAGCTATGGTTCATATATACAATGGAATATTATGCCTCCATCAGAAAGGATGAATACCCAACTTTTTTATCAACATGGGCAGGTCTAGAGGAGATTATGCCGAGTGAATAAGTCAAGTAGATAAAGTAATTATCATACGGTTTCACTTATTTGTAGAGCATTAGGAATAACATGGAAGATATTCGGAGAAGGAAAGGAAAAGTGATTTGGGGGAAATCAGAGGGGGAGATGAAGCTTGAGAGACTGTGGATTCAGAAACAAACTGAGGGTTTTGGTGGGGAGGGGGGTGGGAGGTTGGGTGAGCCTGGTGGTGGGTATTAAGGAGGGCATATATTGCATGGAGCACTGGGTGTGGTGCATAAACAATGAATCTTGGAACACTGAAAATATAAAACAAAATAAAAAAACAAACATTTAAATAAAAAAAGAAATATTTAGTACTCCATGTGTTCCAGTGTTTTGGTTTATAAGTAAATATATTTGTAAATAAATATATGTAAAAATAAAACCTCTCAAATGCTCTTAAAAAAATAAACTAATACATACACCTGCCAAGTCCTTTTATTTAAGAACAAAGCACTTAAAAACATGTGGTAGTTTTTTTTTTTTTTAAAGATTTTATTTATTTGACACACAGAGAGAAGTCACAAGTAGGCAGAGAGGCAGGCAGAGAGAGAGAGGGGAGGAAGGAGGCTCCCCGGGGAGCTGAAAGCCTGACGCAGGGCTCGATCCCAGGATCCTGGGATCATGACCTGAGCTGAAGGCAGAGGCTTTAACCCACTGAACCACCCACGCACCCCAAACATGTGGTAGTTAAAAAAAAAATGATTTCTGATGGCTGCATGGCTTATGAATACTTAGAAATGGAATTTCAGAATGAGCATCAGACTTATTTTTCAAGTGCTTTGTCATAAATGTATTGCTACCCATGTAATAAAGTAATTTTCCCTTGTGTGATAAATATAGCACTAAAGAAGAATGAGCCTGATAAAATGGCCTTTATTAATTTCTGATAAAATGGCTTTTATTAATCTCCTAATGTTTTTTATTTTGTTCGAGAATTATGATTAGTTTCAAGAGAGTAGCAAACAGGTTATGATCGGGGTTGAATATTATTGCTATCCAGATATCTTTCGTTAATGCCTGCTGCTTATTTCAAAAACAAAATGCTTCCATTAAGAAAAATCAACGATAATGGCTGGACTTTATTATCAAGAAATTATACCTGTTATGTAAACCTTGCTAATTATAAGTGCTTGAATTCATTTGGGTGATGTAACAGATAAAAGAGGCCATTTATTAGAAGAAGTGCTTAGCGTTTGTACCAGCCTAATAAAACAGAAATATAAAAAAAATCCAAGGCAAAAGAAATGTTAATGAGGAATGGAATGTGCCCAGGAATGAATTATACTGGGAGGCAATATGGTGTGTGGGATTAACCTCAAGTGTTTCATCTTGGAAACCCGTTCCCCTCAGCCTCCTTGTGCAGCCCATCCTCATCTTGTCCTCTTTACACCTTCCTTCTTACTTTTCCTGGATGACCTCATGTATGCACCTGCTCTGGATTCTACTGACTTCTGAACTCCTTGTATCTTCAGCCCAGACCTCCTGTCCATGGTCCAGTCCACCCTCTGACCTTCTCTGCTTGGATGTACTAGAGGAAGCTGAGCTCTATGTGTCCAAACCAATTTTCTTATCTCTTGTGCTCTTCTTGAATGCTCCATCCTAATTTGAATATCCTAGTGTCACCCTGACTCCTCCTTCCCACCTCATATCCAATCAACCATGTCCTCTTGTTTCCAGTCAGAAATTTCTCTCAAATCTAGTTTCTACCGCTCATTTCCACTGCCTTATGGTTAGTAGAGGTCGTTTTATTGACTATAACCTATGTATGTGTATATATGTTTTTTGACACCTTTCCCTCCCCCACCTTCTCTCTTCTAGTCCATTCTTTACCTCTGCATAGAATCTAGTGCTGCTCTGGCTCCCTAAGGATCTGTGTGTTGGGATTGCTGTGGACACTGGCATTCCCAGCTGTGTCTGTCGGTCTGACTCCCAGAGTAAAGCTATTTCCAGCAACAGTGGAGGGAGACAACAGAGAGGAGGGATCACTTCAACCAGTGATGTTGTCAGTCTTGATGTCTGTGTGTCAGCGTTGGTGAAGAGGCCATTCCTTCAGGGTGCAGCTTGACTGCTTGAGGGCTCAGGGTGGTGCCAGAGTGTCAGGTGAGACTGTGGTCCCGAGTGTGATGTTTCCATGCAGGATGCTAGCAGCCGGGGTTGGGGGCTGGTGGTGGTCCAGACAACACCCTCAAGAGACTCTTTGACGGTGAACATTTGGAGCAGAAGAGTGTGAAGAGACTTCTTTCTGAGTGTGACAACACTTGGAGATTCTCAGAATAGATGAGACTTTGGGACTAGGAAGTTGGCCGTGGTTGTATAGCCCTGTGAATGGAAGTAGAGGCCATAAAATGGCAAAGATGTGGGCACTGTTGTTGCTGTGACTTTGCAGGCTGGTGAGTCCTGAGGGCATTTGGGTTACTCAGGGACAGAAATAAAGACAGCAAAAGGCATATAAGCTGCAGAGGGAAACTTTTCTTTCCCCTATAGTTCTGTCATGCCTGTAATAGTGTAAAATTAATTCCTAAGTCATTCATCATATAGATGGTACATGTGTTGGGTAAACATATGTGACAATCTCTCTGTTTGGCCAGTTAGTTATCTTCAAAGCCTTTGAGACTATTACCTCTGGTTTTATTTTAATAGAAGTAAAGTATTTTGGGGGCTCCTGGGTGGTTCAGTTGGTTATGCATCTGCCTTTGGCTCAGGTCATGATCTCAGGGTCTTGGGATGGAGCCCAGGTCTTGCTCCCTGCTCAGCAGGGAGCCGGCTTCTCTCTCTCCCTCTGCTCCTCCCCCTACTTGTGCTCTCTCTCAAATGAATGAATAAAATCTTAAAAAATAGAAATGAAATATTTCTGTCTGCACTAACTGTATTAATTGCCTTTCCAATCATTATTTGCAAAATGTAGAAATCCTTACTATCTCAAAAATATTACTAATGGATTTCTTAAAAAATGCTTTTTATCAGAGGCAACTAAGCATATGTTGCAGGTTTTATTTCCCAAAGATGGCAGCAAAGAGCTCTCCAATGTCACATGCTCTTATATTATGACTGTAACATTCTTCTCATTAAGTGGTGGGTTCTGTGTCCCCTCTTCTTGCACCCTGGTGGACCTTGGTGACTGCTTTGACACATAGAGTATGGCGGAAATAATGCTATGTGGCTTCCTAAGCCAGATCATAAAAATGTCATGCATTTCTGCTTTACTCTATTAGGACATTTTTTCTTAGCACTCAGCTATTGCTCTATAAGGAAGCTCAATTAACCCACATGGAGAGACCACCCCAAGTGGCATATGTAGGTGTTCCAACCAACAGCCCAGCTGAGAGTCCAGTGGACTACTAGCATCAATCACCAGATGTGTGAATATAAATCCTTGCAGATGATTCCACTCCTCAGCTGTTGAGCAACTCTCCTCTTTGATGCCTCCTGGTTGAATACTCAATGATGAGAGAGCAAAGACAAACCTTCCCTGCTGTGCTCTGTTCAAATTCCTGACCCACAGAATCTGTGAACATTATCAAATGGCTGTTTTATGCCATTAAGCATTGGGGTGTTTTGTATGCAGTTATAGTAAAGGGGACACAATATATACCCTTTTCTGGTTTGTGGACAACTCTGTGAGTTTTGGTCATTTTTATAATGTTTTGTAAGTGAATCAATTTGAAGACATTTTCTTTACCCTCTATTGTTGAAGTCTTAATTTGAGAACTGTCTCTGTGAAATCCTTTAGTTCAACCATGCCTTAGTCAGGAGAGACTGTAGGGGTAATTTCCCTAGTTGTCTTTGCACAAAGGGTCAATGAGCCTGGAGAGAATGAACTCAACCTGTACAGAAGGACTCTTGCTTAGGAACTTGGTGCCAGGATAATGGTCTAGTGTTAGAGGGCTAGATTAACTTTGAGTAGAGTTAAGTATCATCACTTGATTTGCCTTCCAGCTTATCCACTGCAGACCCAAGCTTGAATTCCAGGGAGGGGAAATCACAATAATAAAAGCAAGGAAAAGGAGAGGAGTGACTTCAGTTGATTTTGTTTGTGCTCAGTGGGGTCTATAGCACCGGTGGCAGCACTGTCGGCCACATAAGATGACCCTGACTGTTGGGCATTGAATGTCTCATTGTGGACTGTGATGGTGTTGACAGAAATCCAGGGCAAGAAAGGGGCACATGGTGCTTGCTATGTGGAAGCTGGGAAGACTGAAGTTCATGCACTCATTCACTCATTTATTCATTCACTCACTATGTGGTAGGAACATTTCACTGTCTATAAATTTTGTTCTCCTCTTTTTCTATAATAACAAAATTACAGTTGGGCACATGGTTGCCAAAATACCCTACATTTATCAGCTTCCCTTGCAGTTAGGTGTTGCTATGTGGAATGTGAGAAGTGATGTGTGCCACTTGCAGCTCTGGGACTTTAGACACCTAGATATGCATCTCTAAGCTTTCTTTTTCCTTCCTACTGGCTAGAACCCATCAACTCAACCTCGATATACAGATGAAAACAACATTCTGGGTCTCTGAATGACTGTGGAGCAGAGCCATCACTGACATGGAATGTTCACCACTAATTTTTAGGTGAAAAATAAGCTATTTTTTCAATCTTTAGATTATTGTTGAGTCTCTTTGTTTTAGCAGTGAGTCTTGCCCTAACAATACACTCATTTATCCAACAAATACTTATTAAGCTATATATTAGCTTCCATGATAGATGGTGAAGTAAAATGTGAGCTTAGAATTCATTGGGGGATGTAGACAAATGAAAATATAATAACAATTTGTGATATGTAAGGGCTCTAGAGGAGAGGTGCATGGTGAAGTGAGAGTAATGTAGCCAGGGGAATTGACCTAGTTATGGAGATTAATGAAGGCCTCTCTGAGCATGTGTGCATGCA
The DNA here is from genome assembly GCF_964662115.1 of Mustela nivalis. Classification (NCBI taxonomy): domain Eukaryota; kingdom Metazoa; phylum Chordata; class Mammalia; order Carnivora; family Mustelidae; genus Mustela; species Mustela nivalis. The sequence goes on from NC_139026.1 coordinate 96,689,740, forward strand.
TATGCGTGCATGCGCACGTGCGCACGCACACACACACACACACGGATTGAGTTGAGGTCTTTAGGGACAGTGAGAGTTTTGGGGGTAGGAGTGGGAGGTAACTGGCAGAGACCATATTAGGCAGATGGGGAAGCATGTGCAAAGGCCCTGGGGTAGTAGTTTGCATGATATATTTGAGGATCAGAAAGGAGACTGGTTTGGCTGACATGATAAGAAGGAGTATGGTGCAAGATTTGACTGCAGAAATAGAATGAGGTCTGGCCATCAGGGGTCTTGTAGACCAACATCTTGGTCTTTATCATAAGATAACTAAAGCTATTGAAGAAATAAAGCAGAGGGATGACATCAGAATTGTATTTTGAAAAGATTTCTTTAGTAGCTCTGTGAGGAGTAGGAGAGAATGCTGAGAGTCCAGTTAGGAGGCTACTGTAGTATAGTCCATTTTACTTGGGAACACATGTGTAACCCTTTGGGATGCCCAAGAATAATTTAGGGGGGTGATTTTGAGTTGTGAATTCCCAAACATGTGGGTATGCATGAGGCAAAGAAATTCTATCCTGTGTTTATAGCCCTTGTTTTGCCTGCAGACTGGTAGGCCAGGGAAGCTCAGATCACAGAGACATAACTCCACTAGCTCTGTGTTGTGAGCCCTGAATTAAAGTACATAGTATGACAATGGGGCAAATATTTTAGGTGCCAGGACCATCCTTGGAAAATCTGGATTGTACTGTATGTTGGATAAACCTAGGTCAGATTTGGTGACTCATGTCCTTCTAGTTAAGAGGAGAATAGAAACAACATTAGGTTATTTCGTACAACCCCAGGATAGAGCGTGAACACCTTGATGGAGTGTGAAAGCTTAATGCATTATTAAGATGCTTGACTTACATGATGCCAAACTGTTTCTGGGTGCCAATGCAACTGATGCTCAGAGGGCTTTTTCATTTTTGCAGTAATGTCACTGGTTGGGTCTTAGGACCCGTGCAGTTTAAGTAAGGACCTTATGCCTTCAGTCTTTTGAAGCTTCACCGTGCATGGCAGACTCTTGGGATGCTGTTGGAAGATTTATTTGTTGGTGGTATTGTGCAGTGTGTTCTGTGTTCTACTGTGGTTCTTGTGCTTGCTCTTTAATGATACTTCTCAAGTTTTTTCCTTTAGGCGAGCTCATCAATGAAAAGTGTAAGGATGGCAATGATTTAAATATCAATTATAGAAGAAGGGAAATAGAAATTTGCAACTATTTTCAACTCAGTCAATTAGGCACAGTTCTGGGGACCATGGGATAGTGACAAGTCCTATGATAGATGACATGAAATTATAATGTTAATGACCAGTATGGTTTATAGCTTACTTTCCCTAAAGTTATTTGTATTAGTCTCGGACTGATGTGATTAATGTGAAATAGGGAATATGAAAATTAAGATTAGAGTTGTTTGTTTTTCCTTATCTCTAATCTGCAGGGATACATAGAGGTATTATTTGGTTATTATGATTTAAAAAACCATGTCAGTGTAATTCACATTTTAAAAATTGCCTACTGATAATAAGATTGGTAACTTATTATTGGTTTGTTTTATGAGTTTTTTTTTAAGATTTTATGTTTTATTTTTTAAAAAATTTTTATATTTTTTATTAACATATAATGTATTATTAGCCCCAGGGGTACAGATCTGTGAATCGCCAGGTTTACACATTTCATAGCACTCACCATAGCACATACCTTCCCCAATATCTGGTAATTCATTGTTTTTAAATGTTGCATTTTTTGGATTGTAAGTGACAATGTCCATCACTAAGTCCTACTGACTTCACTTTTTATCTTTTGAACCCGTCCATTTCTCCTTATTTCTATCTTCATAATTTTTTGCTTGCACCATTGAAGTAATCTCCTAACTTGTCTACCTACTTCCCACATACCTGAAGCTAGCTAAAATAGGTTAAAGCACAGTTCCCTGTAAGAATGCCCTCATTTCAGATACCAGCCTCAAAGTCGAGGTCTCCAGAGCCACTTCCGACCAAGCTTTGCTTCATTACATAGGCAATGATTGAATGAATCATTGAGCATCATGATTGAACTCGATCTCTAGTTCCTGGACCAGTTCTTGTGACTGAGGTATGAAACTTCATGATTGGTCCATTGGGAATCAGGTGCCCACCTCTTGGCACATGATGGAAACACCCATTAGAACCACATGGTCTGGGGCACCTAGGTGGCTTAGTTGGTTAAGCATCTGACTATTGATTTTAACTCGCGTCACGATCTTTGGGTCGTGAGGTCGAGCCCTGTATTGGGTTCCACACTCAGTAGGGAGTCTGCTTCTCTCTCCCCCTCCCTCAATACCTCCCCCTGCTCAGGCTCTCTCTTAAATAAATAAATAAATAAATAAATAAATCTTACCCCCCCCCCCCAACACATGGTCTGAAAAACATCTACCTGAACCTGCCATTCTTGGAACCTGTTTTAATAAATTTTCTCTAAAGTTCTCTATCCCTCTGTTTCCTTATGTTTATGCATTTATGAAATGACACCAAGGAGACAGGGGCTCTGTTAGGTCCTCGTCTCTTTTTACTTTGTAGTTGCATCTGAATATTCTTAGCAAAGGTGAATTGCCAGTGTTTCTCACTTTTTTCCCCCCATTTAACTGATTTTATTTTTTTCAGTGATCCATAATTCATTGTTTATGCACCACACCCAGTGCTCCATGCAATACGTGCCCTCCTTAATACCCACCACCTGGCTTACTCAACTCCCCATCCCCCTCCCCTCCAAAACCCTCAGTATGTTTCTCAGAGTCCACAGTCTCTCATGCTTCATCTCCTCCTCTGAATTCCCCCAACTCACTTCTTCTCTCTATCTCCCAATGTCCACTGTATTATTCCTTATGCTCCACAAGAAAGTGAAACCATATGATAATCGACTCTCTTTGCTTGGCTTATTTCACTTAGCATAATCTCTTCCAGTCCTGTCCATGTTGATACAAAAGTTGGGTATTTATCCTTTCTGATGGAGGTGTAATTCTCCTTGTATATATGGACCATATCTTCTTTATCCATTTGTCTGTTGAAGGGCATCTTTCCTCTTTCTACAGTTTGGTAACTGGGGTCATTACTCCTATGAACACTGGGGTATAGATCACTACATCTGTATCTTGGGGTAAATACCCAGTAGTGCAATGGCAGGGTCATAGTGTAGCTCTATTTTTAATATTTTGAGAAATCTCCACACTGTTTTCCAAAGTGGTTGCACCAACTTGCATTCCCACCAACAATGTAAGAGGGTTTCCCTTTCTCCTCATCCTCTCCAACACTTGTTGTTAACTGTCTTGTTGATTTTGGCCATTCTAACTGGTGTAAGGTGATATCTCAATGTGGTTTTGATTAGAATTTCCCTGATGGCTAGTGGTGATGAACATTTTTTCATGTGTCTATTAGCCATTTGTATGTCTTCTTTGGAGAAGTGTCTGTTCATGTCTTCTGCCCATTTTTTGACGTGATTATCTGTTTTGTGTGTGTCGAGTTTGAGGAGTTCTTTATAGATCTTGGATATCAGCCCTTTGTCTGTGATGTCATTTGTGAATATCTTCTCCCATTCCATGGGTTGCCTCTTTGTTTTGTTGACTGTTTCCTTTGCTGTGCAGAAGCTTTTGATCTTGATGAAGTCCGAAAAGTTTATTTTCACTTTTATTGCCTTTGTCTTTGTAGACCTATCTTGAAAGAAGTTGCTGTGGCTAGTCTCGAAGAGGTTACTGCCTATGTTCTTCTCTAGGATTTTGATAGATTCCTGCCTCACATTGAGGTCTTTTATCCATTTCAAGTTTATCTTTGTGTATGGTGTAAGAGAATGGTCAAGTTTCATTCTTCTACACATAGCTGTCCAATTTTCCCAGCACCATTGACTGTCTTTTTTCCACTGTATATATTTTCCTGCTTTGTAGAAGATTATTTGACCATAGAGTTGAGGGTCCATGTCTGGGCTCTCTACTGTGTTCCACTGGTCTATGTGTCTGTTTTTGGGCCAGTACCATGCTTTCTTGGTGACCACAGCTTTGTAGTAAAGCTTGAAATCAGGCAACATGATGCCCCCAGTTTTGTTTTTCTTTCTCAACATTTCCTCTGCAATTCGGGGACTTTTCTGGTTCCATACCAATTTTAGGATTGTTTGCTCCAGCTCTTTGAAAAATGCCGGTGGAATTTTGATCAGGATGGCATTAAAAGTATAATTTGCTCTAGGCAATATAGACATTTTAACAATGTTTATTCTTCTGTTCCATGAGCGTGGAGTTCTCTTCCATCTTTTGGTGTCTTCTTCAATTTCTTTCATGAGTGTTCTCTAGTTCCTTGAGTACAGATCATTTACCTCTTTGGTTAGGTTTATTCCCAGGTATCTTATGTTCTTGGTGCTATAGTAAATGGAATTGATTCTCTAATATCCCTTTCTATAGTTTCATTGTTAGTGTATAAGAAAGCAACTGATTTCTGTATATTGATTTTGTATCCTGCCACGTTACTGAATTGCTGTGTGAGTTCTAGTAGTTTGGGGGTGGAGTCTTTTGGATTTTCCATATAAAGTATCATGTCATCTGTAAAGAGAGAGTGTTTGACTTATTCTTTGCCACTTTGAATACCTTTTATTTCTTTTTATTGTTTGATTGCTGTTGCTAGGACTTCACATTGATATGAATACATTAATAGTAGGGGATCTTAACATGCCACTCTAAGTAATCTTGACAGATCATTCAAGCAGAAAAATCAATAAACAGACAAAGACATTGAATGACACATTGGACCAGATGGACCTCATAGGTATATACAGAACATTCCACCATAAAGAACCAGAACACTTATTCTTCCTAAGTGCACATGGAATTTTCTGCAGAATAGATTGCATACTGAGTCACAAATCAGGGCCCCACTGATACCAAAAGACTGAGATTATTCCCTGCATATTTTCAGACACAATGCTTTGAAACTGGAACTCAACCACAAGAAAAAGATTGGAAGGAATTCAAACACTTGGAAGCCAAAGACCATCTTGCTTAAGAATATTTGGATTAGGGGCACCCTCAGTGGGTTAAAGCCACTGCCTTTAGCTCAGGTCATCGTCCCAGGGTCCTGGGATCAGGCCCTGCACTGGGCTCTCTGCTCAGAGGGTAGCCTGCTTCCTCCTCTCTCTCTGCCTGCCTCTCTACCTACTTGTGATCTCTGATTTATTTGTCAAACAAATAAATAAAAATCTTTAAAAAAAAGAATATTTAAATTAACCAGTAAATCAAAGAAGAACTTAAACAATTCATGGAAACCAATGAGAATGGAGACACATCAGTCCAAAAACTATGGGATACAGCAAAGGCAGTCCTAAGGGGGAAATACATAGCCATCTAAGCCTCACTCAAAAAAAATTGAAAAATCCAGAATACACCAGCTCTCTTTACACCTTAAGGAACTAGGTAATCAACAAGAAATTAAGCCAGCCCCATGCACAAGAAGGGAAATAATCAAGATTAGAACAGAGATCAATGAGATAGAAACTAGAGATACAGTAGAACACATCAACAAAACTAGAGCTGGGTTTTTGAAAGAATCAATAAGATTGATAAACCACTGGCCAAACTAATCCAAAAGAAAAGAAAGAGGACCCAAATTAATAAAATTATGAATGAAAAAGGAGAGATCACGACTAACACCAAGGAAATAGAAACAATCATTAGAAATTATTATCAACAGTTATATGCCAATAAGTTAAGCAACCTAGATGAAATGGATGCATTCCTGGGAAACTATAAACTTCCAAAACTGAACCAGGAAGAAACTGACAACCTGAATAGACCAATATCTAGTAACGAAATTGAAGCAGTGATCAGAAACCTCCCAAAAAACAAGAGCCCAGGACCCGATGGATTCCCTGGGGAATTCTACCAAACATTCAAAGAAGAAATAGTACCCATTCTCCTGAAGCTGTTTCAAAAAATTAAAGCAGAAGGAAAACTTCCAGACTCTTTCTATGAAGCCAGCATTACCCTGATCCCCAAACCAAGCAAAGACCCCACCAAAAATGCAAATTTCAGACCAATATCCCTGATGAATATGGATGCTAAGGTTCTCAACAAGATCCTAGCTAATGGGTTCCAGCAGTACATTGAAAAGATTATCCACCATGACCAGGTGAGATTTAACCCTGGGTTGCAAGGGTGGTTCAACATTTGCAAATCAATCAATGTGATAGACCAAATCAATAAGAGAAGAGAGAAAAACCACATGGTCCTCTCAATTGATGCAGAAAAAGCATTTGACAAGATACAGTATCTGTTCCTGATTAAAATTCTTCAAAGTATAAGGATAGAGGGAACATTCCTCAGCTTCATTAAATCTATCTATGAAAAACCCACAGTGAATATCATCCTCAATGGGGAAAACCTGACAGCCTTCCCCTTGAGATCAGGAAGACAACAAGGATGCCCACTCTCACCACTGTTGTTCAACATAGTGCCAAAGTCTCTTTTAACAAGGAAGTGCCCTCAGGCCAGGATCCCCAGGATCTCAGGGCCGGCTGGCACCAGGAGCAGGACCCATGGAATGTGTGTTGATTGGCAGGACCCAGTAAATTTCATAGAAATCTTGAGACTGATTTGGAAGGGATTTCTGTATTTTGGGCTGTTAGTAGATAAGAAATAAATTTCTGTGTGCTGAAAACTATAGCACAGAAAGATTGATCTTTGTATGAGGGAGAGAGGAAAGGAGAGAGAATAAGTGTGCCTATCCTACTTCTGACCTTTGTGCCCATAGCCTTCCTCTCTTTTTTGGCATGTCTCCCAATCCACGCCTTGCCTGGGGACCTCCCAAGCCAGATTTCTGCCCTGCAGAACAGGGCAGGACACAATGCTTGTTAATTTTATTTTTTAGTCTCATATTTATTTATTTATTTTTTTTAGTCTCATATTTAATTGGCTTGGAAATTTAATCAGAAAAATGCCAGGTACACAGGATTATTAAAAAAAAAAAAAAAGCCTATTAATTAGGTACCCACAGGCTTGCCTCCTCAAGTTAGGTTTAAACCCTGAGGAGAAAATGACATACAGCTCTGTTCCATACCTTCAGGTATGGAAACCACCACCCATGATGAAAGCCTCTGTGAAGATACTGCTTTGGAGGGATTCAGACTGTAGAGAAGAAAAGAGGTTTTGAGAGCTCATTTCTGGATCACTAAACTGGTAAGAATTATAAGGAGCTCTGTTTTCTTTTTGGTTTTATATGAGCATTGAATCCATTTTCCTGCTGTGACAAAATTACTTATAAAGGGCCAAACATTCACTCTGCTAATGACACTTGACATTTCTTGTCACCTGAGAAATAAGGATGCCTAATTTCAGGAGACGGGCGTAAAGATGGTAACAATCAGCCCACCGCATGGGCTCTTTGGGGAGCTAAACATTCAAAATGGACTCAGGCTCAGAAACTGGGAAACACATTTCAATTGTGCAATGAAGCCAGTTTGTCTGCAGTACTTCTCTTTATGCCCATGGCCTTTGGTTTATCCGCTCCCACCACAATTCAATCAAGGGTGGCCTCTTGCTTCAGGGATGGCCAGTCCATTGCCAAGCAGCTAGCTTGTTGTATTGTCCCCTCTCCTTTTCTACTTCTCTCCCCCACTAACCCTCTTCTCTGTCATCATCAGAAGAACTTGTAAAAATGCAGATCCTGAATCAACAGGTCTGGGGTGGGGCCAGAGACTCTGCTTTCTCACAAGTTCCCTGGGGATGCAATGTTGTTTGTTTCGGGACCACACTGTGTGTAGCAAGGGATAAGCCACAGAGACAGAGGAAATTATGAGTCCAGATACATTAACTATGACACTGGTGTGAAGGTCTGGGAATTCCTGCTGGGCAGGGTCTCAGGCAAGCTTTAGTTTTGTCCTCTGAAGTCTGTTTTTATTTTTGCCCTGCTTTCACATCATTTCCACAAGAGAGATGCCTCTTGAATAGAACCCTTTTCCTTCACCTAATTTGAAGGGGATTCTATTTCTTCTTTATGACCAAATATGCTGTGGTTGGGTCAGGAAGCAGATACATTGGTATTTAGAGAAAAGCCCCCTGGTCTGAGCTGTATGGGGTACAAATCACCAGGTATCTTCTCCCCTTGACTGTAGCCTGGCATCTTTCCCCTGTTGCCCCATCTCTCCATCAGGTGACACTCCAAGTCTGTGCATCTGGGGCAAGACCTTTTTCTGACACTGGTAACTTACTCATTCTTTTAGTGACAATTTCTCTAGTTAAGAGATGCAAATTCAAAACAGAAATCCTTTAATACTGTGAGCCAAAGAAAACAGGAAATTTAGCAGTTTGATATCACAACAACCAGAAAATATAGTAAAAGAATCAATGATTGGAATGCTAAAGAATAAATGTATTTGCGAGGTGAATGGCACATGGGTTGTGATTTTACTATGGCCTGTTCTGATTTTCCAGTATGTATCTGCCATAAATAGCAACTGGTGTGTATTCCTCTTCACAGAGAGGGGAGAAGCCTGGGATGGGGTACATATTCGTATGGGACTGTTTGGGTTGTTTTATTGCTTGCCCTCAAGGGGCATTCATACGTCCACTGGGCGCAGGGAGTGAAAAATGCGCTTGGTGATGTAGATGGCCATAGAGAATGGGTTGTGCTCATCACTTGGCGTGAGGAAAGGAAAGGAATCCAGTCTTCGGGCAATAGTTGGGCAATCAAGGCACACTTACTGAGCACCCACTTGTGTGCAAGTCTCCGTAGTAGGTGCAGTGGGGATTCAAAAGTGACCAAAATGCTGTTCTTTCCCTTGAGGCTCTTGCAATCTAGGAAAAATTGTTAAGAAATGGTCTCTTTTTCTCCCTCCACTTTCTATTAGCTGACAACTACACTGACCCTCTTTTCCTTAACTTACTGGAATGCATCTCTGATGATAAAGTTTCAGTCTCAGCCAGCCAGTCAATGGGGGAGGTATTTTTATTTTATTTATTTATTTAAAGATTTTATTTATTTGCGAGAGAGACAGAGAGTGAGCTAGAGAGAGCATGAATGATGGGGAGAGGCAATGGGAGAGGGAGAAGCAGACTCCCCACTGAGCAGGGAGCCTGAAGCAGGGCTCGATCCCAGGACCCTGAGATCATGACCTGAGTCAAAGGCAAACACTTAACTGACTGAGCCACCCAGGCACCCAGAGGTAGGTATTTTTAATGGGCATGTCCAGTGCTTCTCAACTCTTATGCTGCAGTGATAGTCCACTCTGCAGGCCAGCCTTGTGTCCAGCCTTCCACAATCAGAACCACTCTTTGCTCAGATAACCATAGCCATCTCTCTGGCTCAACAACTCCTTCCACACCCTTTCGACCCTTACCACCTCCCTGCAGAATTTCTCCCTTGGTTTCAGCAAGAGGACACCTGGAGAAGCCATTTCAGGGGCCAAATGGCAAAAAATGATAGAGCTTGATGAGTTCAATGAGTCTTGCCACCCACCAGTCACCCACACATCTTTCTCAATCCTTTTTCTGGAGGAACGATAGTATGTTATGTCAAATAAGCACATCAGTGTTTTAGGGCCAGGGGTGGTATGTCTTAAACTGTGAGCCCCCTAACCCCCCAATTGAATGTTGAAGCCCCAATACCTCACATGACTGTATTAGAGATAGTACCTTTAAGGAGGTGATTGGGGTTGAATGAAGTTATAAGGTCTTCTTGTAAGAAGAGGAAGAGATACCAGAGCCCTCTTTCCACCACATGTGGACGTAGTGAGAAGGCCGCCATCTACAACCGGGAGAGAGCTCTCACTAGAACCTGACCATGCTGGTACCCTGATCTTGGACTTCCAGCCTCTGGAGCTGGGAGAAATATCAACGTCTGTTGTTTGAACCACTCAGTCAATGGTGTTTTGTTAAGGCAGCCAGAGCAGACTCATATAGGGGTGGCTTAGGGAATAAAAGGCAAAGTGAGATGGGGTGGGGGGGAGAGCAAGGTGGCTGTACATGTCATTGGTGCTGAGACTGGTGACTAGGATGGTTCCTGATGGAATCAGCTTCTTCCTTCCCTTCAGAGAGTTTAACACCCACAACTGGGAACCATGACTTCACTTCTTGTGGATGGTAGCAAGGAAGACTGCCAGTGACAAGATGTATGTTTAATTTCAGGTGTGCTGGCAAGAATATTATCTTACTTTAAATCGCACAGAGGATACATGTACAATGACACAGGCAGTGTCATATAAAAATAAGCCTTTAGCCTTAGAACCACAGTCTTGAGGAAGTCAAAGTTTGATTCCTGAATATTTCTTAATTTTTGATGGCCCCAGTAAACTGTACATCTACTGATCTGATTATTTGGGTTTCTGTTTCTCAGGAGTTATTAGGAGGGAAAACAACTATATCCAAGCTACCAGGAGATGCACAGCCACTGATAATTAGAAAGAAATAAAATCAATGACTAAATGAATGTGCAGTTTACATGCAAAGGTAACCTTTTATTCTTTCCAATTAGGATGTTATTTCTCTGTAGAGTTGGCAGATGAGGCCGTGTTATAAATAGAAGTGATATTTTGTAGGGTTCTTCTAACTGAAATGTGCATGAGGTCAAATTATAATCAAGGTAATATATATAAGTAATGAGCTGAGCCCACATTCTCAGGCATTTATCCATTTAGTGGTAATAAATGAGCAGAGATGAAAAGAGAGCTTCTGGACAAATGCAGCAAAATAGTTACTTGTGTAGTTGGAACACAGCATCTTATCTCTTTGTAATGAATGCTTGCCAGTGATAATCAACCTCATTTGTTAATTGTATTCATGATATTAATGAGCTCATTAGCATAACAGTCACATCCTGTTCTTCTGTGGTCAAAGTCTGGGGAATCACAAGTTTTGCACACCTTGTTGCTATAGATATACTTATGCATCCCAATTATGTACACATTCAAATGCCATCTGTGTTGACTTTATACAAGGACACCCTCAAATCATTCTTTACTTTTTTTTTTTTTTAGATTTTATTTATTTATTTGACAGAGAGAGATCACAAGCAGGCAGAGAGGCAGGCAGAGAGGAGGAAGCAGGCTCCCTGCCGAGCAGAGAGCCCAATGTGGGGCTTGATCCCAGGACTCTGAGATCATGACCTGAGCAGAAGGCAGCGGCTTAACCCACTGAGCCACCCAGGCGCCACCGTTCTTTACTTTTTTTTAAGGGTCTTTGAGAATTTGGTAGAAATCTTTTCTTCTCAGAGTAATGAGCTTCATGTTTATGACAAAGCTTCACATTTAGCTCATGTTATTGGTAAGATGATCTTTTTCTCTCCTGAATTCCACTTCCTAGCCAGACTTAGCCATGAGCCTGGAATCCAGCAGCAGGAGGAGGATTGACAGACTATGGGCAATTCCCAGCAAGGGACGAAGGAAAGGAAAGTAAGTGAAAATCTGCCCCTTCTGGGTGGGGGGAAGTGAGAGGAAAGAGAGGCTTCAGAGACACTAGGGAGGAGGGTGGGTGTGTTGGATAAGATTTTTTTTTTTAAAGATTTTTCTTATAATTTATTTTCAGCATAACAGTATTCATTATTTTTTCACCACACCCAGTGTTCCATGCAATCCATGCCCTCTATAATACCCACCACCTGGTACCCCAACCTCCTACCTCCCGCCCCTACAAACCCCTCAGATTGTTTTTCAGAGTCCATAGTCTCTCATGATTCACCTCCCCTTCCAATTTCCCCCAACTCCCTTCTCCTCTTTAACTCCCCATGTCCTCCATGCTATTTGTTATGCTCCACAAATAAATGAAATCATATGATAATGGACTTTCTCTGCTTGACTTATTTCACTCAGCATAATCTCTTCCAGTCCCATCCATGTTGCTAAAAAAGTTGGGTATTCATCCTTTCTGATGGAGGCATAATACTCCATAGTGTATATGGACCACATTTTCCTTATCCATTCGTCCATTGAAGGGCATCTTGGTTCTTCCCACGGTTTGGTGACCGTGGCCATTTCTGCTATAAACATTGGGGTAGAGATGGCCCTTCTTTTCACTACATCTGTATCTTGGGGTAAATACCCAGGAGTGCAATTGCAGGGTCATAGGGAAGCTCTATTTTTAATTTCTTGAGGAATCTCCACACTGTTCTCCAAAGTGGCTGCACCAACTTGCATTCCCACCAATAGTGTAAGAGGGTTCCCCTTTCTCCACATCCCTTCCAACATATGCTGTTTCCTATCAATCAATGTGATAGAACAAATTAATATGAGAAGAGAGAAGAACCACATGGTCCTCTCAATCAATGCAGAAAAAGCATTTGACGAACTCCAGCATCCGTTCCTGATTAAAATGCTTCAAAGTATAGGAATAGAGGGAACATTCCTGAACTTCATAAAATCTATCTATGAAAGACCCACAGCAAATATCATCCTCAATGGGAAAAAGCTTGCAGCCTTCCCGTTGAGATCAGGAACAAGACAAGGATGCCCACTCTCACCACTCTTGTTCAACATAGTATTAGAAGTCCTAGCAACAGCAATCAGACAACAAAGAGAAATAAAAGGTATCCAAATTGGTAATGAAGAAGTCAAACTCTCTCTCTTTGCAGATGACATGATTCTTTATATGGAAAACCCAAAAGATTCCACCCCCAAACTACTAGAACTCATACAGCAATTCAGCAACATGGCAGGATACAAAGTCAATGTATAGAAATCAGTGGCTTTCTTATACACTAACAATGAAAACACAGAAAGGGAAATTAGAGAATCGATTCCACTTACTATAGCACCAAGAACCATAAGATACCTGGGAATAAACCTAAGCAAAGAGGTAAAGAATCTGTATTTGAGGAACTACAGAACACTTATGAAAGAAATTGAGGAAGACACAAAAAAGATGGAAGACCATTCCATGCTCTTGGATCAGAAGCATAAACATTGGGACGCCTGGGTGGCTCAGTGGGTTAAGCCACTGTCTTCGGCTCAGGTCATGATCCCAGGATCCTGGGATCGAGCCCCAAATCAGGCTCTCTGCTCAGCAGGGAGCCTGTTTCCTCCTCTCTCTCTGCCTGCCTCTCTGCCTGCTTGTCATCTCTCTCTGTCAAATAAATAAATAAAATCTTAAAAAAAAAAGAAGAATAAACATTGTTAAAATGTCTATACTGCCTAGAGCAATCTATACTTTTAATGCCATTCCGATCAAAATTCTACCAGTATTCTTCAAAGAGCTGGAGCAAATAATCCCAAAATTTGTATGGAATCAGAAGAGACCCCGAATCGCTAAGGAAATGTTGAAAAACAAAAACAAAACTGGGGGCATCACGTTACCTGATTTCAAGCTTTATTACAAAGCTGTGATCACCAAGACAGCATGGTACTGGCATAAAAACAGGCACATAGACCAGTGGAACAGAGTAGAGAGCCCAGATATGGACCCTCAACTCTATGGTCAATTAATCCTCGACAAAACAGGAAAAAATATACAGTGGAAAAAAGACAGCCTCTTCAATAAATGGTGCTGGGAAAACTGGACAGCTATATGTAGAAGAATGAAACTCGAGCATTCTCTTACACCGTACACAAAGATAAACTCAAAATGGAAAAAGACCTCAACGTGAGACAGGAATCCATCAGAATCCTAGAAGAGAACATAGGCAGTAATCTCTTCGATATCAGCCACAGCAACTTCTTTCAAGATAAGTCTCCAAAGGCAAAGGAAACAAAAGCGAAAATAAACTTTTGGGACTTCATCAAAATCAAAAGCTTCTGCACAGCAAAGGAAACAGTCAACAAAAGAAAGAGGCAACCCACAGTATGGAAGAAGATATTTGCAAATGATAGTACAGACAAAAGGTTGATATCCAGGATCTATAAAGAACTCCTCAAACTCAACACACACAAAACAGACAATCATATTAAAAAATGGGCAGAAGATATGAACAGACACTTCTCCAATGAAGACATACAAATGGCTATCAGACACATGAAAAAATGTTCATCATCACTCACCCTCAGGGAGATTCAAATTAAAACCACATTGAGATATCACCTTACACCAGTTAGAATGGCCAAAATTAGTAAGACTGGATAAGATCTTTAAGGAGAGGGGTTTTGTTTCCTTGTAGATATGGAACTCTGGAAGGTGACTGGATTCTCCTCTTCCTCTGGGCAATCCCTGCACCAATTTATATGGTGTGGAGGAGACCTAGAAGTGTCCCAGAAGCCTAAGAAGGTTAGGGACGAGAACTGAATGAGAGCCACAGGGTCCGCCTTGAGATCTAGCATGGCAAGAGGAAGGTGACCCCTTTGGGCCATAGAGCGACCAAAAGAAGGATGCATCAGAGCTCAAGAGAGTCAGCCAGGGACAACCACCAGGCCATTGTGGAGCTGCAAGGGGCTGATTCATCTCAGCCCAGTCATGGGCTTCTGTAGGAAACACTAGTGCCCTTCTTGATGTTGACGGTTCCTCAAAGGTTACTGGTCCAGGAATAAGGCCAGTCCAGGCATTTTGCAGCAGGTAGCACTGTGAGGAACTGAAGACCCACTTCCTTCCTTGAGCCATCATTTTGGGGAAGAGAAGAAGCAAGTACATCTGAAAGACTGAACATTTCCTCTAAAGACTGAACAAATCATCTAAGGAGTCTTCAGATTTTGGGATTGGCCTGAGATGGCAGGATTGATCTAAAATTTCTAGTTTCCTCTTTCTGCTTGCAAAGGGAGCAGGGAACTTGTAAGAGAGAGCTTAATAAGAAAATAATGAAGCTTCATTCTTGGGGGAATTTATAAGGATAGTGCAAGTATCCTTGCAACTCTGCTACACATGAAATTGCTATCAGGAGATAACATCTTTTGGTCCTGCTACCTCTACAGGTTTGTTCTGTTTGTTTATAATGACTGGTCAGTGTAACTAGAAAGGCTGAAGATTTGGAAATGGTTATGACAGTTCTGCCACTATGAACCAAGCTCTCAGGCCTAATTTGAACTTCCTGAGATGTGGCCTTCCTCTGATTATAGATGTGGTGCTTCCTTACCTGAACCTTATTTTCCTGATTCTGTTTGATACTGGAATTCTTCTATTTTCTCACATGACCTTGACCCATGCTTTGCGGGGAAGCCATGCTTGTATTTCAGCTAGCTGACAGGGCCCATATGCCTGTACTGTCCTTGCTGGTACCATCCCCATTTTACATACAGGGCACAAGAAGCCTAGGTGTCTCACCAGAGTCATTCAGCTAGAGGAACAGCCAGGGTTTGGACTCATGTTAAGTTCCATGGTCTCTGTGCTTAACCTTAACCTCTACTGTCTTCTAGCTCGTAGAAATCGCCAGGATATTGTGCCTAGCCAGTCCCAGATTTGCCCACCTAGCTTTGGTTAGAAAAGAGGAGAGGTCACTGACAGCTTGGCTCCATAGTGAAACCTACATGAATGTTTTTTATTTAGAAGTCAATTCTATTGGTACCTATGTCATTAACTTCTCTGATGGACTTCTAAATTCAAGGCATGTCTTCTTCAGGTTGTGACTGTCCCAATGGCAGTTGTGTCTCTTGTGTGATCACCTGAACCCATGTGTTAATATTGTTCTTAAAATGTTGAGTCCAATATCGAATGAAGCCTTATTTTCCATACAACTCTCTTTGCACTCTTAGACTATAAGTCCTGAATGGGGAGGTGTTTATTTCAGTGGCCAGACCACATCTTCCCACAGAGGGGAAATCAAATAGTGCTTTTACAGCAGGCTGAAGCTCTGAGCTCAGACCCATCTGGAATCATATCCTGGTTCTAGGCATGTGAGCTGTGTGGCCTTAGGCAAATCCCTTAATCTCTCAGTGTATTGACTTTTCCTTCTATAGATAGATGTGGGTCTCACATGGTTGTGAGAACTGAATGAGTTACCATATATCTGGTAGACACTATCAATGTTTAGACAATACCCACTATCCCCATCTTATTTGCCCCTACAACCTAATTTTTCTTGAGTTCTTTCTTCCTTCATATGTTGAGTGGTAAATCCTGATCACACCAATTGTGGTAGTATTACTTGCTGGCAATTGGTTTAAGAAGGGTTATGTTACCAAATTTTAGCCAATGAGATACAAGGGAAAGTCTTCTAGAGGGTTAATGGGAAAGATTTTGTTTCTGCCGGATGTTGTCATGTTTGGAATGACAATTGTCTTGTATCCAGGAAAGGAGCTAGTTTGGCAACAAAGCTAACATATCAGGGATGTCAAAGAAATAACATGGGAAGACGGGGTCTTTGATGACATCATTGTGAGTTAAATTAATCAATACTGAAGCTACTTTACTTTGAGACATCTTGTTATGTAAGATTATATCTTTCCTTTATTGTATAAGCTGTTTTGAGTTGAGTTTTCTAATGCTTGCTGGCAAAGGCATCCTAACAGATACAGTATGTGTCAATATGTGTGATCCATGTTTCTAAACTGAAGTTTTACAGGAGGGAGTACCAGGGGAAAGACACTGAGAATGTGGGACTAACCGAGGTTATAGGGAATATTAGTTTCTTATTGCTGCTACAACAAATGATTATAAATTTAGTGGTTTAAAATAACACAGATTTAAGTGCCTTCTTAGTGCAGTAGGCAGTGCGTCAATCTCATAAGATAACACAAATTTATTTCCTTATTGTTCTGAAGGTTGGAAGTTCCAAATGGCTTTCAATGGACTAAAATCAAGGCATTAATAGAGCTCTGTTCCTTCTGGAGGTGCTAGAAGAGAATGCATTTCCTTGTCTTTTCTCACTTCTAGATGCTAAGTTCATTTCTTTGTTTGTGGTCGCTTCCTCCATCTTCAAAGCCAGCAGTGTTGCATCTTCAAATCTCGCTCTGCTTGTTGTCACATAGGGAGTCAGGCATATAGTTCCATATAGTCCCTGGAGGTCTCAGTAGCAGAGATCACTGAGAGGACTAAGCTCCTGAGCACACATAGGTTGGCTGCTGGCTCCTGAAAACAATGGGAGAGAACCTAGGTGAGCTGGATGGGCCATGACAGTGTGCGAAGGGAAAAAATCAGAGCATACCTGTTCATTGTTGATGTAATCTCATTTTCACCCCATAGACTAGGCTTGGGGAAACACAAGTAATGCCTAAAAAAGATGTAAATGCTATATGTAGATAATACTTACTTACAAAGAACAATATAAGTACATTGTATGTTCATATGATAGCATTAATATGGACACACAAGCAATATTATATATAATAACCACTATATATATGTACATATGCCTACACATGTACATGAACAGAAATCAACTGGTGATTGTTGTTTTCAAAGATGATTGGCTCAGTTGCATGCAGAAAAATGTGAAAACTGTAGCAGTCAATAAAATGCAAACAATGGGCTAACTTAATTTGAATGTTGTCTGTTAGCAGGCTAACGTAATGCCCACCATGCTTGTGAAAGTGTGGTAGACAACATCAGAAAATACCCAAAGGCAGTCAGGGTTGTGTCTGTATGGATTTTTTGCTTGGTTTTTGAGCAGGAAGGGATAGAGGAAAAACAGTGAAAACTACCTTGGATATAAGAATTTATCTTGTTTATTCCCAGTTAAAGCTAACATTCTTATTGGCTCTAACTATTTCTCTGAATCTGAAGAGAGATAAATGATTATTTGCACAGAAGGGATTTCCTGACAGTATTATCTTGTTTCCTTATGAAGAAGCATAATTTAATAGGACCTTTAATGTCAATATCTACAGAATACCAAGAATGATATATCCATGGTTAATTCAGAAAAATGTGGCTGATTTTGTTTTGTTTTGTTTTGTTATGTTCTTGTTTTTCTCTTAGTTTCCAGGTGGAAAGTTAGTAGTTTTAATGTTTGGATGTGCTATGGAGGGAAGAGATTTATCTGGCGGAGAGATGACCATTCTGTCACTATAATTTGGGTGTGGAAGGTGAGAGAGAGACACACACACAGAGAAAGACAGAGACAGAGAGAGAGAATGAGGGATTGTGTGTGTCTACGAACATGTGCGTGTGTGAGTACATGATCATTTGTGACTCTAGTGGTAGTTGGGGTTTTATGGTTTAAGAATAATGGAGGAGAATGACTTTCTCACCATACATATAGTTTGATCTTCCAAAAGTGTGAAAAACAGGGACGCCTGGGTGGCTCAGTTGGTTGAGCAGCTGCCTTCGGCTCAGGTCATGATCCCAGCGTCCTGGGATCGAGTCCCGCATTGGGCTCCTTGCTCCGCGGGGAGCCTGCTTCTCCCTCTGACTCTGCTTTCCACTCTATCTGCCTGTGCTCACTCTCGCTCGCTCTCTCTCTGACAAATAAATTAAAAAAAAAAAATCTTAAAAAAAAAAAAAACAAAAGTGTGAAAAA
Organism: Mustela nivalis; assembly: GCF_964662115.1. Taxonomy (NCBI): domain Eukaryota; kingdom Metazoa; phylum Chordata; class Mammalia; order Carnivora; family Mustelidae; genus Mustela; species Mustela nivalis. The sequence goes on from NC_139026.1 coordinate 96,708,076, forward strand.
CAATGGAGGGCTGGGGATTCTGAAGGGTGAGCTTTTTGGAGTTGGTGTGGCAGAACCTCATGTGGTGTTTTAGTTCTATTATCACAAATGTAGTGACTTAAAACAATACAAATTTATTATCTATGCCAAAAGTTGGTGGGCTCACCTGTCTTTTAAGCTAAAATCAAGGTGTTGGCAGGGCTGCTTTCCTTTCTGGAGTCTCTAGGGGACAATCTGTTCCTTGTCATTCAGGTTGTTGGCAGAATTCATTTCCCTGTGGTTGTAGGACAGGGCTCCCTGTTTCCTCCTGGCTATCAGCTGAGGGCCATTAGCTTTTAGAGGTTACCTGTGTTCCTTGGCGAATGATTCCCTACCTCCGTCTTCAAAGCCAGCAATGATGGGTTGAGTCCCTCTCACACTTTGAATCTCTCCTGCCTTTTCTTCAGCTTCCTCTCCTTGATGAACATTTCTGCCTTTCTCTTCTACTCTTAAAGGCTTATGTGGTTATTTGGGCCTACTTAGTAATCCAGGATAACTGCCTTATTATAAAGTCTGTTACTTTAACTTTGTCTGTAAAGTTCCTCTTATTATGTAATGCAACATACACAAGTGTAACACCATGGCTTGAAGATCATGAGAGTCAAAATTTTGCCCAACACACTTGGGATGGTTATTCAGGTTCCTTTTTTGGGCTAAGGCCTTGGGAACCTCAGTGATCATCCTTTTGGCCAAACTTAACAGAGCGGGGGAGACTCAGTAGAGCTGGCCATTTTTGAATGGATCTCAGGGACTGCGGATGGAGTAGCAACAGTGACAAACACCATAAACTCCTGTTCTATGAGGCCTTAAAAGGCCCCAGGGTTCTTATCTGATCTAACAGGTAAAGAATTCTCAAAAATAATTAGTATTGGACTTCTGGTCAAACTTGGAATACTGGAGTATGTAACAGTTAGGATGCTTTTAGCTACTGACAACAAAAACTTGGATTCAGCTGGAGAAATCGTAAGGAACTTTATTATTGTAGACAACATTAAGTGTTAAAGTGGGGTGGCTAAATTTATTAGCTCTATGGATCAAAAATGATCCAGGTTCTTCTTATCTTTTTTCTCTGCCATTTTCAGCTCATTGGTCATGTCCTCAGGTTGTTTTTACCTCATGGTTGCCAGTTGCTACCCTGCTTTCACATCTAGACATGCCTATACCCAATGGAGAAGAGATCATCTTTTCTGCGTCTCTTTTAAAGATGGAGGAAATGTTTTCGAGGAGCTTCCCAGCTTCCTTTATGTATTAAGTCAGAATTGCACTCTATGACCATTCCCAGTCTATTTATGGGCAAGGTGTTTCATTAGGACCACTTAGGATTCACTCACCTGGGCAGAGGCTGGGATTGAGAAGGGTGGACATCTGGAAGAAATCAGGCCAGGAAGGGAGAGCCCTGGGGTGGGTGTTAGGCAGTTCACCAACAGTGTCCAGTAGGGAGAGGGTCAGATTTAATTTGATTTAGGAAAAGGAAGAATGTGACATTTATTACATTCCATTTCCACATAGCATCACTGATCACCCCAATCCTTACACTACCATGAGGAGGAACATGTGGTTAAAGAGTTTAAGAGATTTGCCCAAAGCCAAGCAGCAGGGAAACACAATGTTAAGGACTCAGACCAGGTTTTTTTGACTCGAATTAACTTCTCTTCTCACTACCCTGAAGTTGTATTTCAGTAGTTGAGGGAATCAGCATTTATACCAAAATTACTATATTATTCAACTGTACATTGTGATTTATGGCATGACACATGCCTATTTCTTACTATACATCAATACATTGAAAACAAGATGAATTTCTCCCATCTTATAGACCGTCTACTCACATCAAGAAAGACAACTGCAGGAAGAGAATCAAGATCTTTGTGGAGCTTTAGTTTCATATTCAGTGACATGTTAATTTTCAATTTTCTACTTTTTATCTCAAGAAAAAAGTTTTTCAAAGTAAAGAAAAATCAAAGTACTAAATTTAAAATTACATTTAAAAATGTCATCCTCAAATGAAAGCAAAACCACAGGTGAATAGATTTTCCTAAATTCTCTGCCTCCAATCATGTCTTACCGAGAAGAAAATGGGAGAAGTTATAGCAAAAAACATAATTATTTTGGAACCAGTAAGACACAAGGAACAGAGGTTAAGTAAGAAAGACCATTTTCAGTCAGAACAGTAATAAAGAGAAGTAGAAGGTGTAATGTATTTTGGCAAGAACAAATAATTCTGTATGGAATCTTTAATATGGGCTGTGTAATGCATAAAAGTATCCAGATCATTGAATGTTTGTGAAGAATCCATTGCACCTGGAAATTGAACCAGGCTATCTCTGCATATAAAAGTAGAGAAAGCAATAAACAGGCTAAAGAAAATTACCCCTCTGCCCTGGCCCCCTGCCTTATGTTAGTCTTACATGAAGCTTTTTAGGAATAGTCAACTGCACAGAAGCAACATCTGCTTGACAGATTTCCTTTTGTGCTGGAGCCCACTCTCCTGCTCTATCCCACCGAGTGTGTTTATTTGAAAGTATAAGTGGATTCCCGAGGAAGCACAGATGTATTTATTTAACTAGCAGCTTGCTTCTTTGGAATTGCCTGTTCAAATGAAGGCAGCGGTTCTGGGGCTGGACACCACAGGTGGTGATGTCTACTTGGGGTAAATGTTGAATGATGGATTAAGTAAAGCTGCGGTGATATTTGGCAGAACGGAAATATTCTTCATATAACTCCCAGGCACGCATGGTCCAGTTATGACCAGTACTTTGACATCATGAGGTCAGGAAGTTACTTATTAGCCAAAATACTCATCAAGGTTTTGGTAGTCTACTGTTTTTAAGAGGTAGCGCAGGTCTTTGGTTTTCCTTTTAAAGACCATTTCCTGAATTCATGGGTTTCTAATTGTGTATGTGACCAGGATAATGGATTTCAGTGAAAATTAAATTTATATTTTTAAAAAGACATTTATTGATTATTTGGAAATGTATTTTACTTGTTAAGTCTCCTCTCTCCTTCCAAACAGGCAGCATCTATTAGGTTGAACACATGTAATTGCCAATATTTGACAGTTTCGACCTCAAAAAGGCAATTTCAAATGGTTCAGTTGAAAATACACTGGATTTTAATTCACTACTTTAACAAATATTTATTACGTTTCTATGGAGGCACTGTGCCATGTGAAGTTACAAGGATGAACAAATCAGTCATGTATTCTTGTCTTCACAAAGCTTAGAGTCTAGAGGGGGCAGTAGACAGTTAAACCATAGCTTTGTAAGGGAATAACACTCACTGTACCAGTTTAGAGCAAGGGGACCAAATCCAATCTAAAGAGGCCAGAAAAACCTTCTCAGGGAAATGACAGCCAAGGTGAACTTGAAGGGTGAGTTAGAAGAGTGGATGGAGAAGAGGTTCCGGGCAAAGGGAACAGCAGCATGAGGATATGGAGGTAAGAACAAGATAGGGCAGGGTGTGTGCAGAGAAACTGGGAGAAAGGTTTTGTCTAGAGATGATGCTGGGAAGGAAGAAAGACAACATAGCAGAGAGAAGAATCTATCAATTCTGTAGTTAAAAAATTGATATCTTTAATAAGAAACTCCTTGGCAGCAAGTGAGGTGATCATGATGGTGCTGCACCCAAAGGACCACCTGGCTGCTCTATGATGAATAGGCTGGAATCTGGGAAATTGCTCAGGAGGCTGTTCTTAGAATTCAGGCAATAACAGATGGTGGCCTATACTGGGTTGCTGAACATGGGGATCAAGACCCTGAGACCCTGAGAGCTGTTTAGGAGGCAAATTGGCAGGGGCTGGTAAGTAGGGGGGAGGGGTGGCTGAGAGGTGGGAGGGAGGATTGCTCCCTCCCTATGAATGTATGCCTGCTTCTAAGACAAGGGAGTTTTCACAGCCACACCATCCATTTCACTTTAGTGACCCACTGGGCTGTGGTATCACAGTTGGCCAGCAGGTCTCCTCTCTGACATCTTCAGAATTCTAGCTTAACAGCATGGACGGGACTGGAAGAGATTATTATGCTGAGTGAAATAAGTCAAGCAGAGAGAGTCAATTATCATATGGTTTCACTTATTTGTGGAGCATAACAAATAGCATGGAGGACATGGGGAGTTAGAGAGGAGAAGGGAGTTGGGGGAAATTGGAAGGGGAGGTGAACCATGAGAGACTATGGACTCTGAAAAACAATCTGAGGATTTTGAAGGGGTGGGGGGTGGGAGTTTGGGGTACTAGGTGGTGGGTATTATAAAGGGCACGAATTGCATGGAGCACTGGGTGTGGTGAAAAATAATGAATACTGTTATGCTGAAAATAAAAAATAAATTAAAAAAAAAAAAAAAAAAAAAAAAAAAGAATTCTAGCTTAAAAAGTCTCCAAGATTCCCGGCTATATAATTGTTATTAAGTTTTTAGTATTAGCATTTCAAAATGGAGTTTATTTGATATTGAGAAATACTAGTAAAGTTTTTTTTTTTTTTAATTACTTAAAACTGAGGATACAAATTTCAGTTTATAGTTCAGTCCTGTTGACATGGTAAGACTTTGCTAGATTTAACTCAATTTTGTTTTGCTTAGGCGGTGCCTGGACTTCATTCAGTAAAGACAGGCAAAAGGTAGAGCTGATTGTTGGAAGACTAATCCTTCAAAAAAAAAATTCTGGATTTTTCTTTCACAGACATCAACTCAACTGTATTATGGCTTTTAAGAAGGATCTTTCCCCTAGATTGGGAGGAAATCTGAACAGAACATTTACTTATCAAGTGCCTATTTTTTTTAAGACTTAATTTAGTTCTCACACCAACAGTTTGTGGCAGATCCTCTTATTCCCACTTTATAGATGAAAAAATCTGGTGCAAGGGAGATTAATTGACATGCCCAAGGTCATATAGCTGCCAAATAACTGAACTGAGACTTTGTTTCAAAACATACTTTCCTGAGGCACCCGAGTGGCTCAGTTGGTTGAGCATCTGATGCTTGGTTTCGACTCAGGTCATAATCTCAGGACCGTGAGACTGAGCTTCACTTTGGGCTCCCTGGCAGTGGGCAGTCTGCTTGAGATTCTCTCTCTCTCCCCCTCTCCTTCTGCTCCTCTCTTGCAAATAAATAAATCAATCTTTAAAAAAAAAATTCTTTCCCTTTCTTTATTGAGTTGTCTCTGCTACTTTTCCCATAGCATGTCATCATGAACAGATAGATACATGATGAAAAAGAAGCACTTTGATGTCCAAAACAGATTTTGGAAAAAGATTTTCTAACACATTCATTTACTCAGTTATGGCAGCCATCTTATTCAAGTAAGGTTGGTAGATTTGTGTTGATAATGCCCTTGATAAATGAGTTGAAAAAAGGATACTAGTCCAACTTAAGACATTTTGAAGTGGTTATTTGCATGCTTTAATTGATGAAAGCTGACCATTAGTATAAGATTCTTTTTAGAAACTCATTCGCAGGGGAGATGGAATCTCATCAATCCAGCTTTCAGACAATGGTAATTTGGCCAAAGAGATAAAGGAGTAATACCTACATCCATAACAGAGCTGCTTATAGGGCGACTGAATGGACGCTTTGAGGGGGATATCTGCTATGTTATCATTGTTGTGGCAAAGATGATCATTTGAAGGCTGTCTGCAAGGAGAACCCATCCAAAAGTAATTCAGAAGCTATCATGTGATAGCAAGGGAAAAAAAAAGTATTGGAGTAATTTGGGCCTCCTGAACAAAGAGGATGGGACACGGTCAGCCAGGGACCTGATAATGGTCATCAAGTCCAGAGGATCAAGAAAAGATGATGTAGTAATATTAAGTAAGACAGGAGAGGTTTTAAGAGAAAAAGTTTTATTAGAAATGAAGAGGGTTGCCACATAATGATAAAGTTTCAATTCACCATGGAGATATGAAATTCTAATCTGGTATACACTAAGAACACACCTAAAACAGATAAAACAAGCAAAAATTGACAAAGATGTAAAAAAAACAAGAAGTGGAGCTGCCAAATATATCTGATGATTGAGTGGGAGATTTTAACCAATATCAATAATTAACAAATTGAGCAGATTAAAAAAAATACAGAAAATTTCAATAACACTGTTAGCAATCATTTTTTAAAAATATTTTATTTATTTATTTGACACAGAGAGAGAAAGCACAAGCAGGGGGAGCAGCAGAGGGAGAGAGAGAGAAGCAGCCTTTCTGCCCAGTGGGAGCCCAATGTGGGTCTCCATCCCATGACCCTGGGATCATGACCTGAGCCAAAGGCAGATGCTTAACGAGCTGAGCCACTCAGGTGCCCCCACAATTGGCAATCTTGATCCAATGGACAAAGAATACTGTACCCACAATATTAAAAAATTTAAAGATATTTCTAAAAACTTTATGGATTAAAAAAGAAATCATATTTAAAAAACAAATACTAAACACTAAACAATAATATAAAGCAAATAATTTGAAAGATGAAGCTAATATACTTGAGATAAATATAGTCATATATGCATACATGAGAAAAAGAAAGGCTAAAAATGAAAAAAACAAAGCATTCAACTTAAGACTTTAGAAAAACAGTAGCAAAATGAGCTCCTTCAAAGAGTTGTGAGAAAAAGAGAAAGATATATATTAATGAAACAGAAAACAGAGATACCATAGAAAAATACCAAAAGAGACAAAAGGTATATTTTTGTAAAGATTAATAAAAGTGACAAACCTCTGGGAAGAGTAATTAAAAAGGGAAAGAAGGCACAAACAGAAATTGTTTGGAATAAAAAAAGAACATCACCATGGATGATGTAGAGATTAAAAAGAAAATTTAGGAATATAATAAATAACATTTTGCCTATGTATATGTTAGCCAAAATGGACACATTTTTGAAAAGTACTAATTCCCAACAGTCTTATGAAAAGGTAGAAATCTTCACTTAAAGGAAACATCATGTCAGATGGCTTTCCTTTGCCAGGACTTGCCGTTCTATGGAACATTCAAGTTGAACATTACTAATGGTGTCCAGAGTTTTCCTGGACAGAAAAAGGGAATAGTTTTAACTCATTTTATGAAGCTTGTATCTCTTATTGCCTTTGAAGAAAGCCATCTTGGGGTTCTTGGGGGCCCATACAGCTGGGGATGGCTGAGATGGTGTTGCAGAGGTAGTGCTTTGCCCACCAAGAGAGCACCCTGGGTGCTTTGAGTGTCAACAGATCCAAGGATCTGAAGCTGTTTGCTGCTGTAAGGGGAATGTCAGCAAGACCTAGAATACAAGGAGTTGCTTCTCTCGGCTTGCCTTACAATCTCTCATGAGTACCTCTTGCTGGTGAAATCTAACAAGAAGCTGCTCTCTGGCACATACTGGGTAACAAATCAGAGCTCAACTGATACCAAAATATTGAGATTATTCCTTGCATATTCTCAGATCACAATGCTTTGAAACTGGAGCTCAACCACAAGAAAAAGTTCAGAAGGAATTCAAACACTTGGAAGCTAAAGACCACTTTGCTTAAGAATGCTTGGATCAACCAGGAAATCAAAGAAGAACTTAAACAATTCATGGAAACCAATGAGAATGAACACACTTCTGTCCAAAACCCTATGGGATACAGCAAAGGCAGTCCTAAGGGGGAAATACATAGCCATCTAAGCTTCACTCAAAAAAAATTGAAAAATCAAGAATACACCATCTCTTTTTACACCTTAAGGAACTAGGTAATCAACAAGAAATTAAGTCAACTCCACACACAAGAAGGGAAATAATCAAGATTAGAACAGAGATCACTGAGATAGAAACTAGAGATACAGAAGAACACATCAACAAAACTAGAGCTAGGTTTTTGAAAGAATCAATAAGATTGATAAACCATTGGCCAAACTAATCCAAAAGAAAAGAAAGAGGATCCAAATTAATAAAATTATGAATGAAAAAGGAGAGATCATGACTAACACCAAGGAAATAGAAACAATCATCAGAAATTATTATCAACAGTTATATGCCAATAAGTTAAGCAACCTAGATGAAATGGATGCATTCCTGGAAAAATATAAACTTCCAAAACTGAACCAGGAAGAAACTGACAACCTGAATAGACCAATATCTAGTAACGAGATTGAAGCAGTGATCAGAAACCTCCCAAAAAACAACAGCCCAGGACCTGATGGATTCCCTGGGAAATTCTACCAAACATTCAAAGAAGAAATAATATCTATTCTCCTGAAGCTGTTTCAAAAAATTAAAGCAGAAGGAAAACTTCCAGACTCTTTCTATGAAGCCAGCATTACCCTGATCCCCAAACCAGGCAAACACCCCACCAAAAATGCAAATTTCAGACCAATATCCCTGATGATTATGGATGCTAAGGTTTTCCACAAGATGCTAACTAATGGGTTCCAGCAGTACATTGAAAAGATTATCCACCATGACCAGGTGGGATTTATCCCTGGGTTGCAAGGGTGGTTCAACATTTGCAAATCAATCAATGTGATAGAACAAATCAATAAAAGATGAGAGAAGAACCACATGGTCCTCTCAATTGATGCAGAAAAAGCATTTGACAAGATACAGTATCCATTCCTGATTAAAATGCTTCAAAGTGTAGGGATAGAGGGAATATTCCTCAACTTCATTAAATCTATCTATGAAAAACCCACAGTGAATATCATCCTCAATGGGGAAAACCTGACAGCCTTCCCTTTGAGATCAGGAAGACGACAAGGATGCCCACTCTCACCGCTCTTGTTCAACATAGTATTAGAAGTCCTAGCAATAGCAATCAGATAACAAAGAGAAATAAAATGTATTCAAAGTGGCAAAGAAGAAGGCAAACTCTTTCTCTTTACAGATGACATGATTCTTTATATGGAAAACCCAAAAGATTCCATCCCCAAACTACTAGAACTCACACAGCCATTCAGTAATGTGCCAGGATACAGAATCAATATACAGAAATCAGTTGCTTTCTTATACACTAACAATGAAACTATAGAAAGGGATATTAGAGAATTGATTCCATTTACTACAGCACCAAGAACTGTAAGATTCCTGGGCATAAACCTAACCAAAGAGGTAAATGATCTGTACTCAAGGAACTAGAGAACACTTATGAAAGAAATTGAAGAAGGCACAAAAAGATGGAAGAGCATTCCATGCTCATGGATCAGAAGAATAAACATTGTTAAAATGTCTATACTACCTAGAGCAAACTATAGTTTCAATGCCACCCCAATCAAAATTCCACTGGCATTTTTCAAAGAGCTGGAGCAAACAATCCTAAAGTTTGTATGGAATCAGAAGAGACCCTGAATTGCTAAGGAAATGTTGAGAAAGAAAAACAAAACTGGGGGCATCATGTTTCCTGATTTCAAGCTTTACTACAACGCTGTGATCACTAAGAAAGCATGGTACTGGCCCAAAAACAGACACATAGACCAGTGGAACAGAGTAGAGAGCCCAGATATGGACCCTCAACTCTATGGGCAAATAATCTTCAACAAAGCAGGAAAAAAATATACAGTGGAAAAAAGACAGTCTCTTCAGTAAATGGTGCTGGGAAAATTGGACAGCTATGTGTAGAAGAATGAAACTTGACCATTCTCTTACACCATACACAAAGATAAACTCGAAATGGATAAAAGATCTCAACATGAGGCAGGAATCCATCAGAATTTTAGAGAACATAGGCAGTAACCTCTTCGAGACTAGCCACAGCAATTTCTTTCAAGATATGTCTCCAAAGGCAAAGACAATAAAAGCGAAAATGAACTTTTGGGACTTCATCAAGATCAAAAGCTTCTGCACAGTAAAGGAAACAGTCAACAAAACAAAGAGGCAACCCACAGTATGGGAGAAGATATTTGTAAATGACAGTACAGACAAAGGGTTGATATCCAGGATCTATAAAGAACTCCTAAAACTCAACACACACAAAACAGATAATCACATCAAAAAATGGGCAGAAAACATGAACAGACACTTCTCCAAAGAAGACATACAAATGGCTAACAGACACATGAAAAAATGTTCATCATTACTATCCATCAGTTAAATTCAAATCAAAACCACATTGAGATACCACCTTACACTGGTTAGAATGGCCAAAATTAACAAGACAGGAAACAATGTGTGTTGGAGAGGATATGGAGAAAGAGGAACCCTCTTCCACTGTTGGTGGGAATGCAAGTTGGTGCAGCCCAGGGTGGAGGTCCCTTAACAAATTAAAAATAGAGCTTTCCTATGACCCTGTAAATGCACTACTGGGTATTTACCCCAAAGATACAGATGTAGTGAAAAGAAGGGCCATCTGTACCCCAATGTTCATAACAGCAGTGGTAACTGTCGCCAAACTGTGGAAAGAATAAGATGACTTTCAACAGATGAATGGATAAGGAAGATGTGATCCATATATAATATGGAGTATTATGTCTCCTTCAGAAAGGATGAATACCCAACTTTTGTATAAACATGGATGGGACTGGAAGAGATTATGCTGAGTGAAATAAGTTAAGCAGAGAGAGTCAATTATCACACGGTTTCACTTATTTGTGGAGCATAAGAAATAACATGGAGGGCATGGGGAGATGGAGAGGAGAAGGGAGTTAGGGGAAATTGGAAGGGGAGATAAACCATGAGAGACTGTGGACTCTGAAAATCAATCTGAGGTTTTTGGAGGGGGTGGCGGGAGGTTGGGTGAGCCTGGTGGTGGGTATTATGGAGGGCACGTATTGTATGGAGCACTTGGTGTGTGGTGCATAAATAATGAATTCTGGAAAACTGAAAAGAAATTAAAAAAAAAAAAAAAGAAGCTGTTGTCTGGGAAATGCCCTACATTGGCATCACAGAGCAGAGTATGAAGGAGTGGGTCTGAGCTGAGACAAGAGGTGATCAAGAGCACAATGTTGAATGAGGAATTAATAAAAGCATTCTGTATAGAAGAAAAGAGGGTATGCCATCACCACGTTTGTTCAATGTACTCAATATCTTATCTGGTGTAACAGGCCAAGAAAAAGAAATAAGAAATACAAAAACTTGAAAGGATATAGGATGATTATATTTACTTTCAAATTATATGATTGTTTAACCCCCATGAATCTATAGACCAATCGTTAGATTTAATAATAGAATCACAAAGTCGTGGGATATAAAATTACACAAAAATCAAATGCATATCTGGGCATCAATAGCCAACAGTTAAAAAACAATTTTAGCATGCAACATTTATAATAACAAAAGTTAACAAAGTAAAAGGTACCTAGATATAAATCTCACTAAAGGTATGTGGGACATTTTAGTCATAAAATCATAAAACTTTATTAAAGACATAAAAATGAAGTCATATCACTTATTTATTTACTTATTTTTAAAAGAGTTTATTTATTTATTTGAGAGAGAAAGTGAGAGTGAGCATGGGTCAGGTAGGGGCAGAGGGAGAGAGAGAAGCAGATTCTTTCCTGAGCAGGGAGCTCCACACGAGGCTTGATCCCAGAACCTTGGGATCATGATCTGAGCTGATGCAAAAACCAGCTGAGCAACCAGACACCCAAAGTCATATCATTTTCAAGAACAGAAAGACTCAGTATCATTAAGATGTAACTTGTTCCTAAACTGGTCAACAGATTCAATACAACTGCAGTAAAAAACAAAAAACAAACAAAAAAAAAACCTAAAAAAAAGCTTTTGTGAACCTTGAAACATTTACTCTAAAATTTAAACTGAGAAGCAAAGAGCCAAGAATGGTCAACACATACCTGAACAATGGGATGGTGAATTGACCCTACTATAAAACTTACTGTGCACCATATCGTATTCAGATGCTATGGCATTGGTAATGGGCAGACAAATAGGTCAATACAACAGAAAAGAGATTCCAGAAACAGACCCATGTACTTATTGAAGGATATAATAGAAATGATGTATTTCAGAGCAGTGGTGGAGAATGGAATACTCAATAGAAAGTTCTAGGAAAATTGGCTCTCTTTAAGAGAAAAAAGTGGGTTACTACTCATACCACACATGAAAATCAATTCTAGAAGGGTTGAGGACTTACATACTTAAGGTGAAAGTTTAAAACTTTTAGAAGAAAATATTGGAGAATATCTTTATGCCCTCAGGGTTGGAAGGCTTTTAAGACAAGATAGGAAGAGCATGTATCATAATAGAAAAGACCAGTAAGTTCAACTACATTAAAAATAACTTCTGTTCATCAAAAGGCACAGAAATTAACATGAAAAAATAAGCTATAACCTGAAAGAAGATAATTTCAATTTTATATAATTGACAGAGGCTTAACTTCTGGAATGCACACAGATATCCTAAAATCAGTAATAAGAAGACAAACATATGACCCAGCTCGTTCAGAGGTTCTGAGAGTGGTAGGCCCCACACATAAGTACTACTGCAGACACTTAGGCTTTTGAGTAGAGCTCTGCCATCCTCTCCAGATAATCGTTCCCTTAGAGAAACACTTTCTAGCAGCTAGAGGACCATAACAGATACTGAACATTGACCATAGGCCACAGAGTTCCATGTGACCCGAGATGCCCAATATGAGCACGGTGAGGAAAAGTCCACACTTCTGCCATTTCTGTTACTTTTTCTTAGAAAGCATGGTCCTATGGGCTCCCCCACTGCCTTCCTTCATGGCAGCAAAGGTAGAGGCCTCTGTATCTTTCCCCAGCCTTTGTGGGCATGGAGAAGCAGGATGTGGTGGCCAGACAGCATCAGAGATACTATGTTTCTTGAATCCAGCCATTGAAATGGTGGCTACACAATTCCCTATTTCCTGATTGTGGCAGCTGTGGCTCCTTTGGTTGTGTTGTTCTGGTCTTTGTTCCTGGAGGCTTAGTGCATTAATTCAGGTTGGCTGGGAAGCAGGAGTTGGAATAAGATGTGCAAGAGATTGATTGGGGGAAACTCTTGTGAAGAAGCAAGAGTGAGGCCGTAGGAATGGGTAGGGAGAGCTTCAGACCTGGTGACGTTCTGAGATCTAGATGGAAGGAGAGAGGAAAGGGTAGGAAAAATTTTAGACTATAGCATAGCTTTGAGGAAGTCTTGGCCAGGCTGATGGGGTGTCCTGGAGCAAAGACTGCTCATCAGAGGTACCCAGCACTGGGTGGGAATAGCATGATCTAGAATACCTGCTGAGCTTAGTCAGAGGCTGGGAGGAGACTGCGGGATGTGTGGCCTTGTCTGTGGACCTTGAAAGTGGCCCCTGGAGGACGATGGCTCACTAGACTTCTCCGAGCAGGTTCTTTCTCATAAAGAGATCTGAGCGGCAAACTTTCATCGCTGCCTTGCTCAGCATGGAAGTTTCTCCTCCTGACTTTCCAATGTTTGTTTTTATATAGAGCATCTAAATTCTGCTTTAAATCACTCTCTGCTTAAACTGCTGATATGGATTCTGTTATCTGTGGTTTTACCTTGACCAATACAACCCCCAAGATAGTAGAGTATCTGGGATATGGTAGATAAACATTACATATTTCTTGAATGAATGAAAATTTAAGTGGTTATTTTAAGAGTGGCAGATTTAATATGTAATTGCTGATTGTCTGCATTGTTGCCAAAAATCCTTTCAGAAAATGTAATTGACTCATCGAATCAGGTTAAGGGGCTGATGTGAGGGCATAAGGGTGGGCAGCAAAAGGAAATGTGGCCGCCCCATTCATCAACCTTGTGATGCTGTGTTGAGGCAGCAGGAGAGGTCATGGTCCAGGGATTCCAGGCTTTGGCTGGCAGGGCATGGAAGTTACTCCTGGGTGCAGAGAATCAGCTGCAGCTTAAATTCCACACAGGAGCTGACAAAAGGAAAAATATACCGGAGAGAGAGGTGGGTAGCAGAGACTGATATCCGGGTTTATATGCAAACTCCATATGATCCCATATATATATAGCTTTTCCTCCGAGATGTAAAAAAAACCAGCCATAGGAGCCAAGTTCTTTTTTCTCTCTCTTGCTGGCATCCCAAGGGAGCTTCAGTTCTTTATTATAGCTTAACAGCTCCCTTAAATGGAAGGATTAAGGCAATCTCCCCAATTCAGTGTACCCTTGGGAAAGGGTGGTATGTTTATAAAATCTCAGCTCTTTCCTGAGAAGTAGGTTTATCAAACTTTGAACTCTACCTTGCAATGCCCAAAGGGCATTTCTGAAAGAGGTAGATGTCAAGGAAGTTTTGCTGAAAAGTTCTTCAGCAAAGGGAAAGCACACATAAAATGTTGAGACCTCTAAAACTAAAATTTAGTCAACACTTCCTTAACAAATACTCACCTTTTTGCTGAGAAGGACTGGAGGAAACTTAAATGGGAGGGTGATTTGTCCCGACAATGAACACTTAAGAGCCAGAGAAGTAACTGAAGTTTCTCCTCAGCTATATATCAGGCTAATGGAGCAGAGTGTTTTCTAGTGGGACATTCTTCACTTCTGCATCTGGAACCTTTCCCCTACCCTGACCTGATGAAAGAAACCAGTTTAGCACTTAGCTTCGCCAGACACGTTTCATATTTCAAGTGAAGACACACATACTCTTCCTTGAGAAGGACAAATTTAAATCAGTGTCTAATTCTTAACCTTCTTTCTTTTCTTTTCCTCCTGGTGACCTGGTGCCCTTGTGCTTCATTAGTTCATTATTGTGTCTAAGTAGAGCAACTGGGGACTGTATCCTCCGTACAGAAACACATAAACATTTGAGGAAATGCCATTAACATAATCCAAGACAAGAATTCTTTCTCTCTCTCTCTCTATCTGGACTTTGAATTAGTTACTTATTTATTTAAAGTGAATAACTCTTTCATACAAGGTATCCAGTGAGTGTTAACATTTTCAAAGAACTCTTAAGTGCTACAGGATTTTTTGGTTTGTCTCATGGTTTGTTCCAATGAGGATCTAAATAAGGTCTACGCTGAGATTTGTTGTTATGCATTTTCGCCCCTTTCTATCTAGAGATTCTCACACAGCCCTCTGGGCCTCTTTCTGTTTCTGTGTCTCCCTTCACAATTTATTTGTTGAAGAAATGAGATCATTTGTTCTGTAGTTTCCCATGGTCTGTATCTTTCTGATTATACGCCTGTGATGTCTCTTAACCTGTTCCTCTGCTCGGTGGGTTTCCTGTAAGTTAGCTGATGAATGGAGGTTTGACCACATTCACCTCTGCCTTTTGCCAAGACTCCCTCACGGATGGAGCTGTTTCCATCAGGAGGTGCATAGTATCGAGTTGTTTCTCTTTTTGTGATGGTAGACCACTGGCTAGATTCATTAATTTATAAAACCTGTAAACCCTGACTTTTATTTCAAAATAATTATAAACTCATTGGAAGTTGTAAAAATAGTACAGAGAGTCACACGTACCCATCATCCCACATCCCCCAGATAAATAACGTTCTATACAACCCTAGTTCAATTCCAAAACCAGGACAATGACATCAGAACAATAATAAAGTACTTTGAATGTGCTCTGGTAAGCACATTTTTCTTTTAAAAATACTGTTCGTGATTTGGCTAATCATATGTGAGTTTCATAATTTTGTTCTACCTCAAAATAAAGATTTTTCTCTGAAAGTTAATTTATGAACCTAGGTTAAAAATACATTAAAGCTAGCTTTGTTTTGGGCTGAAGATAGCATTGGCACTGTCTGATCCTGTTCCGGGAGATTTATTTGTAATTCAATGGTATAAATTTGGATTCTGGGTGTCCAGGAAAAAAATGCCAAAGGCCTGCTTTTTTTTTACTGTTGTTGTTAGATGTGAGAGAAGCAGACGTTTAGAGGTGAGGTCACCTTTCTTTCCCTTGAAATTCAGGGACTGCATTTATATAACGTCTTCATGGAAAAATAGCATATCTCACAGTTAACAGGATGACAGAAGTGTTTTTAGTACTTTCTAATTTACAAAGTACTTTCTTGAAATAAAGGTACACTCCAGCAGGGTGTCTGAGCTTAAGAGTTGGTGGAGGGCATATCTTGCTTGGAATATGGATCCTTTCTTTTGTGATGACAGAAGAAAACTTGGCGATTTCAGCACCTTAAAAGTGCTGCTTGTAGTCGTTTAAACACCACTACTTTTTGGGACATGTCTGAGGACTTTCTCTTATCTAACTTTGAAAGTTGAAATTATTTATAACTTGCAAAGGCCAGGAGATATTTTGGAAGTCATTTGAGCTACCCTCTCATGTTATAGATGAAGGAATGAGGCCCAGGGAGGTGAAGGAATTCCCTCGAGTTCACGCAGCTAGTCATTGGCTGGACCCACAATGTCACACCTCTGACGAACCAGGACTTGGGGCACGTACAGAGACTGGGCCACGCAGGGTAGCTTCAAGCACCTGCAAGGACGCTCGGAGTTACCTGAAGGCTGAGGCCATGATCTCCTGTTCACTGTTGTGTCTTTGGTGCTACCACAGAATCTGGTCCAGAGAAGAAACTTGGGGCATCCATGAGTCATTTAATGTGACCATGATAGGATTTGTATGGGGAGTGATGAGGGATGAGGCAGAGAAGGCACACTTTGCACACTGCATTATGAAAATTTGGACTCTGTGTTGGTGGGCTACATCCCGGAGGAATTTTAATTGAACATAATCAAATGACCATTTTGGAAACATCATTTGGCAGCAGTAGAAAGACAGCTAGGGGCTGATGAGGCTGAAACAGAGATGGGGCACTGAGCGATTCTGCGGTCAGGCAGGGTGAGGATGGGACTTAAGGAAATGACAAGGACATGGAGTTTACAGGGCTTCATTTGGGAGATGCTCTGCGGGTAGGACGGTCAGTGACTCCCTGTAGGGGGAGGATGGAGGGCTTGAAGACCGGTTTCCTGGAGTGGTAAAGTGGTTGATGGTGTTTCACTTGCTAAGATTAGGAAGGCAGCTTGCTGGGGAAAGATAAGATGAACTCTGGAGAGGATAGACTCAGGTCTGGAGCCCAGCAGGGAAGTGCCAGCCCCTCAGGCATGAGACAGTCTAGTGGCAGTTCACTGATTTAACTTAATGCTTTAAAAAAGCATTTTTGTCTACAAAACAGACCTCAGTGAGTCTCAGGCATCATCAACATGAGACTGTTTGCTGTTCCCTTGCAGCAATGACTAAGAGAAAAGTGCTTCTGATGGTTTCCAAAACCTAAACCACAACATCCATCTCTCCTTATGCTTTGTCCACACATGTTTGGAAGGTAGGCTGGACCCCCAGGGGCAACACCTCTGCATTGCACACACCACTGAGCAAATCCACAGTGTGGGTTAGGGGGCAGTTAGCAACCACTGGTTGCTACCCAAGTAGTCTCTCTCGGTGCTCATGGCCTCCCTTCCCAACCCCTTCACTCTCCCCGGAGCAGCTCAGCCAAGTATTTTCTCCAGCCTTGTGTAATATTTTCCCTGAGAGGAATTCTGGCAAATAAATTTTCTTTGTCTCATTACATTTTAATGCTTTTCAAGCTGGTTGCTCGTTTGATTGAAGTCATCTAGTTTTGTTTCTGTACCTCTTTGTAGGGAAGAAGTGCAACTTACTTTTTTTTTTTTTTTTTGGAACTCAGTTCCTCAGTTTTGTTCTTAGTGCAGTTCTTAATAAATGGAATTGAAAAGTATTTTATACTTTCAAGTTTATAAATTTCTTTTTATAAAATGAAGTTTCCATAAGAATGAATATAAAAACTTCTATAAGAGAAATAAGTGCCTTGCTCTTTCTTATTTGGTTCATTCAGAAATTTTTCTTACATTAATGAGAGTGCTTAGAATACTTTATATAAAAACAATTTTGAATTTAAGATATAATCTACTTTTTTCAGTGATCTTTTTATTTGGGTTTTGTAATGTCTTTGATTTTTACATATGGTTTTTAAAGTGAAGAATATTTGCATTTCAAGCAGGTTGAATTGCAAGGATGAGTGGAAGAGAATGCATTTTAAAAACAATTCAAAAGAATGGCAGAGCAGAGGGATGAAAAGACTCTGAGTCCTTGGTGACCAGGTAAAACAGCTGAACCAACATGTGCACTGGTTTTATCTAGATTTTTGTTATGTGATAGAAGTGAGCCCCTATTTATTTACTACTGCAGTTGAAAACATTTCAAAATGATAAAATGCAGTTGTGTTCTAATTTAGCTATTTCTTTATTGACGGGCATTGAGATTGCTTCCAATTTTCCATTTTTACAGATAATGCTACAATGAACATTTTATATACAACTTGGCCAAATGTATGTGCATTTCGATCAGGTAGATTGCTAGATATGGAATTGTTGGGTGGAAAGATATTTACATTTAAAATTTTGACAGATAATATCAAATCTCCCTCCATAAGACTTTGTGAGTTCATTCTCCATTCCCTTACTAATCCTGATATTATCACATTGAAAAAATGGTTTCAATCTTATGGATGAAATATAGTTCTGTTTCATTTGTATTGTTATGGTTAGTGAAGTTGAATGGCTCCTCATGTATTTATTGGCCATTTGTATTTCTTAATGTGCGATCTGCATGTTCATATCCTTTGCTCATTTTCTATTGTGTTTCTTTTTCTCTTAGTAATTGCTAGGAGATCATTTTTTTGTATACTTTTAATCTTTTGTTCTACATGTGCGATAAATACTTTTTTGTCATTTGTCTTTTCTTTGTGAATTAAATGTTACAGAAATACAAGAGACTTTATATGAAATATGTTTAAACTCTAAAGAATAACAGCACAATAGATTCCTGGGAATTCAGGACCCAGTGAAAGAACTTGTATTTTCTCATTACTTTTGAAGTCCCTGTGTGTCCTCTTCTCTCCACTTGGAGGATAACCACAGGGGCGCCTGGGTGGCTCAGTGGGTTAAGGCTCTGCCTTCAGCTCAGGTCATGATCTCGGGGTCCTAGGATCGAGCCCCGCATCAGGGTCTCTGCTCAGTGGGGAGCCTGCTTCCCCCCTCTCTCTGCCTGCCTCTCTGCCTACTTGTGATCTCTCTCTCTGTCAAATAAACAAATAAAATCTTTTAAAAAAAATGAAGGATAACCACAATCCTGAATCTAGAATTTATTATTTCCTTGTTTTTCTTTATAGTTTTACTATATACATTTGTGTCCACAAATAATATATTATTTAGTTTACATGTTTTTGACCTTTGTGTGAATGGAATAATATAAGTATTCTTTGGTGACTTCTTTCATTCAACATGTTTCTAAGATTCATTCAACTTTGTTGCATGTGGCTGTATTCACGGTGGCAAAGGATTCCATTCTGTAAAATAGTGTAATTTACTTATCCTTTCACCTGTTGATGGACATTTGAGCTGGTTGTAGTTCTCCCACACTGGGCAAATGGTAGTGCTCTGGATGTTCTGCCACATGTTACTTGTTTCTCATGAGCCTGGGTTTCTCTAGTTTGTCTAGGAATGGAATTGATGTATCTCTCTAGATAACACCAACGTGATTTTTACCAATTTACAATCCTACCAGTAGATGTAAATGTTTCTGTTATTCCACATCCTCGCCAACACTTGATAATGTGATTTTTTTCCCTAAAGATTTTATTTATTTATTAAAGAGAGAGAGTGGGAGAGCATGTGTGGGGTGGGGAGGAATAGTGCAGAAGGAGAGGGACAAACAGACTCTCTGCTGAGCCAGCAGCTAGAGGCAGGGCTCAGTCCCAGGACCGTGAAACGGTGACCTGAGCTGAAAGCAGATGCTTAACTGACTGAGCCACTCAGGTGCCACGATAATGTGATTTTTAAACTTTTGCAAATGTGGCATGAATGGAGTGATATCATATTATGGTTTTAATGTACGTTTTCCTAATTACTAAGGAAAGTTGTATCTGCTTAGTGTACATTCATACTTTTTTGTTCATGGAATCCCTGTTCACATCTTTGCCCATTTTTCTATTGGGTTATTTTTCTTATTCTTTGCAGTAGTTCTTTTCAATGGTCTGGATATGAGCATTTTGTACCTGTCAGTTTCCTATTCTGTGCCTTGCACTTCCACTACTTTAATAGTGTTTTCTGGTGAACAGAAGTTCTTAATTTTAATGTAGCCAAATTTATTCATCTTTTACTTTATGGTTAGATATGCGAGGCTCACATATGAGTGTGTGTGTGTGTGTGTGTGTGTGTGTGTATGCTTTGCTTAAGAAATCTGTCCCTACCGTAAGTCTTCTAGATTGTCACCTAAAGTTTTTATGGTTTTGCCTTTTAACATGTAAGTTTTTAATCTGTATAGAATTGAATTACATGTGTGCAGTAAGATTTCTCACCCCCTTTTTAATATGGTTAATTTATGGATATGGTAAGATATGGATAATTGTCCAGCATACCCCATTGGAAGCACAGCTTTCTTCCACTGCTCTGTAATGGCAAGTCTGTCCTAAATCATATTCCAAATATATGGGCTATTTCTGGGCTCTCCTGTTCTAGGGGTGTATTTGTCTATTTCAATGCAAATGTCATAACATATTAGTTAATATAACTTTATATATGTCTTATAAAACAATTTCTCCCACCTAGTTTTTCTTCTTTAGGCACAAGTTAGCCTTTATTGGCTCCTTTATCTCCCATATATATTTTAGAATTAGCTTGTCAAGACTCGTAAGACTTGGTGTGGAGTTTTTTTTTTTTTTTTAATTGAAATGGACTTGAATCTATACATTAACTTGGGAAGAACTGACATCTTTATAATAATGAATCTTGTTATATATTAACATGATGTATGTCTTCATAGTTAATGTCTAATAACAAAGTTATAATTTTTTTTCTCATGAAGATCTTTTCCTATATTTAGTCTTAGGTTCTTCACATTTTTTTTTTTTTTAAGATTTTATTTATTTGACAGACAGAGATCACAGGTAGGCAGAGAGGCAGGCAGAGAGAGAGGAGGAAGCAGGCTCCCCACTGAGCAGGGAGCCCGATGCGGGGCTCGATCCCAGGACCTGAGATCATGACCTGAGCTGAAGGCAGAGGCTTAACCCACTGAGCCACCCAGGCGCCCCAGGTTCTTCACATTTTTAAAAATGCCTTAAGTGGTATCATTTAAAAATGTACACTTTTTAACTCTTGGCTGTTGGTTTAGAAAGACAGTTGATTTTACATTCAGGTCCCAAGTTAAGATTTATTATTAATTTAAAAAACCTACCAGTATATATTTGAAGAGGTTTCTATATCAATATACCATAGGTTAATAAAGTTTCGTTTCTTCCTTTCCAGTACATATTCATATTATTTCTTTTTCTTGCCTTACTAACTTACTTAAGTCTCCTGTCCTATCTCATTTTATCCTTTTTGCTTTTTTTTTTTTTTTTTTTAACATTTGTTTTGTATTTCCATCTCCTTGTCTATCTTTTCCACATTCTGGCTTATTTTTTCAGCATTATAGTCCATTGCATGAATTCTCTTTTCAGTGGGTCTAATCATACAGTAAATTAGTTCATTGCATTTGAAATTCAATTATTATTTTTTTGTTTCTAAGGGTTTTATTTAAAATTTTTTCAAAGTCTGTTTCCTTGGTCACGTGTTCAATCACCCCTTTATTTCTTAAACAAGGTAGACACTTGGATGTTTATTCCAATATTTGAAGTTTATAGGTTAGCTTATATGGTCTGTCCTTTCTATTGGCTCTCATTCATGGTGACTTATGTCCTTCTGTGGTTTGGGATTTTCAACTATAAATTCATATTTCTTAGTATTCTCTTCCTGGAGGTTTTTGAGGCCCATGCTGAAGGTGGGCTCTTTCAGAGAGAATTTGCATTTGATTCTGCTAGGTATCTGGGGCACTACCAACATTTTAGGATAAAATGGGGACCATTTTATCTTAAAGTACTATTTAAGTTTTCTCAGCCCACCAAGTTATCATATATTTGGGCTGCACACTTTTGAGAGAATAAGCTTATGCAAAGAGTTCTTATGCAAAGAATTCTCAAGGAAGATTTTGGCCCCCTCCCTCTAGGGATAACTTTGAAGAATTTTATTGCTGCTTCCTTGGGCTGGGACTGTCTGATTTCTAGTGCAGCCTGATAGTTACTATTAGCCTTTTGTGGTTCCAGCTTTAAGAAGGGAGGGGTCTCCTGCTAGACATCTCACTTGAGATGGTCCCATATGACTTTAAGGCCAGACAATGAAGTTCAGGGACTCTGGGGTTTGGCAAATGCCCTTGGAGTAAATGTCAGTTTTGGGGCTATGCTTCCCCATGTTTTTTCTTTTTCTTGATTTTTTGGCTTTGACGATTCTTTATTTTCTTGAGCTTGTAAGTGCATCTTTAATATTCCACCCAGAATTACTAATTGCTGTGGGGAAAATATTTTTGGCAGAGGCAAGCAGGGTTAGTTACCCTTATTTTAGTCTGCCTTAGGAGACAAGAATTTCTTCCTTTTGGGCTTGATTTATTTTCCTCGACAACTTGACAAATCTCGGCATAACATCTATACTCCCTCTGAGAAGGTAGATATGATCTTCTCTGAATTATTAACTTTTTTTTTTAATGACTTTTAAATGTCTTGTTTTATTTTATTTTGCAATATGCCTTAGTGGAACTGACCTTACTTGGGGCTATTGCAGAAAGTGTATAAGGCTTCTCTTTGGGCCATTTTTAATATCTAAATATATTATGTTAAATGAAAAATTTCCAGTGAAGCTTATTTATGAATAGAAATCAGTGTTTAGAAATGATAATATATGAAACAAGTCTGGGGGAAATTTCATGCATATTTCTGTGATGGAAAAGAGCACCCTTGCTCATAGTATAGATTACTCCTTTATACTTATCATCTTCCTTAGGATCGATACAGTAGTCTGGGTAGAAAGAGGTAATCCCCCCTTCATTTCCATTTTTGATATAACTAATCTGGAACTTGTTTGCGATCATGGTTAGACTCAACAGGGCCTGAGAAGGAGAGATTTTGAGGCGATTTCAAATGTCTTGAAATATCGTAGGAATAATAAAGTTAGTGGAAGGGCAGAGTTCAACTCTCAGGCCCAGTGATGAGAAATGTTGCTGACACATGGTTACCCCTCGCTTTAAATTTGGTGAGTGGAGATACAGGGAGTTTGGATCTCAGTAGATATTTTGGAAACTTTCTGTTTTTCAGATTTAAAGGCCAAAACTACATAAATTTTTTAAAAAAATATTTTATTTATTTATTTGACAGACAGAGAGAGATCACAAGTAGGCAGAGAGGCAGGCAGAGAGAGAGGGGGAAGCAGGCTCCCCGCTGAGCAGAAAGCCTGATGTGGGGCTTGACCCCAGGACCCTGGGATCATGATCTGAGCTGAAGGCAGAGACTTTAACCCACTGAGTCACCCAGGAACCCCAAAAGTACATAAATTTTACACAACCACATATATTGGGGAAATTTTCTGCATCCAGTATGTTTAAGGATATTATAAATGGTGGGTTAGATCCAAGGCAATTTGCTTAATAGCATCATTATCTATATAAGTCATTGATCTTTCTCCTATAAAGTTACTGTAACTTTTGAATGATAATTATTGAGATTGCTTCAGGTTGTGTATGTGAATGTGTATATTAGATACGTATGCATGGGTAATACTTCGAGTTGGTATCCATTTTGCCTTCCATATAGATTTCTGTCTTTCTTTTTTTTTTTTTTAAAGATTTTATTTATTTTATTTGACAGACAGAGATCACAAGTAGGCAGAGAGGCAGGCAGAGAGAGGGGGAAGCAGGCTCCCCGCTGAGCAGAGAGCCCGATGCGGGGCTCGATCCCAGGACCCTGAGATCATGACCTGAGCCGAAGGCAGAGGCTTTAACCCACTGAGCCACCCAGGCGCCCCTAGATTTCTGTCTTTCTTTTTTTTAAAAGTAGTCTCCATGCGCAGTGTGGAGTCCAACACAGAGTTTGAACTCATGACCCCAAGAACAAGACCTGAGCTGAGATCAAGAGTTGGACACTTAACTGGCTGAGCCACCCAGGTACTCCTATTTTATTTTTTTTTTAATCCTTTAAAAAAAAGATTTATTTATTTTGGAGAGAGAAAAAGAGAGAGAGTGGGGCAGGGAGAGGGGAGGTCCAGAGGGAGAGGGAGCAGACTCTGTGCTGAGATGGGAACCAATGCAGGGCTCAGTCTCACAATGCTGAGATCATGACCTGAGCTGAAACCAAGAGTTGGATTCTTGACTATACCACCCAGGTGGCCCTTTCTTAATTTTTTAAAAAAGATTTTATTTATTTATTTGACGCAGAGAGAGAGAGAGACATCACAAATAGGCAGAGAGACAGGCAGAGAGAGAGAGGAAGCGGGCTCCCTGCTGAGCAGAGAGACTGATGCGGGGCTCAATCCAAGAACCCTGAGATCATGACCTGAGCTGAAGGCAGAGGCTTAACCCACTGGCCACCCAGGCGCCCGGCCCTTTCTTAATCTTGATTACAACCTGGAAGACAGATTGCCTGGAACCATTTTCTATCTACCTTCCTCTGGTTCATTCATTCAAAAAATACTTGCGTGCCTACCATAAGTCTGGAGTTGTGCTATGTGCTTATTAAAATTTATTTAGGTCAGTAAGTACTTATTGCACACTCCATATTTGCTAGATACTACCTGGATGAATAATGCTCTTTGGACCCAAGAAAATCAAGTTAGTTAGAAAAATTTTCATTTTAGGAAAACTCATTTGGTAGTTTTGGATTGACACAAACTATGGATATGGTTTCTTTGACTTGTTGCTTCTGAAAACCACAATTTGTGTAGTTAGGGATGTTCCTTAATCCAGCTGAACTAGGAAAATGGTAATTTTTTCTTTCTTTTTTTAATTTTACCTCTTTCTGAAACAGGCTAGGTTTGGTATCTCTTTTCCATTTAGCATTTAACAAATAATTCATAAGTATGATTTCCAATATACATAAATGACTCATGCCAAAAACAAAAGAATTTTTTCTCATGTCCTCACATTGGGAATGTGGCCGGTGGTGATATTTTCCAAGATCCAATAAGAATTTGATTGGACACAAAGGAACAAGGCCCAGGTACCAAGTAAACATTCCAGGGTATGTGCTTTCGTGAGTGCTGTGAAGTATGTAAACCTGGTGATTCACAGACCTGTACCCCTGGGGATAAAAATATATGTTTATAAAAAATAAAAAATTATATTTAAAAAAAAAATCCCACCAATAAAAAATAACTGTGAGGAAAACTCTTTGAACTATAGAATGTGTAAGTGTGAGTTCTTTTAAAAAAGGATGCAGTTATCCTTCCTTCCTTTTTTTTTTTTTTTTTTTTTTGGTAGAGAGAGAGAGAGGGAGTGTGAGTGAGGGGGAAGAGGGTCCAAGAGAGAGGGAGAGAGAGAATCTAAAGCAGGCATCATGCTCAGAGGGAGCCTGATGTGGGGCTTGATCTCATGACCTTGATATGATGACCTGAACCAAAGTCAAGAGTCAGTTGCTTAAACTGACTGAGCCATCCGGGTGCCCTGGAATGCAGTTTTCTTACTTTCAGAGATACTTAGTAATGTAAATGGAGCAGTACAATCCTGTTGGTTAGAAATTCTAAGGAAATCTGATAGAAGATAGACCTATGATTAGGTCACCACTTATTTGTTAAAAAAAAAAAGATGCTTCCAAATAGTAATAGTAATAGTAATAATTAATAATAATACTAATAATAATAATAATAATAATAATAATAGGGGCGCCTGGGTGGCTCAGTGGGTTAAAGCCTCTGCCTTCGGCTCAGGTCATGATCCCAGGGTCCTGGGATCCAGCCCCACATTGGGCTCTCTGCTCAGCAGGGAGCCTGCTTCCTCCTCTCTCTCTGCCTGCCTCTCCGCCTACTTGTTATCTCTGTCAAATAAATAAATAAAATATTAAAAAATAATAATAATAAATGATGCCATTGGTGTTTATTGTGTGCCAGGAATTTTCTAAGTCTGTTGTTGACTCTAACCATCATAACAATCTGAAATGGAATGTATCCTACTGTGATCTCCATTTCCAGGTGAGAAGATTGAAGCACAGTAAAGGTAAGTCATCTGTCCAGATAAGGCCAATGGTGAGGTACAATTTGAACGCAGGAAGACTGGCATGAGAGTCCATGGTCTTAAGCTTTACTGCCTGGACTTTGCCTTTTAATTACAACACTGTGAACATTCACACTTTCCATTTTATTTTCACAACATTTTTAGTTTATTAATTCACTAGGCACATTTTTTTTAAATAGATTATAAAAATACCACCTGAGACGTTGCTGAATATATTAAAAGTTAAGAATGGTGGAGACCAAATTTACAAATGTTGAGATCGAATTATGTTTATTGATGGTGGTTTACATTCTGAAATCGTTTTATGTATGTATATATCCAAAAAGTACTATGAGAGAGAGAGAGAGCCTCATATACTCATAAATCTCCATATTGAGAAATTGGATAATTCACAGTGATGTCTAATTCTCTTAGGGAATGGATTATTGTCTCCTAGTCTTTGAATGTTCATACTGATATGTAGAGTTGTGTCTCCTCATTAACCCCTTCCATTAGATGGTGGTCTACAATAATGCTTTTGTTGTGCTTCTGTCCTCCCTTGGGAAGAGAAGGATGATGGATCCAGCATCAAGATGGACCTCACTGTATAAGTAAGCAGCCTGACTGCCATGCACATCAGAATCACTTTTATGATCCATAGTGGGAACACAATGGAAATCACAGCTTAGATATCCAATTTATCTTGCTGTGAGTAGAATTGCCTCTGCTACAGATGATAATTAGTTTTGTTCCCTGACACTGTTATAGAAATGTGACCTGGAAAGACTACTTACAATCTACTAAAGCATTTGTCTACCATGAGTTCATACCAGAGAGGCAAAAATGTTAATTTCACTAATATGAAAACACATAAAAAGTCTTTCTGCAAAGAGCAGCCACAAGATAAGGGTACACCTGCTGAGGTAAAGAAGTGAATGCTTCCCTGAAACTTTTAGTGGCTGCTCCATTCTATTAAAGCTGCAAAATTCTGCTGATTCCTGTTTCTCAAAACCACTGGGGTTGCGGCTCACTCACATTATAGATTAAGTGGAAAGTGATGTCAGCCTTTAATGTTACCTTCAATTGTGCCAGAGCCCGTGGCCGAGGCTCATGTCTGGCCTCGGCTCTCCTCTTTGGTTCTAGCATCCTTTTCCTCATTTTCCTCCAACATCACTTGTCAAGTCAGCTCAGTACTTACCCTGTTATACAGAAAAACCTTGAGAAGTCCCTGTGCATTCACTATTAGACTAGGAGGGCCCTTGCTATAGAGTATTCCAGAAATTAAAAACACTGAAATTGGGTAACTTCTCTTTTCACTCATCTGTAGGCAAGCACACATCAAAAGAAAAACCTGTAGTTTAACAGGGGCAGACTCGAACACCTTGCAGCTCAGCTGTACACATGTTTATCAAGCACATATGAGGGGCAAGGTGCTGTCCAGGGAGAGCACAGTACAGTGGAAAGGGCGGGAGATTGGGAATGGAGAATCCGGGATCCACTGTTTTCCTGCTGTGGACTGGGCAAATACTGCTATTTCTGAATTTCAGTTTTCTCATTGGTAGATGTGGGATAATAGCTCTCCTGAACGGTTATCGTGAGAATTAGACATTATGCATGTAGCACATCCTGAGTGCTAAGTGCTGGCTATTACTATTAGACCAGGTAAGATAATAAGGGGGAGGCTTGGTTTCCACCTTAAGGAGCTGGTGCCAGGAGAGAGAAAATACCTGCATAAATACCTATGCTTCAAGTGGAAGGAACAAAGACCATAACGAACCTTCAAAATGCCTTGACAAAAGTGCTATGGAGAGAGCCTGTGGGTTGGGACATTAGCAACAAGCTTCGAGGTGGTCTCTCTGAACCCCCACCCCCCATCTTGCCCCATTCAGTCTACTCTTCATACAACTGCCAATGTGTTCCTTTTAAATTGCAAATTTGATCATGCTTAAGATCGTCCAGTGGTTTCTCATTACCTTTGGAATAAAGTGTTCGCTGGATGAACTCCTATTTAATTCTCTACCTTCGTCTCTTTCCCTCCACCTTTCTCATTCAAACATACACTTTGTGGCTAGCCCTACTAAGCCCTTTTTAGTTCTGTATCAGTCAGGGTTCTCCAGAGAAACAGAACAGAACAGAAAACATAATATATTACTACATATAATAATAAAGTTTTCTTATAAGGACTTGGCTCACATGATCATGGAGGCTGAGAAGATCTACATGGAATAAGCTGGAGATCCAGGAGTGCCAGTGGTGTATTTTCAGTCTGAATCCAAAGGCCTGAGAACTAGGATAGCTGATGGTTTAAGTTCCAGTCTGAGGGCAGAAGGTCAAGGTCCCAGCTCCGTCAGATAGACTCTTGGTCTCCTGACCCCTGGCTCAGCCCCTCCGGTCTCAGCGTACAAGTGTCTCCTTCCAGAGTGGGTTAAGTCTCTGTTGTAGGGTACCCTCCAGTTCCCCCGTTGTTGGATGTTTCTTTGTGAGCTGCAATTTCCTCTTTTCTTGTCTGTCACATAGAGTGCCACTTCAGAGAGAGCCAAGAGATTGCTTTTATTGCTTCCACAATATCTCCTGTGTCTAGTACAGGATCCAGCACATTGAGGTCACCCAATAGTTATTTTTAAATAAATGAATGAATATATTTAGTGGGGGAGGTGACAGTAAGCATGGGTCTTGGAGGAAGGAAGGTCTCAGTAGAAATAGAATACCCCATTGGGAAAAACAACAACAGAGAATACCAAAATATTTACCACGAAAAGGAGACTTCCGACATTTGCAGAGAGATTCTGAAAACCAATGTTCAATTCCTTGTAGTAAAAATAATTATAGTTATCATGGGTAGTCTCCAGAAGGCAAGGCACTTTGTTTTTCATCATATTTGAAGGACCTTTATCTTTTAGCTTTTTATTATTAAAAAATTCCAACACATACAGGTTGAACACTAGTATAAGGAAGCTCCATACACTTACGTTAAACAATTATTGACGTATTACTGTATTTGCTTCGTTTTTCTGGCTGGAGACTTTTAAAGAAAATCCTGGGCAATCTGATAATTTTTGCCCCTAAATATTTCAATATACTTATATATCCTCCAAAATAAGGACATTTTCTTCATAATGACTATGCCACTATAATGATGAACAAAATTAGCAATATTTCCTTAATATCATTTAATACCCAGTTTATATTTGATTTTACCATAAATCCTTTATTGTTTTAAGAATTGGTTTACTAGACTCAGAGTACAAATGAAGTACACACATTTTATTGTTAGGTCTTGAGTTCTTTTTAAGTATCCTTAACTTCTAAGTATTCTTACCCCCTTTTTTACTCATGATATTGAGTTGTTGACAGACCATTTAGTTGTTACAGTGAAAGCCCCTCATTCTGATATGTCTCATTGCTTCTGAGTGATGGCATTTAACCTGTTCTTCTCCCTGTGTTTCCCAAAGACTGGAAGTTAGAGTTAAAGTCTTAAGTTCCAGTTCAACATTTTCTTTCTTTCTTTTTTCCTTCCTTCCTTCTTTCCTTCCTTCCTTCCTTCCTTCCTTCCTTCCTTCATCTTTTAAAGATTTTATTTATTTATTTGACACAGAGAGAGAGAGAGACCACAAGTAGGCAGAGAAGCAGACAGAGGGTGGGGGAAGAGGTTCCCTGTCAAGCAGAGAGCCTGATGCAGGGCTCGATCCTAGGACCCTGAGATCATGACCTAAGCCAAAGGCAGAGGCTTAACCCACTGAGCCCCCCAGACCCCCAGGTTTAACATTCCTAACAAAAATACTTCCAAGGCGGAGTTGGGTACTTGATATTACATCATATCAGGGGGCATATGCTATGCTGTCTTGCAGTTTTAGAGACTCTCAGAGTGGCCATCTGATCCTTTTTTTTTTTTTTTAAATTAATTAATTTATTTTCAGAAAAACAGTATTCATTATTTTTTCACCACACCCAGTGCTCCATGCAATCCGTGTCCTCTATAATCTGATCCTTTTGTCACAAAGTTGCATTTACCCTTTATGTCTCTTAATAATCAGTGGGCTGTTACTTTGGTAACTTGTGAACATCCAGTTATCATTAGCCTTTCATGTAATTGTTTTAGCAACTTTTGATGGTTGCCTGAGTGATGATTTCACGAGGGATTGCAAAATGGTGATTTTCTAAAGCTGTAATTCTTGATACATTTTTAAAGTTAGAATTCCTCCAAAAGAAGAGATTTCTTCAGGTAAAGTTATTTGGTATTTTTGATATTCTGAAATGAAGCCCGTGTTTTTTAAAGACAAATTCTAAATTCATTCTCTTCAATTTTTTTTTTTTTTGGTCTTTTAAAACAGTTTCATCATGGATTTTTATCTATTCAGTGTATTTCAACTAATTGCCATCATTATTCTCTTTGATGCTCAAAATGTCTCATCTTTGGCCAGTGGAGCCCCTGGAAGGGGGTTTCTGTGACCTTTGACAAATCCCTTTAAACTTTGATGGCTTCCTTGCTTTCTAGAGCAGCAAAATGCTCCAAGCTTATCTTGGATATTTCTTGCCCCAGTCCTGGAATCATATTTTTCCTCCAAGAAGTCCTGGTTCCTTTAAGTGTCTTGCAGTATTTGAGTCTCAAATCTGGTCAGTAGGGATGCTCCTTACTGGGCTGTTACTGCTTCCAAGACTTTTTGGTAGGCAATGGCTAGGAAATGTGTGCTAAAAACCCCACGTGAGTTCACTCTGAAATTTCCAAATCAAATTTAACTTTTTAAGGTCTTTACTTAAACAAAAATTCACACATTTGCTTCTTTTCTCTTACAGTGAACATCTTGATTCCAACAGCATACTTTTTTTATAGCAGTATCATACTGCTAAATGGTTAAAAGTAAAAATACTAATATTCCTACTAGCATTTAGTTACTAAATAAAATGTTTTTTGTTCTTGGAATATATCTCATTAAATAAGTATAGCCCAAATACTGTGTTTTAAAGTTATTTGAGTTATTTTTTTTCTGTGTTGCAAATTATCGTTTCAAATGACCTATGCACCACCACTAATGAGTCTTCATTACACTTGAAAATACAAGTTACCTAAGGTTTTCATTCTAATAGTCTTAGGTCCTAGGGAGCGGAGATGATAGAGATTATAGATGCATTCTAAATAAATTAGTTGGAGCAACAACAGCCACCAAAAAAAAATCTGTGGTCATACAACAGATTCTATCTTGAAGAGCCTGGTCAGGGAGTGGTGATCCACAGATGAGGAATATTTCTGCCAATGTGAGTTATTGGGCTTCTTGGTTAATATTAGACTCTGTAAGTCTCTTACTATGCAGCACATTGGATAATACCAGATTTCTTATGACTATTTCCTGTGTCATTTTGGTGTAAGCAGGTTCTGAGCAGAGGGTTAATAATGTGACTGGATTAGAGCCAAAGAAGGCAGTTGTCTTTGTCTAGTGTTGAAAGTGGAAAAAAGGAGATGCTTGGGTGTATCCTCTGAGTATAGCTGAGGTAGGAAGAGTGAGAAAAGTCAGATTAATTCTAGGGAAAAGAAGATGGGAAGAAAGGAAGGAATGATGAGAAGATAAAAATTATAATAGTGCTTCTCTATTATGCCAAACACTGTGCTAGGCAATTTAATTTATTTAAGTAGTTCTCAGAGCTCAAATCACTTCCATACTAACTCTTTAGAGTGAACTGGAGGGTATTTATTAATACTGTGTTAACAAAATGTTTTAGCCTCTTCTTGGGTCTGGTATAACAGTTACCTATTGAGTTAAACATTTTCTTAGACTAGATGGGTACTTGGGTTGAGACTGAGACCAAGTCTCTCATTCAGTGTTTTTTGTAAAGAAATAATTAAGAGTATCAGTATTATAATAATTTTCATTATATTTTTCCAAGTCCTGAGCCTAGGGCCTGGAACATGGTAAGTGCTCAATAAAATGTTTGTTGAATGATTGAATTACCCACTTAATTTTCAAATCCTTCCAACCCCAAGATGGAATGGGGAAATAAAAATATACTCGTGAAAATTTTATACAGTCATACGAATTAGATAAGGAAATATTCTGATTGGAAATGCCATCAAATCTGAAATAAGCATGTACTCTCTACTATAGGAAAAGGAAAATTCACAAAAATCTGCAGCTACCATAAACAGCTTTCAGTGCTAAAAGGAACGTTGGAAATCAGCCAAATCTTCATATTTTGTATTCGAGGAGCCTGAGGATCAGCTATGACTATGACTTGCACAGGGCCACACTCGTGGTTAGGGACAGAGTCAGCTAGACTTAGACTCTAATTCCTCCATCCAGACACATATGCAGACACATGTGCACATATCCTGACATGGTGCTCAGTGCCAAACAGAGGACAGGGAGGAGGAACTGACTTCCATGTTTACTAACCCCACGTAATTACTTTTAGAACCCTGGGAGAAATCAGACCATTTCCTTAGATGAGAATTAAGCCTTTAAGTCATGCATTTCAGAAAACAAATGAGAAAATTCAGCAGATCAAAATAAGCCTGTTTAAACTGAGAATCAGATACAGAACAGTCCCTCAAGAGCCCAGATAGATGCTGCAATATTAGGGGTATTTCTGCAGCAGAATTACATAAAACTATTGGGCTGTCTGGGAGAAAGTTAGTCTTCCATCACACCAAGAGGTTGGGAAGAATGAATGGTTCTATTTTCAATTTCCTTAATTTTCATTATCTGTGTCTGGGATGGACAATCACAACCTTAATTATTTCTGTTGGAGTAAGGGTGGAGGACAAAAGTAATGATGTCACCAGAGGAAGCACACAGAGAGAATTTACCATCCTGGAGATCAGTCAACTGAAAATTTTGCTAGCACATCACTCCTAGGGCGATGAGCTCAGTGGGAGCTGAGAGTAGCAATGAGTTGTGCCAGCTACCCACTGAGGGTGACAGTTTAAAAACAATGAACTGAAAAATGTCATAAATTTGAAATACAATGAACTGCCTGGTGTCAGGTCTTAGAGATTGATGGGACTGGTGCCTAGAGAGCCAGATAGAAGGAGTGTGGAAATTCACACTATTTTAACATTCAAAACGTCCCTTGCAATGATTCATTAAGAGCCATATAGATATAAATGCATATCTATATATATCTCTCTCTCTCTGTGTACATGTACACACACACACACACACACACGCATACATTATTTATATTGTTTTCTATCATGTTTAAAATGCTCAGGAGCTGAAACTTGTTTGGAAATGTTCAGCCAAGCAAAATGGTTCCTTTTGCAATATGCAGTTTGTCTTGGTAGCTCAAACTGCTTTTAACTTTTCTCCATTTCTCCCTATGTAATTAGAGGTGAAGGGCAAGCAGGAGAGAGAGGTTTTACTTACTTTGGTTCTGTCCCAGTGTTATTGCATATGGCCATATGGGCTTTGAACTGCACAACATGGGTTACAATGTAAATGGTCCCCCCATCCCCCAAAGTGGTACAATGCAGCTGCCAGTCTAATGTAGCCATGTGGGGATTTAAGGTTTGAAAATGTATCGGTTAACTATTGCTGCATAATACTCCAAAACTTTGTGGTTTAAAACAAAAACCATTTGTTATATCTTATGGGTTAAAGGACCAGCTGGGTAGTTCTGCTTATTTTGACTAGGGTTTGGCCTGCATCTATGTGGTCAGCTGGTGGGTAGGCTGGTGATTGGTGGGTAGATCTAGGATGATTTTGACAAGGACAGTACATCTGTCATCAGTGTGTTTCTCACATCCCTCCAGCAGGCTAGCTCAGACTTGTTCTTGTGTAAGTGGCAGTTAATATGCCAGTGTTTTTTTCAAGCTCAGTCAAATTTTCTGCTTTCCCATTGGCCAAAGCAAATCTCATGGCCAAGTCCAGAGTCAATGTTTGTGGTTACAGGGAGGTGTGAAACACTGGGACTCTTAACGCAGTGATCTAACAGAGTGAGTTAGGAAACAAAAGGCTCAGAAAGCCAATCATGAATGCCAACAGTTGTTGTTCAAGTCAGTCATGTTTTACTTTGTAATTCCTATCTATACAATTATTTATCTATCCAACATTTATTGAGGAGCCAAGTGGAAAATAAGGCATTTCATCATGAATATTGAAGAATTAATCATTTATCTTGCTTTGTTTAGGAGACTCCACATTAACCTGGACCTCACTTGTTAACTTTGATTTTGCCTTCTGTAGAATTCTCGAATTCTCATCTTCTTGATCTTTATTCTTCAATAACATCTCCACATCCTAGCTTCCAGTAGATTACCTTGATTTTGACTACATTCATTCATGGCACATTTAGAGAGCTCCAAGGATCGTGTGAGGGAGGATGGTTACAGACAATACCGTGCAAATAATAACAATTAAATGCTTATTATTAAGCACTCACTTAGTAAACATTACTATCCTAAGCCCCTTTGCTTCTGTACACTCAACCTCACAACAATGATATTATTCTTATTTTACGATTGAGGAACTGGAAGCACAGAAAGGTCAAATAACTTGCTTGAAATGACAGAACTGGTGGCAGAGCAGGGATTTGAATCCATGTGGGCAGGCACCACTGTACTAGATAAACAAGGAACATCCTTGTCCTCAGGGAATGATAACTGCTTCTTTTTCTGTTCTTTTCATCTGTTACTATGACCTTTCATTGCTTCCAACATTTTCTGCCTTCATCTGTTCATAAGAAAAGTTCCTTGACTTTTCAAGGTTAACCAGTTCTATGATGTTATAATTCCTGTCTCTACTATTTCCCTCCCTTCTGTCCTCAACTCCTGTGAGACTTCGCTCTTTCCATTATCTTGGCTTCTACTTTTATCTTCTATCATTTCATCTTTGCTAGCTCCCAGCAGCCAGCAAACATGTTTAGCATTAAAAAAAAAATCTATTTTTTTAAACTTGTTACTTTCTTGAATCACAACATTAAAAAAAACCACAAAACCTAAAACCAAAACCCTTACATTTATTAGTTCACACATTGATGGAGCCTGTTCTCCTGTGTCTCAAGAATACAGCAAAGCTGGCCTTCCTTCCCCAGTAGTGCTCCTTCTTCACTTTCCTACTCCTCTGATTGTGCTTTCTTGTCTCCACAGCTGGCTTAAACTCCTCCTCCTCTCATCCATTCATGGGCATTGCCCAGTATTCTGTCCTGTGAGCTCTTCCTTAATCTTTTTTTATCTTCTCACTCAGTGATAGGGTGGCCATAAGATATGTTGTCCAAACTGGGGCACTGTTGTCTGGAACAGAGGCCGGATGGAATGCCAGGACAGTAGGAGTAAACTGGGACTGTAGCCTTTTCCCTCTCTCTTAGTCCCACTTTTCCAACTCCTGACTGGTGGCTTCTACATGTATATTTAGGGATTCAAGCTCCACATATCCCAAATTAAACTCTTTGTCTCTTTCCTTCCTTTTCTAACCAATAATTCCTAATTTCCCTCCTTTGCCAGTGGAACTGCCATCTTGAAATGACTGGGAGATGAACATTTGGGATCATTTCTGAATGTTTTCCATATACTTTAACCATGGCATCAATCTCCAGTTCTACTGATTTGGCTTTTATAATGTTTTCCCTTACTCCTTCCTTTTCATTTCCAGTGCTGCAATTTTAATTCAGACCCTTACCATTTCAAGCCAGGACTATTTTGTAGCCTGATCTCAACTAACTTTTTAAACCGTATCTTCTCCTATTGTTCCTACAACTCTATGCATATCTGACCTAAACCTCTTCCTGTCTCTTGTCCTGCATGAATTTGTCTCTCAATAGTTGGATAATGATGTCTTTAGGTATGAAGGTATCTGATTTATTCTGCTTTTAGTTTGTTGAATTTCTTGGACATGATTTATATTTTCTCATAAAATTTGGGAAGTTTTCAGCCATTATTTCTTCAAATATTCTTTCTGCTCCTTTGTCTCCTTCTGAGAATCATATTATATGCATACTGATATGTTCGATGATATCCCATAAATCTCTGAGGCTCTGTTCAATTTTTTTTATTCTTTTAAAGTTTTGTCCCTCAAACTGGATAATTTCAACTGAGCTATACTTAAAATCACTGGTTCTTTCTTCTGTTGACTCAAATATTTTGTGAAGCCCCTCTGGTGATTTTTTTTTCGTTTTAGTTATACTTTTCAACTCAAGAATTTCTATTTGGTTCTTTTAATAATGTCTATCTCTTTATTAATATTCTCTCTTTAGTGAGACATTATTCTCTTGCTTTTCTATAGTTCTTCAGACTTAGGTTCTTTTAGGTCTTTGAACATTAATGTAATAGCTTATTTATTTATTTATTATAATAGTTAAAGTCCTTGTTTAGTAATATCAACATCCAGTTTTCTCAGGGAAAGCTGGTACTGACTTTTTTCCCCCAACCCAGCATGAACATTACTTACTTGTTTCTTTGCATGTCTTATTATCTTTGTTAAAATTGGAACATATAAAATAATATAATTTGGGAATTCTGGAAGTTAGATTCCATTCTCTGCTCACCCTTACTCAGACTTACTACCTTAACCTTCATTTCCTGCATGTCCAGAGCTTCATGGTTGGTCAGAGGAGAGAAAAACGCACAACCTTGCATATGGCCTTCAAGGTAACAGAAATAAGTCACACCTTTTCAGCCTCTCCTATGAATATCTCATTCCCCAGCTTTCCTTTTAAGTTTCTGATCATCTTATTTGTCCTGTTATTGCTGCCTTAGTTGTATTGTTGTAATATTAAACAAATGCTGCTGATTGTTTTTGACCAATACTCCAAGGGGAGAAAGCCGTTCTCACTGAATGAACTCTGAGTCAGATCAAATGAAGACGAGCCTTTGAAGTGACAGTTCTCTGGAAACTGCCAGATAGATCAAATAATGGGATACAGCTTTAAGGAAGCCTAAGTTCATTCTACCCCCTCCAGTGATTGCTAGGTTGCTGGCTTTTGTGGTTATTGTGGTTCAAAGCTGTTGGTTTTCAAGATTATTTGTATAGTTTGGGAGAGGCGGTTGGGAGTAGGACAATTTAAAACACCACGGAGCTCCCTGTTTCTTTTGCAGATTCTTTTTTGGAATAAATACCCCTTGAATTGTTCTGGAAAAAAATTTTTTGACAATTTTTGCTAGTATTTTCATTGCTTTTATGGGAGGAGTGGCTTTTTGGAATTCCTTTATCTGTTCTTCTGCAAGTCAGAATCTCTGCATGGAGTGCTTTGAATTTCAGTTTCCATATAATGAAATCCTATTCATCAATTCTGAACTTCTAAACCTTTCCTTGACCACAGCAGCTGAAAGAGATTTTTCCTTTTTAAAATTTCTACAGTACATTGCACATTCCACTTATACCATTGACCTGAAACTTTAATGTTCATACAAATAATTGCCAGAGATCTAGGCTTAGGAGAGCTAGAGGAAGACTCAAGGATCTGTGTTTTAAACAAGTCCTGGGGAATTGGGGTGCTAGTGGCCCATAGACCAAATTTTAAGACATACCAATATAAATGGTATATAGAGTACTAATCACATACTAATTTATATTACACATATAGTATATGTGAATATATATATACTTATCTTTTATTTATTTCTTTATGTTTCATATCTGCATCTTCTCTATTAAAATAAAAATGCTTTGCATACAGGAACAATGTCCCTGCACCTTCAGAATCCCCAAGAGCTTCAATATTATAGGTAGCTCTCTAAAAGTTTGCTGAATGAATTAATAAATAAGAGCATTGTTTTCATGGGTAATAATTTCTCAATTCCAAACTATGACTGACCAACTAAAACTTTTGGAATTTGGAAACTCACTGATAAATTGAAAATTACTAGCAATTACTTCCTTAATTAGGAAAGCAGTTAATTTTATAGAGATTTGAACTAGAAAAATTACTTCAATTGTTTTCACAAATTGTTTTCTTGAAAAGTCAAACTCTAGCAAAATGCACAAATGGAGGAACTTACATCTTAGATGCTTTGGAAGAAAGGAGGGGAAAAACTGAGGTGCAAAAAGATATATGTACTACAAGGTATTAATTTCTTTTTCACTGGAGGTGATGATTTTAGGTGAAATGTCAGCAGTTTTGTCATCATTCATCTTTTTAGTCTCAAAGCTGATAATTTAGAGATTTTTTTTTTTTAACTTTCTCCGCCATATGGTCATCTGTCTTGTGTGCATACAACAGGCAGGGGTTGCCAGGACTGGTGAGTCTGGCTGAGACACAGACGATGATGTTATTCCTAATCTCAGATGGTCTCTGTGGTCCTATGGTGTGAGGTGGTTTCCTGGTTTGTGAATTAACATTCTCTTACCTATAGAAACTATGAATGTGAAAGGAGTCCTGTGGGAGAGAAAGTTACAGTAGGATGTTAGACCATATGGGCACCATTCCAGTTCTCTGCCAGAAAAGAAATAGATTAAGTTGTGAACACAGCAAGTCTCCAGTAAATCTAGTTAATCATCATGCTCCAAGTGAAAGGAGCTCATTAGAAATTGGTTAGGTGATCACAGGTTCTCTCTCTCTCTCTTTCTCTGTGCCTTGTGTCAATAGATATTAGTTTTGACGTGTTTAGTAAGATAGCAGTAGAAAAAAAATGCTAATGGTTCTGACCTGCATTTATACCAAATATGTATATTTGAAATAGTGGATCTCAACAGCAACATTTGGCAAATGGAGGGTGACATCACTTTAATTAAAGTGCCTTTAATTAATTATAAAAAGTTTTTTTAGGTATAATTGATATACAATAAACTGCTTGCTTTAGAAGTGTGCAGTATGATGTTTTAATGTATGATTATACCAATAAACCATCACTGCAGTCAAGATAATGAGCATATCCACCTCCCTTCCAATGCCCCTGTGCTGTTTTGTAACCTTTCCCAAACATACCTTTTTGCCCTAGGAAGTCAATGATCTGCTTTCTGTCAGTATAGATTAGGTTGTGATTTCTAGAATTCTACATAAATGGAATCATATAGTGGACACTGTGGGTTTTTTGGGGGGGGAGGATCCTGGGTTTTTCATTCAGTGTAATTTTGAGATTTGTTCACATAGTAGAGTTTATCAGTAGTTCATTCCTTTTTATTCCTGAGTAGTATTTCATTGTATGGTTATACTACAGTTTGCTTAGCCAATCACTTGCTTGTGGAAATATGGCTTGTTTCTAGTCTTTGACAATCACAAATAAAACTTCTGAGAATGTTCATGTACCCATGTGCACTTTCATATCTCTTGGGTAAGTACCTAAGAGTAGAATGGTGGGATCATAGGGTTCATATATATTTAAATTTTAAGAAATTGTCAAACTGTTTTCTTAAGTGGTTGTACCATTTTACATTCTCAGTAGCTGTGTAAGAAGATTATAGTTCCTCCATATCCTTATGAACACTTGATATAGTCTGCCTTTAAAATTTTAGCCATACAATAGGTAATATAATGTTATTATATTATAATGATGTTTTCTTTTTCAATAAAGATTTTATTTATTTATTGGACAGAGAGAAAGACAGAGAGAGAGAGAGAGCACAAGCAGGGGGAACAGCAGGCAGAGGGAGAAGCACTGAGCAGGGAGCTTCTCTGAGCAGGGAGAAGCACTGAGCAGGAACACTCTCACTGAGCAGGGAGCCCTATGTGGGGCTTGATCCCAGGACCCTAGGATCATGACCTGAGCTGAAGAACAGATGCTTAACCAACTGAGCCACCCAGGTGCTCCATTTTATTTGACATCTGTATATCTTGTTTAGTGAAGTGTCTCTTCAAACATTTTGCCCATTTTTAGAAATTGGGTTATTTATGTTCTTATAGCTGAGTTTTGAGTGTTCTGTATATTCCAGATACAAGTCTTTTATCCAATATCTGCTTTGCAAATATTTCTTTCTGACCTGTGGCTTGTCTTTCATTCTCTTTACAGTACCTTTCAAAGAAAATGAGCTTTAATTTTTTAAATGAAATTCAGTTTGTTTTGATTTTGATTAAAAAATATATTCTTATTGGATATAGAATTAGGTTGACAATTTTTTGCTCTCAGTATTTTATTTATTTATTTAGAGAGCACATGATAGGGGGAGGGGCAGTGAGAGAGGAAGAAAGAGAATCCTAAGCAGGCCCCATGCCCAATGTGGAGCTGTACATGGACTCGACCTCAAGACTCCAAGATCAAGACCAGAGCTGAAATTAAGAGTTGGATGCTTAACTGACTGAGCCACCCCAGCACTCCTCTTCTCTCAGTATTTTAGATGTTGTTCCAGTGACTTCTTGCTTATATCACTTCTAAGGGGAAATCTGCTGTCATCTTTATTTTTGTTTCCCTCTGTGTTATATCTCTTTTTTTCTCTGCCTTATTTCAAGATTTTTCTCTTTATTATCAACTTTGAGCAACTTGAACATAATGTATCTTGATACAGTTTTCTTCATTTTTTTTTTTTAAATATTCAGGATTCATTGAGCTTTTTGGATCTGTGAGTTGATATTTTCAACAGATTTGGAAAAATTTGCCCATTATTTCTTCAAATATTTTTTCTGCACCTTGTTCCCCACTGAAGGACTCTATTCAAAGTTTTCTCTTGGCTCACTGATATAATCATTTAAAAAAAATCCACTTTTCTCTCCATGTTTCATTTCGGTCAGTTTCTATTTCATTATTTTTAAATTCACTAAATCTTTTTTCTGCAATGTCTCTATTCATGCAGAAGTTCAGTTTGGGTTTTTTATATTTTCACATCTCTATTTAACATTTTGAACACATGGAATACAGGTGTAATAACTGTTTTGGTGTCTTATCTGCTAGTTCTAACATCTGTGTCAAATCTGACTTGGTTTTTCTCCTTATTTTTGTTTTATCTTCTTTTTTCCTGGTTCTTTGCATGTCTGGTAATTTTCTGATTGAATAGAAGACATTGTGATTTTTTACCTTGTTACATGTTGGATATTTTTGTATTCCTGTTCATATTCTTTTTTTTTTTTTTTTTAAGATTTTATTTATTTATTTGTCAGAGAGAGAGCGAGTGAGAGCAAGCACAGGCAGACAAAGCAGTAAGCTGGAAAAATTGTAGGGTTCAATTCATTTGTTTTCTGTCTTTTAAGAATCACCATTCTTTGTTGCTTATGTACTATGCTTGAAAATCATTATTTCATATACTTGCTTGTTTGTTTTCTTAACTGGGAAGATAACTCTAGTTCTTCTTACCCGATCTTGGCTAGCAGTGGCATTCTCTGAGGAGTGTTTTAAACACCAGCTTGCTTTGTTAGTATTGTTATCAAACCTGAAGACCAAGTTATACGTGGCTCCTAAATATACCTTTTCTTCTCTCAAAAAAATATTCTATTAATTTGTCACTTTTATCATTTGACATCCATGGTTATACTGATATTTTCTTGCCTTCATTAAGTCAATTGCTTTTTCGCAGGGTGCCAATCGAGTGCATTCTATATTTAATTGGAAAGATATTGTGGTCATTCTGAGAAGGAGAAAATTACTTTCCATTTGGAAGAACATCAATGTTTCATTCTCATTTAATATGTGGGAGTAAAAGTCTATTCATTGTGCTGGCCTGACTTGAAAGAGTTCACCTGTCATTAGGTAGTGAGCAATTATCCACTGGTTTAAATAAACCCCAAATTTGTGTGACTTTGTCTTTCTTGGATATTTCTGTCTGTTTCTGAGCAGATAAACTAATTTCATCAGATGTTTGTATTGTTATAATGATCTATAAGAGTAGAAGCAGCAGAGCAGGACTCAGAAGAGCTGATTTGTATACCCACTTCTGCCACTTATTAACCATTTAACTTTGGACAAGTCCCTGGACTTATCTAGGTTTCATGTGCTTTTTAAAAATTTATTATTATTTATTTATTTGACACAGACAGACACAGCAATAGAGGCAACACCAGCAGGGGGAGTGGGAGAGGGAGAAGCAGGCTTCCTCCCAAGCAGGGAGCCTGATGTGGGGATCAAACCCAGGACCCTGGAACCATTACCTGTGCCTAATGACTGAGCCACCCAGGCACCCCTAGGTTTCATGTTCCTAATCTGTGGTAAAATGAAGTTGATCACTAATTTCTAACATCCCTCCCTGTGCAAACATTCTTTGACATGCCAACAGATATTTGAGACCATGGTTCAGAGTACAGATTTTTAAGGATACATGACAAAAAAGGTAAGTATTTTGAAAATGCCATGAATGTGCACTAATTCCTTGGAGGGAGCTGAAGATGATGGTCATATGAAACTGTGAGACAAATTGAGTGATAAAGACAGGTAAACTAACCAACCAAAAAACCTCACCACCAAAGTCAACCTTCTTAAATTAAAGAATTTAAATTCTTAAAAATAAGAATTAAATAGTTTAAAAATAAACTTCTTAGGGGCACTTGGATGGCTCAGTGGGTTGGATCCTCTGCTTTTGGCTCAGGTCGTGGTCTCAGGGTCTTGGGATCAAGCCCCACATCGGGTTCTCTGCTCAGAGGGGGGCCTGTTTCCCCGTTTCTCTCTCTGCCTACGGTGATCTCTCTCTGTCAAACAAAAAAATCTAAAAATAAACTTCTTAAGTTAAATTTTTGATAAAAAGACTAACTGGTGCCGCTTCCAGCCGGTGATGGGAGAAGAATTAGGCATAAACAAGTCAGCTGCAAGAGATTGGGAGCAGGGGACAACAGTGGAAAAGGACTGCTGCCACGAGCAACTTCACCGTCTCGCTTTTATTAGATAGAAATAATAGCCAACAGAAGGTTTGATGAAGGTCAAACATTAGTCACGGCTTGCGGCCAAGCAAGGAGGAGGATAAAGTTTATAGTTAAACAAGCACATTCAAAGGACTCATCTAACTAACA
Organism: Mustela nivalis; assembly: GCF_964662115.1. Taxonomy (NCBI): domain Eukaryota; kingdom Metazoa; phylum Chordata; class Mammalia; order Carnivora; family Mustelidae; genus Mustela; species Mustela nivalis. The sequence continues at coordinate 96,750,771 of NC_139026.1, forward strand.
ACGGGCACTTCTGGGAAGAGAAAGGAGCGATAACGGAAAAGGGAAGCAGGCGGTTTTCCTTCCACCTTGAGCTGACCGGGCGCTGTGGGATGCTCTGCTTCCCTGAAGCAGGCGACGTTCCGCCCTGGGTGGGCTGGGGCGTTCCCAGCTGCCCGGCTTCTGTGAAGGGGCGGCATTCCGCCCTGAGAGAGCCGGGCATCCCCAGACACCAGCTTCACGGTCGTATATCGTCCTTCTCCCCAAAGACCTGTTGCCAGTATATGTACTTCTTAAGGCCATATCTAAATGTGCTTGGCAACTAGTAAAATCCTCCAGGGGTTACAGTTTAAGTAACAAATTATTCTGAGGGGCAGCAGCAACTGGAAAGAGGGGTTATTTAGAATGCCAGAACTCACGTGAAAACTGTTCATCTGTTAATGTCACTGACATTGATGAGGTTTCCCTCCCTTCTTTTTACTTTTTTTTTTTTTTTTGAGCTATAACATACCTACAATAGAGTGTGTGAAGCACACTAGTTTAAGTATACAGTTTGAAAGATTTTTACATATGTAAACACCCACATGACCATCATCTTAATCAGGAAATGAAACATTTCTATCACTGCACAAAATTCCTTTTTGCCTCTCTCCAGTCAATTCATAGTCCTCCCTATGGCCTACCAGAAGTAATCACTGTTATGATTTCTCTCACTATTAATCTTGAACTTTACAGACTTTCAATCATATGGTGCATAATCTTTTGCGTCTGGTTTTGCTCACGGACATAATCCATGCTGTTGCCTGTATTGGTAGTATGTTTTTTCCAGAGGCTTACCTGCAGTGCTTCTCAGAGCCTTGCCTGCAGTGAGTGCTTCTCAGAGCCTTGCTATGATAATATGCATGTGGTTCTACATGAGGGGAGAACTGTATGAGGCTTTTCCAAACTTGTTTGGCTATAGGACTGCATTTTCCTGAAGCATCTCTTGGGATTGGTGCTCCATAGAATACATGCTAGCAGATGCTGTGTTAGAGATACGTGACAAGGTAGACTTTAGATTGTTTTTTAGAACACGTCAGCAAAAGCCCATCAACTCAGAACTCAGGATACTTCCTTTTCTTCCTTCCTTTCCTAATTTCTTTCTCTGATCATTTTTCAAGTTCTTGCCAAACAAATTCTGTGTGCTTGATATGTACCATGACAATTAAAGAGAAGTAAGACATTTGTTTGGTCTTGGTCTCGGTTTATTCATCTGCGAAGTGAGAAGGTTGGATTGTGATTGCTATTGTCTCTTCCAGAACTTTAGTTCTATGCTTTTTTGATTTTGAATACATGATCCCTGACCCTACGATACTAACTGTCCAGCTTAGGGCACGAAGGTAATGTAAATGGCACAGCTAGAAGGCAATTCAAAGTAGCACATATCTCTGTGCTAAATTGTGTGGTGCAGATTAGAGGGGCTTTGCCAGCACAGAGAGGGGGAAGCAATGAGGCTGGAGCACTTCTACTCTCCCTGTTTTTTCTTGCTACATTAGGCACTCAACAGAGCCCCTAAAACAATGATTTAAGCAGAATGTATTTGGCTATAAAGATATAAAATGCATCTACTACATGCAAAGACTTTGTTCCATGTCCACTTAAGCTCACTTAACAGTGCAGAGGATTAGTTACAATGTGAGATTAATGAACACACCTCTGTCAGTGCAAGCATTTAATACTTACTTACACAGTCATTAGGTCACTAATGTCTTTTGCAGAGCTGGAAGACTTGAACTAAAAGATGTTTGGGGATGAAGGCATGAATGAGATCCTAGAATGTTAGAGCTAGAAGAGCCGCAAGGGCTCCCCGAGGTCAGGGGCCAGAAAACCTTCTCCAAATAGGGTCAGATGGGCCAGATATTCAATATATCAGGCTTTGCCAGCCATGATATCACCACTGCAGCTACTTGTAGCTGTTGTAGCCCCAAAGCAGCCATAGGTAATATGTAGAGAATCAGACGTGGCTGTGTTCCAGTAACTTTATATAAAAAACAGAAGGCCAGCTGGATTTTTGGCCTGAGGGCTGTGATTGTCAAACCTTGATCTGGACGAAGATCAGAGTGGTCAAGGTTGATCAAGATCACACAGTGATATGGGCTGAATCTTGTCTCTCCCTGCCACATTCATATGTGGAAGCCTTAATTCCTGAATGGGACTGTATTTGGAGATAAGGCCTGTAAGGAGGTAATGGAGAGGATAGAGTGGGGCCCAAATAAAAGATTAGTGTCCTAACAAGAAGAGATGCCAGGGAGTCTGATCTCTCTCTCTCTCTCTCTGTGTGCCATATGAAGACACAGCAAAAAGGAGGCAGGGAAATAACAGAAAATATGTGTATATTGGTCTCTGCCCCCAGTTCCTGGCACAGAGCTTCTAAAATTCCTTGGAATTTCCTGGGTGATAAGAGCATCTTTTGTTCTAATGAGGTGTCTGTCAGTGGGCTCCTAGATAGGGGCTAGTCACCAGAAAGACCAAGCCATGATTAGAACCTTGGAACTTTCAGCATCTCTTCAATGCTCCCCACTGCCCCCCACCCCACCATTCTCTGGAGAAGGGCTGGAAATTGAGCTAATAATTGATGATGCTTAAAGTATGAAATCTCCATAAAAATCCCAAAAGTATAGGGTTCAGAGAGCTTCTGGGTTGGCAAGAACATCCACATGCCTGGAGGGTAGAACAGAAGGTCTTCTGACCCTTCCAGACCTCACCTGTGTATCTCTCCAGCTAAATCTTTGTTTGTTTCCTTTAAAATATCCTTTGTAAATAAATTGGCAGTGGTAATTAAGCTGTTTCTCTGGGCTCTGTGAGCCACTCTAGCAAATTATCAAACCTAATGAGGGGATCATGGAAGCTTTCGATTTATAGCCAAGTCAGGTAGAAGTTGTGGGTAACCTGGGGAGCTTATGATTGGAATCTGAAGTGGGAGGCAGTCTTGTGGGACTGAGTCATTATCCTGTGGGGTCTGGACTAACTCCAGTTAGTGTCAGAATTGAATTGAATTGAATTGAACGGTAAGATATCCAGCTGGGCTCAGAGAATTGGTCAGGATGGGGAAAAACCCCACACATCTGGTGTCAAAAGTGTTGTGAGTGTTAGACTAAAGGAAAATAACAGTGAGATTTGCCTCGACTCTGGTCATCTACAAGCCAGGAAGAGGGTTCTCACCAGTACCAGACCATGCTGGCAACCTGATCTTGGGTTTCCAGGCTCCAGAACTGTGAGAAAATGCACTTCTGTTGTGTAAGCCACCCGGTCTATAGCATGTTGTTATGACAATGTGAGTTGATGGACACACACAGCAACTTTTTAGTAGAATGAGGGCTGCTGTTCAGATCTTCTTCTTCTTAGAAGATTTATTTATTGATGAGAGAGAGGGAGCAAGCACGAGTTGGGGGAGGCACAGAGGGAGGAGAGATAATGTCAAGCAGACTCCCCTCTGAGTGGGGAACCCAATGTAGAGCTCAATCCCACGACCCTGAAATCATGATCTGAACCAAAACCAAGGGTTGGATGTTTAACTCACTGAGCTACCCAGGTGCCCATAGTGTTTAGATCTTCTGATGGCATTCCAAACACCTTTGAGTAGAAGAATGAGCATATTGGATTAAGTTTGAAAAGGAAATGGCTTAATTTTGTTTTTCCATTTCTCCTTTTGTTCAATGTACAGATTACTGGATTGAAGAATTAGATCTTTATTTTGGAAAACTCTTCTTTGGAAGTGTCAGGTAGGATATAAAATAAAACGTGTTAGGGGACTGAAGAAAGGCATGGACAAATATTGGGGATTGGACCACATTTCTTAACTTTGCTACCATCTTCTTTGGGGAATGAATCTCTTCCTTCTCTGGCTACTTCCATTATTCATGTGGTTCTCATACCTTGTCTTTACTACATGCCCGTTTTCATCTCTAAATCTTCTTGAGGGTACAGCCACATTTTGTAACTTTACATTAATCACATATAGCTTGTGCTGTGAATTGCATGTGAATGGAATTGAACAGTCATGGGTATTACAGTGCATTCACCCAGTTAACAAACATTTGTTGAGCATCTATTAGGTGTCAGCTCTGTATTAGATGCTGAAAGTAATGGTAACCTCATGGAGTTCATAGACTGGTAGTGAAGACTCATCCAATGATCCAGTCATTCCGTTTAATGTACATTTACAAATTCTGATTAATGATATGAAGGAAAGGTAGAGATGTAATGAAGCCACTACATAGGAAACCCAAGAAGACTTTCCTAAGGAAGTGATGTTTGTATTGAGATCTAAAACATGAATAGGTATTAACCAGGTGAGGGAAAGATACAGGGTAGAATAATATGGGCAGATACCTTGAATTTTTTTTAAAGATTTTATTTATTTATTTATTTGACAGACAGATATCACAAGTAGGCAGAGAGGCAGGCAGAGAGTGAGGAGGAAGCAGGCTCCCCGCTAAGCAGAGAGCCTGATGCGGGGCTTGATCCCAGGACCCTGGAATCATGACCTGAGCCGAAGGCAGAGGCTTTAACCCACTGAGCCACCCAGGTGCCCCCAGATACCTTGAAATTAAAGGAAGCCTGGTGCATTTGAGGATGTGATAAGGGGCCAGGATGACTGGAGCACAGATATACAAATGAGAAGGAACTGCCAAGGGCCTGACCTCTCAGAGCCTTGTAGGCTGGGAAGTGGTTGTCTTTAGCATAGTGAGAAACCATGGCAGCATCTTTAAGATCATTCAGGGTGCAGTGTATTACAGGAGGACAAAAGTATTATGAGAGACTGGTCCAGAGATGCTTCTCCATGAGAATGGTTTGAATCAGTGGGGACTGGAGAAAGCAGATGGAATCTACTTTTAGGAGGTCTTGGTGAGGACTGATTTATAGGGGTAAGGGAATACAAGAGGTTAGATTAGTCCCCAATACCTGGCTTATTAAACTGTAGAGATAAGGGTGCTATTCCTTGGGTAGGGAATACTAGAAGATAGAGAAGGACAGGTGGGAGTGGGTTGTGCTTGAGTTTGAGGCACCCATGGACAGGTTGAAAAGGGAGCTGGGTATATGAACCTTGGTTGGGTTCTTCCCAATTGAAATTTGTGACATCTCCAAAAGGCAAAGGGAAAACAAAGGATTTTGGGTGAAAACGAATATAGAAAGATAAATCACCTGTCTTTGATTTATGTACCTAGGGAGATGTCCTGGAGCTATGTTTGATAGGAAATTCTTGGCTGAGGTTGGCTTGAAGTAAAATGACACAGATCAGGACCATCATTCCTCTGGTCTGGTAGATCAGATGGTAGCTTGTTAAGGCAGTGATACTACAGCTTTCAGTTTTTTTCCCCCTTTCATATTTAAAATAAAATCTGAACTCTCTCCTTGTATCTTGCATGGTTTGGCCTTAATTTGTATGTCATCTGGCATTTGTCTCCCTATATTCTAGCCAGGCTGGCTCCCTACTTGTTCCTCTCACAAATCAGACTTGCTCCGCCTCAGACCATTTGAACTTGCAGTTCTTTTCTTGGTGTGTTCCTCCTTTGCTCTGTTGATGGCAACCCCTTTACTGAGGGGTTTAAACTTCAATACCTTCTCTTCCTTGTTCACTCAGTCTAAGTACTCATCCCATTCTTTTCTATTCCATTACCCCTATTTTATTTTCTTCACTGATCTTACACTGGCCAAAACTAGGTTTATGAATTTACTCATCTATCTCTCCCTGTTGAACGAAGTTTTATGAGATAGAAAGGAGGTCTGTCTTGTTCAGTGCCTTATCACCAGCACCTAGGTGTGTGTTAAGACTTAACAGTCTCTTAAGTTGGAGGTATTCAATAAATTTCTGTTTAGGGAATGAGTCACACTAGGCACTGGGAAAACACAGATAAATATTGAGGAGGAATCTCGAGGTCTGCAAATGTCAGACTTTGGAGAGAGGTTGGTGCTTTGGAGAAGGGTAGGGTGTGGGGTAGGGTGTTTGTATAGAGATACTAAATGGCTCTGAAAAGTCCAGTAGAAACATTCTTAACCCTCCTCAACCTCAATGACTTACTATATTAATTCAAACTCTCCTGCCCTTATAAACTTGAGTTCTTCTAGAAGCCTGCTGTCTAGTACACCTGGGTACTATTATTGCCAACAGGTAAATTGTACAGGTAAATTCCCTCTTTGAGAAAGAAAAATATAAAATCAGAAGCAAAGAGTCTCCTTTAAAAATGGAATCATCTTCATCAAAGGAAAAGCAGTAAACAGTTGACTTGGATCTAAAATTGCTTAGTTTCTAGGTGCTGTTAAATTGGATTTGTGATCTAATAAACCAAATGAAGGGCTTTGGATAACTGAATAATCAACTGAGATGAAGATTTTTGAGCAGATTAAAATTGATTATACTCTTTGTTCCTACCTTAAGGGATAGATTGCTTCACTGGATTTTTCTTCTGTACAGTATAAATAGGTAGGGATTATCTTGCTGTCAAATTGTCTTGTTACAAGACTAAATTTTGATGTTTGTAAAGCCCATTTTAATCATTGTAGAAAATCATGAAATGTTAGAAGATAATTATAAGTTATAAATTTTACTCAATTAATTTAGATAATCTGAACCTAAAATGAACTTTTAAGCAACAATGTAGAAAATAGACTAAAAAGGTGAAGAGTGAGTTGTCTAAATCCTTATTAGCATCAGTCAGTGAAGCTTCTTGTCTCTAGTATTAGCTATGGTCCTACCCCAGATAGTACTTGGAAGGTTACTGCCAAATTTTGCCTCTTCTATTCTCTGACTCATCTGCCTATATGCTTAAACCCTTGCTCAACCTTCTTGTGATTGAGATATTCTTTTAAAATGGTCATTATTTTTTTTTTTTTTTTTTTTTTTTTTTTGTTTCCAATTTTTTTTTTATTTTTTATCTTTTTTTTTTTAATTTATTTTTTATTTTCAGCATAACAGTATTCATTATTTTTCACCACACCCAGTGCTCCATGCAATTCGTGCCCTTTATAATACCCACCACCTAGTACCCCAACCTCCCACCCCCCACCCCTTCAAAACCCTCAGATTGTTTTTCAGAGTCCATAGTCTCACAGAGAAAGACAACTATCATATGATCTCCCTGATATGAGGAAGTGGTGGGTCATTATTTTTTTGAATGTGAAAGTTACATAAATGAATTGTAGAAAACCCTGCAAAATACAAAGACGGTTAAATATTGCTGTATCATATCATCAAGGAAAAAAAAGTTAATTTTTTGGGGTATTTTTACCCAGTCTAAGTTGTTTGATTTTTAGGAAATTTGTCTTATAATGTGTTATTTCCTACTTTTTTTGCACTCACTATCAGATCATGAATATTTATCTGTGACATGAATTTTTTTTTGTGGAAATCATTTTAATGACCCCATAAATATTCCATTGTATAGATTAACATTCCCCTACTTTCAGACAAATTGTTTCCAGTCTCTTCCCTTCCTTCCTCCTTCCCTTGCCTCCTTGACTTTTTGGTAAACCTCAGTTTAGCTGTTAACCTTTTTTCAAGATGCCAAGTTGGGTTATAAACTTAAACCATAACTTGAAAATCCTTAGGAGTGCTTTTAATTAGAAGCAATTTATTCATAAATAATCATGGAAAAATGAAAAAATGTGGAGCTGGGGAAGACAATTGGGTAAGCATTACCAAATTCCAAACATTCATCTTTAGTGAAGGTGTAAGGTTTAGTTGAAGGATCAACATTACGCAGAGCAGGTTTCATTGTCATACACACTAGTTTCCATTCGGACTATAAAGTGCATCCATCCAGCTCTCTCAGTAAAGATGCATTTACAGAAGTGTCTTTGCAGTTTCACATCTGAGCTGTTCTTGGCATTTGTCTCCCTTCTGCTGGGCAGAGAAGTGCGGCACAGACTTCTGCTCCACCCTGCTGGCCCAGTGGTTCTGTTCCCGTTTCACAGGCTATATTATGCACCAAGTTCTGGTAGCCCACGTGATTCTTATCTTCCTTTTGTTCTTTATCATGCAGCCATTTTTGGCAAGAATCTTTCAAGACCACCAGCAATATTTTTCCTAGGAATGTCAAACAGTGGGGCATCAGAATGAAGAACTGCTACCTTCTTGCAATCAACCCAGTCCTGGGTGTGTTTGACTGAAGCTTGCTTCACTCTTCTGGCTAAGCAGGTTGTCGCCTACCGAATCAATCACCTCATTCTCCTAGGGATGAGTTATAGTGGTGAGCAACAAAATCTTGCCATGGTAGAGAAAGTAGTGCAGTGACCACAGAGATATTTGAGTGGAAAACACACGGCAGACCCAGTGCAAACCGTGTTAGGTTCCTGGACTCCAAGTTCAGGATGAGGCTGGAAGAAATCCTCAAAGTTCCCTTATGAAGAACTTTTCTTGGCACTCCTGGGTGGCTCAGTTGGTTAAGTGTCAGCCTTTGGCTCAGGTCATGATCCCAGGGTCCGGGTCTTGAGTCCCACATCAGGTTCCCTGCTGAGCAGGGAGCCTGCTTCTCCCTCTCCTGCTCCCCGCTGCTTGTGTTCCTTCTCTCTGACCAATAAATAAAATCTTAAAGAAAAAAAGAACTTTTCTTTCATGCTCAACAAGAAATGACAAAGGATAAGACGCGATAACTTCTTGGTCTCCTTTAGTTTTTTTTTTTTAAGATTTTTTTGTTTATCTATTTTAGAGACCAAGAGTGAGAAAGCACAAGCAGGGGGCAGCAGCAGAGGGAGAAGCAGGCTCCCCGCTAATCCAGGAGCTAATGTGGGGCTCAATTCCAGGACCCCGAGATCAGGACTGGAGCTAAAGACAGACACTTTACCAACTGAGCCACCCTGGCATCCTGGTCTTCTTTATGGGGAAGATGCATTTTCCAGAGAAGGAGGCATAATAACAGTGGCAGAAATTGCCCTCTGAAACAAAATAGTGGAGGTCCAGGCAGTGAGCGATTCAGTGTGCCTGGAGTGGAGAACCAGTCAGGTGTGGTGCTAAGAAGGAGGCTTCTAATTGTTTTTAATCAATAATTATTATGAACATCTTTGTTAATTTCGAGTTCTAGAAGTATTTAAGAAGATACAAAAGCTCAGCCTATTTTTCCTATGAACACTCAGGCTTTTTTTTTGTTTTTTCCTGTTTCTTTTTTTCAGCTGAGTTGGTGGGAGTCACACAGTCAGTCCTTGGGAATAGAGTTGGCGAGGTCGGGCTAGTGGCCAGAGTTCCAAGAGCCTGTGACAATGGCACTGAGGCCCAGGCTGCGTCTCCACATCAGCAGTGACATCTTGGCTGAAGACTCTGCTTATAGTTGACATTTCCCTTTAGCAAACATTGTGCCCAGCTCAGCATTTCAGGTCTCATTTGTCAACATGGCTGCCAGTTGAGCAAGAAGTGGTGGAATCACAGAGACAGACAGATGCTGGCGGTGCACATCAGGAGTGAGCGCGAGTGGGGTGTGTGCAAATCTCAGATGGTGACAGCCTTGCAGGACCGGGTTTGTGTACTGATGGAAGTCCTTGCTGACCACGTTATTATTCATGGCAACAATCTCAGGTAGTTAATTATTTAGTACATTTTTTCCCTCTAGTGGTTGTAATGGAACAAAGAATCTTTATACAAGGACTATACAAATGTTGTCCTTCTACCGTATACAATGGAAGACGCTTTTGCCAGTTAAAGATAATTGCTATCGTTAAATATTGATAGAGCATTAAAAAAATTTTTTTTCCCTAGAAGTAAAAATAAAGGGAGCAACTGTGAGAAATGTAATCAATCCATCCTGGACTTTTCATCCAATGAATAACAGGCCTCAAGGAGGAAGAAAATTATTTGGAGGGAGGATGCTTTCCTTTTGAATAGCAGATCTCCCAGGTGCTAATTATTGCCTGAGACATGAAAGAAAGGAGACTTTTTACAAGGTTCCAAGCTCGAGTATAACCGTCTGTGTACTCTAACTGAGGGCACGCTGCCCAGAGAAGAGCCCAGAAGGAAAGTGTCAGTTGGCTGCTGTAACAAGAGCAAGGTGAATTAAGGAGGTGAAGGTCTCTGGCATCACTGTGGAGAGTGAGGTCTCAGGCTTGAACAGCTAAGTCAGAACAGCGGCGGGCCCTGGACAGAACAGAGCAAAGCAAAGTGTGAGCCAGTGTCAGCTTTGACTACAGCACTCCCAGGATCAGAGAGGTCAAATCAGAGAGTCCTGCCTGCAGAAACGCACACGCCCTGCCCTCTTCTTGAAAGGTCTTCATTTTTATAAAAATAAAATGAGTTTATTCATTCGCTTTCTCTTTTCAAAAGAGACTTGAAGAGGTTAATAGAACATCAAGCATGAGGTTGAAGGAAGGAAAGTCAGTTCCAAAGGGTAATGTGAAATCTCAAGCAGGAGATTATGCACGTGGAAGAGGCAGATTGGCCTCTTTGCCTTGGTGATGGCATGCTATGGTGGTGGTGGGAGCAGGCGGCTGTGTAACAGATCTGCAGCCACTGTTAAAGACTTCACAGATTTGGAAGGGTGTGGATTTCATTCATCCAACAGGATGGGGGAAATTTAGGAGCATCTCTTAACATTTAGATGCTCCTCGAACACCCCGCACCCCCTGCCCTGGCCCACTCTCTTCTGGTTGTGAATATTTCAGCAGATGAATGTTAGACTCTTAGGTGCCCACAGGTGACACCATGCACACACACAAAAACTTCTTCCTCCTTCTGATTGTGTTCTTAAGTCATGGAGCCCCCAGACCCCACGAGTGACAATCTGGGAATGTCTCTCCATTGGTTTTGCCCAGGCAGTTTTGGGATTTGGGGGGGGCATTTTTTTCCAGTTCTCAAAAATGTCTTAGGTACATCTTGATGAGATGAGACCCAGCAGAAAAAGAAAACTTATGTTGGGATTGAAAAAAAGACCAATATTTGAAATAAATCGAGTAACTTAGAATATGATGGCTGCAAAGGAGAGTTTAGGACTACGTGGAGTGGTGTAATGGTGTGATAAGTTCACGTGCCTCACACAGGTGCGCAAATCAAATGGAGTTGCTTTGTTTCCTAAAACTGATGTGGTCTTCCTTACCAGACCATGCTCAGCTAGGTGGTGGTAGTTAGAAGAGATATGAACACTATATTTAAACTTGTCCTTCACCCCTTAAGATGCCATGGTGCCCAAACAGACCAAGATACGAGGCAAGTGTGACCTCATGTTAGGGGGACAGACAGGACAGACAGAGCTCTGGGGTACCAGACCTCTGCAATGTCCATCAGCTCCTTGCTGGTCTTCCTCGTGCAGTGGCTGATCACATCTGTTCCCTCTACTGGGTCTAGAAGTGGGCCTATCTGACTGTTGGGAAGTTAGCACCGAAATCTTGGTTTTGCCTCTGATCATGAAGCTCCTGAATGCTTGACCACTTTGTCAGGATTGCAAACCCCACAGGTTCTCTCCCATCTCTGAATCCCTGCGTCAGAGTAGGCAGCAGGACCCGGATTTCTTGCATTCCTTTGCCCAGGCCTCGAGAAGCCAGGAGGGTAAGGTAGGGCTCCTCTGTTCAGCCCCCTCCCTCTACTAGGGCTGCACTTTGTTCACATACTGCTTAGGGTAAGGCCTGCCTGCAGCACCCCTGGCATCCTGAGATACGTCCAGAAAGTATGCACGCCAGTCTCACATTCTACCGAAAGTTCTTATGTCTCTAGAGGTTTCTGTCATGCTTTCTGTGCTGAATCCCACCTCAGAGGGCACATGTGAGGTCATGGGAATTTGAGCTCTTTTTTTTTCCCAATGGGATTTGGAAGAGGAAGGTTTTTCCTTTTCTCTTTCTGTCTGGTGGGGCCATGTCCAACATCATATTTCTCTCCATGTTCATCTCAGTAAATTCCTGAGATGGAATTTACTTTCTGTCAGTGCCTCGAACCATACATCAAGGACAGCTTCACAAAAACTTTCCTAATTATACATGTGTCTGGAGACATGCCCCTTTTGTCTCTGGGGAGCCCCTTTTGTCCTCACTGTTGTGGAGTCTTTCTGTTGTACCCGATGTTGGGGAATGGAGGCAGACGGTGATCGATCACATACCGCTTATGGTTTACAGTTAAAACATTAAAATCAGGGCTGCCTGGGTGGCTCAGTGGGTTAAGCCACTGCCTTTGGCTCAGGTCATGATCTCAGGGTCCTGGGATTGAATCCCGCATCGGGCTCTCTGCTCAGCAGGGAGCCTGCTTCCCTCTCTCTCTCTCTGCCTGCCTCTCCATCTACTTGTGATTTCTCTCTGTCAAATAAATAAATAAAATCTTAAAAAAACACATTAAAATCATGAAAAAAAACATTAAAATCATGTACATTGGAACTGAAAGCTTTCCCTTTGCAAACTGAGCAGTCAGTTTCTGCGTTAGAAACCACTATTAACACTTCTTGTTTTCAGAACTTGGGATGCTATAAAGGTCCTGAAAAAAAAATGGCACTTTGGCTGGAAGTGTTCATGCTTGGTTTCAACACATTCACAGAACATTCACAGGAAATAATTGCAGGTTCACACAATATCCTCTGTGGGTACAATTCAGATCAGCTCTCAAGAGCACTCAAGAATGAAGGCTCCCAGCCATTTATACAAAGAATCATTAAAATAATGATAAAAGGACCCCAGTGTGATTGAGGGGAGCGGAAAATAATGAGATATTAAGGCACAGGTTTTTATCTTTCTTGGGATCAAAAGCTGCCGGGCACACCAGTGGATTTGAGCTTCTATTATATGAGAACTACTCTTAGGGTTTTAAGGATTCGAGTCATGTTAGTTTTGTTTGCTGAGTCCTGGTCTTAATAAAATTTCATTTTGTGGGGGAATCATAGATGATAAGAACGTGACGGAGCACAGAATGGGGCTTACTCCTTATAAGAAAAAGGTGCTAAATATTTGAGACTTTACCCTTCCGAAGGGGGACAGACGTACCTTTAATGCAGCTGGTTGTGTTTCCTGAGACCCCTGTAAGTACCAAAACTCGCTGTAAATGCTGTGAAGGGCTGAATGGGAAAATGCCAGATGGGAGACTTACTTTAAGATTCACATAAGCTGAGTTGGGAGGTAGAACGTGCTTATGTAGAAGGACAACTTCACAAAACTAATCGCAAGCTGACATAAAATAAGGTGTGCCCAGACTAAGAAATGGAAAGCTGAAAATCTGAACCCGGAAGACTAAACTCATAAAGTATATCTAACAGCTACATGTATAACCAATGATCAAATAGAGGATAAATTCAAGCTGTAAATATATATTCAGTTTAACAGAAATTATAGCTCACCTCTGTTTTGTACCTGACCGTTTACAGAGCATTTGTATACACTTACATTTGCACTTTTCACTACTCTACTTATTAACCCATTTTTCTGGGAGGCAAACATCAGGTGATTATTAGAGCCTTGTACAATCGCTAAACCATCGAATCACCACCACTGTTCTTTATCATGAGATCAGTGCCTGACGTATCGTGGGCACTCAATTTTTTTAAGCAGTTTAAAACATGGCATAGTAAAAGTTGAGGGACAAAAGAAGAAAGAACAGGAGTGCTGGAAAGAGCATTGGTGGGGAGTCAGGACATCTGTGTTCTAGCACCAATTCTACCATTAAATGTCTGTGTGATTTTAGGAAGTCAATTTCTCTCTGTAAGCCTCTGGGTCCTTGTCTGTGAATCGATAATGTCTAAGGTCATTTCCATCTCTAAGCTCCCCTGTATGGTTTACATCTGATGCTGGCTGAGATTTACTATGAACTAGCTCTAGTACCAGACCCATGATCATGTTCAACCCATACAGGATTTCAAGATACACTCTTACCCCATCTTACAGATGAAGAATCTAGAAAACAGAGAGGCTAACTAGCTTGCTCAAGATTACAGAGGCAGTAAGTGGGAGAGTTTGGAACTTAACTCCAAAGCCCCCCACAGTGGTGGAAGATAAGCGTGTGTGTGTGTGTGTGTGTGTGTGTGTGTGCGTGCCTCTGGGTTTGCAATATTCTCCAGGGCACTGGTGAGGGTCTGGAGTACTAAAGAGCTGAGGAATACCAGTTTGAGTCCTGTGAACAGACACAAGGTATAGCTTTTGGGTAGATAAATTTGTTGACCGCTGATGCCAATTGAAGTCTTAGTGTAGATCGTCAAAAATGAAAGCATTTTCTTTTCTTACTGAGCAACTTGGCACATGCCACACAGCTCTTTATTCCTAGATCTCAAAGCACTTACCAATCACCTTGGCTTCAGAAAATGCTTGTTCACTGCCGCTTGCAATCACATTTCCCTGATTGCCTCCTCAAGTTAAAATATTTTTCTGCACTCCCATAAAAAAGAGACTAAAAATAATGGGCAATATTATAAGAGGCAATTCATAATCAGAGAATTGATTTAAGATCTATTATGACAGGCAAGCAAAAGTGAAATTCTAATGAAGTCTTTTGAACAACGCTTCTTCCTCTTTGATTCCTCAATAGACTGACAGTTTGTCATTTCTGAAAGGGTTTATATTTTGCACTGTCATTATGTTAGGTATAATGCTGTATATTCTTTCCTATGAGGCGATGTCTCAAATAGAACATACCTGAGCTTTTCCATCTCCCAAAGAAAAATGCTTAAAGAATTACTTCTTAAAGTAAACAGTTTTTTTTTTAAAGATTTTATTTATTTATTTGACAGAGAAAGATCACAAGTAGGCAGAGAGGCAGGCAGAGAGAGGGGAGCAAGCAGGCTCCCTGCTGAGCAGAGAGCCTGATGTGGGGCTCGATCCTAGGACCCTGGGATCATGACCTGAGCTGAAGGCAGAGGCTTTAACCCACTGAGCCACCCAGGTGTCCCTAAAGTACACAGTTCTTATAAAATAGTAATCCTCACATTTTTCTTCTTTTCTTTTCTTTTTCTTTCTTTTTTTTTATTTTATTATTATTTGTTTGTTTGTTTGTTTGTTTTTTTAAATTTTTTATTTTTTATAAACATATATTTTTATCCCCAGGGGTACAGGTCTGTGAATCACCAGGTTTACACACTTCACAGCACTCACCAAAGCACATACCCTCCCCAATGTCCATAATCCCACCCCCTTCTCCCAAACCCCCTCCCCCCAGCAACCCTCAGTTTGTGAGATTAAGAGTCACTTATGGTTTGTCTCCCTCCCAATCCCATCTTGTTTCATTTATTCTTCTCCTACCCACTTAAGTCTCCATGTTGCATCACCACTTCCTCATATCAGGGAGATCATATGATAATTGTCTTTCTCTGCTTGACTTATTTCGCTAAGCATGATACGCTCTAGTTCCATCCATGTTGTTGCAAATGGCAAGATTTCATTTCTTTTGATGGCTGCATAGTATTCCATTGTGTATATATACCACATCTTCGTGATCCATTCATCTGTTGATGGACATCTAGGTTCTTTCCATAGTTTGGCTATTGTGGACATTGCTGCTATAAACATTCGGGTACATGTGCCCCTTTGGATCACTACATTTGTATCTTTAGGGTAAATACCCAATAGTGCAATTGCTGGGTCATAGGGCAGTTCTATTTTCAACATTTTGAGGAACCTCCATGCTGTTTTCCAGTGTGGCTGCACCAGCTTGCATTCCCACCAACAGTATAGGAGGGTTCCCCTTTCTCCGCATCCTCGCCAGCATCTGTCATTTCCTGACTTGTTGATTTTAGCCATTCTGACTGGTGTGAGATGATATCTCATTGTGGTTTTGATTTGTATTTCCCTGATGCCGAGTGATATGGAGCACTTTTTCATGTGTCTGTTGGCCATCTGGATGTCTTCTTTGCAGAAATGTCTGTTCATGTCCTCTGCCCATTTCTTGATTGGATTATTTGTTCTTTGGGTGTTGAGTTTGCTAAGTTCTTTATAGATTCTGGACACTAGTCCTTTATCTGATATGTCGTTTGCAAATATCTTCTCCCATTCTGTCAGTTGTCTTTTGATTTTGTTAACTGTTTCCTTTGCTGTGCAAAAGCTTTTGATCTTGATGAAATCCCAATAGTTCATTTTTGCCCTTGCTTCCCTTGCCTTTGGCGTTGTTCCTAGGAAGATGTTGCTGCGGCAGAGGTCGAAGAGGTTGCTGCGCGTGTTCTCCTCAAGGATTTTGATGGATTCCTTTCGCACATTGAGGTCCTTCATCCATTTTGAGTCTATTTTTGTGTGTGGTGTAAGGAAATGGTCCAATTTCATTTTTCTGCATGTGGCTGTCCAATTTTCCCAGCACCATTTATTGAAGAGGCTGTCTTTTTTCCATTGGACATTCTTTCCTGCTTTGTCGAAGATTAGTTGACCATAGAGTTGAGGGTCTATTTCTGGGCTCTCTATTCTGTTCCATTGATCTATGTGTCTGTTTTTGTGCCAGTACCATGCTGTCTTGATGATGACAGCTTTGTAATAGAGCTTGAAGTCCGGAATTGTGATGCCACCAACGTTGACTTTCTTTTTCAATATCCCTTTGGCTATTCGAGGTCTTTTCTGGTTCCATATAAATTTTAGCATTATTTGTTCCATTTCTTTGAAAAAGATGGATGGTACTTTGATAGGAATTGCATTAAATGTGTAGATTGCTTTAGGTAGCATAGACATTTTCACAATATTTATTCTTCCAATCCAGGAGCATGGAACATTTTTCCATTTCTTTGTGTCTTCCTCAATTTCTTTCATGAGTACTTTATAGTTTTCTGAGTATAGATTCTGTGTCTCTTTGGTTAGGTTTATTCCTAGGTATCTTATGGTTTTGGATCTTTTTTTTTAAAATTTTTTAAAGATTTTATTTATTTATTTGACAGACAGAGATCACAAGAGGGCAGAGAGGCAGGCAGAGAGAGAGGAGGAAGCAGGCTCCCTGCTGAGCAGAGAGCCCTATGCAGGGCTTGATCCCAGGACCCTGAGATCATGACCTGAGCCAAAGGCAGTGACTTTAACCCACTGAGCCACCCAGTCGCCCTCACACTTTTTTTTCTTCATTGAGGAATAGTTTGCATGCAGTAAGCTACATAGATCTTAAGTTTAATGACTCCTGATAAATATATTTACCTGGGTTACTATCATTCAAACTGAGATACAAAACATTTTTGTTGCATCCTTGAAAGTTTCCATGTGTCTCTTTTTTGTCAAATCCTCCCATCCAGGACAACAGCTGTAGATATGCTTTTTAAAATGCCTGTTCTTCAACTTCATATAAATGGAATAATTAGTCGACATATTGTTTTGAAATTCATCTGTGTGTATTTAGCTTTTTCCTTTTCAGTGCTGAATAATATTCACACTTATGGTATGAATATACTACAATTTGTTTAACAACCCTCAAACTTTTGCATCCTGGTCCTACCTACAAAAAATATTCTAAGAGATTTGTTAACATTTCATTTTATATGTATACAAAACATATATATATATATAATATTTATATACATATGTGCGTGTGTGGAGATATATATATATATACATATACATATATATATATCTATATATATAATATAAATTTGGGGTAGAGTGTTCTTGACATCCAGGAATTGATTTATTTTGAGGGAAGCTTGACTTTGAGTCCACTCAAATCCTGGAAGACATCCCTTTAGCTAGACAGGTTACTTTTTCATTAATTGATTATTAATAAATTTATCAGGTAACTTGTTTAGAGCCCAAGATATCCAAGTCCTAATTGCTGGAAATGCAAAGATATGTGATCCTTACATAACCCTGTAGGAGCTCACAGTCAAGTGAAGAAGACAGACGTGGAAACAAAGCAGTGCAGCGTCAGGAAGATTCTGCAGTAGCTCATATGTTGTAGAGAACATGTACCTCTGTCTGTAAAGATCATGAAGGGCTTTCTGGAGGAGGGCACATTTGAGTTGGGTTCTAAAGCTCTGTGTCTGGCCTCTAGACATGGGAGTCTGGTAGGTAGCAAGAATGTGGGCCATTGCAGGGAGTGGGAATATGCAGGTCACATTGTGTGACCTGCCGGTAGAATGGCTTGCGCATTCCTCAAGAGATAGGCAAGGGTCAGACTGGGAGAGGTTTTGTAAGTTCTTTGGACTTATGGTTATAGAAATGGTGATTTTATCAAAGGATAGCAATACCACAAATTACATTTAATTGCATTCTTAAAAAGAACCCTTTACAATTAAACTTCTAAATGACCACCACATCATATTGGATTATCCAAGGTGTCAAGAAACTTTATGTCTTGTCCTTCAAGGAGGTTTTCCCTCAGTTGTTCTTTCCTACTCACTTGGTATTAGCAGGGTGTATGATCGGAGGATCCCTGTCTCTATCCCTTACTGACAGCATCACTATTTTTTTTTCCTTCTTATTTTCTCCACAGCAATAACTCCTTTTCTTATGCCAACTAAGAAAAAAACAAAATCTTTTCCCACTTTCTTTTTCCATATTCTTGTGTGCAGTCATCAAGTCTGGCCAGTCCCCCACCCTTTGGCCGCCAGAAGGAGTGCCCATTTTCTAGGCTTACCAGGACACTCAGGAGTTGAAACTCTGTAGCAGTTTACCAGGGACTATAAATAAAACCCCTCACTTTAGTAGCAAAGCTGTGACCCCAACTCCTACTGGGTTCTTCTGGTGACACCTTCTCTTTTGCTTTTGCTTGCCCTGTCCCTACTGCTTTCGCTGTCAGTTTGAAAGAGTGCTAAAGAATGACCTTCTAAATGGGTATCCTTACCGCATTTCCAAGATGACCATTCTGCAGCCTGATATAAAACCTGGAACCGTGAGTCAGGTCAGTGAGGCATAGATGGTGCTGGCTTGTTCTCTGTCTACACTGAAGATCCAACAAAAAGAAATGACTCAACTTGCAGTGGAAAGTACTAGGTAATTAACACATAGGGCCATGTAGTCTTCTGCCCAAGAACAATACTTTCCCAAGTAATCTTGGAGCTCACAAATACATTTGAAAGATAATAGCAGGGCAGTCATTTACTCATTTATTAATCACATATTTCCTAAGCTCCTGTTGTATGTCAAGCACTTTTCTAAAATTTGGGGAAGGAGAAATCAGTAAGACTTGATTCTTTCCCTCATAAAGCTCTCAGTCTAGTTGGAGATGTAGATACAGGTGCACACAGATGTAATATTACAAGATGTTGAATGTTATTAGAGAGTCATATAAAGGGTAACTGAGAAGCAGAAGATGGAGCACAAAATCACCTGGAAAGATTAGGCAGTCTCCTAGAAATGGTGTTGCTGGCTTGACTCTTGAGGGGTTGACTAGGTAGACCTCAGGGCATAACCCTTCAATCCTTCTCCTGACTGACACACATATGGGAGCACTGAGGCCTAGGGTGGAAGAAGTGGCATTAAATGTGGGGGATGATGCTCTAATTTCTCTTAAGATCATATAAATCTTTCACCTTTTACTAAATGTGGGGGATGGGAGAGAAGACACAACTTTTTTCCCTTATATACCTGTGACTGACATCAGTCCAGGTAAGAGTAAATAAAGTAGGTTAACTGTGTTGGCAGAAATGACAGGCTTTTTTTTTTTTTTTTTTTCAAGATAAAAAGTCACAATGATGCAGAATCTATATGGTGCCAACTTCTGGTAAGAAGAATTTGGGGGGACCTCCATGCTTGTGGGGGCATGCCACCCATGAGTGCCTTTGTTCTTCACTAGGGCTGGTCTCTGGGTTCTGAGGGCCATTGCACATGATTGTATGGAATCATTGACCATGATTTTTGGAGGGGAATGCTAGCAAGAGATTTTATAGTCTTCCAAGTTTTTTCCTTGCTAGTGTTTATTCATTTATTTTTCTGGCTTTATTGAGCTACAATTGGCATATGCTCCCCTCCCCCCATTTTAGAGTTGAAGAAACTGAGTGCCACTATTAAGCTGGCACTGATGTTCATCTCTTCTCGGCCAACAGTCTGCACTCACTTTAACAGAAATAAAGGCAAATAACTAAGCATCTTGTCTGTGATGTTTCTATAGAATGAGGGAGGGCAGAAAGACGGGCAGAATTGATTACCAGTACTTAGAAGGTTGAGATGGGTAAATCTGGCCGGGGACACACATGGACATGAGTAACACACAGGAATATGCTTAGTGTGGGCAGGTGGGCTGTAAAGTCAGATCCCTGTTCTGAGCTGGAGGGTGAAGAGAGGTAGTTTTCTGAGGTCTTGATCAATCCTTTTTTCTGGCTTATAGTCTTTATCTCCAGATAGGAGACTTACCTCTGGAGCCCTAACCCAGTCTGGCTTCAGACTACTGTAGCCTCCCCTGTCCAGGAGTCCCAGAGAGCTTTTGCTGAGTTACCTGGGGTGGTAATCTTTAATCTCCCTGATGGGAATATGCTTCTTCTGAGCTCACTATCTATGGGAGTAACAATATTGGATTGATAGAGTTTAGGGCTGGAGCACAGACCATGTAAAATTAGATCTAGAGAAAAAGAGGAAGCCATGTGTCTATAAATGTGGACTGTCAAGGTACATCTGAGAAAGGCCTGGTTTTCTTTCTGTTTGATCTGCTACACATGCTCTCTCTCCCTCCCTTCATTCTCTACCACCCCAAAATGGTATTTTAACAACAAGAGTTGTATAGAAAACCAAGGTATAACAGTGAATTAAACAAATAGAAAATTATTTCTCTTTCTGGAAAAGGCTGGGTGGATGGCTCAAGGATAAGAGACTCCACGGTATCAGGGACCCAGGCTCCTTCTCTCTTTCCGCTTGACAATGTTTAATCATAACCTCATGGTCCAAGATGGTAGCCTTGTGTTCTAGGTGGCAGAAGAAAAGGACAAAGAAGAGGCAAAGGGTGCACTTACACGTTTCCTCTTCAGGATGTTTAATGCCTACCACCAAAGGGCACTGCTGTCTACTTTCCATTGGCTGTAATGTAGTCATATACCCACATGTATTTGCAAGGGAGTCTGGGAAATGTAGTATTTATTCCAAGTAGTCAGGCATCTAGGTAAAAACCGGGAAGCTTTACAGCATTCTCTGTCACATATACATTATTGCTGACCTCTTTTTTGAACAAGGGAAGTAAACATCAAAAAGGTCACAAGTTTTAACAGAACTGGACCCTCGTCTAATACAGTGTGTGTCCCAATATGTTACTTTCCCCTAATGTTTACCAAATGCTTTACACGTAATAAGTACACAGTAAATGACAATTATTTTTATTTCTGTAACCATACACAGTATAAAATAGATCTCTGCTCTCTCTCTGGGTTATTTTAAGGCCTCTTTTTAGTTTCCAGGGTCACAGTTTTCTGCACTATGCACCCTTTCTTGTACTATAGAATGATTTCAGCCCTATGACAAGATCCTTTCTCTCCCAGGGAGAAGAGTCTACCTAAATATTTGAGTTGCTCAGATTTGCATTGCTTTACAAAGTGAACCAAGCCAATGGTGTATGAAGGGCAATGAATACACCCAATTCTTAATCACTGGATGGGTTTTCTCATTTTGGTTTTGTTAGTCAATTCAGTGCAGTACAATTAAATCGGGGGGGGGGGGCGTTCAGTTAAATGGCTTTCTTCTCAGCCTCCAGTCTTTCTCTTCTGTACTGTAACATTGTTGGGGGAGAGATTTTCTTTTCTTTCGCCTGAGGTAGCCCATGTGCAGTGGCTTAATTGATTTGCACAAGTTCTGTTTCAATAGGGCCAAAGGTTATGAGATTATATTAGGAAAAGGGTTAATATAGGTGGTTGAATTATTGAATTAATTGACTGATTAACTCATGTAAATTTGGCCCCAGAGGTGGCTCACAGCCATTGGGTGTTATGTGAACTTAGCTATCTCCTTCCTTTGTTTTGTAAAATCACATTGTCCTGTGCCTGAAATGTACCATGGACACCAAATTAAATATTAATTCTTTGCAATTCAAATGCATCATCTTACCCTTGTTAATCTTCCTGTAGCCAGTTAGATATTATCTGACTAAAAGAAAGGTCTTGGAGTCTATACATATTTAAAAAGCCATTTTATTATGGTCATAACATTTTTCTCACCAGGAGGTTTTCTTCCTTCTTTATTTCCCCTTTAGGTCTTCCTGAAGAAAATACAAGTCCAGCGTGTTTAGTACAAAAATGTACATGAACATACAAACAGAATATCTATTTATTGAATTGAATAATTTATTGCTACATCCCAAAACACTTTGTAAAATCTCAAATGGTAAAGCTGCTTCCGAAAGCCTTGGTCCTTGCTTTACACAGAGGCTGTGAAAAATGTGAAACCCACAGCATGGTCTCTGTGAGAGGCGGTGTAGGTGGTGTTTGGGACCATAGCCTCAGCATCAGCCTGTCTGCCTCTGAATCTCACTTGCAAACCATGTTGCTTTAGACAGTCTACTTAATTTCTTTATGACTCAAATTACTATCTGTGAATTAGGACTGACAGTAATAATATGGAACTTGTAGTGTTTTGTGGATCAAAAAGAAACACGTATTCTATTTAGACAGTGCCTGACATATAGTAAGTCCCACATTAGGTGCCTGCTATAATCATTTGGTCCTTTCGTCTAAGGCATGGTTTTTACTCGACATGAACACTAATAAAAGACACACAACATCCCCTCAAAGGCCCGAAAGATACATAGCACCCCTCCAAGTGGCCCGATGCAATCGCTGATTAGGCCATTCATCTGCCAGGACTGGGCCCACATGAGTGGAGGCCGGAATGGAGCTGTCATGTGCAAGGACTTTGGGGGTTAGACCTTGGCTCTGCTACTTGTAAACCAGGTGACCTTGGGCAGGTCACTTACTCCTGAGCCATGAATGCTTCATCAGCAAAGGATCATTAGGGGATGGATTAGAAGAGGCAAAAGTATAGCAAGCACTTTACAAAGTACCTGGTCTTAGGCAAGGGCTCAAAGAAGGGTAGCTTTTTATTGCTGTGATTAAATTCCGGAGGAGGCAATGCAAAAGCTTAGATTAGGAGGAGGTAGAGCATTTTCTCCCTTTATGTCTTTCTTTTCTTTGGCTTTAAGTTTAAAAAAAAATCTTTTGCTGAAATAATGTCTCAAAAATCTACTAGTGTTAACTGCATGTTGACTAGTTAAATTCAATTATTCAGGGTAGGTGGGAAACCTTTTGACAAATTAGACCAAATTACAGCTGAAGTATAAGAACATGAACATTCCAATTCACAGCATGTCTAGAAGTTTTACTGTAGGGCTGTGTCTATTCATATGCAATTAAAAAAACCTACATTCTACTAAATCACCATTTTGATGGAATTTCTAAACTTTTCAAACAGCTGTTTCTCTGTCATGTTACAAGCTAAGGTACAAATTAAGCTATGTACACATTTAAATGCAAAAGTCACTATTGTTGATAATTTGCCTCCAATTTTGTTCTATACACTTGCAACAATTGTGAGGTGGGAACATAATTGCATGTACAGTGTTGAGCACAGCTGCCTTGTAGTTGTAACAATCACTGTTTGCTTTAAGAGTTACCTTATATTTTGCATAATGCATCACATCAACAAATATTTGTTGTCTTTTATATGCAAAGTAACATGATAAACTAGAGGGAAACTTAAAGCAATGCCATGAAAATTTGCCTTAAATAAATGGCTTTTTATTTTAATCCAGTTCAAATAATTACCCAATAGTGAAAGGAACTCTTTCTGATGACACATGATGTGAAAAGTGCTGGGGGAGTAATTGAGCTCCAGTAGCCTGGGAATGCGGTCCTGGGCCTCTCCTCTCCCTTTGCTTCCCTGAATATCATTCATTTCTGCCCCAGAAGGTACATTAGCTTTGTGGAGAAACCATCTGGTCACTGACAATGACTCCCTCTGGGCTGCTGGTCATTTGAAACAGACATTGGCGGCAGGATTTTGCTCAGTCCATTTGGACTGTTCAATAAATATCAACTAATGATCAGAAGATTCATTGAAGGGGCACCTGGGTGGCTCAGTCTGTTGAGTGTCCAACACTTGATTTCAGCTCAGGTCACGATCTCAGGGTTGTGAGATCAAGCCCCGAGTGGAGTCAGGACTGCTCTCAGCAGGGAGTCTCCTTGATATTCTCTTTTTCCCTTTACTTCTGCCACTCTCCCCCACCGTGCGTGTGTGCTGTCTCATTCTAAAATAAATAAATCCTTGAAAAAAAGAAGACTCATCAGAGAGCTCCCAGGTTTCAATGCTGACTTCACTATAAATCTTTTTATTTTCAAAAATATTTACATGAAAATTATGAAAATAGAACAGATTAAAAAGATCTATCATGAAAAAATTAGAAAATATTAGAACCATAATATGGTATTATTAAAAAGATAAATAAAACCCACAATCATAAATTGACTTATATATACTATTAATATCATGATGTATATCTTGCTGTAAAGACTTTAAGGAAAATAAGGTCTGGGGACCGAGGAAACCTGGGGTGGCAGCCTATTATTTTAAGAGAGAAGTGCTGAGTGCTCAGGATGAATTGATCTCCCATTCCAGCCCCTTCTATACCCAGATTCCCTTTTCTTCACCCCACTTTGCCTCCCACTCAGACATTGTAAGTTTAAATCTAACTTGCTATCATAAGGATGGTAGTAATAATCATTACCGTTTATTGTTAGCTAACCAAGGGCCGTGTTAGCTCCTCTCTCTCTCTTTTAAAGGTTTTATTTTAAAGTAATCTTTACACTCAACCTGGGGCTCAAACCTACAACCTTGAGATCAAGAGATGCATGCTTCACTGACTGAGCTGGCCAAGCGCCCCACTTTTTCTAACACTCCATCCTCACAACTGCTATCGGGGGCAGGTGTCCTCTTTTCACAGACTGAAAAAAGATGAGATGCAGGGAATTGATCAGCTTGTTCAAAGTGAAGTTCATGTGTGAAGTAGCAGAGTGGGAAATCGAACTCCTGTCTGACATCGAAGGCCTTCTTCCACCTGGACATCGCTTCTGCTCAGAAACCCTACACTCACGCCCGACAGACCTATTTACTATTCTCCAAACACTCCATCAGGATTCTGTGTCTTACTATTCCATCTGACCCAGTTAAATCCCATCTTCGTACATTTATCTAGCTGTTCATTCACTTAACATTTATCACACACCTCTACATGCCAGACCCAGGACTAGGTGCTACTGTGGATCCTTTCCCAGCCTGTGCTGATTGCTCCCTGATTATCAGATCTTTTTCATATTTTTTGTCTCTCAGCTAGATTGTAAATGATTGGTTCTCAATATATAATATATATAATGTAAAAAAGTACATATATTATACATGTGACATTATTTATACATTTTATATTAAAATGTATTATATTGCATTTTAAGTATAGATAGTCTATTATATAATATATATAATAAAATATACATAATATATATAATGAGATTATAATGAGTTGCTACTGGCATTTGGTGACTAGAGGCCTGGAATATTAAATATTGTACAATGTATGCATACAGTCCTGCCCAATGGAGAATTATGCCACCGAAAAAGACAATACTGCCCTCTTCCAGAAACACTGTGGCAAAGGGATTGAGGGCAACATCTTCCTTTTAATGAACCCTCTGTGTCTTCATCAACTCTGGTATGCTACTCACACAAAGTTTTGGTTGTCTGTGATGGTAAGGTTCTCTTGATTAACCAAAAAGTTTAAGCAAGATTTTCAGGGAAAGAAATTCATTCATGGAGAGGGTGGGGTGTGATGATTTCTAAGATTTATTTAGATGAAAGAAAACTACGTTTTCTGAAATAAATAGGAAGTTTCTTCCCACTCATATATGAAATCCCGAGACTACAGGGGTATAGAAACTCTTTCTTTGATTCATAAAACAATATCCACAAATATTTCTATGTATCTTTTAAAGAAGGTAGGAGAGTTGAGCACTGTGCCTGAGTTGATGTTTTTTGTTTTGTAATCACTAGGCTATGAGCCAGGGCCACCACCCCTCTAAGATTTCTTTATTTCCAACAGATTAACAAGATGCCTTGATAAAAGGTAGTGGAGAAACCGTATCTTTGTTGGTAGTGGACATTTGTTATTATGATTGGTCATCCAGTATCTAATTTTCTCCTTCTTCCCGGGAATTCCTCACCGGGTGTAGCTCTGGTGGGAGGTGGGGTTTCCATCTTGCTTCCTCTTGGCTGTCAGGGCATGAGCACAGGATTTAGGTTTGGGCAGTCAGGTACTATGACCCAGGACCCTGGTTGGCAAGTGTGTGCCTCAAAGATGAAAGGACAGCTACTCATGGCAGAAGGAAGCAGTGACTTCTCTTGATGGTGACAGAATTCTGCAGCAGGCTAGATAGGTGACTACCTAGCCACTATTCTCGTTCAGGATGATGTCTCTCCTGTTTCTTGATCCTCCAGGGTTCCTGGATGTCTTAGTCCATTCAGGCTGCTGTAACAAGACACCATAGACCGAGGCACTTATAAACCACACACATTTATTTCTCACAGTTCTGGAAGTTGGAAGTCCAAGGTCAGGGCGCTAGCATGGTTGGGTCAGGGCTCATTCCTGGATGGTAGACTTCCTGTTGTATCCTCACATGGTGGAAGGTGCTAAAGAACTTTATAAATCCCCCTTTTTTTTTAAAGGTTTTATTTATTTATTTGAGAGAGAGATAGATAGATAGATAGATAGAGAGACAATGAGTGAGGCTGCAGAAGGAGAAGCAATCCCCGCTAAGCCAGGAGCCCTGTGTGGGGCTGGATCCCAGGACCCTGAGATCGTGACCTGAACTGAAGGCAGATGCCTAACCGACTGAGCCACCCAGGTGCTCCTGTGGATCTTTTTAATAAAAACATTAACCTCATTTATGCAGGGCTCTACCTTCATGATTTAAGTACCACCTATAGCCCCCACCTCCTAATATCATCACCTTGGGGATTACGATTTCAATATGTGAATTTTAGGGGGCCACAACCATGTAAGCCATAACACTGGGCTACTGTTGCAGAGGCCACTTGATTCTGCAATATTGATTCTAATTTTTTCTTCTTTTTAGAAACAGACCCCTCTACACCTCAAATTTGAGCTTGGCATTGAGCTGGATGGTTAGAAACTACTTTTCTTTCTGGCTTCCCTTGCAGCTTGGGGTGACTTTGTGACTAATTCTAGCCAGCTGGCAGGAAGTGGAATTCATGTGAGCAACTTTCAGTCCACCATTTTAGAAAAGAAGCTGTGTATTCTTCTTCTTTTTTTTTTTTAAGATTTTATTTATTTATTTGACAGACAGAGATCACAAGTAGGCAGAGAGGCAGGCAGAGAGAGAGAGAGACAAGGGAGCAGGCTCCCTGCAGAGCAGAGAGTCTGATACGGGGTTCAATCCCAGGACCCTGGGATCATGACCTGAGCTGATGCAGAGGCTTTAACCCACTGAGCCACCCTGGCACCCCCGGAAGCTGTGTACTCTTTACTTCCTCTTTCTCCTTGCCTTGGCTGGAGCCTTGATGTGGTGCTGGGATGCAACCATGCGGATAAAGATAAAGCTTAGAGAACGGAGCACCAGGTAGAAGGGCCTCCGCCCCTTGCTCCTTTCTCCCTAATACGAGAAACACACGGATCTATTTTAGTTAAGTCGCTGTTGCTTAGCCTCTTTTAAAGAAGCAAGATCCATATCGTAATTAGCACAGTATCTACCCATTTTCTAAGCCTGGTCCTTCAACCTCTATCACCCTGGGGCCCTCAAGAACTTTCCAACAATTTCTTTTTTATTTAGAATGGTCAGAATCGATCTCTGCTTTTCTGCAACAGTTAATAGGAGTATTTTAGAGAAATATACTTAAAAATTTGGAATTGACTGATCTCAGGACATTGAGAGCAATGAAGTCTCACTATGCAAATCTGGAGAATCATCTAGTTTTCTTACTAGGAGGTTGTTTGCCTACAAAGACAGCAGCATTAGGACTTGGTAGAAAAACTGAGGATGTTGGAATATTTTAACTCCTTAAGCTTTAGTAAGGTCTTACAAAAAGAGCTATGCTTACCCTGAGATTGAAAAGGAAGAAGGAAACCCCATCCCCTCCAAGATTTTGCAGAGAGGTCTTTTATGTAGTCAGTAATATCCAAGTGGTTGAAGGTCTAGCAGGGCTTGAAAAATGTTTTCCAAGCTACTGTTAGTGCAAGCAAAAGCAAGGAGGTAAAGACTCAACTGAAAATAAGGTTGCAGCTGAAAGAAGCCCGATTTATCCAGCCTCCTTCCAGGCTCCTGCCATGTAATCTCTGCTGGAAAGCAGAAACTGTTAACAGCTCTCATGAAGATACAGCTGAGATAGAGTCTCCCTTGCATGGTTTGCTTGGCCCAAGGTGAATACCAGTAAATCAAAGCTATAGAAGATCGTTAGGAGAAAACTATTTCTAGTTTTAGACTTTAGATACCTGCCCAGGTTACCAGTCACATTGATTGGTTCAGGATAGGCACAGGATTCACACCAATGAGCATTAAGATGTTTCTGGCATTTTCTGAAAGGGAGCTTTCATTAGGTTCTGTGGGTGGTACCTGGAAGGCTGACCTTTGACCCTGAACTTGCATAAGGAAGCATGTAGGCCTGGGAGCTACCTGTGCCTATGAGAAAGCCAAACCTGGAAAGAAATTGGATGTTTCCTGCTGTGGCTGAATGGTATCTCAAGCTTGGTTTAAAGCTCTCTTTGTCTCTGGATTTCTTAGTTACCTAAGCCGAATAATCTATTTTGCTATTCAATCCAGGCCAAACTAAATATTCTCTCTGTTGCAATGAAGTATTATGAGTGGTATATATTTTTTCTCAGTCATCTCATTTAGAAGATTGGCCTTTAGGGGCACCCGGGTGGATCAGTCAATTAAGCTTCTGAGTCTTGATCTCAGGGTCATGTGTTCAAGTCCCACATTGGACTCCAACTAAAAAAAAAAAAAAAAAAAAAAAAAAAAAAAAAGGAAGCGTGACCTTTTAACATTTGAGAACCTGCAAGGTTTATACCAGTATTACCAAAACTCGTATATGGCAAGTCGTTTCAGTGAGAGATTCTTCTAAGCGCTATCTATCCAACACCAGGTCCAACCTTCTCCTAAGAATTCAATATCATCTTGGTTAAGATCTGAATGGTTCTTGCAGATAGTTCTAAAGCCCCAGGCACATGTTCTTCCATGTTTCTAGTTATCCCAGTCAACTCTGTCAATAAAATTCCCATTTAAGGTGCTTTCTGGTACAGAGAGCTTCCCAAAGATTTGCCTTCAAACTTTCTACATGTGGTGAGACCTTCTGTCGTCATTTCTACCAGAAGTCCTTAGTAAGATCACCATAACAATCACCATATTTAATGTTCCTCTTCCTTTTCTCAGGAATGATTGGGAGCAAACAAGTTGTTCTTATGTAAGTCACCAAAACAAGTATGTCCTTTTCTCAGAAGACAAAGGCTAGAACAGGATATTTATACTTGCACAATTGCTGTGAAAAACATTGTTTTAACAGGGGTGCCAGATTGCTCTTTAATGGGGTTGGTCAAGATCACAAGAGACCTGCTTATTTAAAAATCCTCCAATAAGGCATTTGGACTATGGCTGAATTTCACCATTTATACCCAAAGAGATTATAAGGTACAATTGGGTAATTTTCTTGTTCAGGCAGTCATCTGTCTAAAGGCCAAACCCTCTTTGTTTATTTACCAGGTCAGAGTTTCTAATCTGCCTTCTTGTATGAAAAAAAATCCCTCACAAACAGGACTCAGACAATGCCATGGAGGGTTATGCTCAGTGAAGAATTAAAGACATAATAATTCTTGACTCACCTCTAGGTCTTTTGGTCAGTTCTAAAATTTTTATCTCATTGCTTATTTAAAAAAATATATAAAATCAGGTCTAACCTAAGGAAGGGAATCACCACAAATTGTGGCAAAATTTTGTTAAAAATAGTGAAAATCCTCTGGCTGTGGAGGTGACGGTGTTCCTAACCCTAAGAAATGAAAGATACACCTCTGATGGTGTTTACTGGCCTTCTGGGACTCTACAAAGTTAGTGTTTATCTAGTCATTTAAAAATGACCCTATGAGAACACACTTTGGAGTAAGTCATCCTGTATGCAGAAAGAAAATGCATTTTGCTTTGACGTCTCTTCTTCTGCTCAGAAATTATGATCTGTGCCCTAGGCTATCAAACATCAGTGCACAAAATTATTCACAAAGGGTTTATGGTTCAAGTGGTAAATCTAGGCATTTGCAAAATGTTGACCCAAGTGAGTCAGCACAGAAAGCTTGATCTTTCAGTTTGATAAAAATGTAATTTTATGGATGTCAAGTTGAAGTTCAAAAGTGACACATCGTGTCACACAGATAAATAGTTTTGCCAAAAGCAATGCCATAATTCATAAGCCCTTGTCTGGCCAATAGTAACTATCAGGCTGATTAAGCGAAGTGCTTGCTAATAAATGCAGTCTTTATCCCATATTATACATTAGTTTTTTCTGAATAATAAAGATTGCCCTATTTAAGAACCGAAATTAGTGCTGCAAGTCAATATCCCACATAAAAATGTACATATGTGCTTCTTCTAACCTCACAAAGATTAATTTTAGAACAATACCGAACACTAGAGTGGGCGTTTCTGATACGATTTTTCTCCTTGGGTCCTCACACACCAGTTGGATAATAATGCTGGGGGCAAAAAGAAAATGTAAATGAAATAATTAAAAAAAACACAAACAAATGGCTGTTTCTCTCAAAGTGCTTACAGCGCCTATGGGGGAAACAGACTTGTACATAAATAACCTTCTTTCCGCTCTGGTCCCGTCGGCTTTCCATCAGATTTACAGTCGTGACACTTCTAGGCTCTCAGGCTAGGCAGCCGCTCCAGTCAAGTGGGGCCTGGGGGCCACTCTGGAAGTCCCATGCTTTCCATCCTGTGGGCCCTGCCAACTGCACAAGCCTGCTAGGCTCCCCACGGTCTTCTCTCCTGTTTTCTCTTTGGGAAATTCTTTTCCCCTCTCAACACTCAGTGTCGGTTCTTCAAAAACATCTCTTACCTTGCCGGGGAGAACCGTTTTTCTCTTGCAACTGGATGATGCTGTGGGCTCCCTCATCCCTTTGAATTAGGGGATTGCCTTCTCCACGATGCTCTCCGAGGACAGGATTCAGCATTTCAGTTTCCTATTTACGGTGTCCAGCACGGTGGCTGACACATTCTAAGGAGTGAATGGATGGCCCATGCTTACAGAGAGTGACAGATTAGAAAGGTGAGTGGAAGGGCGTTCTAGGGAAGCAAGGTTCTGAGAAGCTACCTCCCTCCAGACCCCCATTCAAAATTTCACTTGCTCAAAAATCTTTCCCAGAACAGGCTACCGGTGCCCAAACTTGATATCAATCATGCCTCTTTGTCATTCCTTCTCTTAGTTGTCAGAGGTGTTCTTTGTACCAGATGAGTTTGTCCCTGTAGCTACACTACTTTGTATTTTTAATGCCATCTTATTAATTTTGCCTGCCTAGGTAAATTCTTAGGCAGTCTTGATAAAAATTTTGCCTTTTAAAACAGAAATCTCTATTCTACTTTTTTTTTCCTAACGCTCCTTCTTCACGTTATGTACAGTGCCGGCCTCATAGGGGAACTGAATTCACACTTGAAGAGATAAAATTAAAGAGATTATGTGAGTGCAGTGAAGTTCCATTTTTGATTTGCTTCTCTCATTTCATTATTCAGCAAGAAATCAAAATGGTAGTTGACACACCTTTAATTCAAAAAAGTTGATTTATATTCAAAAAGTTAGTATGGTCATTATCTTGAATTTATAAGGAAAGCTGCTCTCAATTTCTGTGAGAAGTAAAGGTCAAACCATAAATAATTAAGTGTATTAATATTGGCTATTCCTGTCAGTTATGAAACAGAGTGGAAATGTATATGTTTTCTGTGGAAAGAACTTTTGACCACAAATCACTCTTTTCAGACATCCTTGACAAATTGATAGCGAGAACATTTTTGAAAAATGGAATTGCCGATCTTTTCCTAATTTGGCACCGTTCTTGAAATGATACAGGTGACTTCCTTAATTCCTAAATGATTTGACCTTTGAAGGTGTATAGTAGCTGGCGAGCAAAGGAGAGGCTGCTGTGATGTCATCATCAGGAAAATTCTTTGTTTCTTTAAATTCAGCCAATTAGATATGACTGCCTTTTCCTGGCACACTGAAAAGGCGTATCTTATGCATTAATTGGCAGATGCGGTACAAATCTGAGGCTTTCTTAAAAATAACAGTACAGACCCTTCTGGAATACCAATCCCACATTGACTTTGTACTCACCACTTTGTGTCTAAGTAGACATTTGCTGCAGGGCAGGGTAAGTTTCACCTCACTGACCTCATACTTCTCTTGGGTAATTCTTGCCCCCTGACCTTGTTTTCCAACCTTGGAGGCTCACAAAAATACTTTTCTGGTAACAGTTCAAATAGATTATATGGATGCATTTTCACTTTAAGGGAATATTTCTATTATACTGTCTTTACTGATGAACTCCACTACCTGTGCTGCAGATAGCCCAGAGGGTCACTGAGCTCTAGGCTGGCTATGTTGGTGAGGATTATAGCACATGCTTAACTTGGGGACAGATCTAGCTTCTTGCTAGTTTCACTTACCTTCTGCATGCATATTATTTAAAACTTTGTCTCATGAATGTGGATCTACTTAGGAGGACCTCTCAGTTGCAAGTGTTCTATCCGCAATCTGCTTTTTGCTTTCACTTAAACAAATGTTACATTTTGGTTGATGATCAACATGTTGACCTTGCCTCATTTTTATTTCCAAAGAATATTATGGAGATTTAACTTTTCTCGTTGCAAAATTTTTCTTCATACAATATCATCTGAAAAGTCTAATGTATAGATTTTATCTAACAAAGCAGTCTGTTAGGGTATAGATAGCACAAGCACTAGAATTAAAATAACCCCATTGGTCATGTTCTCTTGAGGGGGATTTTTGTAGGTGGTTTTAATTCTGTCTTGAGCCAGCATCATTATTTTGGACATGTCCCCTTTCTTTGTGTGTTTTGGTAACTTGCTGTTTCCCACAAAATAGGGAATCACTTGGTTTCATTCCAGCATTGTATTTTGTATTATTTACTTCATCACATTGTGGTTGGAGTCTGAATTCAGGGCTCTCTAGTCTAATGCAATAACCAAGCCCTTTTGATCAGATGGGAAATACTGCGCTGCTGTGAAGTCATTGACTCTCCTCATCTGTATGTCTCTCCCAGGGCTGCCTCTAAATTCAACCTGCCTCAAGTCTTCAATACAGACTTCAGACACTCCCAGCAAGATGGTAGTCACGAAGCAGACTGCACATAGTGAGAATATCATGACATTACAAATCACTCAAATCTATCTAAAGAAAATGGTAAGTGATTTTTCTCACTATCCCTCTGCATTCAAAACAAAATCAAGGTCAAATGAAATGAAAGGAAATGTATGCATAGGCCCAAAAAACTCCAGTAAACCAACACTTACATAGGACAAAGGAACTTGTGTGTTCAGCTTCAATACCCATCATCGAAAAGTGTCCGCTTGGATTTGGCACCTTTGAAAGCAAGTTCAAAGAGCATGGTTTTTGTCTTTTTGGAGGTTTTCAACATGTAAACAGAAATGTATTTTAAAGATTTGCCAAAAATTAGGGGCGCCTGGGTGGTTCAGTTGGTTAGGCGACTGCCTTAGGCTCAGGTCATGATCCTGGAGTCCCAGGATTGAGTCTCACATCGGGCTCCCAGCTCCATGCAAGTTTGCTTCTCCCTCTGACCTTCTCTCCTCTCATGCTCTCTCTCTCTCCCTCTCTTAAATAAATAAATAAATAAAATCTTAAAAAAAAAAAGATTTGCCAAAAATTAAATAGTGAACATTGAACAAATAGAGAATTAAGTATTCATACTTATAAATAATGACCAGTGATGCACTGATAACATTAACAAGTGCCTCAGAATAATTTTTTCCTAGAGTTTGGTTTTAGGTTTCTGTTTGTTCACTTGAACTGGCACATGATTAGAAATTCATCATGCTAACTGTTGACCGGCTTTATTTGTATTTAACATAGGCTCAGGTAAAACCTATCACAAGCCAGGCACTATTTGTAACCCATTATAAATAGTAACTCACTGAATCTTTGTATTGGCTCTAGAGGCAGGCAGTGTCGTTATTCCTCTTTCTTTATCTGGGAAAACTGAGACAAAGCAGTTTGGCAAGTTGCATGGGTCATTCACCTAGTTGGGGCAGAGCCAAGATTGAACCTAGAGGCTCTGGGGCTCAGGAGACCAACACTTAACCACTATGATATGTTAATTTCTGAGGTTTCAGGGGGCATTTCTAAAAGATGAGTCCCAAAGCTGATGTGGGCCATTGTATTTATCATTGACATCGGTGTCAATGACATGGGAATGTGGAAATACCATGTGGAATACCATGCTGATTTTGTTGTTTTCTTATCATTTTATCTTATCATAAAATCCATTTTATTCTTATCTGGATTTGAATATTTGAATTCAATTTATTATATAAACTATTTGAGATATCGATGATCTTAGTTATTGACATAAAATATGAGTCAAATAAAATTCTTATTAGTTCAAACACTTTTTGACACAGATAATAATGATGAAAATAAAGATTATTATTGGCAATAATCATTGTCCTGGGTACTCACAAGTTCTATGATTAGAAGCAAGACCTTCCAAGTCCCCATGTAGTTTTTGGAGAGATGATCTCTAAACTGTCCTTTCTAGAACTAATGCCACATGAGTTTGTAATTCTATTGTCAAATATTAATTTGCAAATCACTTTTCAATACTGCTAAGCATAATGGATAGTCTTCAGCTGCTATGAATGTATAGAATCCCTGTCCATTCCTCTCCACATATTTTTATACTTTATAAACACACAAATACACACACACACACACACACACACCCCTCACTCTTTAATGGTTTCCAAGCATTTTTAGAATAAAGTTGAAGCTCCTTGGCTTGGCATACAAGGTCCACTCTGATCTACCCTTCCTACCACTCTGGACTCTTCTCTTGCCACACCTTCTTCTCTATGCCCTAAAAACTACTTATTTTTCCATCAAAATGGGTATTTTGATCCAGGTCTCTGGCCTTGTAGATTCTCTTTTCCCAGAAACATTTCCCCATTTTGTTCCACCCAGTAAAGTATATCTCAGGAAAACTTTGGGAAAACTTCTTTGATTTTCCTTCCCCTTCCCACCGACTGAGTGAATCCGAAGCCCATTCTCTATACCCGCATAGGACCTTGTGTACCCCTTTCACTGTACCTGCCACATTCTGTGGCGATCATTGGCTCTCTCGCTTGTCTTCCCCATTGAACTGTGGTTGGAAGACAGACCAAATATTTTAGCTATGTCTCCAAGTGTTTGGCAAAGTGATGATCCTTAATGCATGTTAGCTGGCTAGAAGAACAAATGAAATATGAAGCTCATATTTATTTCTACAGACTGTGGTTAGATATGACAATCAACTGTCTCTAGCTTTAGTTCAGAAATTATTGTGGAGTTGGAATTTCTAGAATAGATTCAATGTTGAGAGAGAGAAAGAAAGGAAGAAATGGTGACAGTGGGTTGGGGCCTGATGCACCTTGCAGAGTGAATAGACTGTAAACAGAAATGAAAGAGTTTAAGGAGCAGTCAGTGACTTTTTTGTTGACTGGAAGTTATTGTTCTTTTTTTTTTTTTTTTCTTTTTTCTTTTTTCCAGGCCAGGCATTGTGGAGGACGCTGACCAAGAGCACATATGGTTCCATTCCTCCGGAAGTTCTCAAACATGGGAAAAGTGATAATTTTAGGTTGAAGCATATGAATATTGATAATTCCATCTACTTCAACCTACTTAAGGCAGATTAAGAGGCTAGATCCAGAATGCTTTGGCCATGAATGTTCAGGGGAGAATGACATCTTCTTCAGTTGGTAGAACCAGAAAGGTGTTCATGGGGGAGACAGAATTTGAGATGAATTTGAACAGACAGGTGGTACTTCAAAGGTAGAAATAGCGTCAACAATAGCAGGGTGAGCCAGTTTTACAGAAGTGAGAACTACTAGACATGTTCTGGAAATAACAACAATCCATTCTGGATGGATCCTAGGGGTGAGAGGGGTTATCGATGAGGGCTTTGAATGTCAGGCCAATAGCTGGGATTATGGGGCCCTTGAAGATTTCTGAGTAGAGGAGAGATTTTTGATTGGAACTTTATTGTAGGAATAATGTGACATGGGTTTGAGAATAGGTCAGCAGGCCCTATGGAATTCCTGCCTTGCTCATTCCTTTCAGCGGGACACCAGAACAAGACACATAGTTACTGAGCCTCTGTTACTTGGATACTGTGTTAGGCTGCAGAATACAAAGAAGAGAGAAATAGTATCTCTGTGCTCTAGAGGCTTAAATGGATGCCCACCAAATCTGTTTTCCAACTCACGTTTTTCTCTGGTCCCCTCACCCCTTTACCCCTAATCATTTAGGTGGATATTTACATGGTGTTCTGGGAAGCTATTTGCACAGTGCCCCCTTGTGTTCTGCAATGCGCTGCTAGTGTTCCTAAGCCTTGAGAGAAGCAGTCACCTCTGGTTCTGAAGCCACCACTGCTAGGCTGCTCTTGACACTGACCCAGAGGTAAATGTTGGGCGATGGAAAGAGTCCCAAATCAGGTGTGAGATGGTTTGCCCTCAGCCTGAACCCACCACTGACTGGAACTTTGATCTCCCATCAGTGCGTTATTCTTGTCAAGACTCCATTTTCTCATTCTTCAAATGGAGATAATACCAGGGGCTCCGCCAATCTTATTGAGCAGTGGTGGGATAATTGCAATGTGTGTAGGTATTCATGTTTTGACCATTACAAAGTCCTGTTCACTTTTATTGGCTCTTTTATTTACCCCTGGAGAAGATTGTATAAAACTTACCAGCTATGTTTTGACATAAAGAATATTGCTTAATTTTAAGACTTAAAAAAAATATCTAGTAAGCTAATCAGGAAAGCTTAAATTTGCTTCCAATGTCAGGCACTCAGACTCAAAAAAAAAAAAAAAAATTAAAGATTTAAAGCAAAACCAGACCAAAGCTTAACCCTGTAAATAGGACTTTAGTGATAAGGCCATTTTTTCTTGCATGGAATTTGCTAAAAGAAATTTCCTCTTTTTAACCCAAGGAGACAGCCCTGGTCCCTGGGAGTTCATTAGCTTGGTGTTCCACAGGCATTGTCTTTCTTGTTATTTGTTTGCAGCATGAAGGCATAACAGATGGGGAGGGTGCAGCCTCACCTTTGTGGTTAATACCTACAATCTTATTAAAGGCTCAAGAAATACATGATCAGCTAACTCCTTCTATCACTAAAAACTGATTTACCAGCATCACATCAAATATTTACCTGGCCCTAAGCTACCAGTAATTACAGGCTGATATTGTTCAGGCTCAAACAAACATAGAGTAATGAATTTCTGCTAATTATTAGGCACTGATGAAAAATGTGGTTTGCCCATTCCCAGAGTTATCCTGGGCATCTCGTCTTTCTGCACGAGGGAAAACTTCAATTGATACGAATATATTCAGTGCTGCTGGAAAGTGCTTCAGTGGTGTCAGCCAGAAGTAATTCCCGGCGTGTCTGGGAAAGTGATTAAAATGGCTTAAAATTAAGATTTTGCTTTGCTATTTATTTCTATGCAAATATGCCACATTTTTCAACTGACATGGGTGTCTTAATTAAAACTGGCTAAAGTTTTAGAATAACAAGAGATTTTTAAATTCCGCCAAACCTCACACTCTAAAAAATAATGATTTGGGCCTCAGCTGCAAATGAAAGTAATCTTTCTCCTTGCTGTAGATCACTGGGCTTTTTAAAAACTTACACTGTGGCCATGATCCTCTGGGATCATGACCTGAGCTGAAGGCAGAGGCTTTAACCCGTTGAGTCACCCAGGTGCCCCATATATATATATTTAAATTGCACTAGTGAGAACTCCCAATGACATGGATTCTATCCTCAGTCTTCTCTTCTTCCTCTGCACAGACCCCCTGGGTGAACTTGGTAAACATCCCATGATTTAACTATCCCTTACATAGACCAACACTTTATAAACTTCTCCAATACTTTCCAGTACTTCTCTGGTCCAGACTGCTCATCAGATGGGGATCCTTCTTCACCCCTGCCTCCTTTGCACCAATCACCAACCTGCCCATATCCTAAATTCTTAATCTTGCTTATTGCATTACCATCCAGCTAGCTGCTAGAGTCAGAACCCAGAGAGCTACCCTTGACTATTAAACATTTCTCATTTCTCCAATTTCTGCTTTCCCTTCCTAATTACTTTTCGGTTCTGTCTCCCATGTCGCCAGCATTCCCTCCCTGCATCCCCACCTGGTCCTGCGTGATGCCCGTGTTTTACCTATCTTGCTTGGGTGAATAGTCTCCTAACTTCTGTCCCTGAATTTCCTTCCTCCAATCCTTTCATCACTTCCTTCCATCCTCTATCTTTATGCCTCTCGCCTAATTAAGATTCTTCCATGATTGTCCATTGCCTATACATGGAGTTAGGACTTCTAACCACGATGCCGTGGACATCAGCTTCTGTCCTCCTCACCTCCAGGATCCATTCACTCCTTAAGTATCAGTAACATCATTACTGATTCTGTCTTTATTTAAAATTGGAGAGGGGCGCCTGGGTGACTCAGTGGGTTAAAGCCTCTGCCTTCAGCTCAGGTCATGATCCCAGGGTCCTGGGATCGAGCCCCGCATCGGGCTGTCTGCTCCGTGGAGAGCCTGCTTCCTCCTCTCTCTCTCTCTGCCTGCCTCTCTGCCTACTTGTGATCTCTGTCTGTCAAATAAATAAATAAAATCTTTTTTTAAAAAAATTGGAGACATAGTGGAACCTGAAGCCAAAAGACAAATCAGTAACACCAATCTTGTTTTTATTTAATATTTTGATACTTCACTCATCACAGATTTCTTTGCTTTCATTTTGAATTTTAGAAGATTGCATTAAAATTTTATTTATCTGGATTACTGAGGTTTTGGGTTCCCGCTTAAATTTTGTTTCTTCCTCCCCTTACCCTAGTCTGGGCCCTGGGGTGTGATTCTGGAACTGATGCTGGAAATTTCCAAGTGGAGTCTAAGAATGAAGCCAACCCATCAGAAGGCTGAGGAGAACCTGATCCTTTATGATCACACTTGAACCCTGAATCTGGCTGTGCCTGAAGCCTACACGCAGATCTTTCAGTTTTGTGAAACAATAAATTCCCCTTCCTTTGCCTTAGGCCAGTTGGAATTCTGTCTTTGTTCAAGAGCTGCAGGAAAGTCCTTGAATGAAGTCCTTGAATGATCAATGGGGAATCTGTGGCTTCCTATGACATGGCCCCCACCTTGTACCTCTCCAGCTTCACCCACTCTCTTATTATCCAAGCACCTTGTGCCTCTGTTGCACTGTACAACCTATTGGTGCTGAACACACTGCCTTTTTGTGCTCTGTTCCTCTCTGCATGGGGCCCTCCAGTCCTGGAACCACCTCCATCCTGTCTATCCTTTAAATTTCCAAATATATGAAATAATAACTCATCCAGTTGTCACACTGTTAAATTCCCTGCTCAGTCTATTCTGCTTTGCAGACTTAGAATTTTTATCCCCAAATGATGTCCTAGAAAAATATAATGCAACTTAACTGTGGAAATTAAAAACTTGGAGCACTCCGATGGTAAGTGGTGCCAAATTCTAGATGTCTCTTTAGAGAGATCCTGAGTGCCTTTTCTCTCTTTCTCTTTCTCTTTCTCTTAATACACACTGGCCCAATAATGGAAATTTCTTCTTATAAAATAAATATGGCATTTAATAATATAGATGGTGAATGCTGGTTCTTCTTCTTTTTTTTTTAATCTTAGCCAGACCTAAAAGCCTTATAATTATGGATAAAAATGAACAAAGGAAATAGTTAAGCAGACCCTAGCCTTCTGAGATTTGAGTGCCTCTTCCATGGTATTTCAAATTAAACACAGGCTGTAAACTCCTGGGGACAGCGTTTTCCCCTTGCAGCTTCTACTTTACACTGCACGCTCTCCAGCATCAGAACATATGCCGCCTCAGCTGCTCGACGGAGAAAAGAGTCATCTCTTACAAGGTTAGAGCCCAATGTACCATCCCAAATATAATGAATCCACCTTCTTCCCTACAGTTCTACGTTTTGCACTTGAATTTCTTAAGCTATAGAAAGAAAGGTAATGAAAACATAAAAAACAAAAGCAAGCCTGACACTTGAAGGTCATTTTAGTGTCCTCAGGGACTGAAGTTTGAGAAGCGGAGTTTCTGCCAAGTGTTGCACATGCGCAATCATTTATGCCCCCAGGTTTCTGGTGTGGCCCCACAGGTGACCAGGACTAGCTCTGTGAAGACCCTCCTCTTTCCCAGAGCCTCCAGTCATCGCCTCCACTAATGAACGTGAGGGAAGGCAGGTTCCACCAAGACTTCATGACCTAGGAATTGGCTCTGGGAGAGGTGGGGTGGGGAGAAGGGACAAGGTTCACCTTAGGGGCTATTTTTCTTGGGTGTGTGTGAATGTGCTCTTTGAATGTTGTGTATACAGAGTGTGTTCCTCTGTGTGGTATATGCATTGAGTATGTGTGGTGTATGTGTGGTATGTATGTAATATGTGGGACATATATGCACAGAGTATGCACTATCTGTGTACATTCTATATATGTTTGTGTGTTTTATGTGGCTGTCTATATATACTATGTGCTGTGTGTATATGGTGTGCCTGGTGTTTCTGTGTAATTTATGTAGAGTGCCAGGGCTACATATTTGTTGTCTATGTGTTATATGTGCAGTTTGTGTGTAGTATAAATGTGTTGTATGTGTGCTGTGGGTGGGGTGTCTGTGTTGTTTGAATTATGTGACGTGTGTGTTTGGTGTGTGTGTTGTATGTATGGTGTGTATGTGGCATGTGGGTGTTCTCTGTGTGCAGCATATGTTATGTGTGTATTTGTTCTGCATGTGTTATGTGTGTTGTATGTGTGTTGTATGTTGTATGTTTTGAAATGGCAACTTCAAAAGTGGCCATTTTCCAGATCCCTCCTTGTTTCCCTGTTTCCTTGCCACTTACAGGATCCTCCCCCAACTTTTTTTTTCATTTTTAAAATTTTTATTTTATTTTTTAAAATTTCTTTTCAGCATAACAGAATTCATTGTTTTTGTACCACACCCAGTATTCCATGCAATACGTGCCTTCCTTAATACCCACCACCTGGCTCCCCCAACCTCCCAACCCCTGCCCCTTCAAAACCCTCAGATTGTTTTTCAGAGTCCATAGTCTCTCATGGTTCACTTCCCCTTCCAATTTCCCTCAACTCCCATCTCCTCTCCATCTCCCTATGTCCTCCATGCTATTTGTTATGCTCCACAAATAAGTGAAACCATATGATACTTGACTATCTCTGCTTGACTTATTTCACTCAGCATAATCTCTTCCAGTCCCGTCCATGTTGCTACAAAAGTTGGGTATTCGTCCTTTCTGATGGAGGCATAATACTCCATAGTGTATATGGACCACATCTTCCTTATCCATTCTTCCATTGAAGGGCATCTTGGTTCTTTCCACAGTTTGTGACCGTGGCCATTGCTGCTATAAATATTGGGGTACAGATGGGCCTTCTTTTCACTACATCTGTATCTTTGGGGTAAATACCAGTAGTGCAATTGCAGGGTCGTAGTGAATCTCC
This sequence comes from Mustela nivalis, assembly GCF_964662115.1. Classification (NCBI taxonomy): domain Eukaryota; kingdom Metazoa; phylum Chordata; class Mammalia; order Carnivora; family Mustelidae; genus Mustela; species Mustela nivalis. Next base: position 96,792,359 of record NC_139026.1, read on the forward strand.
ACACTGTTCTCCAAGGTGGCTGCACCAACTTGAATTCCCATCAGCAGTGTAAGAGGGTTCCCCTTTCTCCACATCCCCTTCAACACACGTTGTTTCCTGTCTTGCTAATTTTGGCCATTCTAACTGGTGTAAAGTGGTATCTCAATGTGGTTTTAATTTGAATCTCCCTGATCGCTAGTGATGATGAACATTTTTTCATGTGCAGGATCCCTCTTTTAACCCATCTTGTCATGCTGTCTTCCTCACATATTTAGTTCCCCCTCTGGGGCTCCCTGCTTTCTTAAAAGAGGCCCATGATCCAAAAAAGACCTCACCCACCTGTGTGAGGTAACCTGGCCTGTCAGTGCCCGAGACCCAAGACCCATGTTGCGAATGCACTGATGTTTCTAGTAGGGTAGCATTTGCTCTGGTTTTTGATCTCTTCATCAGGTCAAGAATGTGGATTGATGTTGAACTTTATAAAATTATGGATGGATGTTGGATTATATAAAATAATTTTTCTGCATTTTTAAGATGGTCACATAGTATTTCTCTTTTAATCCATTAATGTTGTAAACTATACTTACGGATTTTCCAATATTAAACTATGCTTGTATATTGGGAAAACTTTAAGTGGGTAATAGTATATTGGGGTGTATGTTGAAAATATTGCTCTATTGTCTCGTGTCCAATTTTTCCTGTTCCTTTTTATGTTGATTGCTCTTTTTTCCTCTAAGATTTAGAATTTTCTCTGTGCTTTCGACATTCTTAAATTGCATGAAGTGTGAGGTTTTTCTTATCTCTGCTCTATGGTACCTTCTGGCACATTCAATCTATAGCTTTTCCTTTTTTTGTTTTTTTTTTAATGCCAGAAAATGTATTTTTTTCAGATACATTTTTCAAATATTTCTAACCACCTTAAAATTTTTGTCCTTGAGATTTCAACCTTACACAGATTTAGAGAGATCTCTGTTTTCATATTTTCTTTTGTCCAGATTCCTAATACCTGGCTATTTGCACTTGTACGTCTAGCCTCCATTTTTGTGAGCTTCTACTTGATATTTTTTACTTCTTTGTCTTTTCCTTCTCCCTTTTGGAAGGTCTCCACAGAGATCTTTCAGATCTCTGACGTGTCCCCTGGATGTTTTCATTCTGCCATTTATCTCCTATTCCATTCTTTATTTCACCACTGTCTTTTTTTATCTTTCATATTTGTTTTGTGTTGTAGTTTCTCTTCACCTATAAAACAGCTGCTTATTTAATACTTTGGTCCCTCAGCTGTTCCTTGGTTCAGCTTCAGTGTCTAATTCCAAGTGGCCTTGCCCAGAGTTAAGAAAAGGCCCCAGGTCAATTTTTTAAGGTCCCTCCTATGTTAAGAAATGAAGAAATAGCAAAATAAGACTAAGGAAATTGGGCTACATGTCAAAAGTTTACTTTAGATACATGACCACTTTTAATGTATCAAATACACTGATTATACTTTAAGCTTAATTTGGAGACTGCATAACCAATCTTAATCTGGACCCCTTCCTGGATGTGATCCAGCCCTTCTATTTTCAGCTGTGTGAGCTCCGCCCCAGTCTGGTACAGTCTGTTATTGGGCTACAAGATTAAGTCATTTGGCTCTCCCTTTTTACAGAGTCTCAGTTGGTCATACTTAAAACAACAACAACAACCAAACAACCAACCCCAGGCCCCTCTTTTGAATTTATTCTGCTCCTTTCTCTTTAGGGAGCCTGCAGATTTTCCTGGAGGTATAAAAGAAGGCAATTTGAAATGGAGTGTGCCCTTCTCCTGTCAAAGTTCTTTAATTACTGGCAAACAATAGCTCCAAACCAAGATTGCTTCCTGAACTTTCTCTTCCCTCCAGTAAGTTCTTTTGGCTCACGGAAAGCAACCAGGAGATTATTTCTTGATGGCTTGTAGGTCAGAGTCTGGGTTCAGCATCAGTCCTGTCTAAGGGGTCATTGTCTCTCCCAGGGAGTGAATGAGACCTCATGCCAATAAATATATTGACTGACTCAAGGACTTTCCTGGGTTTTCTGTGTATCCTGAACCTAGGCCCATGCACAGCCAGTTTGTAATTTCTGAATCTTGTGCTTTATACCAATAAGGAAACTGAGGTTCAGAGAGGTCATGACAGAGGAAGTGGCAAAACCCATGAGCTGGAACCTGGAACCTGGATCCTGAAATAATGGATTTTTTTTTTTCCAATCAGATTTTTCTGTGTGTGAGAAAAGATCACTCAAAGAATTATGTTGGAAGGCCCATCTAATATACCCAAGCAGATAAGAAAAAATACAAACTACTCCATATTCTTAGAACTGCTGACTATTAAAATTGTGTCTTGTTGATTTGCTGATAGAAAAAACTCAGGAAAATTTCAGGAAGAAAAAGGATTTTTTTTTTTAGCTCTTACCATTTCTACACATTCCAAGTCTAAAAACTTAATGAGCAAGCAACTTACATACGACTTGTTTTATATTCTTATATTTAAACGATTTTATACCTGTCCTATATATTTATCTTTATCCTAAATTTCTAGTTCTGTCTTAAAGATAACTCTTCCTCTACACACCACAGTTCCAGAACTTACTCTTCCTTCTTCTCCTTTGTCAAAACCTTTCTTCTACTGACGTATCTGATATAATGTGATAAAATAAACTTAAGCTTACTTTCCCTTGTTCCACAAGTTGTTTCCCTTTGGTCTAATGGGTTTCTAATGAGTTAAGTATTGATGAAATTGTGAGAAAGGACTTGTGTGTATGAAGAATAGGTGGGCATAGTGGTTTGAATTATAGACAGAGGGTTTTAGGAGAGGACTTAAAGAAGGATTTCTCGATCTTGGTACTATTGACATTTGAACCAGATGTTCTTTTGTTGGGGGGGGGGCTGCTCTTTGCACTGTAGGATATTTACCAGAATCTCTGGCCTCTTCTCAATAGATCAGTAGATGCTGTAGCAGTCCCCCTCACCCCCTAATTTATGACAATAAAAAATATCACAAATGTCCTTGCAGGTGTTCGTGAATGAGGGTGCACATACAAAATCACCCCAGTTTGAGAAACTTAAAGTAGTTTTTTTTTTTTTTTTTTGGAACAACAAAACAAAAATGGCAGCATCTAAAATCCAGAGAGACAGAATTAGTATGTGATTGAGAACATCCCATGTGGCAGGTGCTGTATTCATAAGATACCTCTCTGTGTGTTTGTGTGCGCATACATGCATGTGGAATCCAATGGTTCTCCAAGTGTGGCTCCTGGTTGAGCAGCTTGAGCATATTCTAGGCCCCACCTGCTGAATCAAAAACAGGGTGGAGGGGAGGAGTGGGGCTTGGGCAATTTGAGTTTTAGCAAACCCTCCGGGTGACTCCGATGCTTGATTCCATTTGAGAGTTTGAGAACTTGTGTGTACCTATATATTCTTGTACTTTATACTTATTCGTATATACATATATGTATAAATATATAATTTTGTTTCATGTTCATGTCTAGTCTAAGTGGTATTTAGTGTACTTTAGAGATGTGGACACTGAGACTCAGTTTAAGTGATTTGTCTCAGATTACCAGGTAGATAACCAGCTTGTCCTCGGTAACATTGCTAATACCAGAATTTATACTTAGGGGTGATTGAGAAGTCCAATAAAGAGCAATCTTCTTTCTGCCTAAGTTTTGGTTAAATGAAGAACAAAAGAAAGGAAGCACTGGGGGCCAAACAATCACCCTGATTACCTATAAGGGCAGAGTTAAAATACATGGCTTGGTATGAGAGCCAAAGATGTCTGATGACTGTGCCTAGGACTTGGAGGGAGTGGCTCCTGTAGTCATGGCAGCCATGGGAAGACAGTGGAGAACGCTGATTTACTCTTGGATCCCCATTCCCACCAAGAAACAGGACAGAGCTGAGCAGAACATGCCCTGTTAAATCTCCTCAAATTACCAGCCAGATCCATCACTCCAGCTCCCCAGGGCAAAGTGAATACGGAGTAGAGAGAGTCTGCATTAACTCTCGAGCTCCCTTCCTCTGGACGGAACGATCAGGAATGAGACAAGTGTGTTGCCACCAGCCACCTTGATCTGCCATAAGCTCTGAACATTTGCATGGTATTCACTCAGTTTTTCTTCTCTAGCTTTGTTAAATCTCTCTCTCTGTTCCTGTTTTGTCAATTGATCTTTCCTGTTAAATGGCATTTAGATTCATACAGTAGCGTTAGACTCATACTAATTGGTGTGTGTGTGTGTGTGTGTGTGTGTGTGTAGTATTGTCAAAAACCTATGGGAAACATCTTGGGATCTCTGTTTCCCTTCTGACTGTGTATTTCTTTGTAAGTCATTTAAACTTTATGAACATTCGTTTCTTCTTCTTCTTCTTCTTCTTTTTTTTTTTTTTACCTTGAAACGAAGGAGCAGTAACAATAAGACCACACAGTTTTCCATGAGAATCAAATTAAGCAACTGATAATATTAACATAGCTATCTGTCCTGTGTACACCTCTCCATTTCTGAAGGATCGCTATGCTGAGAATAACCACGGTCGTATTATTAAACGCATGGTAAAAACTCTACAGGTGTGCTCTAGCTTCATTGTTCATGGGGTCTGGTTGTTTTCTCACAATCTGAAACAATTTCAAGGGAACAAAGCAAACCCACTGTGGGTGGTGGCGGGGGAGGATACACACAGGAATGTGAGCTGAGTCCAGCAAGGAAGCAGATTAACTCAGTACCTTTGTAGACACTTGGAGATGACAGATAAAGGCGTTCCATGGGTGAGGCCTACGGGGTGGAGGGGTTGGGGTGCTGGTCGCGGGGATGTGTCCTCCTGTTCTGAAAGCCCAGAGACTCATTGTTAATGATGAAAACAGCAGTTTACAAACCTTACTACATTTGATCACCCCACATGGGAGGAATTATTATACACACTTCATCCATGTATAAAACAAGGCTTAGGGGAAGTTAAAGCTTGCTTAAAATCACACATTGCTTTATGAAGGCAGGACTGGCATTTGAACCCAGGCCTGTGTGACTTACATCTTATCATCTGTAGCACTGGGCCCTACCTCCTATCTCTTATGAGTACTGGGAGGTCATCAGGGCCCAGTGACTGACTCGTACTAATTAAAATGCACATGGGGCTGACTCAGGTGCTGAAATGTCAATGTACTAATTTGCAGGGAGAGAGAACTTCACAGGAACCAGTATGAGCTGTCTTATTAGGGCCATGGGAGCAGATCAGCTTTTTCTATTCATTACCAAATCAGTAGGTAGGTCAAAATGAAAGGAATTTAGTCCTTTAGCAATGTCTTTCCCAGAGCCTCCCTATCCTTAGGGGTAGCCTTGACTTTGCCCCATTTACTCCTGGTGTGCTGCCTGGGGCATCCTAGTCAAGGTCAGCTTCTCCTTTTCTTTTTCCATGGGATGGTTCTGCATATTTTCTGTTGTCTCTCTCTCTTCTTTCTTCTCTCTGTCTCTCTGGATTTTAGGTATTCCACACCTTTCACATGATCATAAATTTAGCTTTGAAGTCCTCAGATTACTTAATTTGAGGAAGTTTTTCATCTATAATGACCCATGATTTCTCTTGGTAAAAACTCTCAAGAGGGAGATCTTATTTCTCCTATTTCCAAGTTCTTGGGAATTGGCTTTCTGCAGTCGTCCAGGATCAATAAGAGATTAAGGAATAAAATATAAATACAATTATATAACTCAATTAAGAAAGTAAGAAAGTATATATATACTGTGATAACAATGTCCTGTAAATATTAATTCTAGTTTGACAGACTCTATGTGAACAAAGGCATATGTAAGGAAAAAAAAAATCCAAACATTTCATGAGCTTCTTTAGCACTGATAATTTTGCCAGTTTGCTGTGGTATGTTTCTATGAAAGGTTTACAGTTGGTGTTTGTTCTGACTGGTGGGTGACGATGTTATACTGGATGTAAAATAGTTTGAGTATCACCTTTGGCTTCTACTAGCCTCTGGGTACTGTTCTGGATGCTGTCACATGTTACTCAATTGAGGCTCAGAGTATTAAATTCTATTTTCTCTCACAGCCCTGACAGCTCAAGCTCTGGTACTTTTGAAAGTTTATCCATCTGCTCAAGATCGAAAGTAGTTTGAAAGTCAAAAGTCAGATATCCAATGTGTGCTTGCGTGCCATGTTTGTGTGCATGTTTATAGGAATACAAAATCCATGATAGACTTAAAGGAAACCTAAAGATTGACGGGACCTCCAGAGAACATCTATGCCATTTCTCTGCCTATAGAAAGGAAAGGTTTGATGTATATTATTATTATGTGGACCATCTGTGACGTAATAAGAAATATATATTTGATCTTTGCCTCCAGCTCCTCATACAGAGCTCTTAAAATCCTTGTAACTGACTGAATGATAGGAGTGATATGAGCATTTTACACAGCAATCTAAATCCCTTGGAAGTTCCTGGGTGATTGGAATGTCTTTGTTCTAATGAGGTGACCCTTGGTGGACTCCTGGATAGCTTCAGGGTGGAAGTTGGTTATCCAAGACTAAGTCATGATTAGAAACTTGGAACTTTCAGCTCATTCCTCATCCTCTGGGGAGGATGGAGGCCTGGAGATTGAATTTAAATAATTGATCATGGCTGTGTGATGAAACTCCCATAAAAAATGCCTAATCTGTAGGAGTAGGAGAGCTTCCAGGTTGGTGAAAATATCCATGTTCTGGTGCACCCCAACTCCATGACTTTTCCCGACCTTGCCCTATTGTACCTCTGCATTCAGCTGTTCATTTGCATACTTTACAATATCATTTAAAATAAACCAGTAAACATAAGTGATGTGTTTCCCTGAGTTTTTCTGTGAGCCAATAGAGCAAGTTATTGAAACTGAGGAGGGATATAGGTACCTGTGATTTGGGGACAAATCAGACAGAAGCGTGGGTAACCTAAGAACCACTACCTGAGATTGGCATCTGAAGTTAAGGGCACCTCTGGGACTGAGCCATTAATCTGTGGGGTCTGTGGTAACTCAGGATAGTCAGTGTCTGAGTTTAATTAAATAGGACACTGAGTTGGTGTCTGCAGAGAACTGGAGAATTGCTTGGTGTGGAATTTGTGTCAGAAGTGTTGCAAGTAGAGAAACAGTTTTCCTTTATCACCTGAGGTTCAAAATGCTTGAGAGACTGACACCCGACTTGGAGACCCATTAAGAAGCATTTCTTTATATCCAAACTCATCTCTCTTGCTGAGCTCTTTTATTCTAAGTGCATTCAAAATATATAGTAGAATTTACATTTTGGGTCCTAAGTCCTGGAAACAAGATTGACATTTGATTGTACAAGAATTTTCTCCATCAATTTACAATGCAAAACCTATCATCTAACTTAAATATGGTACTCAAAAGAAGAAATCAGATTTTTAGAGATGGCAGGGATGGCTCGTACCATGTGGTGGAATTGCTTGACAACCTCCCTATTTTTTCTGGAGACAAAACAGTTTTTCTACCAGCAAGAAAGTTTCAGAGGGGATGGTAATAGCCATGTCTGTATTTCAAACTATAGTTCATGCAGTTTTTTTTTTTCCTTAAGCGGAATTTAAGGTATACATTTGTTGATTTAAATTGTCCTCCTCATATTATCTGAATTAAATGGTTAGCTTTTCAAAACACAGCAGACAGATGCAGTGTAGGAAGCCTTAATGGGAAATCACAATGTGGAGGAAACAATGTCAGTTGAACTGGTATGTGAGCTAGTCAGTCATAGACAAACACTTCTTCTTCAATGCAGTTCACGGAATTGAAGAGAGTAGCTAGAGGTAATAATTCAAGATGTTCTTACCAACATTTTTATCAATTTATAAAGGTAATATATGAACACTCCAGAAATTAAAATACTGAAAAGGTACATACAGTAAAATAGAAAATGATCACTAGTTTACCTTTATTCCTCCACTTGTGAGGGTAACGACTGTTAATTGTTTGGTATATATCATCCCAGTCCATTTTGCATGACCTTGTAAGTTATATGCATATTTATTGGTATGTATGTATCTATGTATGCATATTTTATTTGTATCACAATGAAATTTTTCTATATAAATTATTTAATATATTCTCATTTATATTAAATGTGCTATAAACATATGCGGGGTGGTTTTCAAGATGTTGGACATCCGAAAACAAAGGACAGAGATCTGTGAAAGATAAGAAACAGATAAGGTGAGTTCTGTGATTACCACAGCTTATTGCCTTTTGCTTCTATTCAAATCTTTAGCCCCTCTGTTATGCTAAAGACACACACACACACACACACACACACACACGCACATATATACAGAATACAGGTATATATTACACAGAATACAGAATACAGGTAGCATACACCTGTATTCTCTCTACATATACAGACCTGTATTCTGAAAACTATAAGACATTGATGAGAGAAACTGAATATGACACAGACAAATGGCACAGAATGGAAGAAAAATATTGTTAAGATGTCCTACTACCCAAAGCATTCTACATATTTAATGGAACCCTTATCAAAATACCAATGGCATTTTTCACAGAACTAGAACAAACAATCCTAAAACTTGTATGGAACTACAAAAGACCTCGAATAGCCAAAGCAATCTTGAAAAAGAACAAAATAGGAGATATTACAATTTCAGATTTCAATTATGCTACAAAGATGTAGTAAGCCAAACAATATGGTACTGGTACAAAAATAGACACATAGGTCAACAGAACAGGGTAGAGAGCCGAGAAATAAACCCATGGTTATATGATCAATTAATCTTTAACAAAAGAGACAGAAATATGCAATGGGGAAAAGACAGTCTTTTCAATAAATGTTGTTGGGAAAGCTGGAAAGCTACAAGCAAAAACTGAAACTGGACCACTTTCTTACATCACACACGAAAATAAACTCAAAATAGATTAAAGACCTAAATGTGAGACCCAACAATAAAAATCCTAAAAGGGAGCACAGGCAATAATTTCCCTGATATTTACCAAGTAACATTTTCCTAGCTATGTCTCCTAAGGCAAGGGAAACAAAAGCAAAAACAAACTCCCAGGACTCCAAAAACATAAAAAGCTTCTACACAGCAAAGGAGATAATCAACAAAACCAGAAGACAACCACTGAATGGGAGAAGATACTCGCAAATTATATGTCTGATAAAGGGTTAGTATCCAAAATATATAAAATTTGTATGAAACCCAGCTCCCCAAAAATGAATAATCCAACTAAAAAAATGGGCAGAAGATATTAATAGACATTTTCCTAAAGAAGACATACAGATGGCCAATGGACACATGAAAAGATGCTCAACGTAACTGATCATCAGGGAAATACAAATCAAAACCACAATGAGATATCACCTCACATCTCTCAGAATGGCTAAAATAAAAAACACAAGAAAAAATTAACGTTGACAAGGATGTGGAGAAAAAGGAACTCTTGTGCACTGTTGGAGGGAATGCAAACTGGTGCAGCCACTGTGAAAGACAGTATGGAAATTCCTCAAAAAATTAAAAATAGAACTACCCTATAATCCAGTAATTGTACTTCTGAGTATTTGCCCCAGATTGACAAAACACTAACACAGAGGGGTATACACCCCTATGTGTATTACAGCATTGTTTACAATAGCCAAACTACAAAAGTGGCCCAAGTGGCCCTCAATGGATAAATGGGTAAAGAAGATGCGGTATATATGTATAATGGAGTATTATTTAGCCACAAAAAGAATAAAATATTACCATTTGCAATGACATGGATAGATCTAGAACGTGTAAGGCTAAGCGAAGAGAGTCAGAGAAAGTCAAATGTCATTTTCACTCATTTCACAGCTTTCACTCATATGTGGAATGTAAGAAACAAAACAATGAGCAAAGGGAAAATAAAGAGAGACAGATCAAGGAACAGACTCTTAACTAGAGAGGACAAACTGAGGGTCACCAGAGCGGAGGTGTCAGGGTAATGGGTGAAACAGGTGAAGGGGAGTAAGGGTACAGTTATCATCATGAGCACTGAGTAATGTATAGAATTGTTGAGTCCCTATAGTTTACACCTGAAACTAATAGAACAGTGTATGTTAATTATACTGTAATTAAAATAAAAAACCTTAAATTAAAAAATAAAGTCTACAGGTCATGGTTTTTAGTATAGTAACAGAATTGTACAATCACCGACATGATGAAGTAGAGAAAGGAGAAGCTAACTTGCCGGTATATTCTGTCTCTGAACATACCTATTCTAGATATTTCATACAAATGGAATTATGCCCTATTGGGTTTTTCTTAATTCTTGATTTGGTCTAAATTGATTCTTTCACTTAATGTAATGTTTTCAAAGTTTATTCATGTTGTAATATGTATCAGTACTTCATTCATCACCTTTTACTTATCTATTCATTACTTCATGGACATTGGGCTGTTTTCACTTTTTGGTTATTATGAATAATGCTGCTATGAACATTGAGGTACACCTTTTTGGGTGGATGTGTTTTCATTTCTTCTAGGGATATGCCTGGAAGTAGAATTTTCACTTGGTTACTCTATGCTTAACTTTTTGAGGAACTGCCAGACTGTTCCCTAAAGTACGTGCACCGTTTTACCTTCCCATCAGCAATGTAGAAGGGTCTCAGTTTCTCCATATCCTCTTACACTCACACTAGTAATTCTCTGTCAATTTTGTTACAGCCATTCTTGTGGTTATAAAGTGGTATCTCTTGAGGGAACTTTGTCACTTTTCACTCAAACAGATACAGGTTTGCTGTATACCTAATAAACACCACACACTGTGTTGTAAAAGATTAAAAAACAAATGCATCAAGAATCCACCTTTCTACAGGGATGACAAACACATGGCCTTTGTGCTGGGTCTTTCTGTCCCATTTTCAGTTCTTACTCAGGAACCTCTTCTTCTTCTTCTTTTTTTTTTTTTTTTGCTTTTCCCACCTCTTTCATTCATAGCGAAATACAATCTTTACTGTGACTGAGGAGCATGAACAGTGCTAGTGAAATATCTGCATTAAGGGGCAAGTGGGCGGCTCATTCCGTTAAGTATGAGATTCTTGATTTCAGCTCAGGTCGCGGTCTCAGGGTCATGAGATAGAACCCTGCATTAGGACTCTGCAATCCCCAGGGAGTCCGCTGGGGATTCTCTCTCCCTCTTCCTCTGCCCTCACTGAGGCATGCTGTCGTTCTCTCTCTCTCTTTCTCAAATAAATACATAAATCTTAAGAAAAAATCTGCATTAAGCAAAAAGGGAATCTTCACATTCTTAAGTGAAATGAAAAATAATTAGACCCTGTGAGTACTCAGATTCTCATCTGAATAGCCACAACACATTTCTGTCTGCTTTTGGGGATGACATTCCTTTCTCCATTTTTCTGTCAAATTCCAGCTCATTCTTTAATGAGCAAGGGCTCATCTTCCTCTGCAAGGGCTGTCTTGATCTCCCCAGGAAGCTGTGCTCCTTTAGTGCCTAGGGCATATCTCTAACCTTCTCATTCTCTTTGTTTTCTTGTCCCTTCCTGGCTTCTCTAGTTTCTTGGAGACAGGCACTCAATCTCATGGTACCCAGTATATTCTTATTAAATGATTACTTCCTCAAACTGCTTTTCTTTAAGCATCAGCATTTAAAATAACTAAAAATTGACAATTTACTTTGGAATGGATTGCTTTTATCTTTTCCTATATTGTTAATTGCAAGAGTTGCAAAAGTATTGCTGTTTTCCATATTACCTATGACACTGCAGTTTTATCACATTTAAATACATGTCTAAGAGTCGTTTTGGCACCAACCTATCATTTCTGATATTGTTTCCATAGTTCAAATTCTAACAAAGATTTTGAACATAACTCAGTTGTAAATACAAAGGTCCCTCACAGTTAAATCAAGTATTGAGCATAGTATCCTTTTAGTAGAGAAAGGAGACGCTAATTTGCCGGTACCTGTGGTCCTTTCATACCAATAGTGAAAGGGTGCACTGGAAATGACATTTTACCTGGCAAATTTCAATCTGCAATCATTATTCTATAGAGCATTTCTGGGAATAGAGGTGACCTTGGGCAAGTCACCAGGTCTCCTGGATTCCATCTCCCTCATCTGTAAAATGAAAGGGCTGGAGGAGGTGATTTCAAAGGACTCTTCCAGCTTTAACCGGCTACAGTATATAAAAGACAAAGTCACCGTGTTAACTTGTGATCCTTCATTCCAGGTTGGAGATCTTTTGTTTTAATAATTGATTCTTCTTTCCTCAAATGGACTCATAAAAACACTGCCCAAGGCAAACTCTGACTCCAGCAGACTTGAGGTCAGAGCCTGCTACAGAGAACTAGAGGTGTTGGAGATCTTCCATTTATGCATTGGAGCTGGTTCCTCCAAGTTTATCCTTGAAGTCATTGGACTGCTGACAGGAATAATTAAATCCAGGTGTGCATGTCACCCGGTCTGCTTTTCCATAGTTAAAGTCAATTCTTCTTTTCCACGAATGGACTATGTTGATATCTTTACCTCATCCAAGAAAGGGCATTTTAGGGCTGTTAATGAAATAAATTACAAGTTGGTAGCCACAGTCTGGGGCTCTGCAGAAGACAGAAGTGCTGAATATCAAATGAGGTGTGGGCTGTCCAGGTGCCTCTGATACCATGGGCATTTCCAGGACCTGTCAGAAACTTTTTTTTTTAACTTTGTGACCTCAGGATTAAGTGCCTTTGAGATGTTTATAGCTGCCTTCTGTTTTTCTCTGTTGGAAGGTGAAGGCTAATTTGAATTAAGGTGGTTTTCTCTGTTGTAGCTGTGTTTTGTTAAACTGCTAATTGTACTCAATTTCTTCCCTGAGGAAGGTCCTGGACTTTGTCTTGGCAGATGACAGTTAATTTGTCAAAATGTTTGGATGCTTCATGTAAACAAGACTAAGGCTCTGTCTATATGCAGATACATTTTCTAGAAAAAGATGGCACCCAGTCAAACACTAGGCTCTGGAGAAATACAGGCTAGCTGCCATTTGCATTTTGGTTCTTTGACTTATCTGTAGAGCAGCCTGAAGCCACATTTTTGAATTTTCACAGGTGGCCATTCTTGGAGCATTTTAATTTCTCTAGAGTCTTCAGCTTTGAGCACTTTCAAAAAAGTCAAGGCACAATGGGATTCTTCCTCTAGGTACTGAGCTCCCCAAGTCGGAGGAGTTTGGGAGGCTGTGGGCTAAATGTGGTCCCATCCAGAGCCCCATCCAGAGCCCTCCGGGCCCCTCAGGCACAGGGACAGGTTCAGGTTCTACAGTCCTTGTTTGTTCTAAACAGATTTGTCACCCCCCACTCCTCCAGGTGAACTATCCAGCCCTGCCCCGCCCCATGCAGCTTCTGCCCCGGTGACTGCTGATCTCCCCACCTCTCCCCAGGGAAATCGGCACTTGGATCTTGCTCTCCAGGGTCACTCTGGGTATCCTGGATGTCTCAGACCCACGGCGTCTTTTAGATATTCCAAATAATAAAACAGGATAAGTGTGAGCTGTGTTTTCACAATAGCCCTCTAACCAAGAGTATTTGATTTGGTTTGTGTATGTGATCAGAGCTCATCTTTTCTGGTATGCATACATGTGATTTTCACATCCTGAGAATCTTACCTCAGTTTATGTGGCTTTATCTAGTCCTGCCCTTTGGCTGCCAAATCCCCACAAAAATAGTTCTTACTCTTTTCTACCTTTTCCTCCCCAAGGAATTGGTGGCTTGATTTCTAACTCTAATTTCTAATTCTAATTCAGAATAGCATTCAGGTGCCCCATGGTTCAGGGTAGTGTTCTTCCGTACAGGAAAACAACAAACAATTTGAGAGTGAAGTTTTTCTGACGTGCACGTGCACGCGCACACACACACACACACACACTGGGGTAGGGATGGTTTGTGTCTTCCATTCTCTGAATGCATTAAAGTTTTGTTTAGCTGACCTGTAGCAATATAAGGTTATAGGCCATAATGCAAGTCCTCTGTAGGGCTCACTGGGCTAGGTTCTTTATCCTGTATGATCCCATTCTTCTCTGCAACACCGTGTAAGGCAGGTACTACTAGCATTCCCATTTTACAGATAAGAAAACTGAGGATCAGAAAGGTTGTAACTTGCTTAGACTCATACAGCTAGTAAATGTATATCTGTGGCATCTGTCTCACTCTAAATCTGTGTGTTTGATTACTATGTTCACTGCCTATGCATATGTTGAATCTCCCAGGAACCTTGAGCTCCCTTTCCCTCACCAGTTAACCTTCACTTTCTGCAGGAGGACCTGAGTAGGGGGATACAAGATGACTGGTGTACAGACTTTTCCTTCTTATCCTCAAGCTCCACTGATCTCTTTGGGCAGATCTCTTGCTGCTAACACTTCTGGTGCCACTCCAATTTCTCTTTTCATTATTATTTTACTTTGAATATATCACCAATTAAATCTTCTAAGGGAGATAGGGAGTGAGAAAATGACTTTTCAGGTGTTGAATCAAATTTCAGATGTTGGCAACAGCCTGACAAGAGGAGAAAAAGAGTGTGGGGGTTGGTTGGTCGCTAGATTCATGAAGACAAATCACACTTTGTGGCTTAATTTTAGATCTTTCCACTCTGTGGAAACATGTCTTTCAGAGGTTACCACTTGCAGAATCCTTACCACCGTGTGCCAGGTCCTCCTCAGCGTGGTACCAATCAACCATATTTCAGTGTACGGCCCAAGAAACAAGTGTCAATTCTGAAAGATACCTTTTTATGCCATTGTTGGTACCCCACCGCCACCCAGTGACACATAACCTGCCTAACTAATCCCAAATATCACTTAGGGGGTTTTCATGGTTGCCCTTGAATATTTCTGTATTTTTTTTTATGCTATGTATGATATTTTACCTACAATTGCAGTGATTAATGTACTTGCCTCATCTCCCTAATCGGACTGAGCTGTTGGGAAGTCAGGATGATTTCTGAATCAACTCCAAATCTCCAGTGCATATACAAAGCCTTGGACTGGCCATCTGCTCCAGGGATTGGAAACAGGGATTGAACTAGGAAAAGCCCTATTATAACATGTGGGTGATTGTGCCCTTTACTCTGGGTTCATGCCTCTTCATTCTCTGTATCGTCCCTTTCTGCCAGTAAAAGAACAGGAATTCAGGGAATAGAAATGATGCTCCTAGTGTGTCTCTACATTTTAGTGTCTGGTTTACTTTCCCAGGAAAGGTGGAACTATATCACCTTCCACAGACACTTCTTTTGTTTTTAATATTGCTTTTACTGGATTTTTTTCAGTAGATATTTGTTCTGGAAAATACCCTAGAGCTCATCATGTAATATATAGTTGGATGAAGAAGAACAAGAAGTCTCGTTATGACTCTTTCATTCTATGCTTAAGTAGTTAATTTGTAAATTTTACCTGTGGCTTCAGGACTAGGTTGAAATCTCTAGGATCTTTATAGGCTATTTGAAAAAGACATGGAAGACCTCCTCTTGTCTTCCTATTGTCCCCTTCTGGGTGTTGGATGACCTCCATCCTCACAGACTTGTTGATGAGAGAGGCTTAATTTAGGGAAGGCCACATCATAGAGTGAAAAGATCATGGCCTTTACACTAAATGTAAACTCCAGTTGAGCCACTTGGGCATGTCAGTCTGATCCTCAGTTTTTAAATCTGTAAAATGGACAGTAATATACTCACAGCATATAGTTTTGCAATGAGATGATGTGTTAAAAGTGACTGACAGGGGATGCCTGGGTGGCTCAGTGGGATAAGTATCTGACTTCAGCTCAGGTCATGATCTCAAGGTCCTGGAATGGAGCCCAGTTGTTGCACTGGGCTCCCTGCTAAGTGGGGAGTCAAGTGCTTGCTCCTCTCCCTCTGCTTCTCCTCCCACTGGCACTTGTGTGCTCTCTCCCCCTCTCTCTCAAGTACATAAATAAAATCTTAAAAAAAGAAAATGACTAACAAACGCAAGTCAGTGCTCAATTAATATAAATTCTCTTCATCCTGTTTAGAACTAATATTACTCACTATCTAAAACACAAGAAATTATCTGCTACATTTAAATAGTGACATTTAATGGCCCATCAAAATGCTGAGAAGATTTGTGAGAATATAACATAAACTTTTTTTAAAATCCAAGTTTATCTTATGAAGGTAGTGCTTAAATCTTTTGTAAATTTTTCTAGGGGCCAACATAAACCAATGCATGCTCTGTTCTCCCCTTGAAAACGTGGTGGATATCATGAGTTGCTTGTCCTTTGCAAAGATTACATCTTTAAATATTATGATTGTTTATTTTTTAAAGAATTAGCCTTTTATTTACTCATTTTTCAGCATAATATTGTCAATTAATATGAGTAACCATTAAGAAACATAATAGTAGGACTCAAAGCTTGAGGAAGATTTAGAAAGAATAAAAGAAAAAAACTAATTTAAATATCTGGCTAGTGTGAAAATAAATGATGAGCCGATGCATAGAGTTCCTTTTTTTAGATGCTTCGGAAGGTGAATCTTATACACATTAATAATATAATAGATTACAGTTGAGGGAAACCTAATTTCCTAGAGCTAAGCCAAATCAGAAACATTTAAAAAATAATTATTTTAGTGTCCAGAAAATAGTGTGACACAGAAATAGTATTAATTATTTTCATTTGATAACTACATATGTTTTCTAAGTCTGAAGTGAACTTTAAAAGAAAAATATAGAAAACAGTCTGCCTTAACTCTTTCATTTGAAAGATCTGGCAGTTCACTAATGAAAGAGAAAGTAATGGAACTGGCATGAAAGCTAAGTGAAAACAATAGAACTGGGGAGAAAAGCAACAGTGAGAAGATTCATTTCCCAATTATGAGGAAGCAGCCTCATTTTAGTGTTGGCAAAAATTATTTGCTATTAGTTCCAGGCTAAAGTAATTTTGTCTAGAACTGTACAGTGTTAGGACGCTGGAAAATCGTTCCTTGCGGGAAGTGTCAGACCTAGAGACCTCTGCTAAGATGAACTGAATGCCAGGTCTGGAGAAATCCAGGGAACTGGGGTGGGGTACAACAGTGGTCTGTCTGTCCAGCCAAACTGCACCCAGAATTTAGATAACATAGACACACTATGGAGGTTTTGAAGGGGGAAATGGTGCTCTTTTGTTGTTGTTATTGTTTTTTAAGGATTTTATTTATTTATTGGACAGAGAGAAATCACAAGTAGGTGGAGAGGCAGCCAGAGAAAGAGAGGGGGAAGCAGGTTCTCTGCTGAGCAGAGAGCCCTATGTGGGGCTCGATCCCAGGACCCTGAGATCATGACCTGAGCTGAAGGCAGAGGCTTAACCCCCTGAGCCACCCAGGCGCCCCGAAATGGTTTCTTTAATGAGAGTCTTCACAGAGGAAATGAGATAGGAATTGGGTCTTGAATGATGGGTACTATTTAGTGAAGCTGTTTTGGTGGGAAGGTGTTTCTTGGAGAGGCAGCAAAATCACCAAAAGTCAGAAGATGGGGAAAAACTTGGATATTGGGAATAAAACATATTTAGTAATGAGAAAGCCATAATTTCTTTTCTTTATTTTTTCTTTTTTGGTTTCCCACCTCATTTATTCTTTTTTTTGTTATTAATTTTATTTTTTATTTTTGGAAAACCATAATTTCTTAAATAAGAAGCTGACAGGTTTGAATTTTTGAGTTGAGTGCTAAAAGGTGTGTAGTGACAAAAACCTTGAAGTCATTGGGTTAAGGTGTGGAAACAAGAGCCCTGAAATGGACTCATGGAAAGCAGAGGGTCCTCTGTTCTGCACTTGCACACCCGAGGACTCTGAATTCTCTTCTCATCCCATCTCATCTGTTCTGGGTCGCAGAGCTGCAATTTCAGGCCATTGTAAAGTAGGGTAAGATTATCTTCAGTTAAATCCATGTCCCCGTTCTTTCCAGAGACTTCCTGTTTTTTTCTCCCTCCCTTGTCAGACACCCACTGCTCTGTGATGGCGGTCCAGACCCTCTCTCTGGCTTGTCTGTCTTACACTGTCCTCATGAGCAATAGCACGGGTTGGACGTTTAATCATGGGCTTTAACTCACTGACTCCTATGCGTGGGAAGCAACTTTGCTGCTGGAGAGGAAACGTGTGGGCATTCCCACCCCTCAAGGGACACTGTTTTCTAGCTAGTCATGCATTGACTAGCTAGCAGATAGTTGGAGATTCCCCCGGGGAGGAAGTCGTGGTCACAGTGGGTGCTCCATCTCTCTGTGTCACAGGATAGAGGCTGCTCATTCCTTGGGGGTGAAGTTAAGCTGGATGCGGATTTTTTTTTTTTCCAAACATTTTATTTATTTATTTGACAGAGACCACAAGTAGGCAGAGAGGCAGAGAGAGAGGGGAAAGCAGAGCCCAATGCGGGGCTTGATCCCAGGACCCTGAGCCGAAGGCAGAGGCTTAACCCACTGAGCCACCCAGGCGCCCCATGGATGCGGATTTTTCTTTGTGCTTCTCATACGCAATTCTCTGAGCCTTATGGTGGGAGGGAAAAGTGAAGAACCTAGAAATAGAACTTGTCACCTTGAATCTCCAATTGTAATTGATAACCGGAGTGCACTGTGTGTTTGAGACCTATTTGATATTTGGGAGATATTGGAATATAAATGTTTTCCAGCTCGTTGTCTTGACAGACTGAGATGATTGATGATATGTGATGTCTCAGGAGATAAAATGAGCAAGGCTATGACACATGTAGTTTTTCGGACAGGGGACTTTTAAAAGGCATTAGAGAAGCATGAATATGTGTCTTTAATGGACAGCCTGGTTTTTTGTCTTTCACTGTGACTGACAAATAAGAGACCTCCCAATCTGCTCTCCAGAGCACTCTCTGGGGAGTCAACCCACCAAGTTCTGCAGTGGCTATGGCTCGGGTTAGAATCCAGCTTACTTTTTACATTGAGAGGGGCTTTCGCATCAGTTATTTCTGTGTGAAAACTGATAAACTGTGTTTGGAAGAGATTTCCTTCATTCTCTTTAAATGTCTTTTCTCCTTAAAAGCTAAGCTTGCTATTTTAAAAAGAGATGATTTTCAGGCCCCGTGAAAGAGATTCTGATGTTTGCAATTCTAGGAGTATTTCGCTGGGGAGTAAAATCTCTCATTTTGCAAAGAAACCTCATTAACCAAGGTAACAATCTTGGTGGAAAGTTTTTGAGGCACCAGCTGGGTTCGTGATTATTAGCAAGCAAGTTTCTTGCCAGGCCTCCGTCATTTTAGGTAAAGCTGAAAAGAAAGAGAAGCAGTGAGGACCAGTGTTCATAATGTTTCTTGATGGTATTAGTTATTAGTTATTTCCCATCCACCTCTGCAAAAAAAAAAAAAAAAAAAAAAAGAAAGAAAGAAAGAAAGAAAGAAAGAAAGATAAAAGAACACTTTTGCGATATATTTCCAGGGAGACTATAAAACTCCTATGAGAAGTTTTACATACTCAGTTCACTCACCTAAAAAAATCTAGGGGTGCTTCTATTTTGCTAGGTTCTGTGTTAAGTGCTAGGGGTGGGGAAGAAAAGGAACTGGGCACAGATCTGCCTTCAGATTACTTACAGGATGGCAGGGGACATAGGACATGCTAATGACAGATCGCTCTCTACTTTATCCTGCACTGAGTTGGGCTGAAGGCCGTCCCTCAGTCAATGCTTTTTGGCTGAGAGTTAACTAGAAGAGATAGGAGGCATCATCCTGTCCAATTCATCGTTATCACCGCTGAGGAAATGTATTCAGAAAGGCTAGCCCACATGCCCAAGGCTACACAGCTAATTAGAAGCCAAGCCAAAGACATCTGATTCCACGTCTGAGGAGTTTCTGTCTTCTCAAGATGCTGCAATTTTCTGATTTCACTGCATTCAAACACACGCACTCCAGATTCATAACTGGTCTTCACTCACTGACCTCCCTTGAGGACTTTGCCACGTCCAGAATTAAGTTAGTAGTTGGAACTCTGGATTGAGTTGGTACAGAGAGATCAAATTTGGCTTTTGTACTTTACTAAGTCTCATGTCAAATATGTAACAATTTCTCCTTTCTTTTTTCCCCCCCTTTACTTTGCATCCTACACTGCTGTCTGCAGACATGGAATTTGTAAAAAGATGGAGGATGTTAGTTTCAGGGCCTGCCAGCACTGCTACTGAAGTTAGTTATTTTTCAGGATGCAAAAATATGATTGAGGCAGGGAGAGTGTAGAGAGAGGAGGAGGAAGCATCTCAGGGATGTAAGTATTTGTGATCACTTCTATGTATCTTTTTGCCTTTAACTAAAAATCAGATTGAAATTATTTCTGGTTTGAAATCAGTCTTTTTCATCAAGCACTGAATGCCAAATTCTCTAATTACAAAAATAGGATTTTTTCCTACAGGCATCATAGTCGGTCTGAAGCTAGACTAATGTGTGCAAAAGAGAATTCTGACAACTGACATACCAGACCCATTTGGGACGATATATTTTCTGGGTGTGAATGTTTCCCCCAATGTAACACAAGAACTGTATGTTGAAAATACATAGAAGTCAGCTCCAAAGCACATTGTAAAAGCAGAAAAAGGGAAAAAAATAAATACTCTATTAGCTACAGCATTACACAGAATTTCTATTCATAGATAAGGAAAAAAAATCTTCCCTAGATTTCATCTTTTGTCAAGATAAATAACTAACTTTGTTTTGAAATCAATTTTTCCCCTTTCAAAAATTTTTTATTGGGGTATAATTGACATATAACTCTGTATTGGTTTCAGGTGTACAACACAGTGATTCAATATTTGTATACACTTCAAAATGGTCGTCAAAAGTCTGATTATCCTCTGTCCCCATACAAAGTTAACTTTTAGGATTTACTCTCTTGGCGATGTTCAAGTATGCTGTACAATTTCATTAACTGTAGTTGCCATGCTGTGACTTACATCCCTAGGACTTTATTTCTTTTGTAACTGAACACTTGCAACTCTTGAGTCCCTTGACCCATTTTGCTCACTCCCAACCCCCTTCTTCTCTAGCAACCACCATTCTGTCCTTTTTATCTGTAATTTTTGTTTTATTTTGTTTTGTTTGCACATTTATTTTGTTTCTTAGATTCCACATGTAAGGGAAATCATACGGCATTTGCCTTCCGATGTCTGACTTATTTTATTTAGCAGAATTCACTTAAGTTCCATGCGTGTTGTTGCAAATGGCAAGATTTCATTCTCTTTTTATGGGTGAGTAATATTCCATTGTACATACTACTGCATTTTTATCCATTCATTCTTTGAAAAACATTGGAGGTTGTTTCCATAACTTGGCTATTGTATATAATGCTGTGACGAATACAGGGATACATATATTTTAGAAGTAGTGTTTTTATTTTCCTTGACTATATACCCAGTAGAGTGGGATTGAGGGACAATATGGTAGGCCTATTTTTAGTTTTTTGAGGAATCTTCATACAATTTTCCACAGTGGCAGCACCAATATATAGTCCCATCAACAGGGCAGTCCCCTTTTCTCTGTATCCTTACCAAAACTTGTTATTATTGTCTTTTTGATAGGAGCTATTCTAATGGGTGTGAGGTGGTATCTCATTATGATTCTGATTTGCCTTTCCCTGATGATCAATGATGTTGAGCACCTTTTCATTTGCCTACTGGCCTTCTGTATGTCTTTTTTGAAAAAATGTCTATTCAGATCTTTTACCCACTTAGAATCAGATAGTTTTCTTGTTATTGAGTTTTGTGAGTTCTTCATATATTTTGGAAATTAACCCTTTATCAGATACATGATTTACAAGTATTTTTTCCCATTCGGTAGGTTGTCTTTTCATTTTGTTGGTTTCCTTGACTGTGCAGAAGCTTTTTAGTTTGATGTAGTCCCATTTTTATTTTCACTTTTTTTGCCTTTGTTTTTGGATTGAGATCCAGACATCGACTGCCAAGACTTATGCCAAGGAGCTTACTGCTTATGTTTTCTAAAGTTTTATTCTTCCAGCTTTTACATTCAAGTGTTTAATCGATGTTGAGTTAATTTTTGTGTATGATGTAAGATAATGGCCCAGTTTCATTTTCTGGAATGTGGCTGTCTAGTTTCCCCAACACTGTTTATTGAATATTTCATCATTTCTCCATTGTATATTTTTGCCTCCTTTGCAGTAAATTAACTGACCATATATATGTGGGTTTATGTTTGGGATCTGTATTCTGTTCCATTGATCTGTATGTCTGTTTTTATGCCAGTGGAGTCCTGTTCTGATTACTATGGCTTTGTAATATAATTTGATATTAAGGAGAATAATGCTTCCCTATTTTTGTTCTTTCTCAAGATTGCTTTGGCTCTTCAGGGTCTTTTGTGGTTCTATATGAATTTTAGGATTGTTTATTCTATTCCTGTGAAGAACATAAAACGGTGCTTCAGATGAGTAGATCAGCTCCTTTCTGGAATGTTTTGTTGAGCCATAGTGAGGAGAGAGTATAAGGTTGGTGTTTCCCTTTGTTTCCTGACAGTGTCTCCCTGGCCCCTGGATGGGCAGCAAACCTGAAGTCTGACCCCCAGGCTAAAGGTCTATTGTAAGTTAATATTTCCCCCTCTTTTTTTTCTTTTCTACATGAAGACTGGGGCTGTGTTTCATTCTGCTGTCTGTGCGGGGGTGGGGGTGGGGGGGTGGGGGGTGGGGGGGTGGGGGGGTGGGGGGTGTGGGGGGGTGGGCGGTATGTTGCTGGGGTGGTCTCCTGCCGTGAACTGTTTTTCTGATTGTCAGAGTCCTGTGGCGCTAGGAATGTAAACCCCATTGTCTACCTGGGCCAGGTGATCAGGAGGCAACCCTGTTTTTGTGAGGCAGACAGAGAGTGACTGGGGAGGAACGCTCTTGCAGGCTTCAGCAAGGCAGTGGGAGAGCACCTTTCTCTTCTGGTGCACCTACAGGTCTTAGCAAAGCAGTGGGAGGGTGCTGCAGGCCGGGGTGCCCACCTGTGCTAGCAGGAGAGAGCAGGTAGAAGGAGAAGGCAAAACTGGTGTTGGCCAGTGTGCCTCCGTTTCCAGAGAGAGTTCCAACTGTCTCCCATCCCTTGAGCAGATGCTTTAAGATTAGCAAATGAATCACCTTCATACTTCATCTGGGTGCTTTTCAAACTGCTCCTCTTGTGCTGGGTCCCAGAATGTGTGAGACCATATGTGAGCCCTTTAAAAGGAAACTCTCTGTTCCTTACAGCCCTGTGTTCTCTTGGACATCAGCACCACTGTTTTTTTAAGGCAGACATTTTGGGGGCCTTGACTCTTTGGTGTAGGTCCCGAGGGTTGGGGTGCTTGATTATGGGGCACAAAGCCCTCACCCTCCAGCAGAAGCTCCAGGTTTGGTAGATCCCTCCTTATTGTGTGGTGCTTTATCAACAATATCTGTGTCTCTTCTGCTCTTCTCAATGTGTACCTCTTATCCTTTGTTGTTCAGCTAGTTTCTAGTCCTTTCTCAGAGGGAATTACTCCAAATGTAGCTGTGGATTTGGTGTGTCTATGGGAGGAAGTGAGTTCAAACTACACCATCACTTTGGACCCCACTTGCCTCAATTTTCCCCTTAACATTTAATCTCTTGAGCTTTTTAAACTGTTTCCAAAATGACAAAACAGGAGCTAAAATAATTAATGCCATCAATAAATTGCCATTATCTTGTGCAGTGAGTTTTATTTTGTTTCTGTTTTTGTTTTTAAATCAATTCTCCAGTGCTGTCTTGGGTAGAGTGAGAGGCAGAACTTAAATGAACACATTAAATTCAATACAACCTTGCTATTTGAGAAGTTATTTTAAGAACTACTTTTCTTTCGTTGTCCAAAGAAAGTGGCTATCTAATTAGAGGAAAAGGGTGTCCAGCGAATATTGTCAAATTATTGGCTAAACAGGACAATGTTTAACTCAAGTTGTCCTCTGTCTTAACTCAAGTTGTCCTCACAGAGAAGAGTGTTGATTTGAGTGCCTGTGGTATAGGAGAGACATGTATGTCTTTGTGCACCTTTCAATCCACTTCTGTTCTTCTGTTTATTCCACTTTCCTTCTTTCCTCCTGTTCTGCTTTTGTCGTTGTTGTTTTGTTTTGTTTTTGCAAGGTGTGACCTGGATTAACAGAGTGACCGTACTGTGCCAGGAAGGAGAACAGAGGGAACCACTCATGGCTTTTCCTATTCTTAGCTTTTTAGCCTTCAGAGGGACCTAGCAAAGTGGCTTCTAAAATCAGTCACAAATTTAGAGAACCCTAGTTTTCAGTATATTTCTGCTACTGAGTTCTACCAAGGCAAATGCCCAAGATATTTTAGCTTATTTGATATTGCATATTTGGCAATTTGGTGAGATGAATCTTTTAAATAATTACTTTTTATTTTTGGCTGAATCATTCTTGTGACTGTCTTCCAAAATTCATAGAATTTGGAGCACAATCCCACGGACGACCAAATTCTATCTTAGGCCTCCCTTAGAAGGTTTGCAGAGAGGTCTTCTAATAGGACAGAGGAGCATAAGAATATTAGGGGGTACACTCACTGCGCACCACACCTGCCTACACTAGTGAATCCCATAGCAGGAAGAGAGGGGGCACCTTCACCTCCAGGACCAGCTAGCTCATCAACAATTCCCAAATAGCTTGGTGCTCCATGCCACCTATTTCATGGAGACAAAGGAGCCCACAAGAAGAAGCACTTAAGATGATATAAATGTTTTACATTGGGAGGGAAAAAAGTCAGTGCTCATGTTTTCTCTTTTCCTTCCAGTGAGAAGTTGTTGTTGGGAACATTTTCTCTGTTGGCTATTACAGAAAACGTGCTGAGTGGACTGCAAACTTTTCAAGGGTGTGAAAAGCTTGGCATGACATTTTAAATTTCTTTGTTGCCCCCCAAATTAAAAAAAAGCCCCAATTCTGCAAAATTAAAATTAATCATTTAAATTTCTTTAGAACATAGTATTTGATCAACTAGTCTACCTCAGCTCAACCTGTAATATTGTAAGTGATTTATCATATGTTTGAGATTATCATATGTTTGATATATTATGTAGAGGGTGTCTCCAAAGTAATGATGAAATTTCTCTAAGGTCTTAAAATTCTCCATGAAAGTGTGTGTGGTGGGGGGTGGGGATTGAAGGAGGAATGATGGTGGCATAGCATATAATAGGGAGGGGATGAGCTTTGGGTGGAGGGAAAACCTCTTGAAAACTATGGCCAATATTAAAGAGCCGTCGTGTTAAATATGATATTTTCTGAGAAACTCATATGCAATCTCCCAAAGTGTTTCTAAAGACTAGATTGCCTCTTTTTGAGTAAAGACAGCAACTTACTTTTGAAATGATATACGGGATTAAAGACAAGTTGTGATGTGCAACTTGAATATGTTTCGGAGTTGGCAGTCATCATTCCCAGAGCAATGAATTAGAAAATCTATTCTTAATGATCATAATGAGCACATGTGCAGATGTGCTTTTCTTAGAGGAAAACCTGATATACTGAAATTGGAATTCACAAAACAGTGTTGCTAAGGAGTTGCTTTACTAAAGGATTCTTGGCTTTATGAAAGGGGTTTCTTGCAAGTTAGGTCATTTTAAAGGCATGCATATGCTTGAAGCATTTTTTTAGAAACCACTGGCTATAGGCTGGGTTGGAGGGGAATGAGTCAAGATTCGTAAAGTCTAAACTGACCATGTCCTTTTTAGTGCATTTGGGCTGCTATTACAAAATGCCCTAGATGGTGGTTTATAAATGGCAGCAATCTATTACAGCCTGGAGGTTAGAGGTCTGAGATCAGGGTGCCAGCATGGGCTGGTCCTGAACGCACTTCCTGGCTCTCGGTGGTGTCTTTCTGCTGTGTTCTCATATGGCAGAAGGGGCCAGGGAGCTTGGTGAGGTCTCTTTTGCAAGGCCCTGATCCCAATCATGAGGGCTCTGCCTTCAAGACAAAATCACCTCCTAAAGGCTCCTTATAGGTCATTTTGGGGGTAGGATTTCAATATATTGATTTTGGGAGGACACAAACATTCAGATCGTAGCAGTGTCTAAAACCCAATCCATTACCATCTCCAACCAAACCCACCATAATCCTTCCTCATAGCCTTTACTCGTCCCTGCCTCACCTGCTTTTGTGCGCTCAGTCACCTGAGCTCCAAGACCCGTCCGTCTTCCAGTTCTTTTCTTCTCACTTTGCAGGTACCAGTTAATCCTATTAGCTGTGCCGCCTCTGTGTGTCTTAAGTCTTGGAAGGAGATCTTTTTGTTATATATCTGTCTTTTAGCAATTCTTTCTCCTATGAAAGGATTTTTGCAGTGAGTCAGCTGCTCCGGACATTTTCTGGGGGTCATCTTGTAGTTAATCCTTATGGCTCTCTTGTAAAATAGGTTTTCCAGATTAGGAACAAAGGCAGAGGGATTAGGGAGGGCAAAGGTAGGGATGTGTGAAGAGATAATACACTCTTGTTCACTGAGCCCAGGTCAGGAGTCTGGTATTCTGCTGGGTGCATCAGCTGTATCTCATGTACTTTTTATATCGGCTCTAGAAGTAGGAATTATAATGCACTTGGATAGGGCACCTGGGTGGCTCAGTGGGTTAAACCTCTACCTTTGGCTCGGGTCATGATCTCAGGGTCTTGGGATTGAGCCCTGCATCGGGCTCTCTGCTCAGCAGGGAGCCTGCTTCCCTTCCTCTCTCTCTGCCTGCCTCTCTGCCTACATGTGATCTCTCTCTGCCAAATAAATAAATAAAATCTTTAAAATAAACAAACAAATATAATGCACTTAGACCCCCGAGGAGGAAACTGAGGCTCAGGGGTTAAAACTTGTGCTCAAGCTCACACAAGCAGTAGGAGGGACGTCAGACTTGGGAGCCAGACTGGATTCCCATCATTATACCTTTCTTCCTTCACTGCATTCCCTGGCGAGGATAGAAATGCTTATAATTGAAGTCTTTTGATTGCTATTTTAGTTTTCCAAAGCCTTTCTGCTAGTATATCTTTTTAACAAGTTTCCCTAGCTGACAGAAATTATAGAAAACATGATTATAATTAGTAGTAGTTCCAACAATAGAGGCCTCCAAGGCATTCTGAAGTGACTGTTTGCTTTCCTTTTTAAACACATTTTTTATTTCTTTGCTAAGGAGTCTTGTTTCTCTAAAAAGGGCCCCAACAGCTCCTCCAGAAATTGCAATTCCTTACAGTAAACAGATTGTCTATGGATTTTCAGTGGGATTTTAAAATACCAGAGTTAAACAGAGGCAAGCACAGCCCAAAGTGAGTAGCCTGGAAGTTTCTTAACAAGATCCTGGTACTGAACACCTGTCTAAAAACACTCAGATTCATAACTTTAGGCCTAAAACAGAGCTGAGAACTGATTAATGGTGGAATTTACGAAGCATAAATGTAGACACAAAAGTAGATACACCCAAGGAAGCAGGTTAACTCATAGTAAGTGATCAAAAATTGATTATTTAGATTTTGTTTAGAAACCTGTGTGAAATGAGTTAAAGAGGGCACACATACAGAAGACTTTTTTTTTTTTTTTTTGGTTTAATTAAACAACAGAAGTTTATTTCTTACAGTTCTGGAAGTTGGGAGTCCGAGATCAGGTGGTCTTGTTCTTGGTGAAGTCTGTCTTCCTGGTTTATAGACGACCGGCTTCTTGTTTCCTCACACGGTGGAGAGAGCAAGCAAGCTCTCTCTGGGTGTCTTATTTTTCTTTCTTTTTATGAAAACTGAAGTCTAATTAAAACACAAAGTCCTATTAGTTCCAGGTGCATAGCACAGCAGAAGACTCTTGATTGTTTAGAAAAACTGGAGGTAAGGGATGATTTGCCCCTCTTTGGGTCAGTCAAAAGAGTCCTGATCTGGGGAGTCCTGAGGTCGGTGCTATCTTGGCCATTAACTCACCACGTAAAGGTGGCTGAGTCTCTTAAAAACGTTGATTCTCTATTTCCTGTGGGTAGACGACAGGGTTAGACTAACTCTCTGGGGCCCTTCTAGCCTGCATTCCAATATATGCCAAGGTTCATATTTGTTGCGACAGTTCTCTTCAGCTCATAAAGAGAAAGATAATAATTCACTTCTTTCCATATTCATGAAGATTAATGTCATAACAGCGCTCAGTCTTCACATTCGGTCTCTTTATGAATTGCAACCCCCGAACTTGTGCTGTGCTGGATTCATGGAAAAACAAATGATTTTCATGCATAATGAGGCTCTTATCTTGCTAATCTGTCTTGTCTAAACTAAGTCCCGAAGGTATAGCAATCATTCTTAACTACACATTTGTTTAGATTTTCTGACATGCAACTGTAGTTATTTAAAAAAGAGGCTTATGCTTTTATAATTCTGGAATAAGACATTGATTTGTTATTATTACTTTTATGACTTTCCCGGAAATGATTCCATCTATTTGCAAAACCATGGTTGAACCAAATCACCTTAAATAATATAAATAGGTATCGTGAATAAAGTAAAAATTCAACTGCCCCTTACGATACGCCTTATTTTCTGGAAAATTTATGTTTATGTGCCAATTAAGATATGAGGTCCAAAATGTATTTCATAACTCCAGAAAAGAGCTAAGGAATTGCTGTGGCTAGGAGGGCAAACGGCAAAACATGAGCTCTGACAAAGAAGTGCAACTTGCTCTCTCTCTCCCCTCATTCTGGTCTCCATGCTGGCTCCTTGTAGCTCTCGGCGGGAGAGGAAATGAAAGCCCTCAAGCCCCAGGCAGCCCTGTGGAGGCTGCTTCACAGGACATTTCTGAGGAGAGTATGTTCCTGAGCCACGAAATTGGATCCATAACAAAACAAGTCACTGAGGGGGAAACAAAAGCTAGAGATTTACAGGGCAAATGAAAGTGTCTAAAAATTCTTCACAGAGAGAC
This sequence comes from Mustela nivalis, assembly GCF_964662115.1. Lineage (NCBI taxonomy): Eukaryota > Metazoa > Chordata > Mammalia > Carnivora > Mustelidae > Mustela > Mustela nivalis. The sequence continues at coordinate 96,821,158 of NC_139026.1, forward strand.
AACACTTTGTGGAGTTGAATGAAGCAAGAAGTAGAAGATTGGGCCCAGGTGGAAATTTTTCAGTACAACTTGGCCATATTCAATGTTTAAAATAGATTGATCTCTTTAAACGGAAAACCAAAAATGAAAGATTCTCTTTGGGAAGATGAGCCATTAGCAATTCCATTTCTGGAAGGCCAAAGCTGGGTCTCTTGGGGGAGATGCTCGTTGGGTTTTCCATCACCAGCCCCTCTGGCCTGCTCCCTTAGGAGGTCTTCCTTCTCATCCTAGACCCTTTCACATTCTCCCTATTTCTCTGTTTTTCAGTGTCATCCTCCATGAACATTAGTAATATTTTACAGTTCAGCAAAGATTTCTTCATGTTGCCTTGCATTAAGATTCTGACTACACGTTAGCCATGCTACCTACCAAGAGAACGTATTATACCTTAATTGGTTTCTTATGAGTTACCTGCAGTGTGAAGTCTGTGGAACAAAACATAAAAGTCCCTTGGAACGGAGCTCAAAAGTCTTCTTTGCTGAAGACTTCTGACTTCTCCAGGAAAAGGAATAGTAACAGTTAGCATTTATTGGGAAGTTTACGGTGTGTTTGGCACCATCATTTAACTGCACTAAGTAATGTAATCCTTACAATGGCCTTATCAGAGTACTATACTATTATTGTTCCCATTTTACCAGATGGGGAGGCTGAGGCACATAGCTGGTGAGGGGTAGGGCCTGGATTCACTGGTTTAGACTTCCCTCTCCTCTGCCAGCTGGCTGTTAGACTTAACTCTTAGCTGTGGCCTTCTGTCAGCCTAACCCATTATTAGATACTTCTCAGTTTTGATGACCTAGGGGACTGAACTAATTTATTCACGGATCCCACGTTATATTTAGATTTTTGTATCAGATTATTCTCTTGGCTTGGTGATACAGCCTTCTCCATAGTTAAAAGTACAAGCAATGCCATTTTTCCCTCTCTTTTCCCTCAGTTCCTTATTATTTCCTGGCCCCAGCTATGTAAGGAGACAAATTCAGGTAGGATGCAATGATCCCACCTCTTAGGGCAGAAAGCTGGTAAGACCATGGTTTCAGAGTTGAGCTGAAGACTTGGAGTTGAGGAGAGGACCTGTAGCTCTAGAAATTACCTACCTGACTGAATGCTCCATGATGATAGGGACTGTTTCAGTTTTGTTCACCTCGAGATTCCCAGCACCAACATGGTACTTGGCACTTACTAAGTGCTCAATAAATATGTATTGAATGATGACATGAATTAATGACTACATAGGAGAAGGCAGTGGTATAGGCAGACTGTGGAGGAGGGGAACGTGAAAGCAGGCCCACTCAGAAATTTAGTTCCATTCCTTGCACACCACATGCTGGATCTGCTGGATAAGATCCAGAAGAGCCATGGCGATTCCCGCAGATGGCAGGGCTGAGGACCCAGGAGACTCCCTGCTTCCTCTGTGCTCTGACTTGTCATTATCATTGGGAACCCACCGCTTTGTGGGTAGATTCAACAACGAGGCAGAAAAGATAAATTCAGGAGGACTGTTACAATTTCTGAGTCTGCCATTACTGAAAAAAGAGACATGAGGAAGGTCTCCTCCAGCTGTTTTTCCACCTTCCTTTCGGCTCGTTTCTAGACAAGGCCACCACTTGTTTCAGTGTTTCAAACAAGCCCGGATTCTGCACGCACACGGCGGTGTAACTGTAGGCTCTGAGACCCTTTCTGTCGTGACTTACTCAACAAGGCACTGTTTTCTAAGATACTTTGGCATTTTCCTTAACTAGCCTCTATCTGTGCTGTTCAAAACTCTCACTGCTTCCAATCTGTGGCTTCACATTCTTGCCCAGGGACCACGTCCTATCTCATATTTGCATCTGTGATGGCTAGCACAGTACCTGGCATAGAATTTACACTCCAGAAATGCTTACTGAATGAAAAAACGAGTGCCCGGGTGAGACACATGAGCTGGACATGCGCTGATAGGGTCAAGTAGGAAAAGTGCTCAGTAGTATGTGGCTCTGAGGCAAAGTTTCTGCATGCAAACATCTATCAGAGTTTTCAAACCTGTTTTCTAGTTTACATTTTCTAGATTGAGTTCTCAGGACTTTTTGTTTCTTCTATATCATTTTAACGGACATCTTATTTTGTGCTTGAATAAGGCAGACCTTTAAGGTTTTGGCAAGCATTTAATTTTTAACTACAAATTTTTAAAGGAATAGCCGGGATTTTGAATCTCACCTCAAGAAAAATAAAAATCTTGAGAGAAAAATCTTGGGTGAATATATAGAATGGGTTATCTTGGTTCTTTCAAAAATAGAAACATTACAGATTTTTATTGAACCATATTCCCTTGATGTATAATGGTGAAATTAGTACATTGAATCTTAGCTTGTGTTATCACTGTACATATTTTTTTTCTGTTAATTCAGCCTGGATAATGAAATTGAATGATTAAATTGCATGCCTGAATATGAAGCCTAGTCTTAAATATGGAACATAATGAGGGTTAGGAATAGCAAGGTAATTGAAATACTCCTCCCAAAACTACACATCTAATATATATATATATATTTATATATTAATATATAAATATATAAATATATATATTATTTTAGCATTTCACACAAAGCTTTTTAGCAAGTAGCAGGGGAGCAGAATGGATTGACTGGAGCGTTGGCTTCTCTAGTCCCTGTTCACTTTCCCACAGAAGTCCTGACCTGCAGGGAATGGCCAAGTGCCCAGCAGCGGGAGGCATAAGGAGAAGCAGAGACTCTGCTTAATTCACAAATTGCCCAGTCAGCTCCTGGAATAATCGAGAGTCAGCTGTAACAAATCTGGTTTCCATCTCAGGCACGGATAATGCTGGACATCAACTCTTTTTTTTTTTTTTTTCCCCTGTCTCAAAACCGTTCCAGACCGTAAGATTCCTTTTCTATTACTTTAAAAATAATCATATAAAGAATAAACCTTTATCTTTTTTGAAGCCAAATACCTTGCATTTCATCTAGAGAGATAAAAATCTTAAGAGTAGTTCAGCAAATGAACAAATACAACATTTTTAAAAATTTCAGTATGACACCTGGGATGAGTATATTTAATCTCTTTTTCTGCCTTTTTTTTTTAATGTCTGAGAAATGAAAGAACTAGTTCTGATTCATTACTTGCAAATGCATTGGAGATTTACTGCTCTGTCGGGAAAAAATTATATAAAATAATGGGTATTTGCAACTGTATGCTTCCTTTACCTTCCATGGAGGAAAGATCTTTTGTTCTCTTGGCCTGAGACAGGGCTTCTGTTGTGCTGAATGAGGTGTGGGTGGGGGGCAGAAGCCAGGAATAGGCCAGATTACTTTATATTAGAAAAGAGAAGAGAGGGGAGGACAAGGATATTCACAGGTAGAGGCGGGGTGGTGGTGGGGGGGTGGTGGTGGAGAGAATATGAATGAATAAAATAAATGTGGGGAGGGGGAGAGCATAAGGAGAAGTGAGAGCAGAATTTGGGTGTGTCATGGTGCTCAGGCTGTGCTCCAAGAAGCCCAGACTCCAGGAAGCCTGGTTTTATGCAGGTTACACCTCTGAACACAAGGCTCAGTGTTCAGGATTGTCCCAAGTCTCATAACAAAATATATACAAAATCTTCACGACTTTGTTTCCTCTTTTTGTTGTTTCTGTAGTATATTTTTGCATTATCTTTCATTCTCTCGAGTATAACCAAAACAACAGTGACAGACATGTTGTTTTTATAATATACATTTCTGTTGAGAATGAAATTTAATTTTTATAGTCTGGAATTGAAGTGGCTCCTCTCAGGAACTCTTAAGTATAATTTTCTCTTTAACATATTTTATGTCTTTATACATTTTTAGAAGTTGAGAAAGCTTCACTGAGAAAATCGACTAAGTCATGGTCTATACACTGAGAATGTTATTACACATTAATATTAATATGACTTTGATAATATATCAATACAAATGTCTTTTTCTATTTTTTTAAATAGAAGCCAGTTTTCTTTTTGTGCTGGTTTTGAAAATAATTTTAAAATTCTATATCTTAGTTTTAAATCCTTCTTGTCATTAATTTTTATTCATTAGGTATGCTGGTGCATCACTTTTCACTCCTTTTTGTAGGTATTCCATGCAATAAAGTCACTTTCCTCTAGTGCACATCACAGGGTTCTGCAAATAGAAGGTGCTTGTGTATTGAATAAATACAGACTAGCAGAGTTTCCCAATTATTTTTAGGGGATGGTGGGTATGATGGCTTCTTGATGTGTTCACTTGGTTGGGCTGAACTACTCAATCAAACACTAATTTAGGTGTTACAATAAAAGGATTTTGCCTGGGAAAGTGCCTAGTCAGTTGACTTTAAGTTAATCAAAAGATGATCTTGGGTGGGCCTGACCTAATCAGGCATGAGCTTTCAAAGAGGCCTTCCTTGGGGCGCCTGGGTGGCTCAGTGGGTTAAGCCGCTGCCTTCGGCTCAGGTCATGATCTCGGGGTCCTGGGATCGAGTCCCGCATCGAGCTCTCTGCTCAGCGGGGAGCCTGCTTCCCTCTCTCTCTCTCTCTGTCTACTTGTGATCTTTCTCTGTCAAATAAATAAATAAAATCTTAAAAAAAAAAAAAGAGGCCTTCCTTGGACTCAGGGACTCCAACAACTTCTAGGTCTGGTTTGACTCTTCCTCTCCCTCAGTTCTTTGGGTTATAGCCTGCTTACAGTTTACCCTTCTTGACAGCATGTGGACAATAAGCTTGTGCCTGTGGGGCTCCAGCCTGCTCACACTCTTTCTCCCTGTGGACAGCAGCTTTAGCCTGTGCCCATGGCTAACAGTTTTCTCTTTTCTCCCTTTTCTGAATGTTGGTCCTACAGAATTCAGACTTGGCCAAATGATTCTCAGAATCCTCATGGTCTAACATGGCCCTTACTCCAGATATGAGGGGTTCTTTTAAAGGCATTTGGTGATCTGTATTTCTGTTTGTTTTTGTCTTAGGAATCTGGTGCCTGGAGTTCCTCTAAGGTGGTAGCACCCTAGGTAAGAAGCAGGACCACAGTGGGGCCCAAATGGAAGAGAGGAAAAGGCTGGCTGTCACCCAGACCGGTCTGAGGTACATAGCTGGCCTGGTCCAGTCCAGCAGGGCTGGAGGGAGTAAAGTTCAGGGACAAGACCATTTTCTTGGAATGTCCTTTTGCATGTGTCTCTGGGAAAATAGGGAGGCAGACTGGCCATGGCGCTGAAGGAAGTGGCTGCCACGTGGTAGCCATGCGAGAGAGATGGTCTTGGATGTGGGGGCTCCGAATCCTGTTTGTCTTTTGGACACATGACTGAAAGAATGGTGTCCTAGTTTTGACAGATGGACGGAGATGACAGGAAAGCCTCTTCAAAGGTGTCCTATTTCACTCAGCCCTAATCCCAGCGTTTGCGTTGTAGAAGCAAAGTAAATAGAGAAATAAGAAAATAGAGAATTACACAGACTTCTCTTGGGAACCTATTTAGTTTAGCTTGTGGTAAAGAATAATTCTGAAGAACATTATGCCAGAGAGATTTAAGGGAGATTAAGGAGATTATTAAAATGTTCTTTCTTGGGGCACCGGGGTGACTCAGTTGGTTAAGCGCCTGACTCTTTAAAAAAAAAAATAAATAAAAAGCACCTGACTCTGGATTTTGGCTCAGATCATAATCTCAGGGTTGTGAGATTGAGTTCTGTGTTAGGCTTCTCCACTCCAGGCTGTGGAGGCTGCTTACGAGGCGCTCTCTCTCTTCGCCTCTCCTTCCCCTGCCCCTTGCACCCTCTCTATCTCTCAAAAAAAAAAAAAAAATGTTCTTTCTTGGATATAGTAGACATTTGTAACGCTTCTAAATCACTCTGAAGAAAACAAAAGAATGTGTTACTAGGGCCTGTTGTATGAAATTCAGAGAGCAGGATATTCTCATATATTTACCTCTGAAAATACCAAATGACGGAACAATCGTATTATGTACCCCCAAATTATAGTTTATCATAAAAGGCTCACATGCTCCATTACCTTACAAGAGACACTTTATTTGAATTATAATGCATATCTAAACCCAGTGAATGATTGGTAGGAGGTATAGTCTTTTGTAACACAAGGGTCTGCTGACTGGAATTATAGTTCCCATTAACGGGAGTATAAGTGAAATAATTTTGTTGCAACAGTCATATCCTAAGGGCAAATGGGTCATAGGGAGCGATTAAATTGAAAACATGAACCCAGTAATAATCACTATATATGTATCCCCTGTGGATGACCTCAGTTTTTTTTTGCTCAGGACTTCGGCTTTCTCAGACATTTACCATTGTATCAAGATATACTGATAACAATAATAGGGTGATTGAATGTGCCATTAGATTTTTTCACTTGAAAACTATTCTGAGCACAAGAGACAACATATTGATATTCCTTTTTAAATTGAAATATTATACAGAGGGCAAAAGGATTAGATAGATGTAGGAAATAATTTGATGGCAAGAAAAATATCATAGATCAACAACAATGAGCTTTTGTAGTAAAAACACAAGTACAGTGATGATAAAAACAATGCTTTGCAAACTTATAGGGCATATATTTGAATCAGAACAGCTCTCACACAGAAAATAATGGAAACATTATGAATGTTTACTTAAAGTAGTTATTCTGACCCAAGAATCCTGAACAATTGGCAAAAATGGGAATTTATGTTTTAGCTCATAAAAAAGGAGGTTTTACTTCGGGAAATTATGTATGTCTTCAGAGCAATATGACTCTCTGAAGGCTGCTTATTTCTAATATATTCTTGGAGTTCCCTTGCCTTGAACCACAATGGCACTCTGAATTTTTAATCTAGGAATTTATGTCGCCGCGAACTACGCTGTATGCCCTCCTTGCAGCTAGTAGAGGGGGAGTACCTTGCCTGACAGACATGGGCTGGCTTATTAGTGAAGGTTTCACATGTGTTAACAGTGCACTATGATGTCATGTGCTTTTTAGGGTCACCCTAAGTGTGGAAGGAGGACCAAGAACAGGATCTGAGCATGACTGGAGAGACAGAGAGCCAGAGGCAAGCACAGAGCAGCTTAGTGGGAAGAGATGGCCATTCAGGTACGCAGAGAAACAAAAAAGCACGAGGTGTGTCACAGCTGAGCCATGGCGATGGAGAAGAGAGAGAAGGGAGCTTTGTCAGGGGGAGACGGTGGCATTATGAAAGTCCAGAAACTTCCATTAGGCCAAGAAGGAAGCTGTGGGCACCTTTGCAGAAGGGTGTGTTTCTGTGTGTATTACATGGACATTTACTACAGGAAACCTTGGTCCCTTACTTTGAATAACTTTACTGTCCCAAACAGGTTAATACCCCTGTTACTTGAAAGATGCCCGGGGTTTTAACCCAAGTTTTGTTGACGTTTGGAAGAAGAATCTGGAGTGAGAGAAGTGAGGGAGAAGTGGTGGTAGAGTCCTGACTGAGGGGCGTGTGGGGCTGTGGCACAGTGCACTGACTTCACCCCCTTTCTTCACGCTTGGACTTTTAAGTTGTGTCCAGTCGATCCTGTATCTCGAGTCTTCTGACACAGCCCCCTAGGAGGCCGGTCGCATTCGCTGGGGCCGTTCACATTTGGCTGTTTGGGAAAGCAGCCCCCCTTTACACCTTAACTTGGTTCTTAGAGTAGAACGGGTAGCATCTCCTCCCTCACTCGCAGCCCCCCACCCCAATTCTCTCTGTAAAGTAGAAGGGATGAGTTGTTTAATTTGAACCCTTGAGTGAATGCCTGCATGGGTGGCTTATCTTCTCCTGCCTGCTCATGGCGGTTAGCCGCTTTCAAACTTCTGTTCTGAGTTCTTGTCCCTACTCTTTCCCTCAGGGGATCTTGTCTTCTTCCCTGGGTTGAACTTGATGGCATGCCCTAGATCTTATTCTTCAGGACTTTTTCTCTTTCTTGAACTTCAGATCTGTATTTCCAACTGGTTTGTTGTATGTCCTAAAAGTTTTTTAAACTCAATATGTCCATATGGAATTCATCCCTTTCCCTAGGTCTGACTTTCTTTCTCCTTTGTTCTGGATCTTAAACTTCCTGATCCTACCTTCCCCTTTATTCACACAACCTAGACATTTTGTTGTTACGGCCCTTACTTCTTGTACCCAGTTAGTTAAGAAACCACATTCATTTTGCCTGTTCAAGATTTCTTGACTCATTCCTTTTTTTGCCATTCCCATGGATATTGTCCTAGTTCAGAACCTCATTATCGCTACGTTGTCACTTGAATTATTTCGTAAAACACTCATGGCCATGTCATTCCCCACCTGAAGGGCTTAGCAGAGATCTGTTAGCAAAAGAACTTGTTTCTGGCCCCCTGACTCTCTGAAAGGTCCAAAAGAGCCCCATGTCTAAGGGTGAGTCAAACTTTGCATTTAAAGGTGTTCTACCACATGTACAACTGAAAAACTCTTCTAAAAATTCAATATATTCTGGAGATAGAGGTGATTCTGACTTGATTCAGCCATGACCTAATTGTCTTGGTGAAAGCTATTAATACATTGGAAGGAATTCCTCCAGGTCCTCTCCTTCCCGTAATGAATTTTTTAAGGCAACATTCAAAATCAAGGTCAGCTCACAAAGGCATCGTTTGTCATGGCACAAATAGAGGTTTTAAGCCAATCTGATTTCTGAAGTTTAATTTTTTTTTCATGTAAAACTAGCTATAATTAATTTCATTTAAAAAGTCACGATACACACAATACAAAGAGATCTAATGACATTTCTTTTTCCTATAACTGGATCCATAGATGTTTGGAGTTGGGGGGGTCATAAAGCACTGGACACAACGGAAGGGTTTTTTTTTAGACCACTGGAGAGTTGTCTTCTTCTGCCTTTATAAGATATATAATATTTTTACTTCTTTTCTCCATTGCCACCTTGGTGCCCTTTGCTTTACTGAAATTTTCTCTTTTATTGGTCTTTACAGCTCAGACTAGCTTTCAAAACATGGTTATTGCAGTGAATTAAAATATTGAATTGCATTGACTAGGACTTCTCAGTTAAGCAAATGTTATTGTGTTATAATTTAAAGGATGTGGTACACATACATATGATATATTTCTATAGTTCAGCCTTGGACCTAACCCTCAGACTGACAGGTATTGAAAATGCTTTGTGCCAGGGGCGCCTGGGTGGCTCAGTGGGTTAAAGCCTCCGCCTTTGGCTCAGGTCATGATCACCTGGGATCAGAGTCCTGCATCAGGCTCTCTGCTTAGCTGGGAGCCTGCTTCCTGGTCTCTTTCTGCCTGCTTCTCTGCCTACTTGTGATCTCTGTCAAATAAATAAATAAAATCTTAAAAAAAAATGCTTTGTGCCTAGTAAAGAGTAGGCATAGTTTTTTGTTTTTTTCTGGGGTGTGTGTGTGTGTGTGTGTGTGTGTGTGTGTGTGTTTATTTAAAGAGAGGAGTTTGGGTTTTAATAAAATACTTGTCTTTCTTTAATAATTGAAAACAGAAATATAGGGGTAGTAAGGGAACCGAGTTTTTATTTTATTTTTTTTTAAAGATTTTATTTATTTATTTGGCAGAGAGAGAGAGCGTGAGCGAGCATGAGTAGGGGGAGGGGCAGAGGGAGAGGGAGAAGCAGACTTCCTGTCGAGCAGGGAGCCTGACACTGGATCCCAGGACCCTGGAATCAGGACCCAAGCCAAAGGCAGACTTAACTGACGGAGCCACTCGGGCACCCTGGAGCCAGTTTTTAAAAAACAAGAATTTGTTGGCGTCTGACCAAAGAGGTAAATTCCTTGTGGTGGGATTTGATTTCAGGTGCGTGAAGCACAGAAACAGGAATGTCTGCAGTTTCCTACGGCCCTCTAGAGTCTCTAGAATAGAATTCATCTATTCCAGGTGAACACCAGGCCACCATCTCTGACCTTAGTTAAGCTTGTAAAATTGCATTTTTTTAATCCAAGGCATGATTCATGAGTATTGATGCTTGAAGTCCCAGAAGATTACACACTTTATAAACAGAATTATAGATTTATCCTACTTTAAACATGTCCCATATCAAAATCTGGTTTTGCAAACCAAGAAAAGGTAGAGTTAATAATTTGCTTTCCAAAAAAATGCACCAAATTATTATTTTAAATACCAACTCCCCTGGCAGACTTCAAATGTGCTTGATTTACGTAATCACAACTACCCAGAGTCAGGACCTTGCATAGAGTGAGGAGAATCTCTGGTAGCACACATGGACTTGGTGTAAATTTGCATCTGTGTAATAACGGTCTGAAAGAAGGGCACCTATGGATGAGCCTTCAGACTCCATTCGGCCAAGAGTTTAAACCAAGTTTCAGAAACCTGCGCTTTCTGTAGAGGCATCATTTCTGTGGTTTCGACGGAACTAAAAGCTGGAGTTAGGATTCTGTCAGCTAGATTTCTCTCTGTTTCTTTCTGACACACATGAAGGAAATATTATTTATTCTCTTCCCTTAATCTTTTAGTAAAAAGAGGTAAAGACAAACAATCTCTTTCCTTTGTCCACTCTGGTGAAGATTCACTGAAGGAGACAGAATGGAAAAGAAAATAAAAAATTAAGAATTAAAAAAATTTAAGGATGTATAACAGAGCCATATAAATTAATGTGCTTGAAAGCTGTACTCCTCCCACCATCCAGTTTATTGAGATATAATTAACAAACAACATTGTATAAGTTTCAGATTTACAATGAGTTGATTTGATATACCCATATATTGCATACTGATTACCGCCATAACATTAGCTAATACCTCTATCAGTCACAGAATTCACATGTGTCTATGTGGTGAGAGCATTTAATTTCTATTCTCTTAACAACTCTCAAGTATATAATACGGTATTATTAACTATAATTACCATGCTATGCATTGGATCCTCAGAACTTATTCATGTGATAACTGGGAGTTTGTACTCCTTGACCAACATTTCCCTATTTTCCCAACCCCTACCTCCTGGTAACACCACTCTAGTCTGTTTCTAAGAGCCTTGCTTTTGTAGATTCCATATGTAAGTGAGATAATGAAGTACTTGTCTTTCTCTGTCTGCATTTCAGTTAGCATAGTGTTTTCAAGTTCCAATCATGTCACAAATGACGGAATTTCCTTCCTTTTTTATGGCTGAATAATATTTAATGATGTGTGTGTAGTAGTAGCAACATTCATATTACATAGTATGAATAGTCCCATATTTATGCATGAGGCAATAGAGACACAGAAAAATTAAGTAACATGTTGAAAAATACACAGCAAGTGACGTGACATCTCTGGATGGGAACCATGACAGTTTGCTGTGGAATCTATGTGTGTGAGTGTGTTTTTATTTACTTATTTCGAGTATAACACACAACGTTGTATTAACTTCAGGGGTACAACAGGTTGATTCAACAGTAGTAGACATTACTCAGTACTCACCACCGTAAGTATGGTCACCGTCTGTCACCATGCAACATATTACAGTATTATTGACTATATTCCCTATGCTGTACATTTTACCTCTGTGACTTATTTACTTTATACTGGAAGTTTGTGCCTCTGAATCTGGATCCCCTTGTGGAATCTCTGTTCTAAAGCACTACACTAAGCGGTGAAAGTTTACCCCCTGCTCAGGCCACCTATCCTATTCCAGCTCTCCAAGGCAATTTTCTTTTTCTCTTTTTTCTTTCTTTCTTTTCTTTTGTCTTAAAATTTTTTTCTTTCAATTCAATTAGCCAACCTATAGTACATTATTAGTTTCAGATGTAGTGTTCAGTGATTCCTCAGTGGTGTATAACACCCAGTGCTCATCACATCAAGCACCCTCCTTAACGCCCATCTCCCAGTTACCCCATCCCTCCACCCACTTCCCCTTCTGCCACCCTCAATTTCTTTCCTGGAGTTAAGAGTCTCTCAGTGTTTGTTTCCCTCTCTGATTTCTTCTCATTCAGTTTTCCCTCCCTTCCCCCATGATCCTCTGCCCTCTTCCTTATATTCCACATATGACTGAAACTATATGATGATTGTCTTTCTCTGATTGACTTATTTCACTGAGCATAATCCCCTCTGGTTCCATCCATGTCAATGTAAATGGTAGGTACTCATCCTTTCTGATGGCTGAGTAATATTCCATTGTGTGTGTATGTCTGTATGTATATGTGTGTATGTGTATATATACATATGCAAATACATATATGTATATGTATATATCTTTTTTTACCCATTTATCTGTCAAAGGACATCTTGGCTCCTTCCACTTTGGCTATTGTGGACATTGCTGCTATGAACATTTGGGAGCAGGTGCCCCTTCGTTTAACTATATCTGTATCCTCGTGATAAAGATGTAGTGAATCCAAGGCAATTTTCTGTCAATAATCTGGGTTATAAACTTCAGACCTTCCTATATGCAAACATATGTATTACTAATAAAATCAGACCATGCTATACATCTTAAATTTTTTATTTTGGCAATTGCTTTTTTCATCTCCAAGAACCGTTTCATGTTCTTGATTGTTCCTTTGTCTTCATAATCCGTTGAGAATACTAATGTCTATGAGGATACTAATTATACATTTGCTAATAATAAATAATAAAGTTCTTTTGTTCCTTAAGTTATGTTTCTCTTTTGGGACATTTGAGCCAATATTCTTTTGGTGTCTTTTGACACCTGCTAATGCATGATGAACAGGATTCATTAGTATAGACAACAAGCTGGATTTCCTTCATGACTGTTTTCATTCTTCTATTTCACTTGTCTTTTCCATGAGTAATTTTAGATTTATATATAAATTTTATTATCTTCCGGTTTTCTAATTTGATTATGCTTTTATCCTTTAATCCCTTCCTTCTACTTTCCTCAGGTTTATTTTGTTCTTTTATTCTAGCTTTGGAGTTAGCAATTTTGGCATTCCGGCAAAGCATAGGCGAGCTTATTTGGCTTCTTCCTGGTGCACCTATTTTTCTTAAAGATTGTGAAGAAAAATATTTACGTCACTGAGTCTAGCAAGGGATATTGTGGAGAATTCAAAATTTAGAAATATGTTAATGATAGAAGAAGGTCTTAAAGGGGATGGAGAGGTGAGTGGGGAGGGACTGCTCTGGGTTGTGATCGTCTCTGGAAGTGCTAGCTCTTGCTCCTCATGTCTACCTTGATGGACTTCTTTGATCCATACGTGGGAACATTTGAGGCCCCAGCATTAAACTCCCCGGGTGGAAGGGTCTGGATCTGCTGAGCAGTGTGTGTGAAATGGGATGGGGACTTTATTCTCTAGCTTCTTGGGGTTTGCAGAATCTCCCGCAGAAGCACCTAGGACTAGGGGATCCATTGTCTCTCCTTTGCTGAGCTTCCTTCTACTTCTGAGACAAAAAGCATTCCCTGCTTTCCCCTAACTAGACTCTTTCCAGAATCCTAACCTGGTGTAACTAAACTGCATTTGCTTGCGAGATAAATATGGGTGTTCTCTCCTTCTGTTATTATTTGTCTTTGTTTCAGAGCCCCTTTTACTGAGGTTAAAGCCTGAGATTTGGGGTGAAAGTTTCAGAAGCAGCATGCATAAGGAACATCTGCCCCTACAAGTTCCTACTTAAAAGCTCCTTCCTGTAGGTTGTCAGACTTGTCCTCTGAAGGACTCTTTCTCCAAAGAGTGAAGCACAGAGACCCTATTATGTGCCACCCCCTTTCCACTGGAGCCCAAAGCACTCAATAGCATATCTGCACATATTTCAGTATAAAATCATATTTTAGTTTTCTGATCTTTGCATACAGTATTTAATGAGGATGTGTCACATGGTTTCTTACATCCCTGAAAGCGAGTATCCTGATTCAAGAGGGAGAGAAAACTACAAGTTCTTTATATAATAACTTCTACTTTCATTTGGCCTTTTCAGCAGACAAATAAAGATCTTCGGGGACTCATTGAGGTGGGGCCTAAAGCAACTGGGTACATTTAGGAGGGAAGGAAACTAATACTCACCCCGTGCCCACTGGATGCCAAGTGCTATCCTAGTGGCTTCATAGACATTCACAAGATAGCTCTGTCTCTACAAACTCAGCAAGTGTGCAGATGGATGGTGTTAATGGCCCAATTCTTCACATTTTGCCCTGCAACTGTGTTGCACTCTCCCACCCAACTCCATTCCAGACCATGTGGCTTGTTTTGGGCAGTTGAAGACGAGCATATGTGATATAAGCAGGGGCTTGAAAAACTCTTGTGCAAATGGATTTGTTTGCTCCTAGCTACTTTTGCATTGTCATGAGAATGAGCCCAGGTTAGAGGACTGGAGGACAGGAGACACGTGAAGCAGGCCAGAATTGCCCCAATTGTATAAACTGAGGCCATCCTAGATTGGCCCGCAGCAAACCAAGACCAGGCAAAGCCAGCTCGTGGAAGTGAAGAGGCCAGCCACATTTCAGGCACATGATTATGCTCAGCTAAGCCTGATTGAGCTCAGCCTAAGTCAACAGAACCCTGAAGAACTATGAGCTAAATAAATGATTCTTAATATTTGCCATTGAGGTTTTACGGGTTATTTGTTACAAACATTCCTGAGGCAAGGGGTAACAGATATTGCAAGTTTCATGTTACTAATCACCTTTTTCTAGATGAGAAAAACGATGCTCAGAAAGCTTAATTAATGTACCTAAGGTCACATAAGTAAGTGCCGGGGCCAGGATTTGATCCAAGCCCTCCTGAATCCCATGACTTGCATTGAATGGGGAGGATGAGAGCTGGGAAACATGACACGATACATTTATAATCTTTAAAATAACATATTTAGGCTTCTCCTGCCCCCAGTGCCGAGCCTTTAAAAACATGGTCAAATATGAAAAGCAACTATGAAACCTAGGAAAAGTAGATTAGTTTCGAGGAAAGTAAAGTCATTAAAAATGTATTTCTTGCATTTGCTAAATTTGTGTTTCTTTTCACATATCTTAAGCTGAAATTGCCCCTCACTCTAGTACTCATCCTTTCCTATTTGTATGCTATATGCCATGAAGACGACGTAAAAACATAAAAGGAACTCTTACCTTTCTTAGGCAGAGAAATAAAAGTGTTATGCAGTTTTCTCTGTTGGTATAAATGAGCAGATAAAGCGTAAGTAGGAGATTCAGCATATCTCCACTTCCCCGACACAAAAAATAGTGCGTTTGACCACTTTTTTGTGTGTTTCAGTACATTTTTTGTTAACAATCTTTTATTATATATAAAAAAAAAACCTATCTCTACTCCTTACAGAAGTTTTAAAATCATTTCACAGCTGAGTGGAACCCTAAACAGAGCTATCTTAGTGTAATGAAGCAGAAAACGATTGCTTCTTAACAAGACTGGTATATGGTGACAAACAGCTCATAAAAATCCCATCTGCCACAAAGTGCCTCTATTTTAGTTGCCTTAGAATCTAAATAGTATATTTCCTATTTCCTTTCAGAAACAACAGAGAAATATAAAGCCTTCACCACTATCAGATCGTCCTCTGACAAGAAGAACCCTTGGTGTTAATGTCCTGACGTGGCTCATTCACAGGACCACACCTGCTGGTGATGTGCTTTAGGCTTACTGGCAGGGATTCTGACTGTCCTCTTCCACATCCTGTTAGAGAGTCCAAAGGGGTCACATAGTAATGAAAGCCTGAGTGCCAATCAGCTTTGGGTATTGTTTAGTAAAAATAGGGCAATTCCACAGTTTGCAAAGGCAAAGAGATGGGACCATGTATGGAGTCTGATTTTTTTTTTTTAAAAGATTTTATTTATTTATTTGTCAGAGAGAGAGAGAGAGAGAGAGAGAGAGAGAGAGAGAGCGCGCGCGCACATGCAGACAGAGTGGCAGGAAGAGACAGAGAGAGAAGCAGGCTCCCTGATGAGGAAGGAGCCCGATGTGGGACTCCATCCCAGGACGTTGGGATCATGACCTGAGCTGAAGGCAGCCGCTTAACCAACCGAGCCACCCAGGTGTCCTAGAGTCTGATTTTATGGAAAACTGCATTTGGTGAGGGGAGACACTGCCCTCAACATGCTCTTATGGTTTTGGATGACAGTTATGTATATACTAGCTGCTTTATTTGGGCAGCTCTTTTGAGATGTTTTCCCATTCCCTGCGTATTTATCTCAACCACCATATTTATCTCAACCAAACAGCCTTCAGTTTTTGAAACATTTAAGCTCAAATATCTTGATAAAAATATAAAATTAAAATTCCAGTGGTTTTGTATAAAATGTGACCATTTACCTTTGTACAGAAATAAGGGTACTAGAAATTTCAACAACTTTCAAAGTACCACATATCTGTAGGTAATGCAGTAGGACATTTAAAATGCAAATATGTTACTTTGTGAGAGAAATAAACCAACCCTTTCAGTTGAAATCTGTTTACTAACATATTCAAAGACATTTGCTTTTATTTATTTGTTTTAAAACATTTTATTTTTTCAGTGGTTATTGAGCAACTACCCTGTGCCAGACACTGTTTTAGCATTGGCAACAAAATGGTGACAAAGCAAAAAAGATACCTGTTCTCATGAAGTTGGTCAACCAAGGAAGCAGATGATGAAAAAGGAAGCAGATGATGAAAAAGCATGATGAAGGAAAAAAAACTCATGGTGATTTGAATAAGCGTGGGTGTGCATTGTGAGGAGGTGGTAGAAGGCAGCTATGTAACACAGGGTGGTCAAGGAAGGCCTCTTGGAGGTGACATGGAACCGAGATCTCAAAATAATGGTGGAGCTGGCCCTGGGAAAAGCCCAAGGGAGAGTGGCCAGGGGGAGGAGATGGCACAAAACAGTGTACTAGAGTGTAATCAGCGTTTATGAAACATCCACTGAACGTCAGTCCCTCTCCCTTTTATTCTGCACATGAGCAAGCTAAGGCTGCATTCCCAGGCAATGGTGAGGCCGGGGACAGAAGCAGGTACAGAGTCTTGGGTAGGACTCCACGGGAGTTCTGCTCTGCCACAACCGTCCCCACGGTTGCCTTTTCTTGAGCACTTGCTTTGTGCTAGGCACCATATGAAGCACGTTACTCCATTTTCTCATTTACACTTTGCTTACAACACCTCCTGGATAATAGAAGTATTATCCTGCCTATTTTAATTATTAACCGAGAAAGTCTTGGTGAAGCTTACTGACTTGTCACCTAGTTTTTGTAAGCAGTGGAGCTTCAATCTGATACCAGTTCTGTTCAACTCCAAAGTCCAGGCCTTTTACTATGGGCTCCACGGTCTTGTTAATGTGTTTTTATGTATCTCTAAACTTAGAAAGTTGTATTACACACTTTATATTTTTTTTAGGTGGAAAAATACATTTGGAAATAACTTCGATTTTATGGAGTAATCAGAGTGTTGAATAAAATGACAACTGGTAAAAGAAGGGAATATAAAATGCAAAGAGTCACTAAAATTGCCTTTTTTTTTTTTTTAACAAAGGGTTTAGTTACTGAATAGTTAAAGGAAGCCAAGCTGTAAAACATGAACATTTCAACTCTGTTTAGTATAGTACACATTTTGATATAGAATATTGAATTAGGTTTGCTACAATAATTAGACTATAACTTCTAAAAAAATGTTATGCACTCTAGAAGAGAGAAAGAGAAGTGAATTGATGCCCATGGTCAGAATATAGATGAGGAGGGTGCTCATTAGAAAGAAATGAGCAAGGGTAAAAGATGATTATTTTTCCAAGAACCACCATATGTTCTCCAAAATGTATCCAGCTATTCCATGTGATGTTTCCTATTTTCTAAAAACAAACAAACAAACAAACAAAAAACCCAAAAAACCAAAACCAAAACAACAACAACAACAACAAAAAAAAAAACCCCAAACCAATGAGGAGAGGAATTTTGATCCGTGGAGCCCAAATTCTCACTAAATATTTTCTCTTTTGCTGTGAGAATCTCTCTCTCTCTCTGTCTCTCTCTCACTCGCTCTTTTTTTTTTTTTTTTTTTTTTTGGTAGTTGTTTGTTTGCAGGTTTTAGCTGTAATAGTTCCTGTCTTGGAGAAAAGACTGAGCAGCTGCTAGTCTCTATAATTTTTAATGATATAATGGAAAAGGATACACAATGTGCTGTGTCTCTTGATGTGTTCCAACCTCAGACTTTATTCCAATTCTCTAAAATGGAAAGTATTGTAGGCCAAGACAGTTAAAAAATGAGGCGTAAGTAAATACCTATGCTAATCATAGCAGTTCATGTGGCAACAGCACCAGCTGCTGAGAGGGCCGTCTTTTCATCTTTTGTTTCAGGGAATTTCTGGGAAATATCTTTCCAGATTTTCTTTCCAGTCACTTCTCCGCCCCCCTCCCCTGATTTCCCCTTTCTTCCCTTTTTGGTGTGTCAAGTCACATTGTTCTAATTTCTTTTATAATGAAAATGGGAGCATACAATATTAAAACCATTCTTTTTAAAGAAATGAGAGATATCAGATTTTCCTTCCAATTTCTTTCTTCTGTCTGCTGGCTTCCATTCTAGTCTGATTCTACGTTCCATCTGCCGTTTGAAATGACAGGTAGGTTTGGGAATGCAAACTCTTTTTCAGATGCTGTCATTCTGTATCTTTATGGATTTCTTTGGTCGTATAAAGATAAAAAGACAACCATAGTTCATTTTCTACACTTTAAATTTAATGTGTTAGAAGTGAAAGAAGCATAACATCATACTACATCTTTTGTTGGCCGCAAGTGTTATTAATTGCCTTACTATAATGCAATACGTTTATGCTGTATTTCTGCAGGAGGTACATGAATGAGGCAGAAAATATTCAAGTAGTTAAAAATGAGACTTATTTTATAAGATTGTGGTTATGGCTTCCTTGCATTCCATAAATGGCCAGAGTTTCCCACATGCGGCAGTAGAGATATAAACTGACAGTAGGTGTTTCAGGATTTGAGGGAAAAGATGAAAAACAGATCACACTGAATCAATAAAATCAATTCTTGACTTTGACACTTCTCCGGCAGGAACGAAACAGCACCAAATGAATATAAACATTCTGACACACACAAAATAAGGTGTATGGTGCTGCTAGATTCTTGCTTCTTTGGGACTTCCTGGCCTCTGGCTAAGAAACCCAGCACAAATTGTTTCACTTGGCATGAATTTAGGATGAAGTCCCTGCTAACTCAGAGGTAGATGGCAATGAGACGGCCACTAGAAGGCTGTTCTTCGAGATTTGTTTGGGCTTCATACTTAGGCGGTGGTTATCTTGAGAGAAAAAAAATCCTGCCTAGACCTACTTTTTTTTTTTAAATTTTTTATTTTTTATAAACATTTATTTTTATCCCCAGGGGTACAGGTCTGTGAATCACCAGGTTTACACACTTCACAGCACTCACCAAAGCACATACCCTCCCCAATGTCCATAATCCCACCCCCTTCTTCCAAATCCCCTCCCCCCAGCAACCCTCAGTTTGTTTTGTGAGATTAAGAGTCACTTATGGTTTGTCTCCCTCCCAATCCCATCTTGTTTCATTGATTCTTCTCCTACCCACTTAAGCCCCCATGTTGCATCACCACTTCCTCATATCAGGGAGATCATATGATAGTTGTCTTTCTCTGCTTGACTTATTTCGCTAAGCATGATACGCTCTAGTTCCATCCATGTTGTATATATTTATTTGAGAGAGAGTGTGAGCTAGAGAGCAAGTACATGGGGGGAGGGTGGAAAGAGAGAGAGAGAGAATTGCAAGGAGACTCCCTGTGAAGCCTGGGGGGCTCGAACCTACGATCTTGACATCATGACCTGAGCTGAAATTAAGAGTTGGTAGCTTAACTGACTGAGCCACCCAGGTGCCCCTTTCTGGACATACTTAGTAACTTTAGGCAGTTTGAAATAGAATTAAATCATCAAGTGGAAATACGGTCTTCTTACTTTCTATTTCTGCTCTGTGAGTAAGGTTTTTTGTTTGTTTTTTTAACTTCCCCTTTTACTTACAATGGAATATGCCTTACACTTTTCTTCCCTCATACCATCCCTTTCCTTTCCACAATGAAGGACAAGTAAGCAATGAGCTCAGAATTCAAATGTGGGTGGCTCTCATGGGAGTTTTAAGTTGAAGAAAGGAGGTGTCCTTCCCAAGAGGCCCACTAAGTGGTAGGTGCACTGCATAAGTAGACACAAAACATAAAATAGGGAGCTGCAGGGACGCCTGGGTGGCTCAGTTGGTTGGACGACTGCCTTCGGCTCAGGTCATGGTCCTGGAGTCCCGGGATCGAGTCCCACATGGGGCTCTCAGCTCCATGGGGAGTCTGCTTCGCTCTCTGACCTTCTCCTCGCTCATGCTCTCTCTCACTGTCTCTCTCTCAAATAAATAAATAAAATCTTAAAAAAAAAAAGAGAGAAAAAAAATAGGGAGCTGCATAAGTAAACACAAAACACAAGTAGTGTGCTCAGCTGGTAAGTGTCACGTGGTATTAACTTTAGTTGGCCAAAACGCTAAAGCTGACAGAGATGTTTTGTCTTTGTTTTCTTTCCTCAGATGAAAATGTGAACCAGCACTAGTGATGCTACTTAAGATGGGCCACATCTCTAAGAGGTGGCATGGTGGAGATGGAGATGTGACAAAGTTGTTTGGATACAAGCAACAGACATTGAATCTGTTAAGAAGAATATTCGTTGGAAGGATATGGAGGAGAAGGAATACTGGTTAGGTTCTGAGGGCACTCCAGGAATTCATGGAGTAGGGACTCCTCTTTGGGTTCATCAAGTTGTTGTTGCTAGAATAAATGGAGGCTCCAGGGTCAAGCTCCAGGAAGGGGCAAATAATTGGATCACGATGGTCATACTTCCTCCCACTCTTCCTCCATGGTTAGTGCCAGCTGGGTCCCTTAATTAATGTTCCTATCCCACTGTACTCAAGGCAGGAGAAGGAATTTCCTGAAAGAACATCAGGGTGTTATTACTAAAAGAAAGACTTGCTTGCTGCACTGTGTAACATGCTATTGATTCTATGCCATATTTCATGTGGTTTTAGCCCATAATCAATGTAGTTTGCCAGGACGAGGGGAGGGTATGGGGAGAGAATGAGATAATACTCTTATCACTGCATATTATATAACCCAGTGTGGTAGAAGCAGCACACGAGCCCTGGGCATAAATGGTTAAACTCTCAAACCTTTGGTCTGTTGCAATCAACAAAGACATTGAGTTTTAATCCATAAGAAGTATCATGTCATTGACTTTTTGCCTAACCAAGAAATCTATCTTAGTCGGCACCCACATTTTAAGATTTTATTTTTACTGGATGGAGAAGTTAATATAATCTCCCTCCTTGTCCAGGACAAGAGATGAATATAATCTTCTTCCTTGTCCAGGACAGAACACAAAGGCAATTAAACAGGAGACCCCCAGAGAGCAGAGCCATAGCCTCACAAACCAAGGAGATCCAAGTTCCCAGCAAGGAGCCGTCATTGGTGTCAGGACTATCTTGCAGTACTTATGGGAGGGAAGGAGAGCTTCTTTAACAATATTGTTGATGAATACCATGTACTTACAATTACTGATGGAAACATGAATTTTGTGCAGCTAATCTCTCTAAGCCTTATTTTCCTCATTGAAGAAATGGTGATGATGAGAGAATCCTTATCCTGTGGGGACACTGGGAGGTCAGGTGTGTAAGTGGTTGGCACAGCTCAATATAAGTTAGCTCTGGTTTATACAGAGGCAAGAAGTTACTAATGTATAGGGCAAAATGACGGGAGAATACATTTTGAATAAAAGTTTTGGCTGTAGAGCAGGAAATGCTTAGATTATTGGTAATGCACATCATGAATGTAGTAAAGGAACTGTAAACACATAAACATGAATTCATAGTCAGCACTTTGTGAGCTCTGTGTTTGACCAGTGTGATTTGTCTGCCTCACATTCCAATGGAATCTTAGGTTGCAGTCATGTAATCATGGTTTCTGGACTATAAGAGGATATTCTCTCCATTGTCCTTGAGTCTCGTGAGATGATGTCTGTGGCATTCTTTTCTTTTCTTTCTTTCTTTCTTTCTTTCTTTCTTTTTTTTTTTTTTTTAAGATTTTAGCTATTTGTTGAGAGTGAGAGCACGTGCACATGAGAATGAGTGGGGAGGAGTGTACGTGGGGAGGAGCAGAGGGGAAGGGAGAGGGACAAGCAGATTCTGCACAAAGGGCAGAGCCCTATGCAGGAGATCCAGGACGGGGAGATCATGACCTGATCAGAAACCAGGAGTCAGACACTTAACCAAATGAGCCACCCAAGGATGCCCTGATGTCTGTGGCATTCTGAGGAGTTCTGGGGTGTGTAGCACATTTTAAGAAGGTCACTGACAGTATAGATTGACAGAACTGGTGAGGTTTCTTGCTATTCATGCTAAATTAGAAATGTTTGAAGGAACCGGGGATGAGTTGGAGCATTTGAGACTGAAAAGAGATGTGATTGCTGTCTTTAAAAGTTGAAGGAGAGAGATTTGCCTGGGTGCAGAGGTTAGAAATAACAGGGAAGCAGATTATGGTTTAGAATGAGGAGGCTAACCGTTAGAGGTCCTCTCAGTTTCCATGATCCTCTCTATACCCTGACTGGGCTCCCATTCCCTGAAGATTCACATAGTCTGGGACATATTGATCAGAGATGCCGAGGAGGGTATTTTTACCTGGAGTTGGGGTTGTTAAGCAGAGTTTTACCTCGGTAGGCTGTTTCAGCTTTTTGACTCCAAAATTTAATGAACATTCTACAAAGACAGAAAGAAAAAAAGGTAGCAGTAGTGAAGCTAGAGGAATCCCTAGTGCTTCTTAAGATGAGTGGATTTCTGCAAAAGTGGACCTGTTTTCACTGGTTCTCAGGTAGCGGTGTCTTGTATCCAGCTGTACAAAGATAAGACGGGACAATTGGAGGCTCTAAGCAAAGTAAAGCAAAGCAGAATAAAGCGAAATACTCAGGTGAAAAAATGGCTACTGCATCCCTTGACTGCCAGCCTTCCTCTGTTACTGTAGACTTCTTAAGTTAAGAGCATTCATGATGTTAGGCTCAGGTTTCTCGACACTGAGTGGATCAGACCTGGAAGGGAACTTGTGAGGTCATATCTAGCCTATTCCCTAGTTTCTTAACATTCATAAGGCATATCTTGTGTTTCAAACTGGCTACCAGAAGACTTGGGAGAGTGCACAGTCTGCGTTCTTAACCACCACTTCATATTACCCGAGAAGAGAAAGGGAAGGTATTGAGGAGCTGTAGTCTTTACGGTCAGGCAGGCATGACCATCTAGAGACCAGTTCTAGAGACCATGGGCAAACTGCTCTTACAAAGTCTTGGTTTACTCATCTCTTAAATGGGCGCAGTAACAGTACCCACTTCCTACATTCATTATAGGGACTGATTAAGATATATATAATAGAGTGTTTAGCGTAGTGCCTAGCACATTGCAAGCCCTCAGTGAATGCTTATTCAAGTGAGCTTTTACCCATTTCACCTGCTCTGTGATGGGAAGAATGACACAGATGTTCAACAGTTTTAAAACAATCTCAGATACTTATTACTGTTATTAACCACCTTTTAATCATTTTGTGGAAATGAATTCAGAATCTGGCAATATTTTTTATCTGAACTATTTACTACATATTAGTTCATTTTCTTGCCTTCTTAGAGCTCTTCTAAGACTTTGACATCTTTATGAAATCCTAGCATTTCAAATGGTAAGATGTTAAGCAGTATTTATTGGCAGACTTTCCTAAAGTGTACTTTATGTTCAGAGTTAAGCCACATAAAATAATAATTGAGAATTAGGTATAAGTTATTGAAGCTACAATAGTTATAAATAGCTACCCTGATAATTAGTTATGTAAACCTGAAAATGAAGTGCCTTGAGAACTTCATATATCCTTAAACACTTATACTACAAGCATGGAAGGAAAGCACTGAATTTCTTAATAACTATTCAAAAATTTATAT
The DNA here is from genome assembly GCF_964662115.1 of Mustela nivalis. Lineage (NCBI taxonomy): Eukaryota > Metazoa > Chordata > Mammalia > Carnivora > Mustelidae > Mustela > Mustela nivalis. The sequence goes on from NC_139026.1 coordinate 96,845,028, forward strand.
CAGAGAGACCTGTCTTTATAAGACTGATAGAATAGGGGTCCAGTGGATTCTAATTACATTTATGTTAAAAAATTCCTTACTTCCTCTCAGTAATATAAATTAGTTCTTGTAAATATTATACAACAACCGTTCTTTAGCCCTTAAATTTACTTTGTACTTAATTATTACAGAAGAACATATTTTACAACCAAATGGGAATTTCAGTATCTGTTGTAGATTGCATTCTGTTGTATTTTTAAAAATTTGATTATTATAATGCTGTAATTTCTAACCTTCCATCAAAAAGAATAAAACAATACTCATGCCTAATTGAAACATCTATAATCAAGCAATGTGAGGAATTAAAGATAAAAATCAACTGTGTTATGAAATTTCATGCCCAAAGTTACTTTCCCTAGGTCATTAATATTTATAACTAAACTGTCCTTTGATGTGCATTAATAATGTACTTTGGGATTATACAAAGAATAATTTATAAATATTCTGGAAAAGAGAAAGATGCCATAATTAAATCACAGTGATTAACACGGGTTTTGGGTTATTATTTGAATGAATTCTTACTATGCAGGTTGTTACGATGTTGACTTTTCCTTGATATTTGGGAGGTTGAGATTTAGCAAATGAAAGATGTATGAAAGTAATCCTTTAGAAAAACAGCTTTTTCTAAAACCTGTGCTCACAGTGAACATAGACTTGTTATTTAGGAAACAGAACAGACAACCAAGTTACATATTCATTTGTTAAGTATTTTTAATATTTAAGTTGTCTTTTATGAAGTATAATATTAATTTTTTTTAGTGAGAGTTCCAAAATATTGGTCCAATCAAGTTTCACAGATGTTATGATTTTTAACCATTTTTTAAAATGCAAATTTAAAAACCAGATATTGCCTCATCAGTTAAGAAATTGAAATAACTTATTTAAATATTTAATCTTTATGATGTTTGGGAGTCCTTTCATCTTTAGGCAAAGCAATTTTGTTTATTAATAATTTAATTTTTATTCTAGACTTGAAAGCCTTCATTGTGCTGTTCATCTGCTAATATATAGAAATGGTATCAGACCACTGACATGTATTATTAACATTCAAACTGTAAACCTTAGCTGGAATTTTAATATCTAGGTATTAATTTTGTCATTTCTGTGATATATATGTATCTGTATTGATGAGGTGATTTATCATTAGTGGTCTCGGTGACCCCAGAGCAGATTTTCCTCCTCTTCTCCCTTTTTTCAGAAAGCGGCACTAACAACTGCCCCAGTCACCTGATTTGATGCCCTGCCTCCTTCCTCATTCCCACCCCCCTGCCACAAAACACATTTTTCTACTACCTCAGTATCTCTTGAAAAAATCCACTTCTTTCCATCTTCCCTGCCACTGTCTTAGCCAGAACCATCATGATCTCACAGGATTTCAGCAAAGATCTTCCTTTCTCTGGTTTGGATCCCTTTCAATCTGTTCTTATCGTAGCAGGAATGTTTCTAAAATATAAACCTGATCACAGTGTTTTATCTACTTCTCATTTTGAGTATCTTCAGCATACTGTGATGACTTCACCAGTGCTCTGGCCTCCTCTCACTCTGGTCCATCTTATCCCTGGTGAATAATTCCTTCTCTCCAACTCAAGGATGCATTCTCTCTACTGCTCCAGTTTTAAAATCAAAATTTATTAGATGTGTCTCTTGATGGGAAGGAAACAAAAGCAAAAACAAACTATTGGGACTTCAAAATAAAAAGCTTCTGCACAGTGAAGGAAACAATCGACAAAACTAAAAGGCAACCTGTGGAATGGGAGAAGATATTTGCAAATGACATATCTGATAAAAGGTTAGTATCCAAAATATATAACTCATAAAACTCAACATCCCAAAAATGAACAGTCCAATTAAAAAATGGGCTGAAGATCTGAATAAACATTTTCCCAAAGAAGACACAGAATACCAACAGACACATGAAAAGATGCTCAACATCACTGATCATTGTGGAAATGCAATCAAAACTATAATAAGCATCACTTCATACCCTTTAGGATGGCTAAAATAAAAAACCAAGAAACAAAAGGTGTTGGTGAGGATGTGAAGAAAAGGGAACCCCCTTGCACTGTTGGTGGGAATGCAAAGTGGTGCAGCCACTAAGGGAAACAGTATAGAGGTTCCTCAAAAAGTTAAAAATAGAGCTACCCTACAAACCAGCAACTACGCTTTGAGGTATTTATCCTAAGAGTGCAAAAATAATAATTCAAATGGATACATGTACCCAGATGTTTAAAGCAATATTATCTACAACTGCCAAACTATGGAAACAGTCCAAGTGTCCATCAACTAACGACTGGATAAAGATGTGGTATATATTTAGATATACAATAGAACATTACTCAGCCATAAAAAAAATGAAATCTTGCCATTTGCATCGACATGGATGGAGCTAGTGAGTACTATGCTAAGTTAAATAAGTTAGAGAAAGACAAATATCATATGATTTTACTCATATGTGTAATTTAAACAGAAGAGGCAAAGGGAAAAAAGAGAGAGAGGTAAATATTTGTGTAATTAGCATTATCCTCAGATAAATAATACAATTTTAAAAAAATGCTTATTTCATAATATGGTTACTTAATGGTATTGTACAATAAATGATTTACTAAAATAAATTCCTCTCTTCATGGACTAATTAGCTGGGAATAAGAATGGAAGAGGGGAGAAAGAAGTACAAGAAGAGGGGAGCAAAGACAGATAACTTATAATATCAAAATATGAATTCTGACGTATAACGGTGAATTCTCAGATTGCAGGTCTCAGTTTAAATGTCTCGCTTTAGCACAATATTTTTAGAATTGAGACATCCATAACCAACATTTAGCTGTATTAATAAAGATTAGTCTCTATCAACTAAGTAAAACATGAAAGCAAATTACCTATGACTAGGTTTCCTACCACCTATCTGCACTCTGCATCCCATCCCCATCTCTATGCCACTGTAGCTGTCTCTGGGTGGTGGTGGCATGTCAAGATAACTGAGGAAGGGGCTGTGCCACCCATGGCAAAGGATCTGACAGCAGTTGTGAGAGTTGGTGATGGTGATTGGAAACAGCAGCACAGCACAGATTTACCAAGCAATGGTAGGCCTGGGGTGATGTTCTCGGTGAGCTGAGGTGGGAATAAAAATTCTATTCTTACCTTATAGTTACATAGTGCTTTATAATTGAAGGTCCTCTCTTATTTGCTACTTACTTGAAAGTCACAGTAACCCTTTGATGTAAGTGACTTGCCTCAATCACACAGTTGTGAATGGTGGTGTAGGGATTATGTTATATCTTACTTTTTTCTTCATGTTTGTTTGTTTGTTTTTCTTGAGAGAGTTTGTCTTTTAAATCTGTGTTGGTAGTCTCTATTCAAATTAACTGTAGTTTATTAAAAGATCTTGAAAGAGAATTAGAAAGAAAGTTATTTTACAGAGCTTCATTGTGGGGAAATGAGGGTATTCTGCCTAAGCTCATTATCCAGATAAAGGCTTTAAAAAATCATTTTTTAAAAAATTTATTTTTTATTTTCAGCATAACAGTATTCATTATTTTTGCACTGCACCCAGTGCTCCATGCAATCTGTGCCCTCTATAATACCCACCACCTGGTACCTTGACCTCCCACCCCGCGCCCCTTCAAACCCCTCAGATTGTTTTTCAGAGTCCATACTCTCTTATGATTCACCTCCTCTTCCAATTTCCCCCAACTCCCTTCTCCTCTCTATCTCCCCATGTCCTCCATGCTATTTGTTATGCTCCACAAATAAGTGAAACCATATGATAATTGACTCTCTCTGCTTGACTTATTTCACTCAGCATAATCTCTTCCAGTCCCATCCATGTTGCTACAAAAGTTGGGTATTTGTCCTTTCTGATGGAGGCATAATACTCCATAGTATATATGGACCAGATATGGACCCTCAACTCTATGGTCAAATAATCTTTGACAAACAGGAAAAAATATACAGTGGAAAAAAGACAGTCTTTTCAATAAATGGTGCTGGGAAAACTGGGCAGCTATATGTAGAAGAATGAAACTGACCATTCTCTTACACCGGTCATTCACCATGGTCAATGAAACTGACCATTCTCTTATACCGTACACAAAGATAAACTCAAAATGGATAAAAGACTTCAATGTGAGACAGGAATCCATCAGAATCCTAGAGGAGAACATAGGCAGTAATCTCTTCGATATCAGCCACAGAAACTTCTTTCAAGATAAAAAATCATTTTTAACAGAAATTTTCCAAACCTGTATTTTACAGATTCCTGGTTAATTTATTCTTTTGTCTGTGGGGACACAGTGCTCACTAGATAGAAGGTACTCAGTAAAAATGTATTGAATTATCATCATAAACAACATATTGTAAAATAAGGTCTCCCTGCTGAAGCTTTGGAGCCTCTTTGCTGAATGACTCTAAGCTATTGTGCTTTCATTCACGTAGTTATTTTTTTGCTTTCCCTTTTTGCGCTGTTACACTTTTGAATTTAGAACAATATCCCTTGACCTTCTGCTAATTTGCTATTTCTAATCTTTTATGGTCTAGAAAACCATATATTTAAGTTCTTTTAAGTAAATCTGTAATATGAGTGAATGAGATCTAAGTGAGAACCCAAGTGTCTTTTCTAAGGTGACAGGGCATAGGTTCTATGATAATCATAAGAAAAGTTTCCCTGCTTCTAGAGTCTCAAGTTGTTGAGTCCACCTTCTCCAAAATGGGCAAAGAAGTGTATATAAAATGGAGGTCTGCTCATGTTACCTTTTTTACTAAACATCTTTCATCGCGTCCTGTGATGTTCAGTCAGAATTTAGCTCCTTCATTTGCCATGGAATGACTGTGATGACCTTCCTTTTCCTCCTCTTTATCTTCTTCATCTGCTCCCCTAAACCCATCCTATGCTTCCATCAAGCTAAATTATATGCAAACTTTCCAGCAGTGTCTTGCCAGATCTTGGAGTCATCTCTTCCATATATGGTATTTCTTGAGTCAGAGACATTCTTCTTTTGGTTACTGAGAATCTAACTGCTACTCACTATCGATTCTCAGCTCAAGCATCATTTTATTGGGACATATGAGCATGCAATTTTCCTTACCCCCATATTCCATACTGCAGGATGAGGTGGGAGCCCTTTTGATCTTGCTAAGTTATCCCATCACTGGTAATATTGCATTGAATATGAACAGGGACTGGGTCTTCAATTTCAATGCCTTATGCTGTGCCTGCCACAAAGAAGGTGATCATTTAATGTTTGCTGAATGACTGAATCTCTCAGATTGGATAGCCATATAGCATGAAATGATGTATAGCAAAGCGGCAAGTAAATCAACATAAAAATATAGGGCTACTGCCGTATTATCGCTGTTCTAATTGATCAGGTAATCTTCTCATGTAAGGCTCTGCTGAGACTGGTTCACTGACTCTGTATTAGCTACGTATTCATTTATTATCAATAAAATTTTTGATATTTTTAAATGAATTTCTGATCATTCTAATCTAAACAATTATTTACTTTTGATATTTCTTTGAGTAATTCTTATTATTGTTATTCCTCCTAGCCTTATGTATTATTTTAATTTATTTCTTCCATTTTTACTGTGCTTGCTTTTCTAGTACTGAAAGAGAGAGCTTAGGACATGGTGACTTAATAAAAGTCTTACTCAAATTAGATCTTGGTATTCAGACTCCTTGATGGATGCTTAATATGCTGGGTCTTGTTTCTCCTCTGGGGCTAAAGTTATAGGACCAGAACGTGAGATAAACTTAACCCTAAATTATGTGCTGTCTATATATTTTAATCAGAAGTCTAAAATCCCTGCAGACTTTGCTTCTGCAAGTCACTGATTTTGAACTCTGTCGCTGTGTCTGATTGCTCATGTAATATTAAACCTTAGTTGAGCCTTAATTTCAAGAAATATGAACCAAACTCTGTAAATGAGGATTTCAAGAACTGCTGAACTATGGAAAGTAGTTTCTGTACAGTTGCTGAAATATGCAAATAATGAGCAGCTTCTGATGTTTTTTGAATTCCCTTGTCATATTTAAAAAATGGTTGGGAATTATTAGTGGTCAGTATACTATACCATGTATTCCATATTATTTCACGATATCTCCATTTGGATGACTGCTAAGCATCTCAAACATAATGCCAAAACTCTTCATTTGTACTCTTTTCCCCCCAACCTATTCTCCCCAAATCTTATATTTTAATAGGCTTATCACCTGTTACCAGTTACTCAAGCCTTGAACGTAGAAGTCATGTTCAATTTCATCCTTTCCCTTTTCTCCCCTAAGCAATCCTTCAGCAAGTTCTATTTCAGTCTCTGAAACTATATTCTGAGTCTTGGTCTTTCTTTCCAGCTCCTCTGCCACAACGTTGGAGTAAGTAAGTCATCACTTCTCTCCTGACCACTACTCAACCCTCCTCTAACTGTTCTTCCTGTTTCCCAGGCAGTCTGGCTCCGGAGTTTGTGCTTCTAACCACTGTAGTTGGCCACAACTTGTCTGTTTCTCACTATCTTAGAATATGATCCAGACTCCTTAATGTAACTATTGGCCTTGGCAACTTGGAGCTCATTGGAAACCTCTCGGAGGAATTTTAGTGAAGTTGGGCAAGTGAACAGCAGACTACTGAGGGTGGAGGAGTGAGTGGCAGTTAGAAACTGTGGGTAGCCAATCATTACTTTCAGGAATTTGGTATGAAGAGGAGGGCAGAAGTAGGGGGAAACATGAGAGGTCATAAGGGACAAAGAAAGTTATTTGCATTTATTTATTTATTTATTTATTTTTGAGAGAGAAAGGAGACTTGAGCAAAGGGAAGCAGACAGGATAGGATGGCTTGAAGTATACGGTGAAAGAGGATTGAATGATGCCTCTGAAGAAGAGGTGAGTAGTTTAGTCTCAAACGCTGTGCTAGCTATCTGTTGCTGTGTAACAAATTACCCTGAAACTTAGTAACTTGAAATGATAAATATTTATTACCTCTCATAATTTCTGAGGGTCAGGGATATGCTTAGCTGGGTTGTTCTGGCTCAAAGTCTCTTGGGAGGTTGCAGTCAAGCTACATGCCAGAGCTACAACCTCTGAAGGCTTGACTGGAACTGGGAAAGCTGTCCTCAAATGGTTGGCAAGAAGCAGAAGTTCCTCATCCCCTGAGCCTTCCCACACCACTGCTTATGTCAAGTTTTCACCCAGAGTAAGTAATCCAAGAAAGAACATGGAAGGAGAAACCCAAGACTGAAGGTGCAGTGTCTTCCTTTATAACCTCATGTTGGAGTAATACTGTCATTACTGTCCTTTCTGTCATATTCAGTTCACACAGATTAATTCTGGTCCATTGTGGGGGGGAGACTACACATGAGTATGAATAACATGCTGCAGGGATCCCTGGGGTCCAGCTTAGAGGCTGACTGCTACAGAACTCAAAAAGAATATCTTTGCTCTATAAAAAAGGAATGTGAAAGAAAGTGGAGGAAGCTGAGAGAGAAGCTGACTTACAGCTTCAATTTTTTCAGTGAAGTGAGAGGTAAAGTCATTTTCTGAGTTGGGGGCGGTGAGAGGGAGTTTGGAGAGGGAGGTTGAGGTGTGCAATCACTATTCAGGAGAATGGCAACGGCAGCCCTTTCTGTGTGGAATGGTCTGGTAGGATTGAGTACTCAGTGGAGATGGGAAGTTAAAACCAGGCAGAACCAGTAAGCCTGGACCTATCATTTTTTTCCCTCAGGTGGAGTGAAGCAGAAATGGCAACACTGGATCATTGGTGTGATCCAGCATGGGACTTTTGTTAAAAGGATGTGGCAAAAGGAGACAGGGTAGTTGTGAAAAATGTTGGGGGAATGATCGATCGAGATAATTCATCATGGAGCTGGCATGGAGGACCTGAAGACAAGGGAAGCTGAAAAATGTGAGAATGGCAGGGGTCAAGGAACTTAAGATTTTGATATGGTTGAAGTGAAGGTAAACCTAGGAGGAGAAAAAGGGGGCTGGATACAGGAGATGAGGGTTAGAGATGACTTTGGAGGTTAATACCTTCCATATAATGGATATGGCAAAAAATTTTTAGGAAAATGAACTAGATTTATAAAAACCTAGATTTGTATATTACATACAAAATGGAATTATTGGTTAGTCAACATGTATTTGTTGAGCATGTACTATGTGTCCGCAAATGTATGAGGTTCTGTGGGTAATAAAATCAATTAAAGTACACTTCTTTCCTCAAAGGCTCTACGACATGACTATTTACGAAAGGATTATTCACTTATGCTAGAATTCATCACAGTTTTTATGAAATAATGAAGATCTTATTTGGGCATATTATGATAGAATTGGAAATATATAAATAGGTGTTGTATACCAATTAAAACAAATGTCCTGGGGCACCTGGGTGGCTCAGTGGGTTGAGCCGCTGCCTTCAGCTCAGGTCATAATCTCAGGGTCCTGGGATCGAGTCCCGCATTGTGCTCTCTGCTCAGCAGGGAGCCTGCTTCCTCCTCTCTCTCTCTCTGCCTGCCTCTCTGCCTACTTGTGATCTCTCTCTGTCAAATAAATAAATAAAATCTTTAAAAAAAATGTCCTGTGTAAAAGAAATATAAATTCTTTCTCAGTGTTCCTAGTTTAGAAAATACTTCAGAAAATTACCCTCTTATAACTGGTAGCAAGAGTACAGAACAGTGGTTCTCAAAGTGTGGTCCCTGACTAGTAGTATGAACACCACAAGGAAACTTGTCAGAAATGCAGATTCTATGGTTCTTCCTGAGATGTACTGTACCAGAAACTCTGGGAATAGGGTCTTGCAATCCGTGTTCTAATAGTCTCTTGGGGTGATTTTGATACTCTCTAAGGTTTGCAAACTAGCATAGAGGAGATATGTAATATAATATATATATATATATATTTTTTTTTTAGAAAGGGAGGGGAAGGGGTAGAGGAGGAGGAAGAGAGCATCTTAAGCAGGCTCCATCCTGGGCATCAAGCCCCAGTGTGGGACTTGATCTCACAACTCTGCGATCATGACCTGAGTGGAAATCAAGAGTCAGATACTTAACAAACTGAGCCACCCAGGTACCCCATAGCACAGAAGATATTAAAGCAATAAAAAAAAAAAGTTAAAATTAAAATTTAGTAAGAGGACTCTTCCTCTTTGGATTTTAGTTTCACTTCAGTAATTACTGACAAAAGCTTTTTCACTTGGTCACAGCTCATTGAAAGCACTACTGTTTTTTTTTTTTTTTAATTAACATATAATGTATTATATGTTTCAGGGGTACAGGTCTGTGATTCATCAGTCTTACACAATTCACAGCACTCATCATAGCACATACCCTCCCCAGTGTCCATCACCCTGTCACCCCATTCCTCCCATCCTTCTCCACTCCAGCAACTCTCAGTTTGTTTCCTGAGACCAGGAGTCTCTTAAGTTCTGTCTCCCCGTCTGGTTTCATCTTGTTTCATTTTTCCCTCCTGTCCCTTATGATCCTATCTCTTGTTTCTCAAATTCCTCAAATCAGTGAGATCATATGATAATAGTCCCTTTCTGATTGACCTATTTCAGAAAGCACTACTGTTTTAATATTACCATTACTTCCTGATATACTTCAAAACTTTTATAGTCAGCTTCTTATAACTTCTTACAGAGACTTTGATGAAAACTTCATGTTGCAAAGTCCACCAGAAAAAGTAAAACCCTATATTGCAAGAAATGATGTCTCTTGATAAGGCGTATTTGTAACAGTTGAGGTTAAAATTCAGGGCATTCCTTCTAGATAGTGGAATTGGCCATTCTATTGCCCATAAACAATTTACTTACCCATTCTTAGCTCATAAAACAAAGTTCAAAGATGTTAATAGTCCAAACACTCTATTATCAACCACTCAGTATTTTGATAGTAGCAACAGTTTGAGTATACTGTTCTATTTATAATTCCTGTATATACTCTTTTTCCTAAGACTCTACATAAATTAAAAAAATGAGTTTGTCAAATGTCAGTTTTCTAAAATACGGCAATACTTTATTCAGCAATGTTGGGGAAGGAAGTCTTCACGCAAATGATTTTTCTAGGAACCTGGCTTATATTTGTGTATCTTCATCTATTTCTTTTTGAGAGTTACATCAATAAAATCTGAAGATTATTTGGTAGGGTCACCAGTTGGATTTTTTCCACTATGGAAGTTCTGTTATGAGTACATTTTATAATATTCTTTTACTGTAATGAAATAAATGTTTATTGAGTGCCTACTATTTTCATGAACTCTCTTGGGTGGTAAGATGGATAAAAAAATGAATGAGGGACATCAGCAATATGGCGACATAGAAGACTCCCGGATCTCCCTCCTTCCGGAACATACTACCAGTTCAACTACCTTTGAGAGAAATACAAACTATTTGAATGACTCCTACGTGTCGAGTGCCTGAGAAAATACCAAATTGAAGTGGGTAGGACTGTCCTCCCATAAACCCACCCCCAGCACAGTGCCTAACAATCAGGAGGGAATCTTTGACCCGCAGCCTCTCCCTGAGGAACAAGGAGTTTGGACAACTCATGGAGCTCCACAGCTTTCATGTACAGACTATTTTATCGGTTTTGCCTGTAGTGCTTTGAATTTGTTATTATTCATTCTTACATGTGAAATATTCTTAGTCACGAGGACTTACCCTTAACTTTGTTTCTTTAAGTGTATTACTTGGAGATGTTTCCTCTCAACCAGCTAGGGCAAAGTGCATAATTAGAATTGCATCACAACTGTGTGGGGTTTGTATTTGTTCAATGTCAATGGCTCACATTTCTGATCATGCAGAATTACATTTGGGTTTTCACAGATGATATTTCTTTGTAAACCATATTCTACACTAATGACTTTAAAAGATCCTAGCCTTGGGGTGCATGGGTGTCTCAGTGGGTTAAAGCCTCTGCCTTTGGCTCAGGTCATGATCTCAGGGTCCTGGGATTGAGCCCTGCATTGGGGTCTCTGCTCAGCAGGGAGCCTGCTTCCCGCCCCCCACCGGCCTCTCTGCCTACTTGTGATCTCTGTCAAACGAGTAAATAAAATCTTCAAAAGATCCTAGCCTTGAATGGATGTGATAGATATTCTGTATTGTATGTAAATTAGTGTATAATATCACATATAATAAAGGTGGTTATAAGCATGTTCCTGTTGCTTTGCTGAGAATAGTGTTACTTCATGGAATGGATGTGATAGGCATTCTGTAGTACATGAAAAGAAGTGTTTAAAAAGAGATAAGAAGGTGGTTATCAGAATACTAACCGCTTGCTGTGTAGAAAACAGTGTTATTTCAGGGAATGGATGTGACAGCCATTGTGTAATGCATTTATAGAGTGATTTAAAAACACTCATAATAAAGACAGTTATAAGGGAAAAAAAGACTGTACTCTTGTGTATGTGCTTGATTTGGATGCTCCTCCCTCCTCTACCATGTTAATATTATCTCAATATAACCCAATTTTCTTGAACTTACTCTAAATATTTTGCAGAGCTTTTTAATTTTTTGAAAACTTGCATGATTAGTAAGACCTATGGGCCCTCAAATGGAAATGGCAAGTGCATTGCTTCAGGAAAGCTAGCAAAAGCCACATCCATCCCTTTATCACCAAAGAAAATGAATCTTATTCTAGGGAAGGGCTGAGCAGCCATTGTCAGTGGTGAGGTGAGAAAGAAATGAACTATGGAATTAGAATTTAAAATTCACTGCATGAATCAGAATATTAGAGAATAACTTACTCATTGACCCTTCTGATGTTTTACAAGGAGAAGCATTCAATTTGCATTTCATTAAATATTAGGAATCAGGATTTCTATTTTTCCTAATTAAAAAAACTCTTACTAAATAAACTTTGAGTTATCAATTTAGGAAATTCTAGTACATTCTCCAAATTTATAATGTAATATATAGTAAGTTTCTTATTTACAAGTGCTCTAAGAAGTGATTGTAAAGGATCAGTAAATGTAAAGGTTCAGTTTGGTGGAAAAGTTGTTCAGCCTTCCTTAATGGCAATAGAATACTGTATCCTATCTTTAGTTCATGAACAAGGTGGATTCATGAGGTACATTTCGTATTTAAATAGACACATTAAAAAAAGCCATGTTGCCTATGATGTGTAAGTGGAATATTAATATCCTTGTTTGTGGTTTCTGCCTATTTTTTCTTTTCTGTTTCCTTCTTTAAAAAAAAAAAAAGAGATGATAGTACACCTAAAACTAATATTATACTGCATGTTAATTATACTGGAATTTAAAAGAATAAATAAAAGTAAAAAAAGAGAAAATCTAGGGACTGTAGAAGTTTTTCTAAATAATTTGGTGAAAAACATTGCTATTCCTGTAATTTTAAGATTGGTGTTTGTGTTGATAATTTTTTATTGTTAATAAGCTGATATGTTGGTAAATATAATTTTATATTTAAGTTGATAGAATTTAGATACATTTGAAAATTTTAATAATTATATTTATTTTTTATTATTATATTTATGCTGCTAGTTATGTTATTTGCCATATTTGGGGATTTCTTTCACTGAAACTTACTTATTCTGTGTAACTTAGCATAATTCATTATTAATTGACAATAATATAATAAACAAATCCAGTTCATATTACTCAAAGGCCAGGAATTGCTTCTTACTCATCTTGGGTATCAGATGGTAGATAGACATTTAAATAATATTCTTTAAGAGAAAACACCCTGGTTTTGTTGAAAATTTAAAGGACACCTTATAGTAGGATTTTATTGCCTAGTAAAAATGCAGACTTGTAACATTGTGGATTGATGTGGGTTATGTTTTTGTATATGATTTTTGAAATGTCAGAAGATCACAATGTAACAAAACCTATTATTGATAATAATAGCTGTTCTTAGAAACATACTTGATAAATTCTTAGAAATTATGTAATCTAGTGTCTTTGTTTTTACAAAAGATGAAACAGGTATCCAGGGAGATTAAAGATCTTGCTCAAGGTCATAGAGCTCTTTGATATAAGAGCTGAATCAGCAAGAATCCCGAGTTTTCCTTTGGATTTATTTTGTTTTGTTTTGTTTTGTTTTTGGACAGGGCTCTTAAATCTGTGGACTGATACCTTTCATCAATTTGGGGAACTTTTTATCATTTTATCTTAAATATTGCTTCTGTCCTATTTTCTCCTTTCTTTCTGGGACATCAACTAAATGCATATGTATTCTCCAAGTCTCTTACTTTCTCTTACTTTTTTGTCTTTCTATCCTTTATTCACTTATTTTCTTTTGATTTATTTTTCAGTTTGCTAATTTTTGTTTGATTATGTCTAATAAGTTACCAACTCTGTTAAGTCATAATTTTGGCTATTGTTTAAAATCTGCTAATGTGCTCTGTATTTTTAAATGTCTAACTTTCTGCTAAAAATGTAATATTGTCTTTTGGGCCCTTGAACATAGTAAGCAGATTTATTTTAAAAACTGTGTCTTAAAATTCTAATATCTAGAGCCCTTATAGATCTTTACTCTTTTGTTTTCCTGGGTTTTCTTTCTATGGTCCCACATCCCTGTATGCCTGGGTATGTTGGACTGCATCTAGTCTTCATATTGAAACAGTATTTGTGTTAATAATTTGAAGTCTAGGATAAAGATCTCTTTGTCCAGAGAGGGTTTGCTTTTGCCAGGGGCCTGAAGGTACTAGTAATCTAGGATCCCCTTGATCCAATTTTAGGAATTAAGATTTTTTTCCTTGGCCATTTAGAAGGCTTAAAGATGAGTTTCAGTACCTGTAAGGTCTGGCTTACTTACAATTTTCCCTTATGCATTTGATGCCAGTCTTTGGGATCCCAACCCAAAACTCTAGAATTTATCTGAGCTCCTGCACAGCAGGTCTGGGCTCCAAGTTTTGTCCCCACTGTGGAGACTGTCAGCCGTGCTGCTTTGCTCTCAGCAGCTCTTCTGGAATCTGTCCTAAGGCAAAAGTAAACCCAAAGGAAAAAGCTCACTTCTCTGCATTTTCTTATTTTCAGAGACCTTAGCTTAGTTATTCTTCATTATATTGTTAAGTCTAGAATGCCTTCAAGAAGGTGTTTTTATATTTCATTTAGTGTTTCTAGAGTTCACAGTAAAAAGGATTGGTTCAAATGACCAAATTCTTTATTACTAGAACTGATTGTGACCTTTCCTTCTTTGTTTTTAAAAAAGGTTTATAATTTTCCAACTAATCATCATTACAAAAAATGTAAATACACATAGAAAGAATAGAAGATCTCTCATAAACTCACTCCTTGATTGTATTTTTGTATATTTCCCTCCAGTCTGTTCTCTATAATTTTTTTTACATTATATTACTTATATCATACGCATTCTTGATGAAGTTCTAGAACCTAGGTGAGGTTCGGTGGGCTGATGTCCGGAGGTGATGACCAAGAAAGAATTCTTGAGACATCTTTGGTGCAAAATGGTGGTTTATTAAAGCATGGGGACAGGACCCGTGGGCAGGAAGAGCTGCTGCCCTGGGTTTTGAGGGATGGCAGGTTATATACCTTGTGGTTGGGGTGGTGGTGAAGGGAGGTTTCAGTGGAGTTTTCATATGTTAAAGAGGGCCTATAAGGTGCTGGGGGTAGGCCTTGCCCTTGTGGCTTGATCAATGTCGTCTTTAGGTCAGCCATTAACATCAAGATAGTTGGGGGATTCTTGGTGGGGTATTATGATCCTGCTATCATTTACATTCCCTTCTACCTCAGCCTCCTCCAGTTTCGTTTCTGATGGGGAGGGAGACATTAGGGCTTGAGGAACTGAGAGTTATTTGCCTCTGGAAATTTGTGCTATTGATAAGGTAACCTCCTTGTTTGTAGATCTCTAGAACATCTGTAGAGCAAGGGAGATTCCTGTTCTGCAGGATTGTGGTCTCTGCAAGTTAACTATTTATCATTTTATGGCAGTTAGGGGTGCCTAAGGAATGCTACACATATTATGGAGGGGAGCGGGTGGAAAGGGGGTGCAAGGTGCCAGCTTTTGCTCTGTCCTCAGCCAGCCTCCTGCTCCATCATTCTGAATGTATATTTTTATATATTTTTAAAACTTGACATATGCATATGCATTTTCATGCTCTTATGCAGTATTACTTGTTACCATTTTGCTAACTACATGACCTACTCACTGGATATACTTCACTTTATAGAACCACTGTCTTTTGTCATGGAGGTTGTATTCAATTTTCACTATTGTAAGTAAAACATTAGTAAACATATTTGTGCTCAAATTATCTTGTTACAAAATTAGGATTATTAATTTAGGATGCCTTCTTAGAAGATGATCTGCAGGGTGAGGATCTGCATATTTTTAAGGCTCCTGAGATGTATTTACCACATTATTTGCCCTAAGACAAGTTGGGTTTTTACTTTATTTTCATGTTCTTAGTCCTTCGCCATATGGATTTTGGGTCAAACTTTTTCTTTTCTCTCCTTTTTTTTTTTTTTTGCCAAACTTTTTCTTAACATTTGTGTTAAGATAAACATTGTTTTTAGGATAGTGTAAAATAATTGAGAATGATAGTGAAAGACTACTTAATTTTTAACCACCCTGAGTGGTTAATTTAGGGAGTGTGACTATAATCGAATGGTTTTCCTTAGTAAGAAAGGAATTAATTAGATGTTACAACTTCTTGCAATGATAGTTTAATGATGACCCTCTGGATTCCATTTCTATACTACATTTTATTCACATCTAGTATAATTGACTTCAATTTTGGTGAGGACCAGAATTCTAAGTTTCTTTTAGAAAGTTATCATTATGTTTTTATATTTCCTTACTTTTGGCATTTTGCTTGACTCATTTGAAGAAAGTACTTAAATAGGAGGTCTGCTCTGTCTTTCTTAGCCATGAGATAGTAAAGAAATGAGTTCCTCTCTTTTATCCTTAGTCTCCCCCTTTGTAAAACAGAGATCAGTTAACTTATGCTGTGTTTATGGACACCTGCTGTTGCTCAGAGGTGGTAAAGTCACCAAACTTTTTTCTGACCGTGTTTAAGGCAGGAAAAAACTCTTTAAATATCTTCTGAGCCACAATAACAAAAATAATGTGAGCTTTTCCTTTACAATAGTATCATGAAATTGAAGTATCTTAAGTATTGTGAAAATATTGTGAGCTCTGAGGGTGAGGGACAAAATTTCATAAAAAATAAAGATAAGGAAAGCTGTTTGAAAATGCCATCTTAGAATAAATGCAGATTCAAGGATACCAATTATTAAAAGGAAGAATATGAAGTTATTATGCAGAATTTAATGGCAGTAACTAAAAGTCACGACATTTTTGTTTGATGTGCTGGGCCTAATTTATATGTAAATATAGGCCTTGTAGTATTACTTAGACATTTAAGGACTGTCTTAATGGCTTTTTCTGGGAAACCAATGTATATCTCTGCTTGAACATTATGCTTGAAAGTGCTCTGTAAAACATATTTTAATATGTATTTTTTGAAAAATAAAAAGAAGAGGCGCTGTGATTTTGGAAATGCTATGGTTGAAATAGATCTTAAAAATGTTGAGGTGTATAATTTAATCAATTTTCAGTCAAGTTACTTTTGTACCAACTCTGGCGATTTGTAGGAGAGTTGGGAGCTGGACTAAAAGCAGAGTTTTATACTGATCGCGGGGAGTTCTAAAGCCTTTTGCCTGCCTATGAGTACATGATTCTATATCTTAAATTCAAAGCCTCTTGGGAGTGTGCTGAAGACATTCAACTGAATTCTGACCAATTTAATACAAGAAAGTAGAGAAGAGAGTAATAGAGCTTTTCAGCTCTGATTCCCTGAGCAGACCCTCAGATGACCCGAAATGTAAAGATTCAGACTGATCATGTGCTATGGACATTTTTCTTAGTTCATTGTTTCTAAACCATTTTCATTGTGTGATAAACCTGTGGGCTTGCTAGTGTTCTAATGCTTTTGTTACTCATTACAGCTAGTCATCATCCCCCCCCACCCCACCCCCTGCCCCATCTGCAAAAGCTTCTGCTTGGCTCAGTAGTAAGCAGTGTGACTATGAAAGGGGTATTTGGGATAACCAACATTTGTCATTCAGCTGAGGGTTGTTCTCTACAGGTTTTTAACAGGCCCAGAACAAGAAAACCTTTGTTTGGGGTACATAGATTGGCAATCATGGATCTCAGTAACACAATTGTGTCATGATGGACCACTAATTTTTGTATTTTTAAGAAATAGGGTACAATATTAACCACAGAATTTTTTCTTCCTAGTAACCATATCATGAGCAAGGGCATCAATATACATTGAAAGAGGCTGCATATAAAGTTGAAATTAAATCCGTCTTTGTATAGTCAAGAAATCAAAACCTAAACTTAAAAATGACCCCTGTGTTTTACACATCACTCAGATAGAAAGGAACAAGTTCCAGAAGTTAGGGGGATAAAGCCAGGCATTTCAAAAATAAAGTTTGATTGGAAATAGAAAAAGCCGGAAGGACATTATAACCCTAGATGGCTACAATTAACACTAAGGCCTTCCGCAGTGACTTCTAAGGACTGTTCTTTTTATCTGTAAGCTGCAGGCTGCAGGCAGACAGCTTTGGAATGCAGATCTAATCTTACACGCATTTGCAATCTTACGGATAGTTGAGGTTCTCTCATCACGCCTGTCAAATGTGGGCTAACCAGAGTTATACTTGGTGTCAGGCTCCCACAGGACACACCTCTCCTCTTTTTTACTAGAGCTGGAATTTTTGCAGAAAATTGGAAATTGCCAATGAAATTCTTGTCTCTGTTCGATATCCATACAAGTGGGTAGCAGCTTTAAAAATTCCAAATGTAGCAAGCAGATGCTTGAAGGCTTATTATTATTAAAAGATTATTTCACTTCAGAAAAGTTTTACAATGGTGTTCCAGCAACTTATCGCAGAGGCCAGAGGAGGGAGGGAAGACAGAGAAACTTAAGACTAACGTGTTAGGAATAATTCACCTCAGAAGGTCTCTTGGAGATTAAAACACAACATATTTGACATTAACTGGAAGGATCAAGTTAAACGTGCGCCTAATTTTCCAGGAGATCATTTATTTATAAAAATAGAGCCTCCCTGTAGGAAAGGCGGGGTATAACTAACCAAATGATGGCATCTCATTATATCTTCCTTGGCCAGGATTTCCAGGGAGATCATGATTATTATACTAAGGTATCGTTAGATATTGTTTAGATTCAAATTCTGCTTTCAGCCTGAATTATTATTATTTTTTTAAAGATCTTATTTATTTATTTATTTGGCAGAGATCACAAGTAGGCAGAGAGGCAGGCAGAGAGAGAGAGAGAGGAGGAAGCAAGCTCCCCGCTGAGCAGATAGCAGGATGCGGGGCTTGATCCCAGGATCCTGGGACCATAACCTGAGCTGAAGGCAGAGAATTTAACCCACTGAGCCACCCAGGCGCCCCAAGCCTGAATTATTTTATTAATCATTTTATTAATTACTTTAAATTGGCTTTGTGTGAAAAGATGGTAGATGGGGTTTTGTTGGTTTGGTTGCCCATGGCAGCTTTTGGTTTGAAAAAAAATCTAACAATTCTCAAGTAATTGTTCTTGACAGTTCCAAGTTGGGGAAGGTAAATTTTTTGATAAATCTTAAACGGTAATCAAATGCATAAATCTTTTTAAAAATGTTGATTTATTTAATTTTCAAAATAAAAAGAGAACATGGAATGGGGAGAAGCACAAGGAGAGGGAGAGAGAATCTTAAGAAGACTCCACTCTGAGTGTGGACCGAGGTGGGGCTCAGTCTCATGATCCCAAGATCAGGGCCCTGAGATTATGATCTGAGCCAAAACCAAGATTTGGATGCTTTACCCACTGCGCCTCTCAAATGCATAAATCCTTAAACCTAATGAGTATTTGCTTTTTCTTCAGGGCTTCATTATCTCTCCCATTTGAGGACAAATAATGGTCAATTTTATTTACTTATTTATTTATGTATTTGTTTATTTATTCATTAATTTATTTTGGATGGAGGGAGGGAAGTGGCTAAGTGAAGTAATTTTGGGCTTCAGTTTTGTTCAAGATGAGCAAATGTCAAAAAAACTTAAAATCAATACCTCATTCTCTTCATGAAAATACAGACAGAAATATTCTTAAACCAATACAAAAATAAATAGCCCTGTGCCTTTCTGTTTCCCTCACAAATATTGAAATTAAGTGTGAATTATTTTTTAATTTGACCAAATTCTCTTTACTACTCTTTACTACTATGAATACCTCATCTTTCTGTTCTTCCTTCCTTTACTTTCAGCTAAGAATAGCCAAGCAGACTTTGCATACTTGTTCTGAGAGGTCACTGCTTATAGCAGGAAGTACAGAAAAGTACATAGAGAGGTCTTTTTTTTTTTTTTTTTTTTTTAAGATTTTACTTATTTGACAGAGAGAGGAAACACAAGCAGGGGGAGTGGGACAGGGAGAAGCAGGCTTCCTATAGAGCAGGGAGCCTGATGTGGGGCTCGATCCTAGGACGCTGGGATCATGACCTGAGCTGAAGGCAGATGCTTAACAACTGAGCCACCTAGGCACCCCATTATATAGAGGTCTTAACCTTCCCAGAATACATGGCATAGAGAAGACAAAAACTTCTTTATTGTTCAATGTAGACTTTCCTCATTTTCAAACTAATTTTCTCCTTACTAATGCTTTTATGTGCAGGTCACTGTATTATTCAGAATGCAAAGTTGAACTCTTCTCCATCTTGGTTAGACCCGTCAGTGACCATGGGTCCGGTCCAGTGAGAATAGGATGTCACAGAACCAAGCACACCACCGGGCCACAGAGCTGAGTATTGTTTTAGATACTTCCATGGATGGAGTGCTGTTTTCGAAGTTGTACTCTGAGATGCTCAGACAAGGACTCTGTCTTAGTATTTCCGGAGATGAGTCTGGTTTGCATGTTCATAATCTTAAATAATGGACTAGAGTTAAATATCGATGCATAGTGTTGTGGGGCCATCAGGGCAGCAGCAATGTTAAATATCACTTCTGGAAAAATGTATTTACACACATGCTGACAGTTCATTTCCAGGTGGGAGCCTCACGTCTGCCCCGTACCCGGCAACTTCAATCTTCCTACTGTGAAATTTTAGACAGCTTGTCTGGAGAGGCTCTGCCAGACCTATTAATATTTATACATTCCATTCACACTCCAGTCAGAGCATATAAGTTGCAGATCTTTCTGATTTGGAAGCTATTAAGATTCATGACCCCTTTAGCTATTTACTTCGTGCGGTCCAGGAGCCTTTGCAATCAGCTTACACTTAAGAAGAAAGCACAAATCATTACTGTTCAAATATTGTCCTGTATTGTGACCATTTGTAGTCCATCAAACGGGGTGTTAAGAGCTTTAAATGCATTCATTTATCTCAGAGACACAGGTTATCAGATGAGGCATTCTTCTCTTGGGAAGGGATAAAATAGAAGTATTGCTTGCACCCAAAATTACTTTTTTAATTCCAAATTAGTGACTCTGACTGAAGCTGCATATGTTATTAAGAAGTAATATCTAATCAGTTTTTTCTCCTTGAGAGAAGACATTGATTGAACAAATGATGGAGGCAGTGTACCAAATAGAACAGAACAAAGATAATCAAATATTTAGGTATGCATTAGCCCTGTCTCTGAAGAAGTTCTATTCTCTTAACATATTAAGACATATGAGTCTCTGGGTTACAAAGGATTGTGCAACTGGAGATGGTCTAATATCGAATTTATTTTGGGGATTATTTGATATGTTTTGCCAGTGTCTTCAAAACATTTAATCCTGTTCTATCAAAATAGTCTTATTCTATTGAGAGAAAAAATGATAACATTAGAAGAAAATGAGGACTGGGGTGGAGACTGATATTCATTCAGTGCTTACTATGGGTTAAGTATTTTACCTTTATTAATTACTTTGAACCTTACAACAGCCCTTGAGGTTGGTATTATTATCCTCCCTTACTGACTAGAAACTGAATCATAGAGAGGTCAAAGCTTGCTTAAGATCAAGCAGCTAGTAAATAGACTTTTAACACAGGTTCATTTGTGGTATTTCCAATAGCTCATTCTTGAGGTGTTAGTTCATCTACATTTCTCATAGAAATATCATGTTCTGGCCCTCAAAAGACCATATTCTAGTTGGACTGACTACCTCTATGAAATGTTTCAAATACAAAAATGTGAGTCTTATGAATTGCCAAAGTAACCCAGGCCTGCTGATTTGCTTCAAGCTCCATTTTGTGTTTCCTAACCTTCAAACAAACAAACAAACAAACAAAAAAATCAAACATAGCTCATTTATTAAAAATCATCATCACCTTTGCCATCTCCACCTTCACCATGATCTCTACCACCCAGCTTTCAACGCTCACCTTGCTACTTACTTATAGGGTAAGTCATTATCTTTGAATAGACCAAAGCAGTTTTTATTTTCTATCCTTGTTTTGCCAAACAAAAATGTATTATATATTTTGGAATCAAAACGAAAACATTTTTGCACAGATCTTAGAAAGCATTTATAAACATAACCTTTGGGAAGATTTTTACACATGTCCATATTTCAAAATACTATTATATAAAATAAAATTAGCTGCTAAATTGGCATTGTTTTTGCTTGCTTTGAAGACGAGTCAGATTTGAGTATGTAATTTCTTTAGCCCTGAATTACTTTTGTGTTGATAGAAGAAATGGTTGTGTGATATCCTGTTTCTGTGTGAATGATTCACCACTTGGGGTATGTGGCTCCACAGTGGCTGAGCTAGGTTTTCTTGAGCAAGATCTGAGGAGAAATCAATTCTCCTTGTGCAACGAGCACAAGGCCTTAATCCTCCCAACTACTGAAATAGGACACTGTGGTAACTCAGAGTTAAATTTATTTAGTGTTTAGTTAGTTTTATAACATGTTAAAATGGGTGAAATGAACTTGAAGGACACAGGTTCCAGAAAACACAAGAATTCCTTTTTTATGTATTTATATATATAAATGTGTATATATATATATATTTATATATATTATTGAATATATATTATATATATAATATATATAATATATATGTATTTCTATTTAAAAATGTATAGATATATAAAAGAACAACAACAAAAGAAGCCATGAAAATCATTACATACCAAAATTGGAATGGGTTTTTGGATGCAGTACCTTTGGGAAAAAGAGAAATTTTTGATTTTTTGATGCTTTTCAAGATTACTTTTATTTGTCTACCTGGTTTTCTGCAGAGTGGGCAGAAAAGGAGGACTGACAAAATATAACAAACTCCTATTGCCTTGAATTTATTTTCCATTTATATTCTTTCTCTGGCGTCACCTTGTTTGATGAGAGGTAGCTACTTGGTGAGGACAAGCTTTATTCTTGAGAACCACTCTCTCTCTTTCAGGCATTAGGTTTAAACACTCAAGATCCATTTCATTCAAGTCCTGCCATTCACAGCCTGTGAGGTCATTTCAAGAAAACTCAGGCTTTGTTGTGATCAAGAAATACAGTTGAGGTTTTGTGTACTGCTTGGTACAAACCTAGTCTAGTTATGCCTAAGCTTTTTTGTCAGTTTCCTTTCTGTAGGCGGTTAAAGAAGGTGAATATTTAATCTCTGTTTAATCCTTAGAGTACCTGCCAAAAAAAGGATTTCATATCTTAGTCAAAATAGCTTTTCCTTGCATATTTTCACCAGGAAAAGGTTTAAGTGGGATTTTGAAATATCTTCAGTCATCTCTTTATCCACCTTCGTTATTCTCATCTCGCTGGTGCCATTTGTACCTTACTAGACATGTTCAGAGACAGAAGCATACTAATTGGAAATTTAAAAGTAAAAGAGAGATGAGACAGACTTATTCCTCAATTGGATTATACTTATGTCTTGAAAAGCTAATAGTACTTCAGAAACACTAAAATTAAGACAAATATCAAACATACTATTAATCATTATTATAATATTATTAATTTCTGCCATCCAGCTACCATGCAATAAAGGCATTTTTCAACTCCGGCCTTTCTGAGCCCAGAGCCCAGCTTTTTCTTAATCACTGGGTAATACTGTATCCCTGATGCTTCCCTCCATTATCATGACCCATTCCTCCAGGCCAGGCGGTGCCTTCTTCTCCCTACATTTTCCCATCAAGACACATCTGTTCCCATGGAGAGCTCTTTGTGTATGTGATGGTCTCACTTGCTGGGCTGTCAACCCTTTGAGAATAGGCTCAGTGTCTTATAGGTTACTGTATTTAAATCATTAATTTATAGTTTCCATTAGCTTGGTACACGGTCATCTCTTCATAAATATTTATTGAGTTCGTGATTACTGTCCTGAATGATTGTTCTCTATTTTATCATTTTATGTTTTAATGAACATTTTTTGCAGTATAAACTCATAAACAGAATCAGCATCTTTAATAATTTCCAGGCTTCACACAGAAAGAGAAAAGGTAAAGAAGCCCATTTAGGAAAAGGACTTTTGAGGACCCTTGTCCCCCACCATCATGAAAAACAGAAAGAATAGCTCATTGTAAGCATTAGATCAAACCCGTGGTTTGATACTTACTGCTAAAAAGGACTCCAGTTTGGGGTGGAAATAGTTTTGATATCCAGGTTGGTGTTGTGCCAATTATAGTGGGATCAGATGAATAGTTTTTATTGAATTTCTTTTCAAGAAATCCACACATCCCTTTCAGTACAGGTTCCCTGTGGTATTTAAATCAATAGTCCTGTTAGACACCATGTGATATTAATCTATGAAAAAAAAAAATCAGTGTCCTGAACACACTGATTTCTATTTGCACTCCTGTTACAACAAATTGAGTTGTTAGTAATTACTGAGTGATTACTTGACTTGCTGAAGGTCACATGGCTGGAAAGAAGAAGATTCAATGCCAGAGACCAGGCCTTTGGACCCCTAGCCAGTACATTTTTCATTATACAAATTGCCTTTAGGCTGGAAATACTGGGGTCATGTTTTCTGCTTTACCTACTTCAGTGGGTGGTTATAACTCATGAGGTTAAGATACACAAATGAGTGGTATTAATATTGTCTATAAAAAGCTTTCTTCTCCACAGGCTCAAGTGAGAAACTCTGGCGTCTTTAAGTTTCCTGATCAACCTCATTCCAAGAAAATTCTGCATTAAAAAAATCCCCAATCTCCAAATTATGAAAGTAAAAATCAGGAGAACTTACATCCTGCTGACATTTACAAATAGACCAACTTTTGGAAAATTCAGTGTTACAAGCAAAGAAGATACTGAAGATATTTATAAAGTTCAAATTTTTAGGATTAACTTTTTTTTTTTTTTTAATCAGCCTGCCTCTTTCTTGAATGGTAAGTCTTTCTTTTTCTCTTAGGTTTAACTTTTTTTTCCTTCCCAACTCCAGAAATCCTTACTTGAAAGAAAATTTCTTGCAAAGTTGTTTCATGATTGAGAGATTTCTAAAAAAAAATGTGCTGTAGGAACCAGTAATTGTGATTTGATAGTCACTTTCTTTTTTCTGCTGTAATAGAAATATTACATAATATAAAGACATTATTACATAATATTAACACAAAAACATAATATAATACTTTTTAAATATTCATCTTGCCTCTGCAACAAAAACTATTTTCTCACATCTACCTCACAGCTAGGCCAGTGTGGCCAAGTGTCTAGGTGCTGGCTAATGAGATGCAAGGAATAGTGCTGTGTGTGATTTCTGAAACTCATTCTTAAAGGGAAGCATGTACTGCTTCTTCCCAGCCCTCTCCTTCTTCTAGCTGCTCAGAATGTGGGCTGGAGATGAACTACTGTGAACCATGTAAATGAGGACCAGTGCTTGGGTAGGGCCAGTGGAACAGTGGGAAAGAGGTGGTCTTGGTCTTTTGATGACTTTACAAAACTTGGCTGCCCTACAAGCTCTCTACCACTTGGCTCTGGAGAGAAAAGAACTCTTGCTTTTATTTAAGACACTCTTATTTTTGGCTGATGAAATGTGTAGCTGAGCTTATATATATTGTAATACAAAGACAAAGAAGGTGGGAGAATGTTTTCAGATCAGAAATTAGTTTGGACAATGCTTGAAATAAAATAATGATAAAGTAGAATCAGAAAATTCTCTTGTCCATAGACCAAATAGTCTATGGTGGCTAAACTTATAATAATGGCTGAAATATCTGCTGATGTACCAAAGCAAAGAGAAATAGAGTTCACAGCTTTATAAATCAAGGCTCATTTTATTATAGATCAGCACAGAAAACATGAAGTATTCAAGTCTTTTACGATTGTTACATTTGGATCTCAGGTGTACATTTTAAGAAATTGACATTAACTGATAGAGCAATCCTTCAATACAATGCAAATCAATTATCCAATTTATCTTCTTTTTCTCTTTTTAAGAGAGAGAGAAGGAGGGAGAGCATGTGCAAACGGGTGTGGGTGGGACAGAGGGAGAGAGAAATTCTTAAGCAGGCTGCAAGCCCAGCATGGAGCCCAATGCAGGGCGATCTCATGACCTTGAGATCATGACCTGAGCTGAGCTGAAATCAAGAGTTATATGCTTAACTGACTGCTATCCAAATTATCTTGCTTTTGAGGAAAGAATGCTTGCTGATAATGGGGAACACTACTTTCTCAAAATGAAAACTTTATAAGGAAGATCTGACCTATTAATAGTTTAAAAAGATGTTAATTCCATCTCCAAGATATTGCTGTAAATATAAGATTTATTATTCCAATTAATAGATATTCATGCATCATTTTGGGTAATCTTGAAAAAGGTTTAGGGAATGAAAACAATCTGAGGAGATTAGGAACCAGAGTGGGCAAGCCTGAATCTCAGAGAGGGAGGGAGAACCTAAGTGAGATAGTGAGTCATGAGTCAGATGCTCAGAAAAGGAGAAAACATGAAAGCAGACTTATTGAGTAGATGGTGGCAACCTGAGAGCTTCCTGGGGCATTGTTTACAGGGCCAACTAAATTGGATCTTGTCGGGTTATATCGACCATATAGACCATGGAACATGTGGTTACCAAAGTAAATATTTAGTTCCTTTAGTTCAGTTTAGTCTGTATGATAGTCTAGAAAGTAAAATAAACATACTCACTTTGGTAAACACATGTGTGCTACCCCCCACTCCACACTCCCATTCACCTTTAATACATATCTGTCGATATCTCTTGAGCACCAGATACTGTGCCTATTTCTGCACGCATTATCAATGCAAATTCACAAGTTGTTTATTGCCTTCAGTTTATAGGTGAAGAAATAGCAACCATTTCTGAATGCCCTCTGTGTACAAAGTTCTTCAAATACATTATCCCATGGAGGGTTTACCTCTGCAGTAGTATTCACACCCGTTTTACAGATGTACGAAATCTGAGTGCAGAGGAAGTGAAACAAGGTTCCCAAGGGTGCACAAAGGACTTCCCTGCAGAATGTTGTGTTCCAAGCTGGTGTCTCCTCACAGTCCTGTTCTTGCTCCCTTCCCAGTCCACCACCAACTCACCATCCAACATACAGAGGTTCAGGAGGTTAAGGAAACAGCCTACTTCAGAATCACCCGACAGCTTAACACAGGACTTTGACTCTGTCCTCTGTTTTTAAAGACTGTGTTGACTATGGTGTACTATTTGAAAACAAAATTCCATTATTGGTTTCAAAAATAGCTCAAGATAGAGAAAGAAAATAAGCAGTAAATACTTTGGTAGACTTTGCATGATGAATTAGGCCTTTGGGAACAATTTTTTATAATAACGTTTATTCTGAACTAAGGATTGCACATAGAATTGGTCTCTAATAATAAACACATTCTGTAAAAATAAATGAGATAAAAAAATAAACGAAAACAATGACATATGCGTTTAACTCTTGTCCACGTTTGCTTTTGAGGACCAGCGGTGTAGGTGTAAATACTGATCTATATATTTCAATGAAATTACACTATTGGTTTATCTTTTATTTAATTTAGTATACATGAGAATTGAGTGTATATTTCATAAATCACATTACCTAGATGTGCCAGGCTAGGGTCCTGAATGACTCACCAGTTTAGTTTCTAAGGTGCCCAGCAAACAACCTTGAAGACTTGGTGTTATTAAGTGAGTGAGTGAATGAAGGAAAGAGAAGTATTCAACTTTAGAATAATGGCTTGTTTTTCTTGCTACATTTAATTATATAGGTGAAGTAAAGGACATAGTTGAGACTCAACTATCTAAAAAATAAATCCTATTTGCTTTTCCTTTCATTTTTTTCATAATATTTGTTATTAAAATAAAAAATGATTTCAACTCTAGCTTTTATGGAAGAAAATGTTTCCTGAGGTTCTGCTTTGGTTTTATTTAATCATTCTAACAGTTACCTCAAATTTTTACTTTGTGTCTATTTTCCAGATAATTCTGAATATTCCTTTCCTTCGGTCATGTGGCCATGCTGGCCATGATAAGGAAAGGTGGCATGAGTAAATGATACAGAGTCACAACCATAAGAGACTCTTAAGCTCACAAAACAAACTGAGGGTTGCCAGGGGGAGGGGGGTAAGGAGAGGGTGATTGGATTATGGACATTGGGCAAGGTATGTACTATGGTGAGTGCTGTGAAGTGTAAACCTGGTGATTCGCAGACTGTACTCCTGGGGCTAATAATACATTATATGTTAATAAAAAAATAAATAAATAAAAGAATACAGAGTCACTGTTCGCTTCATACTCCGGTGAATACATTATTAAGCATTTATTTTTTAAAGCTTATGTTAAAAGTTGTAATATAAGACCTCTGGTGACCTCTTCCTGCCCATGAATCACATTTGGCAAAGCCAAAAAATCATGATGATCAACATTATGCTCTGATATGAAAAATTCTTAAGGATTCCAGTCATGGGCACATCTCAGAGCAGAAATGATCCAACATACTATTGTCAATTTACCGAATATTCCTAAGAAGTGTCCAAATTTGTTAAGCTGGAAAATTACACCATAAAGAACAAATTCATTTTTCCCCCTTTCTGTGGTCCCTAATTGATTTAAACCAAGAGAATCTTGCCAGCGATTTCTTGATAAAGGGCTGCATTGACTCCACACCCAGGCTCTACCCCTTTGAGAGTGTCCTCTTGGTAGATTTATGCAGAAAATGCGGGCATGCTTTTAGGTGGAATAGCAGACACACTCAGCAGAAACCCAGTGAATTTTTGAGCTAACTGCTAGTGGCCTGACTTAAGTAAGGTAAATAGGACGCATGGTAGGTACTCTCCTACTCTGAAAATCTTGTTTGCTTTTCTGAAAAATGTCAAAGCCATGCTTTCACAATTATTTTTAAGCCTCAGAAATGTGTCTCAAAACTTTGGCAGGGTGTCTCAAAACACAGGAGGGATTGTACTATTTCTTTTTAAATAATATTATTTCAGGTGCTATGTTAATGACTTTCCAGTAGCAAAATCCCAAGCAATGAATAAAACTGTGGAAATGTTATTTGTACTCTGTCCCCTTTTGGGTGAAAAAATAGAACGTATGTCAATGGAAGAAAGTAATAGCTCAAACCTTTATGCGTTGGACATACCCTTAAGATGAACCTGGTTGAATCATGTCCTTGAATCCCCTCCCCTTGAGTGTAGGTGGTATCTCTGACTTCCTTCTAACTTCTAACCAGTAGAATGTGGCAAAGGTGATGGGACATCACACCTGTGATTGTGTTTTGTTTTATAAGACACTGTCTTAATGGACTGGAAGAAGAAATTCTCCTGCTGATCTTGAAGAAGCGAATACCTGTGAACTTTGTGTCAAGAGGGCCATGTGGCAGGGAGCTGTGGGGGCCTTTTGGTTCTCAGGGTGCTTCTAGTTGACAACTACTAAGGAACCAGGGCTTTGTCACACAGGTGCAAGGAAATGAGTACAGCAGTAGGTAGAGGGAGAAGCAGTCTCCCCACTGAGCAGGGGGCCCGATATGGACTTGATCCCAGTTATTGATAACTACATGAACTTGAGCCTCTAGATGAGCATACAGCCTGGCCAACACCTTAATTGTAGCTTTGTTAGATGTTGACTAGAGAACCCAGTTATGCTGTGTCCAGACTCCTGATCCACAACGGTGTGAGATAATAAATGTATGTTTCAAGCTACTAGTTTTGTATAATTTATTATGTAGCAGGAAAAAATCAACACAATGTATTACAGATCAAAAAATTAAGGGTGTACCTACAACACATTAGTTTGATGATATTAGTAAAAACGTTTTTTAATGTTCTCTTTTTTATTTTTATTTTTTAAAAGATTTTACTTATTAAAGAGAGAGAGAGAGCACAAGCAGGGGGAGTAGTAGGCAGAGGGAGAAGCAGGATCCACATGGCTCAGGGGGCCCGAAGCGGACTTGATCCCAGGACACTGGGATCATGATCTGAGCCGAAGGCAGATGCTTCTGTGTCTTGGGAAGAATTAAATGTCCCAGGAACCAACTGAGATTTTCCTATCAAATAAACATTTTGCGGTCATGTAGTCATAGTCGAAGTCTACTCATTTGGATGTCAAAGAGATATTTAGAGTAGCTTAAATAATGAATTGCTATCAAAGTATTTGTGATACTCAAAGAAAGGTATGGAACCCATAAGCAGCCAAGTCTAGGGGAGGCAGAATTTTATTGAGAAAGGGTGGCACTTAGGGATGAGCAGAGATTGTGATGGGAAAGCAGAAATGGACAATTTAATGCTCTCACTTGGTCCCGAAGCAATTCTTTTCTCCACCTAACATCCACTATTCTGGAAGACATGCACAGACGGTTCAAGTCATAGGCATCCTCTTGGGGGCAATTAAGACTTGTTATTTGCAATGCAGGGATCAGTATAAAAATACAGAGGAATAGAAGTAGTAAGAGCATCAGATATAGAATTACTACATGCTTTATATAAGAGAAAGGAGAAATTGAATTAATACAAAGCAGTGGTGAAGATGGCTGGTATTAGGTAATCTGGGATTGAACCATGAGAGAATTTTTTAAAAGTACTTTATGTTATAATTTTAAGACAGTTAAAATATCAGCTAAAACATTTTAAGACTTTGGAAAAGATTACACTAATGTAATTCATAACACTAATGGGAATTTTATTATCCATTATGAAATTATTTGACACCATTACCAATCTAAAGGAAGGAAAAGGTTACTTCTGAAATATAATTAACCTGTTTTCACTTGGGAAGAATAGGAAGTTAAAAATAGAGTCATGATCCTCATCTGTATCTTTGGGCAGATTCACCTCATGAATGAATGGAAATTCATAGAACAATGGAAGCTGCCACATTACTAATTTTCTAATAGTGCTTATCAAATATGGATGGTATGAAGTTCTCTTTTAATATAGCATACATAATAGAATCTAGAATCCATGTGTAACTTTAAAATTATTTTGAGTAAACTGCATTAAAGGTATTCAGGTTGGATTGACTATTTGACAAACCCGTATTGGGTACAATGACAGTAGATAATTAGAAGAGAGTGGATAATTTGGTTGTTTCCCACCCTTTTTCTGCAGAACTTGAAATTTGGAGCTGCCTAAAACATCTTTAATTTCTACTCTAAGGACCATAAAAATTTTTTTCAAAATCCAAGTTATTCAATAGTGCTTCTGTCTTTATTGTTCAAGTTCACAACCTTGAAGGTGGCATGCAAGGTCCATCATCATCTGTTCCCTATACCAGCTTCTCTGGCTTCTGCTCCCTCCCAGCTACACTAACCATTGGTCATCCCTTGGGTCATTTTTAGTCTTCTGCTTCCAGGCCTTGGTAATGTTGGTTGCAATGCAATATTTTCTCCATACTTTTAAAATTTTTTATTATTATTATTTTTTTATTTTGGAGAGCATGGCTCAACTATGGACTCCTGTGGAAAGTCTGCTCAGGAGTTCAGTCTAATTTAAACTGTTTGTTTGTCTTTGCTTCTCTTTGTTGCAGCTGTAAGTAATGACTATAAGTAATGACTGGTGATTATCTGCTTTCTTTACTAGACTGTGATTTCCCTGAGGGCAAGATTACTCATTCAATTTTATATCCCCAAGACTAGTACTATTTATTCAGCACTTTCTGTGTGTCAGGTGCTATCCTAAAAGATTAATATTAGCTCTTTCAATCCTTAAAATACCCTTGTGAGGTAGGTACTAATTTACTCTCCATTGTATCAATGAGGAAATAGGCCTGGAAAGGTTAAGTAACTCATTCAATGCTGCATAGGTAGTAACAGATGCATCCAGGATATGAACTCCCCATCTGACTTCAGAGCTTGTCTTCTTAACTACATGCTTTACTGCCTTATCGGTGCTTGGCATATAATGTGTCAAATGCATGATGGTAGAATGAATGACAGATTGATAGAGGCAGGTGACACTGAGGCAGTGAGCCCTGAGTATGCGCAGGGCACAGGATCAGAGAGCAGTTGTATGAGGTTCAATTAGAATAGCGACAGAAAGGGGAGATTAGGGACACCTGGGTGTCTCAGTGGGTTAAGCCTCTGCCTTGGGCTCAGGTTATGATCTCAGCATATTGGGATCGAGCCCCACCTCGGGCTCTCTGCACAGCAGGGAGCCTGCTTCCCCCTCTCTCTCTACCTGCCTCTCTGCCTACTTGTGATCTCTGTCTGTCAAATAAATAAATGAAATCTTAAAAAAAAAAAAAAAGAAAAGAAAGGGGAGACTACATGGGGAGGCCATTTTAATTTCTACCAGGCCCATGGCTTAGCATCCTGTAGTTCATCAGGAACTGTCCTTGGGCTCAGAAAGCCCTCTGATATGTAGAAGAACATGAATGAAAGATAGTTGGAAGAGAAGAGAGCATGTGAAGTCAGGAAACCATTAGTTTTTCAGATACAGAAAGTTTTTACTGATGTACACATGTGGAAGCATTTAGTCATGCAAGAAGAATATTTTAGACACCTTTTTTATATCCTGGACTTTTCTAAGTCCTGTGGGAAATGTGCAAAAAAGTAGAGGCAGTGCCCAAGTTTGACCGCAATGTGTTGAAGTGTATGAAGAAAATAACATTTTCACATTGAAAAAAAACATGTTGTAATTTGGTGTGTGTTTCATATTCGGCTCTGAGCACCAAGGAATTATAAACATTATTAACAATATGATAACGCTATAGCTACTAAAAACATTTATAATCATTTAAAATAATAAAATTGTGATCCAAATGTTGTAAAAATGGGCATAAATGTACCATACACTTTGATTGTAGTTGTACATTAGAATGTAGTATCAAGTATACACATAACACTTAAAAGTATAATTTGATTCTATCATAAATTTGATTGAAAACTAATATGCCAACTTTAATTAACATTAAACATTTAAGTAGCAATAATTTTTTTATGCCTCCTAGTAGTTTAGAAGGGCTTTACAGGGATGATTTGGATGGCCCAAGTTCTCAAAAGCCCAGCCCAATGAATTTCTACCAATGTCTTTTTTTTTTTTCCCTTCTCGAATTTTGCTGAAGCGAGCAGAGGCATTGAAAATAATTTTACTTCTTTAAATTGGCCTCAAAGTACTATAGCAATTACTGAAATGTTGTTGAAGATCTTATGGTAATAAAACCGAGGTTTGTCCCACTGCAAAGCATTTAAGAAAAAGTTAGGGTTAACCTTCACATACTCCTCTTCACCCTCTCTCATTGCTTCCGCTTATTCAAAGTAGTAAGTCCATTTGCTCTGATATGAAGCAACTAAGGTAATCAACACACAGTGAAACCTCAGTTACTCTACCTGACATTTCACTAACAACAATCAAAGTGTTGAAGGAAGCTTTGAACTTCTATCCTGAACTGCAGATCTTGGTTTGCATATCGTCTGTTGGCTATCCCCACCTGGGGATACATATTATCACCATCTAATAGCATAAGCGTATTAGGGAAAACTATAATCATTATTTTTCCTCTGAGACCTTATTTTCTTCTCATCTATTCATTCAGCAAATGTCCATCAAGGGTCGAGTGGATGAGTGAGTGAAATTAAAAAAATTTTTTTGCTAGGTCATCAGCATAGGCTTAAAAAAAAACTATCGTATACACATCAGTCAGTGTTCTAGGAAGTTAACAGAAACCAATCGGCATCTTAGCCTGAAAGGGATTTTCTGTAAGAAATTAGGTGCTTCCAAATCATCAGAAGGCTTGGAGGCAGGGGGTGCCTCGACTTTCTGAATCAAGGTCACAGGTCTTGAGGTCAAAAAACCACTGCCACAGTCATTATTACTGCCTTTATAAATTCCTTACAGCTGGAAGCTGGTGGGCTACAGACACTCATGCTGGTTGGAGCCTGTTTCTTCCCAATCACAACTGAAAAAATAGGAATTCCATGTCTTTTTTACCTTCCAAATCTCCTACAGAACCTAAATTATATAGAGAATCATAGCTGGCAGAACCTAAATTATATAGAGAATCATAGCTGCAAGGTAGTCTGGGAGTTGTAGTTTCCAGCCACTGGGGCCCAAAATTCAGGGCTTAGCTTGAAAGAGATGGGAAGTTGATGAGTGTCATATACAGTGTCTGCCATAGAGCATGCCTCAGAATTTCTAAAAATGGGCAGGAGACTGAGTCCCATTGCTGATGAATGAGTAAGAACAAGTGATCGGGGGGAAGTGAGGTGAGAGACTGAGAATTCTTATAAAAGCTTGCTCTGCTCTCATGGTCCTTCAGAAGATAAACTAATTCCTTATTAATAATTATGAACTCTGTGCTTTAGAGTTATGTGCAATAGATGTGGAGAAAAGACAAAGACAGGTTGGTGTTGGAGTGGTCTGAAAAAGTTTTGGGCACAGAGAATGAATGAAATCTGTGCATTAACATGACTGGAAGGAAGGAAGATGGAATTTCAGGGCCAGGGCATGGCCCAGTCAGGAAGTATTGCTTCAAATTTAGGCCATTTGAACTCACATTCACAGATAATGGGTGGATCTCATCAGTGTGAGTGACCCAAGTTTCAGGGTCCAGCTGCAACATTTTAAGAGATTTAATTTCTTATCTGTCTTTGAATATTTTCAGTCTTTTGTTTTTTAATTTTTATTTTTTAAATTACTTTTCAGTGTACTAGAATTCATTGTTTATGCACCACACCCTGTGCTCCATGCAATACGTGCCCTCCACAATACCCACCACCAGTTTGGCCCAACTTCAACCCCCACCCCAACCCTCAGATTGTTTTTCAGAGTCCATAGTCTCTCATGGTTCATTTCCCCTTCTGATTTCCCCTAATTCCCTTCTCCTTTCCATCTCCCCATGTCCTCCGTGTATTTCCTCATGCTCCATAAGTAAGTGAAACCATATGATAATTGACTCTCTCTGCTTGACTTATTTCACTCAGCATTATCTCTTCCAGTCCCATCCATGTTGATACAAAAGTTGGGTATCATCCTTTCTGATGGAGGCATAATACTTTTCAGTCTTTTCTAAATCAACTGCAAATGGATCATGATCCGTTTTTATGTAAACCAATTTACATATTAGATATTTGTTAGTCTCTAATTATCTATTGCTATGTAACTAAATACCCAAATATTCAATATATTAAAAGAGCAAACACGAATTATCTCACATAGTTTCTAAGGGTTGGGTCTCCAGGAGCAGCTTAGCTGGGTGAACTGGCTGTGGGTTTCCCCGGAGGCTGCAGTGAAGCTGACCAGGTTGCCATTTTCTGATGGGCTAGGGAATCTACTTCTCAGCTCACTCGTGTGGGTTGGTAGGAGGTCTGTCTCAGTTCTTACCATATGAACCCTTTCTCAAGATCATGACTGGGCTGATGGCCATATTAAGTAAGTGATCTAAGAGAGTAGAGCAAGACAAAGCAACCAAGATGGAAGTTTCAGTGTCTTCTAGAACCTAATTTTGAAAGTTATGTGCCATCATATATGCATTATTTTGTTGGTTGTGCAGATCAACCCTAGCACAATGTGGGAAGGGACTACACTAGGGTTGGGGTTCCTTGGAGACCATTTTGGAGATTGGCTACCATAGTCTCCATAACCCCCAAACAAATTAACAATGACATATTGGTAGTGTTTCAGGAGAGAAGAGTTAGAATAACTCATTCAAGAATCACACACTGAGATCCTGTGCTATTCCCAGGATTCTATTCTAGGAATTTCATAATTATAGAAAATCTGAGATCCTGTGCTATTCCCAGGATTCTATTGTTCTAGGAATTTTATAATTATAACACAGAGGCATTCACTAGTGTTTCAAGTCCTTATCTATGGGTTAATAAAATGTAAATATATGTTTTAAAATCTCCAAATGTTATTTCTGATATCTCTATATACAAGCTAAGAATATTACAATTAAACAAAACCGGAAACTGTATAATATAGATAAATTGCTAAAACGTGAAAACGTGTTTCAAACGTAGTTGGTGTGTTTGGTTATTCTGGCAGGTGATAGCATATACATGTGCTTTTTTGAATGAGACTGCTTTTCTTTCTTTCTTTCTTTCTTTTTTTTTTAAAAGATTTAATTTACTTATTTGAGAGAGAGAGAGAGCATGATGGAGAGAGGGAGAAGTAGACTCCCTGCTGAGCAGGGATCCTGAAGTAGGGCTTGATCCAGGACTCAGACCATGACCCGAACTGAAGGCCGATGCTTAACTGACTTAGCCACCCATGTGCCCCGGAATGAGACTTTTTGTTGGATACAATGCATTATCTGGGTAAATGATTACTTCATTGTAGGCCAGTTAGGACTATTATATTTGTTATAAGGGGTTATACTGATGTCCCATATCTGGAATTTAAACTTATCCAGAATTTATAAAGAAAGAACAAATTCAGTATATGTTTGCTGAAGACTTAGAGTTTTACATTTGCAAGAGTAAGAAATAAGATAGGTTAAGTCTAAGGTTTAGAGCCAGGGTCGATAAACTATTGCCTATGGGCTAAACCTAGACTATCACTTGTGTTTGTAAATAATGTTTTATTGGAACACAGCTACACCCATTTATTTTCATATGTATCATCCTTTTCATGCTACAATGGCAAAGTCAAGTGGTTGTAACAAAGTTTATGGCTCATAAAGCCTAAAATGTTTACTACCTGGCTCTTTACAGAATGTTTGCTAACCTTGGCTCTTAAGTTCATTTTGAAGTCCTAAATAAATTTAAAAAAATCAGAGTAAGTCAGAAAAATACACTTTATTTATATGTAGTACTGTATCTTGGGTGAAATTGATATGAAAGGGACCCAACTGCATGTGCCTATTTATATTTTTAATTAACTGAGAGTGGAATTGTAGAGGAAGTTTCAGGATACTTATTTGGCAGATGGGGAGTAGGTAGAAAAAAATTAATTCCTTTTAGGCAGGGAGAAGCCTCACAACTTTGTTAGGTAGGTAGAATTCACTTTTATTTATTTACAGTTAAAGAGTGATTTGTTACCGTCACTGTCACCAACCAAGCAAAGGGAATTATTGTGTCCAGAACAGACATCTTCTGACTCCAAGTCCAGGAGAAGTTTCTTGCCTTTTATACAACACAGCCATTCCCTGAGCTGTCTGGTGCACTGTGTCTACTCCATATGGCAACCTTAGATTTTGCAAACATCAATAGGAAACAGGAGTTCTCATATTGGTTTATTGGCTCCTGAATAATATCTTAGTCTGGTGCAGAGAGATTCTCCTCCTTACAATTTAATCACAGGTGGATTTAAGGAGATATTTAGAAGAGAGGCTAAAGCAAGAGACTGAATGATTTCTGGATTATCAAATTCCTGATGGGAGTTGAATGCATGACCTGGGTGACTCAGGAAAGTTCTTTTAGATTTTAAAATGCTAGTGTAGCAATAATGCATCTTCAAATTTTAGTTAAAAAAAAAAAACCATAGAATTTTGTATTGAGGAAACTGAGCCTATTGGCAACTTTTTATAACAATGCAAAAAACAATATGCTGAAAATTCCCAGTGTCATAGCAAATGAAATGTTGAGAATATTTCACAAATCTACTGTGAGGAAAGGCTCAAATTAAATTTTATAATAATTCTACCAAATAATTCCTTACTTTATTTTCTTTTTAAAGAGCCTCCTTCAAAAAAAAGTCTCCTTCAAGGTTTTTTAGTGACTAATGGAGGAAAAACTTAAAATCTCCACTTCTAAGAAACACTGTATGCTAGTAATCTCCTCTTCCAATTATTTATTTAGGTATGAAGAAATGAAGACATTTCTGCATGAGGAAAAACACCAAAGGACTAAAGTTCATAGGAGTAGGACCCCTTTAAATCAAAGGGTGTGAAGAAATAATCAGGTTCCAAGTACGGAGAGACATCATGGAAGCTGGATCAGCAGGTGGAGAAGCTCTGTCTTAAAGACTGAAACTTGTGTACCTAGCCTGGACATCTTCTGCCTATCCTAGACCCTTAGATCCGGCATCTCCATTTGGGTATTTGAGAAGCAGCTCAAGTTAAACATGTCCCAAACTGGACTTGTGATTGTCCATTTCAGCTCACCGTTCCAGCTATTCCTGTTCAAAACCCTGAAGTCTTTGATTCCTTTCTGTTATGCCCTACATCCAACTAATCTGCCAACCTTACTGGCTTTATCTACAAAGATGTCTACAGCCCATCAGTGTCTTCATCACTACTGCTACCTCCCTGGTCTGAGCCACCATCATCAGCAGTAGCTTCCTGTCTGGTCTCCTGCCTCTAGCCCCACCCTGACCTTCCTGCTCGGTTTATTCTCATCAGAGCAGCTGGAATAATCTTTTATTTTTTATTTTTAATTTTTTGAAGATTTTATTTATTTTTTTGAGAGAGCGGGGGGGGGGAGAGAGAGAGAGCATGGGGGGCAGTGGTGCAGGGAGGCAGAGAGAGAAGCAGACTCTCCACTGAGCAGGGACCCCTTTCTTTCTTTCTCTTTCTTTCTTTCTTTCTTTCAAGATTTTATCTATTCATCTGATAGAGATCACGAGTAGGCAGAGAGGCAGGCAGAGGAAGAGGGGGAAGCAGGATGCCTGCTGAGCATAGAGCCTGATGCGGGGCTCGATCCTGGGGCCTTGAGATCATGACCTGAGCTGAAGGCAGAGGCTTTGAGCAATGAGCCACCCAGGTGTCCCTAGGGAGCCATTTCAGTAAGGCTTTCCTTGGACACTTTATTTTTAAAATTGCAGCTGGCCCACTTTCCCCAAGTCCCTATCTCTCTACTCTTGCCTTACTTTTGTCTGTAGTATCTACCACCTTCTAATATATATTTACTCACTTTTCTAGTGTGTTCATTCACTGCTGTATCCCCAACACTCAGAAAAGTGCCTGGCTCAGGTAGATACTCAGTTCAGTATTTGGTGAGCAAATTAATAAATGACGCTATTGTTTCTTGATTTGGTTGGGGGAAATTCTGAGTTGGATTTTATCATTTCCCTTTCTTGCCAAATCTGGAGAGTTCATTTTAAGACTAGAAAAGTCATTTCTGACATTATGGGGGTTCTTGCTCCAGTTTATATAAAGAGCTTAGGAGGACTACTCTGTTGCTATGAGAAAAACAAATGTTTCTTTGGGATTTGTTGACCAAGTGCCCAAGTGAGAGGAAAACAACCCACGGGGAGCTGTTTCTTCCTTCTGACACTCCCTCATAGCAGGACCTCCCCTGACTTGGGTGGACTCCACCAAGAGTCTCAGGGTGATGATGATAGCCCTGAGAAGCTTGTTAATAGCTAGAATGGGAGACAGAATGCCTCTGAAATGAAGATATCAAAACCAGGAAAGTAGGGACTTTATGGAGTGTTAGGCATTTGCACTGCCCAGTGTATGAAGAAGGTAGGTAGGCAGGAGACACACTCTACCTTCTACCTCTTCCTTCCCTGATCACTCACAGAGTTTTTCCATGAGCTTTATAATTGCCTGCTTCTATCTCCCTCACTTAGCATATACTCAGTAGAACTGGAAGTCACACATTGATGGCTTTGTGACCCTACAGATGTTGCTGGGAATTAGGAGCCTGGCCCTTTCATTATATCTGTAATTTGCCTCCATAGAGTTGGCAATATTTTGAAAAACTTAAATTTGGGGGGAAGATATTTTATAGCCTGACTTTAAATTTGTGATGAATTCTCTTATTCTGAATACAAAAGATCCCACAAGTCTTGCTGAAAATTTTGGCATGCTCTATTTTTTACTGGGGGATACAAAAGAGGCAACAGATCATATTAAAACCAACAAGAAATAGACTGTTCATTAAAGGGACTTTGCACAATCATTGTACCATCAAATGATTATCATGTAAGAAACCAATATGGTGTTTGAAAATACAAAAGCCAAATTGGGCATGCTGTAGAATTCTGATGAAATGGAACAAATGAACATTTAGAAAAATGAGTTTTTTTTTTTTTTTTTAAATCCAATAGAGTACATTTATGTTGCTTTTTCTGCTGTGATCATAGGCTGTGTCATGGAATAAATATTCTAATAGCATCTCTTCTCCAAAATAGTTGCTGCTTCTCCCCTGCCTCTAGCTTTGGGGAACATACATATAATAATGACTAATCTTTTTTGGTAGTTGGCTTTAGCCCTGGACACCTTCAGTCATTGACCCGTTAGTCTGCTCTTGGACAAGATGAAGGGACCTGACAGGTATGGTTTAGTGGAGAGCCTCATGCCAAGATCTGAGGGTATCACATGAGAACTTTGTTGGCAACATGGTTTTATAATTCCTTCCACTTCTTAAGGTTCCTGCTCTAGCTCTGCCTCTAACTTGTGGTAGGGTCCTAGACCAATCACTTCCCCTTACTAGCCTTCATTTTCCAGAGTAGGCTGGATTCATTTTCTCTCTTTTCCTTTGCGTTGTGGAGTGCCAGACAACCACTTAGCTGCCCAATGATAAGGACGGTTCACCTTTTATTCATCATAATAACATGAATATAATACCTTTGATTGATGTAATGCTTTATTAGATTTTAACATTCACAGGACCTCTGCATATCTGTTTAGCTGAGAATTACCTATCACTTCTCTGAAGAAAGCTCCCTTCTAGGGGAGTGGTGTTTAGGAAAACTTTATAAATGGCGTGATCCCAAAGCAAGTGCTTGTTAAGACATTTATAAAGAGTAAGGAAGAAAGGAAGGCACAGGGAAAAGGCAAACTGTTTTACTTCAACAAATAATGAAAATCAGTTTGTTTACATGCTTCTTTACATGCCTAACACTTTAAAAAGCTTTGTTGCTTAAACTGTAATTTCACAGTCAATTAATCTACCACATATTGTATGCTGTTTTCTGTACACTGCTGTTTTAGGGACCCCGAGCCCAGAAACAGCAAGTTCTTTCTCTATTTTTTTTGGTTGATTAGAACGTGACTGGGCACCATGTGATCTGTAGGGGGGGGGGGGAACACATTAAAAATGGACTCAAGAAAGACCAAGCCTTCCTTGACAGCGAGCTTCAGGTTAAATAGGGATGTTGATTACGGGGTTGTCAGAATCTGGGATTTGGACTTTCGGAAGCTGGTCCTGATTGCTTTCCTTGATGTTTTTGTTTCAGTGTGGCATAATGCAGATGAATTCCAGAGGAAACAACATTAAAGTGTCACATGATTTTCATAAAAATCAGTGGGGACATAAACAAGGGGCACTTGGAGGAGTTGATGTGCTTCTGAAAGAGAAAAGAGGAAGGGTACTAGACTGCATATGTGGCTTTGTGGGTTCAAGTCCCAGCTCTGCTGGTGGGTGGAGTGACCTTGAGGGTTTTACTTCACCATCCCCTTGCTGGGTCTCAGCACTGACAGGTGAGTTGATAGGATGGCTTGATTGCTATGGCCTCCATGCTTCAAATATGCTTATCTTATGATGCGAGTCTTCGAATAAATCCTAGCTGTCACTAGAGGAATATGCGAGAGGAACCATGAACACACACACACACTTCCAAATATTTTAAAATATATATGTCACACACACACACACACACACACACACACACACACACACACACTCACACACACTGGCATTGTAAGTAACCATGGTCTCTAACCAGGTTTTCTTCTGGGGCTGTGGACTGGGACGTGTCTAACATCGATCCACTGTGTTGTCGGCACTCATGTCTTCTCCAATCATTTTGGCTGAAAAAATACTTCAGGGGTCATCATCTAGTATTCTAGTTTATGTCTGAATGAGACTGTAAACTTCACAGGACAGGAATTTGTCTTTTGTGCTTTATGTTCTATAAAGCACCATATACATTTACACAGCTCTATAAATTAGAAGAATAAAAATAAGTGCTGATCCAACACATTCATTCATTTAATATTTAGCAGATTTTAGTGATGCCTTCGGTATTTTACCCTCAGATGTTTTACAGTGTTTGGAGTTTTTATGGTAGTCTCTCAGAGGCAGACTTTAAGTTTGAATTTTGCCTTTTGGAGAGGCATCAATTCTGAATGTCCCTTCCGGGGCCCATTCTTTAGCCATGGAGAGACTCACAGCTGACTTACCTCAGGAGCCTCTTTAAGGCCATTTTCTGTTGCATTAGTCGGCTCCCTTTGGGTAACATCCAACACTTTTCATTGCTATGTATACTTTTCCAATTTTATACAATTTATGGGCAGCTCTTTTCAGATGAATCTTCCTAAAACACTGACTTCATCATGTTATTTTCGGGCTTACAGACTCACAATGTTTCCAAAATTAACTCTCAGCCTCTCAACTTGAAACTCAGGGTCTTCCATCAGCAGAGAAACATGTTCTAGCAAGTATCTCCCAATTACCAAGCATGCAACTAAGCCGGCAAACTAATGAAAACAACAAAAGACTTTCCTTGAAGTCCTGTATCCTCTATCATTACTTTATCTCTATTTCTTTCATAAAATAACTTCTTGGGATAATTATCTATGCTCAGCCCACTCTCCAGCCTTCTACTCACTTGGCAACCCACTCTAGTCTGGCTCTTGAGTTCATTGTTCTACTGAAACCACCTTTCTCATGTTTCCTAGTGATCTCCATGTTACCACATCCCATGACCCCTCCTCTGTCCTCTCTACATGACCTCTCGGCAGTGTTCAGCATGTTCTTCTGTTTGTTTTTCTGACTACCCCCTTGTAATCTCCTTTGCTACCTCCTCTGCTGGACTTCAGAATATTGGACAGTTTCCAGGCTCAGCCTGGAGCCCTCTTTTGTTCCTGTACTTTTTACCCAACTAGTTTTATTCAATCCCATGGCTTTAAATAACATCTACAGGCAGATAGTGATCGTTTAGATCTCTAACTAATTACCTGGACTCCAGACAGACTCACCTGTCTTCTTTCAGTTTGAATTTGGGTATTGTGGCCCACACAACTGGTTACTTTCCCAGTATCCACTTTCCCCAGTAGAACCTTGATATTGTTTG
This sequence comes from Mustela nivalis, assembly GCF_964662115.1. NCBI lineage: Eukaryota > Metazoa > Chordata > Mammalia > Carnivora > Mustelidae > Mustela > Mustela nivalis. The sequence goes on from NC_139026.1 coordinate 96,887,314, forward strand.
GGGTAGCAATGTGCACCACTAAGGACTACATTTTTTGGACTCCCTTGTAGCTATAGGTGGTCATGGGAGATGCCAGTTAAAGTCTTCTGGAGATTTCTGGGTAATTTTCAATCTTGATCAAGACAGACACCATCCATTATTTTGCTTCCTTCTTATTCCTGCCTGAAACATGGACCAGAAGTTGGAGATGGAACACATATATTGTCATCATAGGGTGACCATAAGAATAAAAGTCATTTAGTTTTTGGTATGTGATCAGGAAAGGAGAGGGGGCTTTGAGGAGCTCCACCAGCCCAGAACTGCCAATCCCTTCCCTGGCATCTTGCTATATGACAAAAATAAACACCTCAGTGATTAAGCAATTGCTATCAAATTTCTGTAGGTAATTCCTACCCTTGAGTGATACAAATATACAAGCATAAAAAATAACATGTCCAATAAGGAACTCTTGGTTTTCCCCCTACCCTCGACCAAATTCTTTTTTTTTTCAAGTCTTCCCCAATTCAGTAAGAGTTTTCACCACTCTCCAAATTGCTCTAGTAAAAAGCCTAGCTATTAATCTTTGTTCTTCTCTTTCCCTCCGCTGTCCTTTTGCCTCACAATCACTAGTGGATCCTATAGGTCCTTCTTCCAAAATACATCTCTAAGCATTTTGCTTCTTTCATTCTTACTGCCTTCGCCTTGGTCCCACCCTGTGCCACTGCCCAGGACTCTCCCAACTGTCTCCCTACTTCTGTTCTTGCATCTTCCTCCACAGTCCATTCCTCTCAGGGCTACCACAGTGATCTCTGGAAAATATAAATTACCTCATCTGATTTGCCATCTGAATCCCCTACCCAATCTAAAATAGTTCACTGGCTTTCTATTGTAATGACAATAAAAGGTGAGTCCTTCACCATGGTGGAAAAGAATTGACTGGATCAGTCCCCACCTGCTTTTCCAGCTTCACCCACACGACTCTCCCCCTTCTCATTGTGTACCTGCCACATCTGCCTTCTCTCTGTCTTTGCAAATAAACATGATCTGTTATTCTCCCAAGAACATGCTCTCTTGCAGTTCCCTCACCTGATGTCTGCAGGTTGACCCAGTATAATTTAGGTCTGAGCTCAAACATCATCTCCTCAGAGAGACTTCCCTCAACATCCAAGCAAAAGTGAGCAGCCTTGGTCTCTGACTTTCAATACCAGTCTTTTTACTTTCTTCCAAATCAAATAAAGTCTATCTCAAGGCTTACCATATCCAGGAAACCTTTCTTCAATTACTCCATTCCACAAAGATTTTTTTGTTTCTTGATTCCATTGTGCTTACTGTGTCATCTTTTCCAGAAGGTGACCAGACACCGTCTTTGCTGTTCACAGGTTGTTTTGGTATGCATGCCTCATTTTCCTAAGCAGACTGTAAGCTTTTTGAAAATGGAAGGTACTGAATTTCCTTGAAGAATTTCAGTGCTTGGCTCATGTCTAGGACTTAAAAATATAAAAATATATATTAATTTAATGATGCTCAGATTTTTGGTAAATGGTGCCTTCATATTAATCATCTGCTTTTGTCTTTACACTATAGGGATCTGGGCAGAAATAGTTCCCTGTTTGCTTATAAAGAGCATCCCTAATGATTTAATTTTATCTTTTGTCTCTGTGGCTAAAATCAAGGTAAGGTCCTAGTATATTAGAAAATAAAGTATGTTTGGTAATCATTTTCTTTCAGTTGGATTTAGAACCGCACGTGATGATAGTTATGGTGTTGACTGACATTGCTGTCTTCCACCAATATGCACACATGTCAGGTGAGGCAGGGTTGGACGTGAGACAGTGACCTTCAGCTTACAGAATTTTTATTTCAATGTAGGAAAAATGTGCATTTGTTTCTATTCAAAATGATGCTGTGGATGATTTTCAGCAGGACCTGAAGTTCTGGTTGATTTTTCCAGAAGTGATTAGTGATTATGGATTTGCACAGATCCACTCATACTTCTTTCCTGGTATCCATGGCAACATAAATGATACATCTTTGAGAGGCTTAATGGGGGCAATCAAAGGAACTTTTTTTGATGCAAAACAAGCTGGTTTATTTGAGGTTCAAATCCCCACTGCAGGTCTCATTAGGACCAGTCATTATCAGGCTGAATGAACCAAACCAGGAAATGAACAATTATTCTGTGAGGCTATCCTATTCCTACTTTTATTTGAGATTTTGTAAGAGAAGTAAAAGCTTGCTTAAATTTAGTCAAGATTCAATAAACCTAGAACTAACTGTCTCTTCTCAATGTATTTATTTCTTGGGTCAGTTGGGTTAGCAATCTCACAAAGGTACTCTGTTCAACCTTATTTAGATGGATCTTTGCTTTAAATTCAGAAAAATTCAGCTGAAATTTAAATCAAATCTATAATGAAAGGATTGAATCTTTAATAATATGAAAGATCAAAACCTAGAGAAATGTATATTTAAATTAGGGTTATCACAGAACACTCTCTGGTAGAGTTACCATAGTTTAAGGGGATTATAAAATTCTCCATATGTTTACAAGGAGGATATAATGAGCAATGATCTCAAAACAGGCACTCAGGAAACATTAAGTAAATTTAATACCCTTCCTTACTAGTAAAAAGAAAGAAAAGCTTCTACATAACAATTTGAAAATTATGAAGAGAATATGTCCATGGTAAGTATTGTAAATCAGTAGAAATTGCTCTAAGATGATATTATGGTTATATTTCTTATAGGAAAGATGTCTTTTTAAAAACATTCCGATTCTACATTTTGCATTTTCATTTTAATTGAGGTTGTATGAGAAATAGGGTTTCCTCTGTGGGACGCATCCATTGGTTTGGCATCCTCTCTAATCCAGTGCATTTTGTGTGTCTAGGCAATATTCTGTGTGTATCAGTGAAAAGGTCATCGGCGGCTAATAGCTCTCTGCTAAACTTCTGTTGGTGTTTATGCTTAGGTAGAAGACTGGAGGACAATGTATATGTATGTGCTGGTGTTGATAGTTTTCCCGAACAGATGGCAAAACGATAAACTAAAAACGTATGTACTGCATTGTAAACATTTCCTTCTGAGTGATTTGGCAGACTGACAATTTTCTGACAAGACAAGGGAGGGTATTCAGAGCCTTAGGAGAAATTTAACGCTTGAAAATAAGGGAACGAACAGGAGGTTATTTGCATGTTTAACTCTCAAAATCAAAAAGTGAGTTCTTTCAACAAAGAGATATTATTTTTGAATTCAGCTGTGGAGGACTGATAATCTATATCAGTTTAGAGGTTGGTATCTTCTATTAGCCTCCTACTCACGTTTCTTTGAGGATTTTGTTACATGGCTCATTTTAAATTCTGTCCTGTCTCCGAAAATCCTGAATACTTTAACACGGGGACTATTTTTGGTGATGCCCAAAGTAGGTCTTTCCCAAAAGGCCTTTCTGAGGTAGACTCAGGATGATCTGGAGATACCCAAAACCCGAGTCTCATTTTTGGAACAAAAACTTCACCATGAAGCAAAGGAAGGGACAGGTTCAGAAGAATGATTTCTCTGAACAATCAGTCAAAGCAGGGAGCGTCATTCCTTGAGGGTGGACTTGCTCCTGGGTCCTGCCCCTTGATGGGGATCTGGGAACCTGGAGACTGTACCAATCAGTTATGAGCTCTTTTGCAAGGTATCCCTCTGGAAGACACTGAACGCTCTGTAATCATCTCCAGGTCATCACTGCTTTCCCTTGGGGCAACCTCTGCCACCTCCTGGGAAGTTCTGTCTCTCCAGGAAGAACGTCCCTTGGGATGAGTGGCTTACCTGTGCATTGGGCTCTCATAAGACCACCTCGCATTACATGGACCATAGGATTCTGTGACATAGGCATAAGAATAACCAATATGGAGATTAATCCCAAGTAAAAAAAAATGATGGTCAAGAGGAGGCCAAGATAGGAGGTCAACAAACATGTGGGCAGATTCTCACCAGAAATGCAGTGAGAAGGACATATCTCTCCTCGCCCTCTGGCACTCACAACAGCTAGTGGGAAATTGGGGGTATTTCCTGTGGTTACTTCTAGTTGGAGAATAAAATGACTTTAAAAAGCACTTATAGACTATAATTTATACAGCAGTTTTAGATTTAAAGAAAAGAATAAGCAGAAATTACAGATTTTCCACATACCTGCCCCCCTGCCCACCGGAGTTTCTTCTATTACTGACATCTTGAGTTGGTGTGCCATGTTTGTTACAATTGGTGAACCATTATTGATACACTCTTATTAACTAAGACCTATAGTTTACATCAAATCTCACTCTTTGTCTTGTAAAGTTCCCTAGATTTTTCCAAATGCTAATGTCATGTATCCACCATTATATTATCACAAACAGAACAGTTTCACTGCCCTAAAAATCCACCATGCTTCCACTACTTAACGTTCTTCTGCCTCAGTCTACTACTCCTTGGAAACTTGATTTTTTTAAAAACTGTCTCTATGGTTTGGCCTTTTCCAGAATATTATATAGTTGGAATCATACGGTATGTAGAATTTTCAGATTGACTTTTCTCACTTAGCAATATGCATTTAAGCATGCTCCATTTCTTTTTGTGGTTTGATGGCCCAATTCCTTTTATTGTTGATTAATATTCAATTGTATGTAGGTCCGGCAGGTTATTTATCCATTCACCAATTGGTGGTCCACCAGTTGCTTCTAATTTTTGGTAGTTAGGAATAACTAAATGGAATGTGATTACTGGATAGTAAGGTAAGAGTATGTTTAACTTTATAAGAAACAGCCAAATTGTCTTCCAAAGTGGCCAAATAATTTTGCATTCTCACCAGCAATGAATGAAAGTTCCTGTTACTCCACATCTTCATCACCATTTGGTGTTGTCAATGTTTTGGATTTTAGCCATTCTAATAGGTTTGCAGTGGTGCCTCCTTGTTTGAATTCACAATTAAATTTGCAATGTAATGTCGAATATCTTTTCATATGCTTATTTACTATCTGCATGTCCTCTTTGGTGGGATGTCTATAGATCTTTTGACTACTGTTTAAGTGGGGTTTGTTTTCTTATTGGGTTTTTGAGAGTTCCTCATATATTTTGGATACAGGCCTTTATCAGAGGTGTCCTTGCCAAATATTTCCTCCCAGTGCATATGTTTCTCCTCATCTATGGCTTATATTTTTATTCTCTTAATGGCATCTTTGGTGCAGAAGTTTTTAATTTGGAAAATTGATTGATTGATGGATGGATTTTTGGAAGGAGTTTTGGAATTTGAGAAGTGCCGGAGTAGTTGTGGTTGGTGAGGGAAGTGAAGGGAAGAAAGAAAGGGAATTTTGAAGGAGTGTTGCTGTGACCTACATACTCCCTTCAGAATATTGGAGGAGGCAAATGAAGAGCTCGCATTAGTTGGAACTAACTTTGTGTTATTGAATTCTACTTCTTGAGCACCTGAACTACATGGTTACAGCTCTTCAGGACTCTGTGACTCTGGGTACTGTGGGTATTAAACGAGTAACATATGGGAGGGCATATGGCAAATGGTAGGTGTGCTCTAAATGCTAAAGCATTTGCTGGATAAGAGCATTGTGGGTGTGTGTGGCTGCCTGAGAGCAGGTCCGGCGCAACCAAACTCCATCCCAAGAGGCAGCGTTGCTGTTCTTGCTCTCACTCCACTTTTTCCACCCCTCTGCTTTGGGAGGGAGAGGGTTTCTCCTCTTTCCAAAGGCTGGCTTAGCATCTTGACTCTCGGTATCCTCGTTTTCAGTCTTCACATGTTCCACTTAGAAGAGAAAATTGTGGTTTGGGGAGTCTGAACGAGTTTAGGCCATTTAATTGCCATATAATGAATTTAAAGCTACATATTCTACTACATCTGTGATCACCAAGACAGAATATCGATCGAAGCGCACTATAGTTCTTTGTATGATAAAAGCATTTTCTTTCTCCAAGAGAATAGATGAAACGGGATTGCCAAGGCTAAGATTTTCTCACTTTAGAAGATACAGCCCACATAGAACAACTGATTTTGTTTCTATCTTGCTTTTCTACTTACTGGCCAAGAATTACCCTCTTTGAGCCCTTTGGCTCCCTGTCTGAAAATGAGGTCAATGACACCCATAACTGCAAGGTTGTGAAAAGTAAGTGAGATGAGCATATAAGTCTCCTGACATGGTGACTGGGACATGCATGGCACTGGGTACCTGTTCTTTTCACCTCCTTCCCTTTGTATTACAGAAAGGATTTCTTCTAAACCCTATGCTGGAGCCATCTACTCCCCATCCTTTGGGAAAACCATGCCGTCTCTTGCCTATGTAACTTTGTTGCTGTTATTAACTCTCTGTGAAATATATCTTCCTTTTCAACTGTCCATGTATTTGATGGTTTCCTGATTGCTTTTCTAGAGGACTGGTTGTTTTCACCTTTCTGATCTCCTGAGCTTAGCATGTCAGTGTCTTGTCTTGTATTGTTCATATGCATGTACTTTTAATCGCCTCCGTCATATCCCTCCCGCATCACTTCTTTGGCTGGGTCCTTCACCATGTGGGTCTAACCTTGGCAGTTTAAATATAGTAGGGGACTACTGAACAATTGATATTTTGATTAAAAATCATCTCGATGAGTTTCTTAAAGCCCAATGACCTTCTTTACCTTACAACGCTTTGTTGATCTTATTTGGATTCTTCTGCAAAAATTTTTGTTCCTTTTAAAATATTTTTAATTCTTGGGAGTGCCTGGGTGGCTCAGTAGGTGGAATGACTGATTCTTGATTTCAGCTCAGTTCATGAGCTCAGGGTCCTGGCATGGAGCCCTGTGCTGGGCTCTGTGTTCTGCAGGGAACCTACTTGGCCTCTCCCTCTGCTTCTCTTTCTGCCCCTGCTCTTTCTCTCTCTCTCTGTTTCTAAAATAAATAAATAAATTCTTTTTAAAAAATAAAATGTTTTAATTCCTTTGAAGTTAGAAAACAAAAAGGTGATACAAATTATAACACAACACAAAGGATGCTTGTGAGTATTTTTTAATAACATAGGTTGTCACGTTAAAAGTAGATCAGCATGTAAAATTATGCATATGGCATGATTGCAACTACATAAACTATTACCTAAAAACGATGAAACTGATAATAACTAAGAAAACAAGACCCAGGCATGAACATTGAATTATTTTTTTGGAATCCACAATACTATCATTTGCTTTTGATCCCATTTGTAGAAGGAGACTGTTTTTTGGCCCACAAAAAACTATAGTCAACTATATTCACTGTGCATGGGGAACGATTTTTCTTCTTCCCACTAGGGGTCACTGTGGTTCTTTAGCTATTTTTTTTTTCCATTTGGCATCCTTATTAGGGGGGAAAAAGCATTCTGTCATGGTTATTATTTTTAGCAAAGTTAAGAGAAATGTTAAAATGATAGCCTCCTTTTTTAAATACAAAGAAATATTTTCCAGAGCAATTGTACTTCTTTTTCAGATTCTGCATTCCAGGCCATAGCTATCAGAAACATTTCTATTTTACATTGGTGACCCAAATTTAATTTATGAGTGTGAAACATTACCACTATACCATTTATTTTGCTATTAAAATAGAATTTCACCCAGTGCTTTCTATGGTGTAAGAATAATAGAGGACTAACCTTTTCTATTTTTGGTTTGCCTTAAAAAAACAAAAAAGATTGTTTCCTAGCAGTACAGAGATATGGCTTCTAGAAGAATTCATTATTACTAATGAAATATTAAAATCAGTTAATGATACATGAGGTGTGCACATATAAGAACCATTTCTAAGGTGAATGCAGGAGGTCCAACAAATTCTGTTGACATACTACTGTGTCTTTAAAAGAATTTTTCACTGATAAATTCAGCAGGGATATAGACTACGATTTTTCTGTTTGAAAAAGATCAAATATGAAAAATTAGAAAAAGGAAAAATAGCTCCCAGTATTAATAGGATGCACGTTGAGTATAACATCATCTGAAATGCCTAAGCGACGTAAGAATCAAGGTCCTTAGCTTTTCTACTTGAGTCTTAAATTCATTTGACTATAAACCAGAAAGCTCTAAATTTTATATTGCTTTGAAAAACCTCATCTTTTTCTCTACTTTTTTTTTTTTTTAAAGCCTTTTGCAGCCTTGAAAAGTGGTTCATGATCACCTCACAAGACCATGTTTATTTTTCACAACTTGGTTCCCTGGGTGTTCTTATTCCTTTAGCATTTTTGTCAGATTCACAGACATCTCCCCCAACTCAGACTGTTTCTTGATCAATCTCAGGGTTGATTATCCATGATCTAACATGGACCCTAACGTTAGCAGGATTAGAGAGATGAGGGTTTGCATTGCATACCAGAAACCTACTGATCACTCCAATAATCTGCAAGATCTGCACGATTTCTGCTCCCATCTTCTGACTAAAATGAACAGCTCCATCTTCCTAAACTGCAGAAAGCGCTGCAGAGGCTATAAGCAGCAGGCAGGGCTGCAGGTAGTGGGGAGTCCTGCTGAGCGTGGAAGTCTTTCTTTCATTTCTGGCAAACCCAATCTCCGTCCTTGCTTTGGGTAGCCACTTTCACAATTGGGTCTCTCTAAAGCCATGTGATTAAGGACTGTCTGGACATGATTAATGATGTATAACTGAGTAGCTAAGATTTTGGCGGGGGGGCAGGGGGACGGATGCGGAGCATTTTCCTTTATTCCTTCACAGAATGCATTCAGCTCCTGTCTATAGTCCAGAATCCTCCAAAGCTGTTTAGAAATATCATTTTCTTTGGACTTTCCCTAGCTGGGGTTTCCATCGTTTAGTTCAGTGTTTCTCAAACTTTTAAATGCTCCACTTGGAAATACAGGCTTTTGACAGGGGAGAGAGTCTCTCATGGTGGGTTTGGAGTCAGAAAAAATTGGATTCAAGCTCTAGTTTTCCCAATTCCAAGCTGTATGACTTCCAAGCCCCATAACCTGATTAAATTACTCTTGGATCCTCTTCTTTAAAATGAGGATAGTAACAATGGTAAGTGGGATAACGTGTATAAAGTGATTAGCATTCTATCTGGTACATGGTAAGAATTTAACATGTGGTAGGAACTACTAGTAGGAGTAGTAGGAGTAATAGCAGTAGTAGAAGTAATAGAAGTTTCTGTCAGGGTGCTTGCCATGCCACCATGATGAAGGTGCGTTTTGGCTGGGGAAGTGGGCTGAGGTTAAAGCTGGACTGGTTCCCTGAGGAAACGTGCTGTAGTGGGAGAATTCACTCAGCGACTCCTTGGGTACTGTGATGAGCCAGGCACCAAGCCAGGTCTTACGTGAGCAGGCCGCTGTCCCTGCTCTCCTGAAGCTGACATTGTTGGGGGGAGACAGGTGGTCTTCCAGAAACCTGGGGAGAGTGGAAAGTGCCAGGCAGGAAATCTAACAAGGTAATGGGGCCCAGTGGCTGGGACTGTGGGCTTGGGATCTTTAGATGCGGTGGTCAGGGAAGGCTCCTTGAGGAAATGGCCTTTGAACTGAGCTCTTATGATGGTAAGAAGCCAGCCAGGGGAAGACTGGAGGTCGGGGGCTCTCTAGAACAAAGGGAGCAAAGCATGAGGCTTTGAGAGGAGAACACTTGTCCTATTTCAGGAGCATAAGGTTAATGTTGCCTGAACCAGAGTCAGGTTGTGTAGGGCCTCATAAACATGGTGAATAGAGGTGTGTGTGGGGGGGGGGTGGGGGAGGGGTGGACACACCTCTGATGATAACAAAGGGAGAGAGAAGGGAAAAGGAGTATTCGAGGCGCTGCACCTGGGGCTCCCTATATTCTAACGGGAGCACATTGCTTTCCTCTGAGTGTGCCTCTCCTTTCTGGGGAAGCCTGTTGCCAACGTTCTTCCAGCCACAGACGGACTTTCATTGCTTGCACACCTCTTTCATTTCCCTTTCCTTCACCAGCCACTTTCCGAATCGGGCTCAGCCTGGCTCATCAGCGTTCCTCCCATGCACCCTTGCTCAACGTCCTTCTCTGCCACCTTGGATTAGACTCATTTCTCAGTGCAGGCAGCAGCTGTGAGCTGGTCTCGTGGGCTTCCCCCTCACCTGGTCCCTTGGTCACACACAGTGCTACACAGCAGCATCAGGAGCCTCTGCCCCTATGCCCAGGCCCGAGTAAGCCACCTTTCTGTCCCCACACCTCCTAATGGCTCTTGCTTGTCAGGCAAATACATGATAGAAACTTTGTCCTGCATCCTCCAGACCCCACTCCCGTTTCAGCCATACCCTCCACTTTGCAGGTTTGCATTCCTTTTAGTTTATCTAAACCTCAGACGCCTGATTCCATGATGATGTTTGAGCCCTTTTTTTGGTCCTAATGCTCCTTGTTACTCTTGCAAATGGGGCTTTTCTCAAATCTTCCTGTTGTTCAAGGCCCATCTCATAAATCAGCTTTATGAAGCTTTCTCTTACTCCCCAGCACCCCCACCCACCGAACTGGGAGGACCCCTGCCTCTGAACTCTGGAGGTGCTTTCCTTGTGCCTTTCCTATGGTGCTTCTGTCCTCAACTTCTGGTGTTTCCTTGTGCACATATCACAGTGTGTTTTCACGGCAAACTCCTCCTGATCCGGAAGTGACATTCATTCAAACTGGTTTCCTTCATGGGTGCAGGAAGATAAGCTATAACAAGTAAATAATAAATGTCAGAGGAGCATTCCCAAAAAGAGCTAAAAAAGGGAAGCAATCACGTCTCATGGGGTGGTCGATGGAGTAGCTTCAGGAACAGGGTGCAGTAAAGGTGATTCATGGAAAAGAATTGTTATCTGCAGAGGCTTGGACCTGGTTAGAACGCAGTGCAAAGAAAGGAGCACAGGTTTTCCTTCTTATTGCACGGGAGGGGGTAAAATTCCAGCTGTTATTTAATAGTTTGATCTTATTAACTTATTAATCACGAGATGATTAAGGGGATTGAAGAAAATAGCATATGTAAATGAGCCGATATTAGCTAACTTTGAGTGCTTAGCTTATCTAATCCTCCTAATGACTCAATGAGATCATCACCCTTCCTTTTAGCCTGAGTGTAACTGAGATAACCCAAGCATGACCTTTGCCATTGTGCCTGGTCTGTGAAAAGTGGCTAACAAATGACAGCGATTATTTTCTTGTTGATAATTATTAAAAGGCAACTAGTGATTAACATGCAAATGTGGTCTCAAGGAAACTGGTAAGCGTTTTTCCTCTAGCATTATGGTGAAGCTATAGAATGACTGTGGAGCATCAACTTGCATGTGTATAGGTAGGAATAATGGGGCACGGGTTAGGTTTGAATTTTAGTTCTCATAGATGTTTTGGTGACAGAATGCACAAGAAAATCCACTAAGTCCACCTTTTTTTGTGTTGGCTAATTTCATCCTTCATTGACAACTCGGGGAATACATGATTGGAAATGTTTGTACTTATAACTTGTGTGTTATCAAGAAACTTTTGGCTATTAGACAGTTAGTTCCATAAAAATGAACGAGATATTCTCTTTTGGAAGAACATGTGCTAATTCTATTGGTGCCAAGGGCTAGTGTAAACTTTCTAGAGGCAAGACGCTAGATCTGAGGTAGCAAACCCCCACAACTAGTCTTTGAAAAATGAGTTTTGTCACCTTATGAACTGGTGTATTTGAACTTCTAATTATTCCAAATAAAAATAAAAACCAACTGGTTCCCACATATCGGTGTGGTTTCTTGTCACAATTGCATTGGACCAAATATTTTGTTTATGCCTGGAGAAAAATAAAAATGTAGATAACTTATTTTGTGGTAGATGTAAGTTAGTTGACATTACGTTTTCTTAAAAATTATAAAAATGAGCAGAACCATATCGTGGTCTAGAAACCAGAATTCACATAAAAATTTATGATAAAAAGTCTATCTTAAACTTTGAACTTCTCTCACTCCATTTTAGACTGTTCTCCTAGGCCCTGGAGGGTTGGGTTTGATCTTTTTTTCCTTTCCTTTAAGTGAACCATTTTAGAGATAATAGATTTAGGTGTTAAGACTTTTTTTTTTTTTTTTTTTTAAAGATTTTATTTATTTATTTGACAGAGAGAGAGGCAGGCAGAGAGGCAGGCAGAGAGAGATGGGGTGGCTGAGCAGGCTCCTTGCCCGATTTGGGACTCGATCCCAGGACCCTGGGAACATGACCTGAGCCAAAGAGAGGCTTTAACCCACTGAGCCACCCAGGCACTCCTAGGTGTTAAGACATTCTTAGGTATTAACACCTTAGCTTACAACAACCTTATCAGGAAGGGAGAAGCAGAGACCCAGAGGCTTGCATGGAGAGAATGTGGGGATTGGTCAGCCGGTGAGCAGAGGGCTTTTCTGTGGAGAGCTCTCAGTGCCTGGAGGCTGACAGCCAGTTGGGAGGATTGGAGAAAAGGGACATCAGTAAAAAAACAGCCAGGGACTCAGGACTGACTTTGCAAGTTCCCCTATGCTCTTCATATCATCCTTGAGTCAGGGCAGGCTCTCACTAACTGCAGGGTGAATCAGACTCATTTTCACCTCCCCTCACTCTTCTTTCTTCCTCTCCTCAGCATGTCCTCTTCCCACCACCATGATCTCATGGGGTTGGTTGCTCCATTATTTGACATATTCTTAGGGCATCTTTCTGGCCAGAGGGCCAACCTCCTAATTTTCTACATCTTACCAAACTAAGCTGTGAGGGCCAGTTTCATGGGTGTGTGACCTGAGCCGATGCGCAGGGCTCTGCATTTAGAATGCAGAAGGGCCCCATATAGTTTTAATGCTCTGCTGTCACCGTCTCGAAATCCTTAAATTTCATTTTCATTTTTCTTATTTTTTAAGATTTTATTTATTTATTTGACAGACAAGGATCCCAAGTAGGCAGAGAGGCAAGCAGAGAGAGAGAGAGAGGAGGAAGCAGGCTCCCTGCTGAGCAGAGAGCCAAATGCGGGTCTCGATCCCAGGACTCTGGGATCATGCCCTGAGCCGAAGGCAGAGGCTTTACCCACTGAGCCACTCACGTGCCCCTTCATTTTTCGTTTTCATTTCAATCCTCCTCTATATTTTCATTTCCTACTGGGCCCTACAAATCATGTTGCTGGTCTTATAAGGTGTGCTGATACACTTGTGACTTAAGGAATAGTAAGACTATTTGATTTTTTTTTTTTTAATATAATTTTTTATTTTTTTATAAACATATATTTTTATCCCCAGGGGTACAGGTCTGTGAATCACCAGGTTTACACACTTCAAAGCACTCACCAAAACACATACCCTCCCCAATGTCCATAATACCACCCCCTTCTCCCAAACCCCCTCCCCCCAGCAACCCTCAGTTTGTTTTGTGAGATTAAGAGTCACTTATGGTTTGTCTCCCTCCCAATCCCATCTTCTTTCATTTATTCTTCTCGTACCCACTTAAGCCCCCATGTTGCATCACCACTTCCTCATATCAGGGAGATCATATGATAGTTGTCTTTCTCCGCTTGACTTATTTCGCTAAGCATGATATGCTCTAGTTCCATCCATGTTGTCGCAAATGGCAAGATTTCATTTCTTTTGATGGCTGCATAGTATTCCATTGCGTATATATACCACATCTTCTTGATCCATTCATCTGTTGATGGACATCTAGGTTCTTTCCATAGTTTGGCTATTGTGGACATTGCTGCTATAAACATTCGAGTTTTGATTTTAAAAAGAGAGGGTAGGAAGCATGAAGGATGGAGATGGCTGAGGGGCAGAGAAGTTCATATGAGCCTGGGGGCTTTCTTTGGGTCTTCAAGACACAACTCGTACTGTGGATTTGTCCCACTTGCAGGTTACACCAATCCTGTCTTTCGAGAGTAATTTCTTCCTTACCTCTATTTTGAATCTCCATGTTCCCTCTTAAAACCTATTCCTTTTTGTTCTATTCTCCCTGCAGCTGCTGACAACCAGCCATTATCTCCTCTGTACTTAAAGGCCATTGTAGTTACCCCGCAACACTTTTCTAGGCTAAGAGATCCCAATTCTTTTGTCCATCAGCTTGAATGCTTTTTTTTTTTTTTTTTTTTTTTAATTGATGCTTCCTCAAAGAAGAACAGCAAGTTCAGGTAGCATTGTTAAAATCAGGGCACAATTAATTTCACATCTAGCTACAATATTGCCAAGAAAAGGAACAAAGACAGAGATGGCACCAGCGAAAATCACTTTTTGGAATTAAGCTAAAATTAGCTAAACATGTTGTAATTACAAAGTAATTTGAAAATCAAGTAGTTAGACTAAAACATTGATCAAGAGAAGGATGATAGGAAAGGAAAGAACAGGAAAATTCATTGAAAATAACCTCCCCTGCAGACCAGAGGGATTTTTTTTTTTTTTTTGAGAGAAAGTAGATTGCGGCTAATAGAAATACCAAAGCCTATTATTTAGGCAAAGACTTTGCGAACAGAAAATGTGGTCTTGCGAAGACAAGAGGACTAAGTCCTCCCCAGCGAAGGATACATCTATGCCTGTGTGTGAACAATTTCCATACACATCCACAAGGAGATGTAAAGAGACCTATTACATTTTATGTTCCAGTTACAGTGTTCAAATACTGAATACAAACAGGCGTCATGATTGGGTTAGCAAAAAAAGTAGAAACAACAAAGCACTAACAAAACAAATAGGGGCTTGATTTGGTGTAATATCATGTATTCCTCAGTAATTCACTTCAGAGAGACAATGATTTAATTTCTACAAAACAGTGGCCTGAATATATTCAAGGTAGATGCATCAGAAAACCTTCATTATTATTTCTTTTTTCCAAAAAGGATAGTTTCATTTTTATGTATCTTGGAGGCTGATAGTCCCATGGTGATTGAGGGAAATAAAAAGATCTTTCTTAATATTGTCAACCGAGCCCCTTCTGGAGATGCCGACATGGGGGCCCTGGTGTCAGGTGGAGAGAGGATTGTGCACTCAGCAGGGCCAGATGTGGAAAGTCTATTACTTGCCAAATCCTATGTGACAATGTCTGGACATCCCCTACCTCTTCTGTATCTTGACTTTTTTTTTGTAGGCGAAAATCATCGAAAATCCTGAGCTATCTGAGCATTGTGAAAATAAAATGAATTAATGGATGAGGAAGTGCTTTGAAAAGTTAAAACACACACACACACACACACACACACACACGTATGCGCACACACATTTTGTTGTTATTTCTTTTTAAACCAACATGGGGCTGGAACTCACAACCCTGAGTTCAAGACGTGGAGGCTCAACTGACTGAGCCACCCAGGCACTCCAAAAATATATTGTTTTTATACATTTAAAATAGTCCATCTATAATATGAAAATTAAAGAAAAAGTCAACCACTTTATTGGAGGATAGGCATTTCCTGTCTCTGTGTGCTGGAGAAACAAATGGGAACTGGACTGGTCTTTGCCCCGGGAGAGCTTCCAGTCTACTTGAAGAACAAAAATAGTATCGACAGTGGCAAGCTCTGACATTTGCGTTGCATTTTATATAACTGAAACTCGAGAGGAGTACATCACAAACTCTGCCTGGATTTGAATCCTAGCTTACGGATTGGACAATTGAGGTGTAAGGGGGTCAAATATCACACTTCGGTATTCGTATCTGTAGCCTAAGATGCAAATAGCACCTCATAGGGCTGTTGTAAGGATTAAGTGGAACATGGACATACCTAAAGCTAATGGCTGGCACAGCTTCCATGGTTGTTCCTTATTACTACTACATGTATAGCTATGTATTTCCCAAACTTATTTGACTTCACAAGGTTGTTTTTGCTTTTTTGGTGAGGGACCATCCTAGAGGATGGTTGTAAGCAAGGAGTACATTAGAAATCCAGAGAATGGAAGGAGCACTTGGGCCTGGGGTCATTAGGAAAGTCTTCATAGAAGTGAGGAGATTTGAACTGGTGCTTTAAGGAGTATAGGGTTTGACCAGGTGGAAGAAATGCAGAAACCACAGTTGAGGAGACAGGAGGGGGAACACCCCAGTTTGACTTAAGGAGTGTGGGAAAGAAAGCTGGAAAAATAGGACCAGGAGATGACTGAATTCCTGGACAGGGCACTTAGATTTTATCTCATGGGGAGATGGAAACCATTAGTAGAGATTTTTAGAAAGAATGACATGGTGTTTCTCTCCACAGTAAAGGGATGTTAAATATATTGAAAGTGCCTGGAGATAGGGACACTGGCTGGGAAGTTATTGAAGAGATGCAGGATCCAGACTGTATCAGTGGGATGGAAATATAAGCTGGGAACAAAGTGAGGAACTGCAAGAAAAAAGCAAGATGGACTGGGGGTTGACTGTGGGATTTGATGAGGGGGCAATAATGATTCTCAGGTGTCACGTTGTAGTAATTTGGAGAATCATGGTCCTTAACATTGTTTTATTTTTCAGTGACTCATTTACCAAGTACTTCCTGAGTGCTTATTATGTTTAGGATATGTTTAGGTGCTGAGACTGTTTTTTGTTATTTGTTTGTTTGTTAAAAATAGTGAGGCATGGTCTCTGTTCTCAAAGTGTTCACAGACTTGTTCTGTTTGCAGTACCTGTAATTGTGTGCATTGAGTGTTATAACCAAGGCATGAAAATAGGAGAGGATGACCTGGGAGGAATTGAGGAAGAGGTAGCATTTCAGCAGGGTCTTGCCCATGGTTGGGGATTCAACAGGGTAGAGGAGAGTACTGCTCAGAAATAAAGAAATCAAGAAAGAAAGTTTGCAGAGTTCAGGGAGGGCATGAATTTTATTTTAGACTGTTTTATTTAGACTAAGTACAAAGTGATAATGGAACACCAGAGTTTGAAGTGACTAACAGGGGCCTGGAAAGAAGGAACTGGGAGAGAATCTCATTTATAATAAAGCTGCCAGGTTATTAATTGGCTGAAACTTGAACACTTCTTGCGACAGAGTTCTCCTCACCTCACAGTACAGCTCATTGTATTGTCCAACAGATCCAGTGAGAGAGTTTGAACTGGGTTCCTAAGTGACTTGCAAGCTATTAGAGGAGTTCAAAGAAGGGATCACTTGATGAAAGGGCTGTTGATTAAGGGAAGATTCTGTGAGTCTTGCACAGGATGGATCTGAGAGAAGAGCTGGCACCCAGGACACGGGCAGGCAGGGAAGCCAACTCCCATCATCACTCATTTTTCTAACTCTGCCTTGAGTTAGAGTCTTCCTTATTGTTACTTTCATTTATGCGTCTAGTTTAACCTGACTGGAGCAAAACAGGATAAATCTACTCTTTCTGCCACATGACAAATTCCCCATCCTGTCAAGGTCTTTCATTTTTAAAAAGAATTTTTCCCTGGTTCCTTAGGCATCATGGGACACCATTGGAGACTTCCATCATCCTGGTCCATTCAGTCAGGCATTGGTCAAAGCTTATGTGTAAACATTTTATTAGGGAGTATGATCTAGGGGGGAGAAGTGGGAGATGGAGGAGAGAAACAGAGAAGGAAGGAGAGTCAATAAAAGGTGCATTTTTAGGTTAACCACCACTTGGGTAGACAGGTTTCTCCATCTGGTGGTGGGGTCCAAGGAGCCATACAAATTGTGTCTCAGAACTGTCTGTCCAAGGGAAGCATTTGCCCATTGACACTCATCCCCCGCTCATCAGAAGTTTCCCCAGTAGGGCACTAACTCCTTTCTTTTCAGGTTGCACATGCTTGTGAAGGAGGATTCCACTCTCTTCCACCAAACCTATCTCCTTCTCAAGAGAAGCTCCGAGAAGGAAGTGAAAGGCAGTACCCTGCATCTGAGGCAAACGCTAACAGGTCCACCAGTGGGAAGTGGATCTGGTGTGGCAGTGGCTGGAATTACAGACAGTTAGGACCAAGGGAATCAGAAATGGGGCACGAGGATCATCTGAGGCATCTGTTATCCACTAGGCTGTCTGCTAGGCTCTTGATGTGCTCTAGCCTCTCCACATACCATTCCAGACCTGGTGCTCAGAATTAATAAGCCCTCCAAAAATAGTATGGAGATTTTAGGGCAGAGAGGAATTAAAGAGTGGGGATCTGGAAAAATTATTTAAGGTGAACATATTGCAAATGCTTGATACATACGCTCTCCTTAATTCTCCAAACATGCATTGCTGCTGATGACATTCAGCAACAAACACCCAGGATTTGGCAGACACCGTGCTAGGTGCTGGAGCGTGGGGAGTGTTCTGATGAATAAGGTATAATTTTGACCTTAAGGAGGGTGCAGCCTAGTTGGAGAGGCTGAAGACGTAGCTAAATACTTACAATAAGGTGGTGTGGGCTATAATGGATGCAGAAATGGGCCAGAGAGGAGGATAATTAAGTTTTTATCAGGTGGAAGGGTCAGAGAAGGCTTCAGAGGATTTTGAGGCGATCTGGTTCCTAATCACGTGTGCCATGATGGTTCACCACACTCAGACTGAGGCACAGCCTGGACTGTTGGTAAAATTGAACAGTCTTAGGATTCCTGGTTTCAAGTCAACTGTGAAACCACTAGACGCTCCTTATGTTAGAGACTACGTTTATACAATGCATTTCATCTTAAACAAATATTCCTACCCTAAAAATTGTGGGCTTTTACTTATGTGTGTACAAGTATCCCCCACTTTTCAAAAGGTTGTATTATACCACTTCACTTTTATGAAAGACCTATGTTAGGACCTATTTTTGCTAACTGAAAGAAATGTGAAGAGGATTTTTGCTTTTACAAAAAAACAAAAAAGGCAAAAAGTGAAAATAGCATTCAGTATTAGTTTTGCAGCAAGCCATTACAGAGGCACAGCCAAGCTCTTTCCTAGGGAACTATGCTCAGCAACTCATCATCCCACCACATACCTTTGAACTTGTCTCTGAGCATCTATGCTTTATCTTAACTTATTTTGTGTATCTGTTAGCAAGATGTGTCCTAAAGTATCAGAGAAGCCTAAGAGATATTTTTTGGGTCTGCAACCACTAAACATTTTCCATGTAAATTAGTGGTAATTGTTTCTTTGCTTTGTACCATCAGCTTAGGAAACTCTCTTAGGAACACTCTTCTTTTGGATAGTAGGGGAAACTCATATTTGAGTACTTTGAGCCACTGTTCCATCTCTCAGGAATCATATCTTTCCCATATGAATCACTGTTTTATATTTTCTAGTGTACTAAAAGAGACTTTGATTGTAAAAGGTTAAATTGAAGATGAAGTAGGGTACTTTTTCCTCTTCTCCCCTTGGCAAGAACACCACAGAGCCTTTGTAAACAAAAGCCAGAATCCAGACAGTCGAGGGGTGGTTTTGGCTAAAAAAAGTATATCCTTTTTTTTTTTTTTTTTTTTTTTTTTTTTAACATGGTGAATTGAAGAAAAACTCATGAAAATAAGGAGCAGGTGACGGCCACAGCCTGGAGAGCAGAAGCCTGGGACAAAGACAGAGAGCACCTCTTAATCAGAGCGCTTGTCATGTGGTCTCATACATCATGTCAGCCCTTGGACAGAGGGTGGCTCTGAGCCTCATATCTTCTGCCCCCCAGTCCCTGGCCTCCAAACTAACATATGGGAAGGATTTAGAGGCAAGGGAAAAGCCCAGAAATCAAATGTGCAGAGAAATTATGTGGCTAACAGCTGGAATTCATGAAGTTTCATATTAAGTGGAGGATTGATAGCAAGAAATCCAAAACACTCTTTCCCAAAAGACAGACACATTAATAGCTCGAGGACAAAAAAGGCTTCTCGAGATTCTTGGCTTCTCTTTAAATAATAACTGCAATGCTTATGTTTGTTTCTATAAGGGATGGCCATGGCTATATTTGTCATACATTTAGAATTGTTGAATTCAAAGATGAATGTGGTGAGATGCATTAACCAAGTGCCAAAAAAAAAAAAAATAAATAAAATCTTAGATTAGACCTCATGCTCATTTTCCTTTGGAGACTTTCTTCTTGAAATGTGTTAGTATCAGGTAAATAGGATTATTTATGAATATTTTTGCCTACATTATCTTATTTGATCCTCCCCTCTACCTGCCAAGAAATGGGTGTTTTATAATTCCCTCCTCTGCTTAAGATGAAATTGATGCTCTAGGAGGTTAATTTGCCCAAGATCACACGGTGGCAGACAGGAACTTAAACCCAGGGTTTCTGCTCCCAGCAACAGAGAATGTATCCATTGCACTGGTCCCTGAACCTGGTAAGTTTCCAGATTAGCCCTGGAGCTTTTGAAATGTACTGATTCCTAGAATGAGCTCCAGAATCTATACCCTTAAAAATCTCTGAAGTGCTTCTGATAATCAACCTGATTTGAGACTACAGTGTGAAGATAAATGAAACATCATTCTCTCGCCAATCAGTACAAATTAATCTTTACTCAGGGAATGCAGGTGAGTGGGTATTTTGAAGGTCAGCAGAGCCAGACCTAGGAAGAATTAGAATCCACCCAACCATGCAACTCGAAACAATTTGAGATGAACTAGTTCAGTGTGATTATCACCAAGCATATGATGAGGGGAAACTAGATCACAACAACATAAAGTGCTATTTCTCAACATTTCCAAGGCACTGATGTAACTGTAAAAGTGCTGGGACACACCAGGGGGTTGCCAGTTATCAAATATGCAGAGCCAAAGGTTGGGAATGATCGGATAAAACCCAAATTGGAGGAGCTGGATAGATTGCCATCAAAATGCACAATATGCTACTCTTTTCAGTTTCTGGACCAAGTTGGGAAGTATAATGAACTTGGAAAAGCCATGAGAGTAGCCAAGTTAATTCTTCTTAGTGACCTTGGACCACCACTTATCTTCTTTGTGCTTCAGTTTTCTCATATACAAATGGAGGGTGATAGATACTTTCATCATATTTAGAGGCTTGAAGGCAATAACAATATAAAGTAATTAGTCCAGTGCCGTAAATAGCAAGGATCATATAAGCTGCATTGCTATTTCTGTCTCTTGCATCCAAGCGATCCTAAAGTTTAGTCAGTGAAGGATATAAATACTTTAAAGCAAACCAGTTTTCAAATGAAGAAAAACTCATTCTTGTAAAAAGCCAGGAATGTACATAATGCATGAGGTCCCATCTTGATCAAGTCTTACTTCCAGCTTTTAGATGCATGTGGACAGGGGACAAGCATTTGAGCAACAGAAACCACCTGCAGAGGGGTGCAAGAGGAAAGTGGACCCAAGAATTTGGAAGACAGGGCATTTAAGTGCCTTCTATACCTCACAGGCTGGGTCCAAGACTTGAAAGTCACTTTTGAGAATAACTTTAAATGGAGTGAGGATTGTAACCTGATTACCTATATTAACATATCTAATGAGGGAACTTATCATTTAGAACTGCAGTTGGCAAGTGCCCTCCTAGAACTACGAGGGGAGAAGGAGGCTTGGCTCAGGGACTTAGAATATTTCTTTCCCATTGGCAAGACCTTAGGCACAGTGGGATGTCTATCTCCGGCTTTCTTAGCCCAATGTCACTATATAGATGAAGTGTGCAGCTAGTTTACTTTGTATGAATTCTACAAATCTCTTGAAATCATTTGATTATAATTTAGTTCCCCTTCTACTTTGTTTGTAGAGAAAAAGCACATACCAGACTGAGGTTGCTAATGACACTCTGTGCTTACATTTATTATTAAAAAATAATCAGTTGATTATATAAAAATATATATAACCATATATATATATCCATAAAATATGTATATATCTTATGGATATATATTTTATGGATATATAAAAAATATCAGTTGGTTTATACCAACTTGATTGGTATAATCAATCAATATAAATCGATTATAAATTATAAATTGATTGATTTATTGAATAAATCAATCAATATAATCAATCAGTATAAACCAACTTGATTATATATAATCAGTTGATTATATATAAATATATATATATAACCATATATACATATCCATAAAATATATATATTTTTTTATGGATATATAAAAATATCAGTTGGTTTATACCTCAGTCTTCTGTGAACTTAGCAAGTGTGAGTCAGCCTCCCTGAGTCTGATGATCCCTAGAAGCTGAGTTTTGGAATGTGCAAACTTCCTTCTAGGACCTTGGGCAATAATGAGCTGAGCAAGACAGTGTGTGCCATCTGATGGCATCTGCTGCCAGCAGCTCTGCTGGTCTCCCTGGGGTCCTGTGACTTTGCTACACACCCTCTACTCACCACAGGGAAAGAGCGAAGTCCTGGGACAGAAGCTATACCTTACTTGTCAAGCGAATGGGAAGAGTTTTGCCTCGAACTGAATCATGAATCAGCTTTCAGCGAAAATGGCTTTCAGAGAAGATAAACATTCCTTTCCCTTTGCTGACTAGGAGTCTCTGGACTTTCTGAGATATCTACTTAAAAGCTCCAATTGCTCTAACGATAATTTCAAAACACCACAAGCTCTGTGAACACCTCATTTCCTCATAATTTAATAGTTCCCACTTGTCTGTCCATTTCTTTGCTGTGTAATCCTGTGTCACATGTCAACCCCAGGGACAGAAGTACCCAAACACCTGGAGCCATCTGCTTATGGAGACCTGGAGTTACACTTATTCCTGAGGGTAGGGGAAGTGAGAGGGAGAGTGCATTTTTGTGTCTCTTTGCAGTATAACTACCACTGCTTGCTAACTGGCCTCAGGCCTCCGGTCTTGTCTCCCTTCTAGTCCCCTCAAGTAGCCAGAGCAGTCTTTTGTAAGTATGTTGTCACACTCAACCTTGAAATTCTTCAGTGACTGCCTGTTGCTCCCAGTTCAAGTCCCACCGCTGGCATGTTTTAACAGGCCCCGTGGGCTCTGTCCTTTGTGGGCTCTGTCCTTTGTGGGCTGCTCCAGCCTCTTTCCTCACACTCATCCCTCTCATTCTAATGAGATCTACTGATCGACTTTATTGAGTATATTCTCTGTATCCACTAGCCTCTTGTGCCCGACACTATTCTAGGTGCTTGGAATATATTGGTGAACCAAACAAAGGAAGAACTATTTACCTGCTTGGATATTAGTACCTCACTTACTTATCCCATCTCTCCAAAATTGCAAGATCCCTGAAGACAGGGCGTGTATGTTGTTTACCACTGTATTCCTGAAATCTAGAAGAATACTTTGGTGTGTAGCTAGCACTCAACAAGCAAAGTGAGCAGCCCAAAGAGAAAGAACAGCAAACTCTGCAAAGGAACCATGTTCTGTAAGTATTTTAGAATTTTGTGTCCCTCTGGCCTCTGTCCTAGCTGTTCAGTTCTGTTGTAACACAAGTAGCCAGAAACAATGTAAGTGAATAAGTGTGGACATGGCCCAGTCAAACTTAGAAGATTACTAAAGTTCCAGGGACTCCTGGGTGGTTCAGTGGGTTAAAGCCTCTGCCTTCGGCTCAGGTCATGATCCCAGAGTCCAGAGATTGAGCCCCGCATTGGGCTCTCTGCTTAGCAGGGACCCTGCATCCCCCCACCCATCTCTGCCTGCCTCTCTGCCTACTTGTGATCTCTGATTGTCAAATAAATAAATAAAATCTTAGGAAAAAAAAAAAAAAAAGAAGACCCCTAAAGTTCCTTCCAAGTCCGAATTCTTTAAATATTTATCTGTTTTGTTTATTGCTATACTCCCAGGATTTAGAACCATATGGAACATGGCAGATGCATAATATTATATACTTGTTGAATGAAGAAATTAAGGTAGATTTGAGGCTGACTTTGGGTTTATTTCCAAGCCTATCTGCCTTCAAAATCCATGGCCTTCGTAAGGCATATCCTTCTGTTGTTTAATTGAATATAGACATTAGGTATCAGAATTCCCAAGACACTGGGAACCACAATACTGGTCAATTAATCTAAAGTCATTACACTTTTCCTAATCTAGAAATATCTTGTCCAAACAGATCCCTGTCAAAATTTATTTGCCAGCCCCAAACAATGATGAATCCCTCTTAATAGCATATGAGGAATTAAGCAGTGGGCAGAGGAACAGTGCCAGCTGGTGAAGAACTAATAAAAACAGGTATGTGCAAAGGGGGATTTACCTGTAGGATAGGGAGGTGGCATAGAGAGGAGTATAATTCACTTCATGGCAAGATGAAAGGTCAGAGAAGCCTTCAGAAATGTGTTAAGGCCTAAGAAGGATCCTGAGATGGTACACATTCGTTCTGTGTCTAAGCTCACAGGGGATGTACTAGATTGTTATAACCTGAATTGTGGGCAGAATTAAGCAAAGTCAGAATTTTTAGTTCCCAGTGATCTATGAAAACACTTAACTCTCCTTGGGTTAGAAGCTATATTTCAGCATTCCCGTTTTAAACAAATATTCCTAGTTTAACCATCACAGCCTTTTATTTATATGTATATTTGAGGATTTCAGGTTATTGTTCTCTCTTAGGAATCATATTTAATCAGAAGAAATAAATCACTTTTCCATGTTGTTCTAGAATACTAAAAGAGACCTTGACTGTAAAAGGTTAAATGGAAGGTGGAATGGAAGAAGAAAAAACCAGCTGGGCTTTTGCCTTGCGAACTCTGTGGAAGTGTTGAGTCAGCTGCTGGAATTGTGAGGTGGAATCCACAGAGCCTGTTGCTCTGCAGGCTGAATTCATTCCCACTGTCTCTGGTTCCATATTGGTTTATGACCAATGACTAATGCTTCACCCATGAGTCATTAAACCCATTCTGCATTTTCCTGGTTCTATAATCTTTTTGGAATTCATCCTTGTGTCCAACGGTCCAGTGCTCTAGCTTGCTTTCAGATGACTGAGTGAACAAAAATGGTAATAAAAACGTATATGTGATATAACAGTTCAAAACGCAATTCCCTTAAGAGAAGACTTCTGAGCAAATGAAATTCCTCCCAAACCATGAGAAATACTTTGAAATATTTGAAGCTTTCAGTTTCCATTGCACCTTCAGGAGAGGTCAACAAATACAGCAGGAATATCTGCTAGCTCGGCACACCCTTTGCCATGCAATTCAGACTTCATAGGGCAACTCTAGTTTCTACTGCTCTTGATTAACTGCACTGATGGAAGAAGGCAGAAGCATAGATAATCTAATATAGATAGCAGCTGATGAATATGCATGTATTTGATGTTCTAGAAAAAGACTTTATAGGACACAATGAAGTGGCATTGGTGGTTAAACTTAGGATGGGAAGAAAAGATGAGAAAAAATGTCCAACTTCTTGACTACCTCTTAATGCCCTGAAATCTGTATCAAGTTAAGATGAGCTATTTTCCCAGAAAGAGCCAGGAATGGCCCAGTAACCATGGTAGAATGTGGCAGACTAGGTAGAAGGTAGATGACTGGGATGGGGGAGAAAATAAGTATAAATATATCATGGGAATAGGGTAGGAGCTGTGGAGGAGATAGATTTAGTTGCTAATGCTGGCTTTAATTTAGCTTTACCTTTTCAAACATAAGGTCTAAGGTTGTAGCCTAGGTAGGAAGTCCAGTAAAAACTGAAGTAACTGATGAGTGTCCTATAACGAGGCAGTGATGGAGAATCCAAACAGATGTAATTCTCAGGCATTCAGTCAGAAGATGTGCAATCATTCTCTTCTGGAGGGATGGTAGAGAGGGAGCTAGCTTACATGGCTAAAGGGGAGACTGAGAAAGATAGAGTAGGGTATCAGGTTAGGAGGATTTTAAGTCATGTAAGAAGAGGGTTCCAACAGGCCACAAGTAGATGTTTTTGATACTGATGTTGAAAACCTGAGTGTGAAGGCAGGAGGATCATGGAACCAAATGTATGAAAGCAATTGTCTCTGGGTCTATATGTGAAGGGTGTCCTGGTGTATACTCGACACAGAAAATGTGGCTCAGATGACTTTTATGTATTCTCTTTGGAGAGATATCTGAGGTCTCCCGTCACAATTAAAGTGCAGGAGAGACAGAAAGACAAGTCATTAACAAAAATCAGTTTTCAGGTTGTGGGGCTTTATCCAGCATATCCAAGTGCTATTTCCTAAGTCAAAGTCTAGGTGTTCTGGATGGATATTTTTCTGGTTGGCCTGGAGCAGCCATAGATTGTGGCTAGCTGGACATTATTTGGATCTCTTCCTTTGTCTTCAGTATGAGCTGTGGGTGGGTAGACATGGCATCAGAGGGAATGACCACAGTGTAGGAACTAGCTAGAGGGGAATGACTGGAAAGACAACTGGGTAGGCAAATTTTATCTATCTCTTTTCAGTGGTCTAGATAAGAGATATGCTAGAGAAAGTATTCCACAACAGAAAATCACTTGAGTTACTGAATAGCCATATAGTATAGATTTCCTAAAAAAAAGTGCCACTTAAAAAATTTAGCTTTCGACTTTTGTTGACATACATGTAGAACAATATTTAAACTGCGCCACTTCTCTCTAGAACCTTATGCTACTCTTTACGTTTACTGAATGAAGCACAGTCCTCAAATATTTTTTCCTACTTATTTAAAAAAAGATTTTATTTATTTATTTGACAGAGAGAGAGATTACAAGTAGGCAGAGAGGCCGGCAGAGAGAGGGAGAAGCAGGCTCCCGGCTGAGCAGAGAGCCCGAGGTGGGGCTAGATCCCAGGACCCTGAGATCATGACCTGAGCCAAAGGCAGAGGCTTTAACCCACTCAGCCACCCAGGCATGCCAATTTTCTTGTACTTTTTAAGTAGAAAACAAAATAATAGAATTTTATCCATCATAACTCTATTTTCAAAAGAGATTGTAGCATTGTTATGGGGCGATTTGGTAAAGAGAAATTCTATAGCTTTGGGGCCACAAGGTCTAAGAATTAATTGGTGAAATCCATTTAAAAAAACATGTCAATTTAATTCATGAGAATTTGGCCACCATTTACCGACATCCACCATAGAGGAAAATTAGCCTCAGGGGCTTAAAGGTAAAGTAGTCTCATGATAAAGAAGCATATAAACAGTAGAGTATATCTTTTTAGAGTGAATGTGACTGAATGATTATAGTCACAAGAACATGAGGTTATGGTTGAGATTTTGTGAGTTAAGGGATGATGTGGCTCTCATAGGATTTCAAAAAGTCAGGTGACTTCTGCTGAGTCATGCTCAAGCATCTTGAACATGAGGGTTGAACTGCAAGGGGGGCAGTGGACACACAATGAAACCATTGATTTGCTATTTCCCCACAGTTCTTTCGGTGATTTCCCACAATCACACTGCACTAACTCCTGCTGTCAAAACCTGGTTTCACAAGTGCCTAAGCAAATCAGTCTTGGGTATTGATCATTCGGAATGCTAATTGCTGTAGTTTAGAATTTGATTCTGTGGTGGAAGAAAAAAGAGCTCCCTTTATTCTATCCTTGCTGTATATGTTTTTGCAAGAAGATGCTTGGTCTTCGCTACATTAGCGATTCTTTTTTTTTTTTTTTTTTTGTAAAGATTTTATTTATTTATTTGACAGAGAGAAATCACAAGTAGATGGAGAGGCAGGCAGAGAGAAAGAGAGAGGGAAGCAGAGAGCCCGATGTGGGACTCAATCCCAGGACCCTGAGATCATGACCTGATCCGAAGGCAGCGGCTTAACCCACTGAGCCACCCAGGCGCCCCCACGATTCATTTTTTTAAAATGTAAAATCAGAAGGAAAAAACTTGTAGGAACGGTATGATTTGTTGACAAAGCTGAGGTTGCCTTCAGGCTGCCTTAACTTATGTATCTTCTTTTACTTAATTCCTCTGTTTTATTTTATCAGTTGTCTCTGTGGAAGACAGAAGGCCTACTTTTTCAAACAAGATTACTTTTTTTGATATTAGGCAACCCATCTTGTTCTCTGCAGAGCACATTTTCATAGGAATAGAAAGATACATTTTTCTAAAAATCATCAAGCGGGTCTCCGGTTTCACAAATGCAAAGGAAGTGTGTAAAAGTAAAAACAGGAAACTGATTTGCTACTGCAAATTGTGATGACAGCATCTTTTCATTGTTGGCTAATTTTTTACTAGCATAAATCTGAAAGTGATTTCATGGGTAGCGAAGATGAATTCTCCTTGGCAATTTACAGGACCAGCCTTTGTTAGATGCCCTCTGAGACAAGAGATGACAGTTTAGTTGCAGATATGCTTTTGGGAGCAGAGGCAGCTCTGTGGCTGACAATAGTCACATGAATCCAGAATTGCAGGAAGGAAAAGGGGAGATTTGTGAGGAGATGCCAACTTTGAATGGGTAAGAGCTAAGGATTTTTTTTTTTTTTTTTAAGATTTTATTTATTTATTTGACAGACAGAGATCACAAGTAGGTAGAGAGGCAGGCAGAGAGAGAGGGGGAAGCATGCTCCCTGCCGAGCAGAGAGCCCAATGCGGGGCAATATCCCAGGATCCCGAGACCACGACCTGAGCCGAAGGCAGAGGCTTTAACCCACTGAGCCACCCAGGCTCCTGACCCTAGGATGGAACCCGTAGTGTGAGGGTAAACAATGGCTATAGATTAAGAACGTCATTTCCCTTGCAAGATAACATCATCCAGTTTGGTTACGTAGTAATGTCTTTGGAGTTCAAAGTTTACATCTGCTGCTGCTGCTGGGAGATATTTATTGGTACATATAGACACACACATATTTCCCCCTGTACCCAGATTATTGGGTATAATTTAAGGCTATATTGTGTAACGTCATGACTACTAGACTCATGCGGCTACTTGGCACTTGAAATGTGGCTAGTCTGAATTGAGCTGTGTTGTGATTATAATATACACACTGGATTTCAAGGCAATATTAAAAAGAGAAAATAAATAAATTTAATAAAAAAAAGAGAATGAAAATATCTTAACGATTTTCTGTATTGATTATTGACTAAATGTTGAAATAGTAATATTTTAGGTATTTTCAGTTAAGTAAACATATGATTAAAATTAATTTCACCTGTTTATTTTTATTGCCTTGATGTGGCTACTCGAAATTCACCAAGTGGCTTACAGTATATTACTGTTGAACAGTGCTGGTCTAAGAACATGCATCATGACAAATGAGCTTCTGGCATTCCACTTTGGGCTGTGAAAAGTTACTGGAACTCTGGTCACCAGCTCCTGACATTCAGGAATCCCATCGCTGGGTTCTGTCTCCCCTGGGGCTCCTCTGTAGCATCTAGTCTCCTCTGAGCCATGACTGCAGGCTGTGTCCCTTCTCCTGCCCTCTTACTCCATATTTGATCTGCCTCTCTTAGCTAGAGCTGCTGTGCCTGTTTCAAGACGCAGATGGCTGCTGATCAACTGTCCCACAGCTGAGTGGTAGAGGAGAGTCTACTTTCTGACTATTGCAAACTCCTCTATCTATTTCCTGTTTTAAGGAATCAGTTTGACTCTATTTCTTACAGATCCCCTGAAGATAGGAGTGGCTCATTAACCTTACTCTTTTAAGTTTATGAGTATTTTGGTAAATACCTAGTGTAAATTCCCCTGGCGCTAAACTGGAGAAAGATGCAAACATCATCAGCCAGCAGACTACACTCAGAGTGGCTCCTCTTTTTCTTCCCCTGATTTGCCATGTGAATTTCTTCCCCATTCCATGTGTTGACCTGATTTCGAGGCCCGACCACAGTTAGTTCTCCAGGGTTTAGTACTACCCCCTGCTCTAGGACAGGGTCATGTCCTGGATTTGCAGAGGATAGCCCCTTTGGACTTTTGCTCTGGAACAATTATTACGTGTGCTGATCTCAGTAACTGACAGCGGATGCTAGTCCTCAAATATGGATTAAAACACAGGGTCAGTTTTCTACAAGGAATGCTGAATTAAGAGAAAAGTCGCCTGGCCTTTCATCTCACACCTGAGTAGAAACTTGCCTGTCAGTCCTGAGTAGAGAAGTCCTAGAGCACATTGGACTTCCTGGTGGAGAAGAGGTACCACCGGGGCA
The DNA here is from genome assembly GCF_964662115.1 of Mustela nivalis. Lineage (NCBI taxonomy): Eukaryota > Metazoa > Chordata > Mammalia > Carnivora > Mustelidae > Mustela > Mustela nivalis. The sequence continues at coordinate 96,917,043 of NC_139026.1, forward strand.
GGAGGCAGGGGGCAGAAATTTCCCAGCATGAGAGTGCATAAGCCTAGAGAGCAATATAAGAAGAGACTTGGCTTGTGCAATTTTTGATGTTGTGACCTTAGCCTTGGCCAACAAGGTCCTGTGGATTTCTGGTGCTCCTTGCTTCACCCACCAGATAAATCCCTTCTTTTCTCACTGGGAGGAATGAGTGAGTAAGGGGCTGGAGAGGGGGAACCCAAGTGTTTTCTCTGTACCCCCCTTCCTTGGAGGTAGAGAGAAGTTCCTTCTCTGTATGGCCTGTGAGGGAGAGGAAGTATGCAAACCCTATATTATGCAGTATATAAGTTAAATCATAATCTCATACATAATCAGAGCCGATAGGATCTAAAACACTGTCAGGTTAGACACCATCATTATAGATAAGGAAACAATTCTACAAAATCAAGGTAGCCAAGATGAGAGGAAGCTGACCTATAGTGTGTTTCCCATGTATTAATAACTTTGAAAATAAGCAGAAAAACACCCAGCCCTCCAGTTTGATAGAAGTTGTGCCCTAGTAACAAGTTTGCATCTGTGTTTTTGACTTTAAATATTTGCAAAATTTAAAATACAATTAGCAGTATGATTGAAAATCTGGCATAGGAAAGAATTTACGCTTTGGTTTGCCGCATTTGGTGTGGATTTACATGCAACAGCAGAACTAATCCAATTGAGAGATTTCGTATTTTCATTTCACTGCCATAAATTTACACAGACCTTGAGTAATAGATCCCCAGAGGAAGGATGCCTGGGACTCAGACAGCACTGTTCATATATAGAGAGAATTGGGCCGACTGAATATTTTAGCCAGACTCTGTGTGTTGAACAAGATACCTGCTGAGATCAATATAAAAATCACTAATAGGAAGGCCAGGTGTTGTTAGTGAAAAGTTCGATTTAAGGAATTAGATGTAAATAGACCCCCAAACATGAGTTGTGCAGCTTGAAAGGTTGTAGATTCAATGACTAGCAAGGTGAATGGCTGGTGGCCTGTGCCCCAGGACATGTTTGTCTATTACAACAGTTGTCAACGAACTGTGATCATTTGTTTACATGCTCTTTTACTCACTAAACACATATGGAGTGTCTGCCAGATGTCAGGCACCAGGATGAGCACCAGAGAGAAGTAATGATTTACAATTTATCTGTTGGCCTATGTAAAGAATTTTGGACAAGCTGATTGAAATCTTTGGGTCTCCTCAGTTTTCACATTGTAAAACAGAGAGGGTGAAGATTAGATCTTTTTTTTTTTTTTTAATTAAGATTTTATTTATTTATTTGACAGAGAGAGAGTGTGAAAACGGGTGGTGGGAAGGGCAGAGGGAGAAGCAGTCTCCCCACTGAGCAAGAAGCCCCATGTAAGGCTCCATCTCAGGACCTCGGGATCATGACCTGAGCTGAAGGCAGATGCTTAACCGCCTGAGCCGCCCAGGTGCCTAGATCTTCTTTAATATCCCTTCCAGACCTAAGATATATGTGAAATAGATATTTTTGAGGTTTTGGAAGAAGCTTGAAAAATTTCTCTCTTCATATAGTTTGAGCTCCTCCTTCCCTGTCTCAGATCACAGTGTGTTAAGCATAAAGAGAAGTGTATTTCTCTCTCAGGCAAACAAAGTAGGGATAAGCAGTTGAGGCTACAATGGCCGTCCTGTAAGGCTGCCAGGAAGGTAGCTTAGTTACCCCTCCTCTTCAGCCATCCTATGCACAGAGTGTCCAGGCAAGGGGGTTGCTGGAGAAGGGGAGGCTGGAGCCTGTGATCTTTAGCAGGGGATAGTGCTGCCATGAAGTTGGGCTCCAAGTACAAGCAAGAAGAGTCAGTGGATGGTGGGATCCCCAACTATTGTTTGTAGGAGAAAAGTTACACCAGACCAGTTAAACAGGCCAGGAAGACTTTACTCAACTATTTCATTGCTACTGAAGGGAAAAGAGAATGAGCTCAATTTTGCTGAAACAAAAGGCAAAAGGTGGGGTGGGCTTATGGGAAGTCCTGGAGGATGTCTGGGGAGAGGCGGGCCAATGTGATTAGGCCTTTGCCATCTCTGTTTGTTAATTGTCACTGATGGAAAATTAAGCTCTCCCCCTCTCACAGACCAGGAGACTGAGTTGTTATTTTTCTTAAAGTTTACATTACAAGGGGATGACTTCCAGGTCCTTGAGCAAACTCCTGGGTTGTAGAAGATTTATATTTCAAAGAAGGCAGAGAGAGAGAGAGCTTATAATTACAGTTTTTCTAAAATAAATGCTCTGGGAAAAGGGGTCCAGGGGCCTCTAGTCAGGAAGAAACCCATCCAGTTTTGCCAAGCTCAGGGGAACCAAACTTAAGGCCATCTTGGTTCTGTCTGGGCTATGGAATTTATTCCTTTTTCCTGCGATTCTGTTTGTAGAACTAATATCTTAGAAATCTTTTCTTCCTAAGTAAGATAATCTTACTTCAAAAGTCAACCCATATGACTTTCTGGAGTGCCCAAAATGATTTGTATGTGGAATTTGAGCAGATGAGATTGAACACTGTGTAGATAAGGGTGTGTTCTCTATAGCTTGATGACCACAAACGGTGATGCTGTGAAGTTTCTGAGTCTAGAAGACTCCAGAGTCAGGGGACAGAAAGTTTGAAGTTCCAAGAGCAATTATAAGTCACTCGCGTTATGTGCAAAAACCTCATCACTGGCCATGCCTCGGAATAGACCACAGTGCCCTCCTGTTTCTCCTTAACTCTCCATTGAAGACGGAGCAATTTGGGTTACTGCCTGATTTCAGTCTGTCTGCTTTGCCCCTAAAGGTGACAAGCTCTAATTTTATTTCATTCTTTGTAAACTTGAAAATGACAGGTCCTGCATGGGCTGTGTGGGAGATGCAGTGTGTGCCTTTGCATTCAAGGTGAGCAACACATAAATGTTTTCTTAATGTGCTTCAGCCGCATTCGGAGGCATAAAGAAGAGAATAGACCCGGCAGGTTAGTGAGCCCATCTCCCTTCCTTTGCATTGATTGAAACCACCTTCCTGGAGCATGCCTTTTTGAATTTTGAGCAAACTAATTTTCTATGTCCCCAGGAGCTGAGACTTGTCACTTTTCCATTTCACAACGTTTTTTCCCCTAACACGGCAGATCTCCTTGTCAGGATCTTTCCCTGCATCTCATTCTTTCTTGGCTAGCCAGGCCAGTCCTTGAGGTCGAACCCCATCATAATGCTGATGCGTGAGAACAAAACCCAGAGAATAACTGCGTCACGTGAGGATTTTATTCTGTAAAGTTACCTTTCAAGACATGGGATTTAACACTTAGTGTGTCTCCAAATCCAAATAAGTAAATAAATTAATAAATAAGTTTAGTTATATTTTGGACTGCATTTATAAATATTTTAACTTTTTCTTATGTCTGGTATTTCCCCACATACTGTATGTTTTGATTACTTTTTTCCCCCACACTACACGATTTCCCCCCATTTTTATTTTATATTTTTTTAAATTTAAATTCAATTTATTAACATATAATGTGTTATTGGTTTTGGAGGTGGAGGTCAGTGATTCCTCAGTCTACATATATATAGTCTGTGCTCGTTATATCACATGCCCTTCTTAATGCCTGTCACCCAGCTGCCCCATTCCCCGTTCTTCTCCCCTCCAGTAACCCTCAGTTTATTTCCTATGATTAAGAGTCTCTTATGGTTTTTATTCCTCTCTGATTTCATCTTATGTTATTTTTTCCTCTCCTTCCTTATGTTCTGGTTTGTTTCTTAAATTCCACACATGACATTGAGAGGGGTATGTGTTATGGCGGGTGCTGTGAAGTGTGTAAGCCTGGAGATTCATAGTCATGTACCCCTGGGGCTAATAATACATTATATGTTAAAAAAATAATAAAAAGTAATTCCACACATGAGTGAGATCATATGATAATTGTCTTTGTGTGGTTGACTTATTTGCTTAGCATAAAACACTCTAGGTCCATCCACTAGATGGGAAGATTTCATTTTAGATGGCATTGTACATATATACCACATCTTCTTTATCCATTCATCTGAGCTCTTTCCATAGTTTGGCTATTGTGGACATTGTGGGTACAGACATTGGGGTGCAGTACCACTTTCGATCTTTTCCCCCATTTTAAGACCACAAACACCATTAAGTCATTTCAAATTAATGTAATTCATATTTATGAAACATGCTATTAGGGACCATGAGCGTTTCATTTTCAAAGAGTTTATGATAGAAAAACATTTTAGGTTAATTTAATAGAGTTTAAAGACACAATAGATTGGAAGTAAAATTTTTAACAGAAGGCTGAATGGTATAAGAAGAACACTTGAATATCAATACTGAAATGGCTATATCGGCAAACTCCTTGTCAGCTAAGTCAGGGGGTGGGAATATTAATGGATCTGCAGAAAAAATGGTATGGTGGCTGTATTTCCATCCAGAAGAGGAACTGTTTTCTGCTCAGAAAATTGTTTTTCTGCCGAGGGAACCTGAATATAAAACCCCATTGAGAGAGATTGAAAGAGACCAAAAGCACAGCTAGTACAGGGCTGTGACAACATGCAAACAGAAAGAAAAACTATTCTTAGCGAAAGAAATTAAGGAGTTGGTTGGCATTTTGGAAGTTACTAAATAAAAGAGTCCCACTTTACAAGCACCATTGATGAACACTGTATTTATCGTGAGCACGGAACAAATGCGTAAAGTAGAAACTACTCTTCTGTTATTTGGTAACATGGGCTCTGAAATACTAAGAAACAAATATTCTTGACCAGAACATTGTGGGACATATAGAAAAGGATGGCCAGAAACTGAGGGAAAGAGAGAGAGTATTTAGCTAAAAGCGAGATGATCCTCTTAGCTTCTTCTAGCAAAGGCTATTTTTTCTATTTTCAGTGTGAGGAGTTAGAAAGTACTTTCATGAACACTATAGTCAACTATCCATTGTTTCTATGCATGATTGTCTAATTTAACTGGAAGGTAAGCTGTTTTTAAAGTTTTCACTTCATTTTAATTTTATTCCCTTATTCACCTCTTTATTAATTTTGTCATCATTCATTTGTTCCTATCATTCATTGAACAAATAAAAACTGCGGTGTGAGTCCAGTCATTCTCTACCTATTATAGAAAACATTTTACTTTTATAGGAACACAGAGTTTTTTGTTTATCTTTTTTCTTTATAGATCTGTGCTTGGCACAGATCCCAGGGTTCTGGGATCAAGCCCCGCACTGGGCTCTCTGCTCAACAGGGAGCCTGCTTCCTCCTCTCTCTCTGCCTGGTTCTCTGTGATCTCTGTCAGTCAAATAAAGAAATAAAATCTCAACAGGGAAAAAAAAAAAAAAGAAGGCAGCACCCTTTGTAGAATTCTGGCTTAATAAATGGGTCCTATAAGACACACTGGCAAGGAAGCAAGCATAGACTTCAAGTACTTTTATTTATTTATTTTTAATGATCATGTCTATGGCCAATATGAAACATGACAATGATGGCTAATTCTGAATAACAGTAACCAGGTACCACCGTTTTAAAAACTATCAGCTACTATGAAACATAAGGTAAAGTCTTCATTGTCAGGAATTAAATTTAATGTATTATCATTCCTTCAACCCAAAAAAGATAATGAGAAATTTGCAACAGGCATAGGCATGAAAAGTGTTTGCCTGAATACAAATGACAGTGTAGATTTGTCTATAGAGAGAGAAACATACGTGTTCACTCAGATAGAGGTGAAAACACGAGGCAACTTGTTAATTGTTTAAGTACTCTAAACAATTTTAATACAGAGTTCCTTAGCATATCTTATAGGCAGAACTCTAAGTAACTATTCAGTATGGAAGAAACATCACCTCCTCACAAAGTGCTAAAAAGGAATCAATTCAGTCAATCTAGTCAATTTTTAAATTTGACGTGGAGCAGATTACTTAGTTAATGGAATCTTCCATTTTCACATCACATTTTGATTTGGCTCTTTTGGCTGCTGGAACAGAGCTGCTCTAGTCGCCTCTAGAAAAAGGACAATCTGTCACAGAGATACCAAGGGAGTTATCAGGAGCAGCGTAACTCTGGCTCTCACTGCTGACTGACTTCTTCTTCCCAGATTTTCAGCTCCAATACATCCCAGAGAGGGAATCTATTTGCTCTAGCTCATGTTTTCCTACCAGACCATAAGCAGTTCCACGGATTGATTGACCTTGGGTAACCTCTCTAATCCACCCTGGCCAGGACACTGAATAGGGAGAGCAGACAGTGTGTGTCAGGCGTAGAATGCTGACCCTTTAGCAGGGATTGTGGATGGGGCAGTTTGCCTTAGAAGGGCCATTCTGAGGTTTCTTCAGTGTGGTGCCCAGTAGCATCTAGGTGTCATTGCAAGTATGGGGAAATTTACCATGTTTGTGTATGTTAAAAAAGACCCTATTGCTTAGTTTTAAAAAATAGCTTATAACAATACCATTTTAATAATTATTAATTAAAGCATCTATATTAAAATCAATTTTGAATAGACAAAAGCACAAAGAAGAGATCATCACTGGATTTTTTGTTGGGTCTTAAAGAAGTTAATCCACCCATATTTATAACGGCAAATGATAGGTTTGGTTGACTGTAATTTTATTTTCTACTTTTTGGTTTTTGTGCTTCCTTAAAATTTTTTCTTTTTGCTCTATGGAATGGAATATTTTTCTTTGCTATTCTCAATAATTGTGAAGTTCTTATTTTTATTCAATATAATCCATTATATATCATTAATTAAAATATATTTAAATCAGTTTTTCTCTCATTTAGCATTTTTTTCTTCTTTTCTGTCTTTTCTTCTCAGTTACCTTGATATGACCAAATATGTTAGAGCCAGATTTTTATTTTATATTTATATTTTAACTCATGACATTTTATTTAAAGAATTGTTTTTGAAAAATGCATTACATTTTATGACACTGTTATCTACAATTATTTAGATGTAACTATATTTAAGTGTTTTCCTTACTGATTGTAATTTTTTTAATACCACAAATAACTAATTTTTTAGTTTTTTTCTTTTTGAAGTAACTATTTTGAAAAGAGTGCATGGGTACTATACACTTTCTACACTTTTATGTCTGGTAGTGTTTCTCTTATCTTGATTGTACATAGATTCTTTGGGTCAAATTTTTTTCCTCACAAAACTGCAGTTTCTTTCCAGTGAAAGAATGCTTAGCAATGTAGGTGAGAAATCTAAACTATTTTTATTTTGTTGTCATTAATTTGTTGTTTGTTTTTTCTACTCTGATAATATCATTAAAAAAAAAAAAACCTTAAGATGAAAAGAAACCACCAGGAACATCTTGATTTTGGAATCTGATATAGATTATATCCAACACTCCCCCTGCCAAAATTCATATTTTGAGACCATAATCCTTAGTACCTCAGGATGAAACTATATTTGGAGATAAGACCTTTAAAGATGTGATTAAGTTAAAATGACGCTGTTAAAGTGGGACTTCATCCATTTTGACTGTTTTTACACAGAGAGGGAATTTTGGACAACAGAGTGACACCAGGTATATGTGCATACTGAGGAACGACCATGTGAGGACCCCCCTTGTGTTCCCCTATACATCTGGGGAAAGTTATTCCATTGTAAGCTTCTGAAGGGGGCCCTCATTTACTTAACCCAAATAACACTCTCAACAACCTGGTTATAGTGTTTGGTTGAAGAATGACTGTGAGATCCAGGCTGGACCAATTGGAAATGAATCTCAGGACTTTGTCTTCGAAGGCTGAGATAGAGATGCCCTTTCTTTCATACTGGATGTGAACAAAACAGTATGTAGAACTGTGATTTGTTGGCAGCCATAGTCCACCTATGAAGAGAGTAGCTTTGGGATGAGGTAGACATTATGGAAGGCAGATCATAGAGACAGAGATTAGGTTTCCTTGTGGAAATTTTTGTGCTATTGCCTCAAACCAAACCTCAAACTCACATTATTCCTGAACTTACCAGGAATGAGAACCAATACATTTCTTTACTGTTTTAGCTGGTTTGTGCTGAACTTCTATTTGCAACCCAAATCCTTATTTTCAGCTTATTTAATCCTATCAGCATTTTGGCAGCCTGCTTCATTGATTTTTCTCCTTGTTTAATTTCTTATTCTATTTTAGTTTCACTTTTTTCCTTTAGGTTTCTGGTTCGAATTTGTTAGTGATGATCAATTGTTTATTGATAGAATAAATGTGAAACTCATAGAATCACAAAATGAGCAGAGATCAGTGATTTCTACTCTCGTATTTTTAGATAATAAAACTAAACACTAATGAGGCTGAATAATGCACCCAGGATCATTAGGGTTTTAATATTTTATTCATGACTTAGGGTCATCATTATCAACATTAATTGTTAAGTTGTCTTGTAATACATAGGGAGCATTCACCCCTCATACTTGGAAGTGTTTTTCTAGATGGTTTTCCAGCTATCTTTTTCAATTAATTGTCACTTTTTACTGCTGGTTTTGTGAGTTCTTTGGTCATTCTTGTTGCCTCTAATCTCTGTCTACTGTTTGATAGGAAAAGAATGAGGGTCACTAAGGCTAATCATCTTTATAAGCTGATAACCTCAATTTCACATACCATATTAAATCAATAGTCACCCAAGAATGACTTAATAACTATTATATAACCTAGATGGGCACTAAAGTTGTTTTCACATATGGTTTTGAGCCTTTTTTCACTCGCTTCTGGTTTTTGACTATACAACTAGGCTGACAGAGTAGAAAAAAAGAAGATGAGGAAGTGTTAGTTCTTTTGTAATGTTTGGAAGTTGTCTTACAGTAAGTATTACTGAAACTCATTTGAAAATTAAAACCAGTATACTTGAGTTGGAGGATGTGTCTGGGAAATTGTGTTCTGGTTAACTGAATTTTCCAGCTTACCGAGAGGATAGCCTGAAAATCCTTCTTATTGTTAAATTCTTTCCTTATTGTGTTAGCTCATTTTACCTTCCTAATAAATCTACTGTGCCGAAGAAAATATTTTGCTGATCCATTCGCATCTTGCAGTGCTTTATTCTGAATAACACTAAGTGAAAACATGAAAGGCAATGGCTTTGAACTATGCTGCAGTTTTGACACTGCTTGCTGATTGGTGTATGTCCGACATGATTCTTGTCCACAGCTATCTTACTCCCCTAGAAGGATTATACTTTCTACCACTTTAGGATTAGGCCATGTACTTTCTCTGGCCAAGGAAATAAAAACAGAAGTGATGTGTGTCACTCTGGATGGAAGTCTTTAATGGCCATGTTTGAGCGTCTACTTAAGTTTTCCTTCCGTGGTAATAATAGAAGAACATGTCCAGGTAAAGCCTGTGCAGCCTCAATAGGTTAAGACATAAGCCTTTGCTATTTTAAACCACTGCAATTTGGTTTCTTGATTCCACAACATATTTCAGCCCTGCTGGCTGATCCATAGGATAGAAGTGGGCAGAACTCTGAAAGTAACTCCCCCTACTCCCACTCCCTATGCCTCCCCTCAACTGTAATAATTTTTCTTTTTTTGTTTTATTAAAAAAATTCTACTGCTTAAAAATGATTAAAAAGCACTGATGTGGGAGTTTGGGCTTAAAGTGCATGGAACCCAAGGATTTAATGGATTTTAAAATGTTCACTCACTGAGATTTTTTTATGATTGGCTTCTCCATAAAAGCAGAGTGTAGCAAACGTTTAGTTAATTGAGGGTTTCAATATATTCTGCTTTTCTCTAATGGTATACCCAAGCTGTGCTTATAAATTGACATGTCTGAGGATTGTATGTGGTTTATGAAATGAGGCCCATGGGTTGATAATATATATTATAAAACATAGCACTGACACGTATTAAACACATAGTTGATAGGACCACCGAGTGGTAGCTATTTTGATAACCACAGCTTATCATTTCATATTGTTTTATCATTTAAGACCTCAGTCAATGCTCACACTGTCTTCCATTTAAGGACATTTAGTATGCTGCTGAAATTTGGACTGAACAATATTAGTTGAGGGTCTATGGAGATTCTTCAAAGATGGATTGAGTGGGACAGTCACATTTTTATTACAAAATAGACCCTGAAAGGAAATTATATCAGATTCAGAATTCATTATTGGAAAATACATTTTAAGAGTCTTTTCTCTCTGGGACTTGAGTACAAAATTTCTGAAGATGGAACCCATTCATGTGTTAACTGTTTATTTAAAATCATACAAGCTCATTTTCAGATTCAGAAAATTTTTTGTGACTTAAATGAAAGAGAAGAGACATGGGGAATATACCAAAAAATGGAAAATTCCCTAACCACTTAAAAGTAATACAATGATCAATAAAAATGCTGAGGGAATGAACTCTTGGTTAATTAAATTTTTTTCTTAACAAAAGATTAAAAAAAATCCAGATATTTTCACTTGGACAGTTTTAAAAATGCTTCTTGATTTAGCAAGTAGAATTTCATGGCCAATATTTAATCTTCCCTTGAAGACTGAAGATCTTGCACCCTGTTAGGTATCATGAACCTAGACACAAACGGTCAATGTCAAAATTGAGAATGTGTAGGAGATTGGGCTGAAGGTGAACAGATCCCAGAATGTACCCCCTGATTGATCTGTTTGCTTAAAAAGCTACATTCTTGCTACAGACATACTTACTGCCTTTGTGCTTGAAGTGATAGTTGAAGTGGAGGATAGAATCAGGAAGTTGGGAACAAACTGGCCAGTGAGGGATCATCCAGTGGGCTTCTAGCTGATTGAAGTTTTGTATGATCTGTCTCTGTGGTGCAGCTGCAGACATCTCCACTACTCTTTCCTCTTTCCTATCCGTAGCAGTGGTCAGTTTATCCCTTGTGCAGGGGCTTGAGGGTGGAGCAGTGTTTTGGAGGGAAGTTTATTTGGAAGCAAACATTTTTTTTTATTGTTGTTGTTTTTAAACATATCTGGTCTGTTTTCCACTTGAAATCCTCATAGGATCAGGAGGTCTGACTGCACTCCTCCAGCTCCACATAAGCAGGACTGTTTGGAAAGAAACTGTTCTCCTTGGGCATTTTCAGGGAAAGTGTTTTGGGCCTGATCTTATTTATTTATTTATTTACTTATTTTTATTGTGCAGCTTCTCAAAGCAAAACTCCATGAAGTGGTATGGTGAAGGGTTCTAAAACAAGCAATAAAAAAATTTTTTTGTTGTTGTGTTCAAGTTAATCCTTTTAGGCTCGAACTATAAATCTGACTTGCTTCCATCATTATTGTGTCTCCCACACATTTGGTTTTGAAGATCCCATGACAATGAGTTATCCTGCACTCATGCTGTCTTACTGAACCCAGTACACATATGACCGAACATACACACTTTCTATCTACCATATCTTTATCATTGTGACTGTTGTCCCAGCTTCATGGTTTTGTACATTATTGGCACGTCTCTTGAGTGAATTAATTGGTTCTGACAGGATCCATATTTTCAATCTATGTCCATGTGGCATTAAGTCTAACTGAGGGAAATGTTATCATCACATTAGACTTATTATATTGACAAGCAAATTTCCCTGAGTAGTCAGTCATGGAAATGGAGAGGTTGTTCATTTTCTGAAATGCATGATGGTTATAAAGAGGGCTGTAAAGGCTAGTGGAAAGAACACTATATGGATGAACTGGATTCTTATTGTGACTGAAATCCATTAATTAAATGTGTTTTTACATGTGTCACCCTGCTAACCTTCACATAGAGGGAAATACTTAAAAATTTTCTTTTCCTTTGTAAATATCCAAACTATGATTCAATGATATAGATACAGATCTTATACATATCAAGAAAAAATGCCACTAAGTTCACATGTGGCACCTAACAATACTATGATCGCACAGGAGTTCAAGGACTTATTTTGGGAAAGGTGAGAGATGATGGGGTAAGAAACAGAGAGAGATGAGCTCACAGAGTATTTTAGAAGGAAATTAAGAAGAGCAGTCAGCAAGATTCTGTGTCCCTGCTAGGTAAGTTTTAGGGAAGAAACTAGGCCTTTTCTGACTAATGCAGAACATTTGGATTTTGGAAACTTGTTAATGAAATAGAGTAAAGGATGTGAAGGAGACATACACTTCATATATTTTTTATGACTTCTTTTCTCTTCTATTCAGCATTAGGTAAAATTGTTGCCCTTTTCCTAGCAATCAGACTTCATTTCATTGGCACAAATAAACATGTCAGTGGTTCAGGTCTTCATAAGTTGGTGAGAGGTAATGGGATCTGGAGTTAGGAGGAGGAGCCCAGAAGTTTGCAGTGAAAAGAGATTGTTCTCTTTAGTTTAGAGCAGGAGAAAGGAGCAGAACAAGAATAGAAAATAGGTTTTCAAATGATGGGATAGCAGAGTATCAGTGGAGGGTTGCCACCATTCTAAGCATTGACTAGGCACACATTGTTAGCAAGTTAATTTGAGTACCCACCGGGGTGGCTTGTGATCTGGGTTGAAGAGGTCTGTCTGGTACTTCAGAGGTTGCCTCAGCGAATGCAGAAGTGCCTCCACACTGAAGTGAGCCAGCCACTGAGGTCTTTGTTCAGAAAAGATGAAACCAAGATTGGTTTAAGTTTTAACAATGATTAAAATTAATTTATATTAATATGCCAAGCATCTGAGCTATACCTTGGTTGTATTGTTTCTCTAAATCTTCCTTCAAGTATTGTGCTCTCATGATGTCAATAAGCAGTAGATAAAAGTCATTTTCTAGAGAAGGGGGTGGGATTATGGACATTGGGGAGGGTATGTGCTTTGGTGAGTGCTGTGAAGTGTGTAAACCTGGTGATTCACAGACCTGTACCCCTGGGGATAAAAATATATGTTTATAAAAAATAAAAATTTTAAATGCAAAAAAAAAAAAAAGTCATTTTCTATCAATATAGAGCTATCACTAGATCATGAATTAGACTTAAATTAGTAATAATAGAAGTATCTTCCAGCTGACCCAGTGCCCTGCAAATAGCTGCTTGGTCCTTGTTTTTGTTGAGAAGCTGCCAGCTGGACATACGAGTCAGGATTCCATGAAGCACGCATCCCAAGGAGGACAAGAGGGAAAGGAGGCCTTCAATGGCACTACTTGACTTTCTTGTTTTCAGATGGATTGGTGGAGTGGAACGGAGCCTACAGAGCCTCTTAGCTCAAATGAAGGAAAGGGCTATAAGTTTGCAAGCCTACCAGGGAAGGATGGAGGTATTTCCTCTTTCGTTTTAAAAAAAATTAGAAAATTTTTTTAAAAAGCTCTTGTTTTCTGATTATCCTTCAAGCAGATCACACTTTTTTCTTTTTTTTCCCTGAAAAAGTAGGTGTGTTCCTAAGGAAATGGAGTTTACCAATATTCATGAGAGATGATTCTTTTGAGCTTCTATCTCTCTGGCATAGGAGATTTAAGATGTTTCTCTGGGTGAAACCTTATGTCATCTCTATGGTGGGTCTCTCCTCCTTTCCTGTCCTTAATGGGGCTGCCTTCACCATGTTCTGAGTCGTGGATGTCAGGAAATTAAGCTTACAATCACTGTAGGGAAGTAATCTGCAGGTTGAAAATCCTCTCAGGGCAGAATCTTTTTTTATTTTAATTTATTTAATATTAATTTTAATTAATTAATTAACTTAGAGTGACCACGAGTGGGCAGGGTAGAGGGAGTAATAGAATCTTAAGCAGCCTCCACACCACACCTCATCTCATGACCCTGAAATCATGACCTGAACTGAAATCAAGAGTCAGATGCTTAACTGACTGAGCCCCCAGGCTCTCCTCAGGGTAGAATCTTTAAAGAGCAGACCAGCATCTGTCAGGAGAATAGGGGCTGAGGCTGCCATTCGCTGTCCACCTGCCATCTTCCCATTTTATCCCACTCCCACTTAGATGTTGGCCATTATTCTTCCAGACTCAATTCACGCTAAACTTTGGGGAGGGTTTAAGAGAGTTTCAAGTGGTTATCCCAACTGTATAGTGCCAGGAATTTGGTAATTGTTTTGCTTTTGTCAACTCTTTTCCTTGTCCAAACAATGTAACAAAATCTCATCATCTCCATTGTTCTTCTCTATCAATCTCCTCAGTATTTGGTCCAGTGTTCATCCTGGCAGGCTTATCATTTGGCTTGTCCTTTTCTGGTATCTTTGTGCTGCTCCTGTGCCCTCCTCCTAGCATGCTTTCTTTCCTTCGCAAGATAACACAATCCAGTCCCTGGTTTCTTTGGTGTCCTGTACATTCTGTCTCTAGAAGTTTAGATGCGGTAGAAATGAAATCTTTGATTATGTTTAATAGTAATAAACTATTATAATTTTTGTTTATTGTTATACCACAGAGAAGGGGAGAAACTCTGGGCTTTTTGTTGAGGTGGATAATATGTAGTTAGTGCTTTAACTCCAGTTAACTCTTCACCCATGATATGGCAGGTTTTCATCTACCCAATGTTAAATACATGACACAAAGTGCATTAATTGTCTTCTGAAGACTATACAGTCTGGTTTATGTAAGGACTTAACATTCCCCCTATGTTTCTGAGCCTTCTTGCTAAATAATATGAATTTAAAATTCAGATTTATTATTAAATTAAATTGAATTTAAAGTGAATTTGCCCCTTCCTGACCTGGTTTTCATTAGAAAGTCTCCCCATAGGTTTTATGGGGAAAATGTCAGAGCTGAAGCACTACATCATGTTGGGTGGCTTACCCATCAAGTTTCTCTCAGACACTCAAGTTTCTCTTCTCTTACCAGGGAAGGGGATTTTATTCTACCCTATCAATTATAAAAAGTCCACAAACCCTCAGTCATGGAGTGGTCAGATTTTCCCGACATGTTCATATGCATTCTGATTGTGTATTTAACTTATATGTGTTTCTAGGGTAGCTTTTCCTTTGTTGACAAAGGGAAATTGAGCCACAAGCGATGACACAGACTACCAAGACCAAAGGAAGAACTTGTATAAATTTTCTTCACTTCTCATTCTTAGCTGCTCTGGGAGGAAGCAGGCATAGTGGGATACTATTATTTAGTTAATTTTACAGAGTTAGACTGATATTATGAATATACATTCATCAAAAATGTTAGGAAGTCAAGAACAAGAAAAACACGAACGCATTTTTAATTAGATCTTTAATAACTAAAGGCCTTGTTACAGCTTCCTTCTACCTCTGTAGCTCTCTTATGTGTGTGTATTTCAAAGCTATCACCTTGTTCAGATCAGCTCCACAGGACACAAGGAGCAAGGGCATGCACACACACACACACACACACACACACACACACACACCATAAGATAATATAACAGTAAAATGTTTTCCTCTGTATCCAAACTGCTTTCTTTCCTTTGAGTTCTTATTCAATACATTTCATCTTGCTTATGTAATCCAAAGGGAAATAGGCTATATAGGAACAAATGCTGAGATGACTAAAATCCGACTTCACAAACATATGCAAAGTTATTTCTGGTGACAACCAGAAATGAGGCCCTATTGACGGAACTAAATTGACTTTAATTTTTGTGTGATGAATGAATCTTAAACTGGGCTATGTAGTCAATTTGGTTAAATTCTATTGCTTTAGTCAAATTTTCAAAGAGAAAAACTTAAGCATGCAGATCGTTGAAGAGGCTTTGAATTTGTATATATATTACAGGGTAGGAATTTATTTCTCCCTGCTTGTATAGGGAGAAGAATCATCAATTACTCCTGGGGTATATTTATAAAATCAGAGTATTGGTTACTAGCCAAGATTTCCTTTCAAAAACTGCAGAGAAGGCTTGTGATAAAAGCCAAAAACCTTTTGAAAAGGGGCACTGGATATGCCTCCTTTTATGAATAAAAATAAAAGATGATTTCCCCCTAAGACTGCGTGACAAAGGATAATGTATCTCATTCCAGTAACAGTATTTCTTTCTTTTTTCTTTCTTCTTTCTTTTGTTCGTTCATTCTTTCTTTCCTTTCCTCCTTCTTTCCTTCCTTCCTCTCCCTGGTACTGTAAAAATATATAAGCAACAACAAATACCAGTTTGGAAGAGCTTAACTTCAAATATCATTAACACTACAAGTAAGAGGATTTTGTGCACCTTTTTAATACAGCTAAATTTGGGCTATTATTAAAAAATGATTTTAGAGGGGGCACCTGGGTGGCTCAGTCATTAAGTGTTTGCCTTCAGCTCAGGTCATGATCCCAGCACTGGGTTTCCTGATCAGCAGGAAGCCTGCTTTCCCTCTCCCACTCCCCCTGCTCATGTTCCAGCTCTCGCGGTCTCTCTCTCGCTGTCAAGTAAATAAATAAAATCTAAAAAAAAAATGATCTTAGAGTATTTTTATTAAATAACTGTTTATTGACTGCATTGGATAATTTATGCATTACTTGGTGATTGGTGACATCAAACTGGATATTCAAAGTGAGGAGCTCACTGAAGAAGGGAGGATTACTATGGTATAAAAATTATTATAAGATAAACATGGCAGTTGCTATGATTGAGGTATAGCTAAGGTGTCATTGGGTTCCAGAAGAAGGAAAGCCCAGGAAGTAGGCAGTAAGGTAAAGACAGTGTACATTCTCAAGTTAATGGACCTGGCCTTGAATATTGGATGCATTCCTTATTCACTTTTAGAGTTCTGAGTCTATTTCCCTCTTCTTAATGGAGATTAAAATCCTATGTTTTGGGTTTGATAAAATTATTGGAAACGAGCTTAATGTGCCTAAAATAATCCCGGGGACATGATAAGTTTTCAGTTATCAGCAGCTGTTGTTATCATCATAACCACTATTAATATTGTTGGTACTTTTATTGAGGGATTGGTACTCAAGCAAACCTTGCTCAGTGTTTGATTTCAAGGTCATTTTCGATAGAGGGATCAGGATAACAAAAGCAGTTTGGGATAAAACATAGGAACTGTATATGGACAATAAATCCCTCAAATGCAAGTTGGTAGTTGATGATGAATTTTGTTTCATTTATTTTCATTTTTTCTCCAGTCTATTTTAAGAATATATCTGCCTGTAGAAAATCAAGCAGAACATTTCATTCAGCATTCTGGTTCCAATCTACACTATGTCCCACTACTTTTTACAAAGCCTACATCATTATTGGTTCAACTTTTTCTTTTGTTTGAAATGCCTTCTCTCCAGATTCTATCTATCCTGCTAGGTCTGTTATGAGTTGCCAAGCTTTCTATAATCCTTCCAGGAAAATTAATCTATTGCTTCCTTGATTCCCACAGCACTTCCTCTCTAAACCCATAGTTATTCACCACCATTGATATTATCAGTTTCTCTACTAGGTATTGGGGAATGCTGACTGGATAAGTCCCGAATTTCAAAGGTCTTATGGTGTATTCAGGGTTACAAACAACTGAACAGATAACTGTTCCACAAAGTGATACAGAAGAGGTAAAAACAAGTGCCATGATATCCCTTGGGAGGGACACTGAGCTCAGTCAAGGATGGCTTTCTATAGGATGTGTTGACCAGTTTGAGAGCTGAAAGGTGAGTAGTTAACCAGCTCAAATTAAATGCAGCACAATGCACAGAGGAAAGCTATTTCAGGCAGAAGGCGAGTGCTTAATGAGGAGAAATGCAGCTCCTCACACAACATCTTCCATATATTAAGCACTTGGTAGACATTTGTTGAATGAATGGCTTCTTATGGAAAGGAACCAAGGCTGGTAGCTAGCTGTCAGATGGCACTTTTTCCTTTGATATAGGAGGTGGTTGTTATAAGGATGGAAAGAGGGTAGACAGGAAGTAAAAGAAACTTATGATTAACTTCACTTTACTTCTCAGAATCTGGCAGACATATTACCAAAGTGAATTCATAGCTTTACACAAAATGTAACTTCTTTTAGAAGGAGTAATGAATAAATAAATATTCTATCCATTTAAAAATATTATTTTGTGGCCCATTATTAACTAAACATAATTCCTATAAAAAAGAGAGTAAAACTTATCTTTTGGTCTAGACTTTGATATCCTAGGACTATCTTTGTAAAATTATTAGAGAAAAAGAAGAGAGAGAAGACAGAAAATGCCGAAGCTTGAGAGGAAATAATATATTTTAGAGAAGCAAAAAAATTCTCTGCCATATTTATAAATACAAACATAGAAAAATTCTGCCTACTTTAAGAATGTACATATTTAGAATTGAAAAAACACTAACTTTTATATGGAAAATCTGTCCTCAATATATAATGCCAATTAGTTAATATAATTATTGTTTTTAGTTGGCCAGTATATTAATATCATAAAATAGGTAGAATTCATCAAAATAATGTCTACTTTCTGGATTCTCTGTGTCTGAAAAGAAGTAAAATATGTAAATGGTGCATTTAGGAATATCTGTAGGGGAAAAACTGTTAAGAGTTTTTATTAGTAAGTGACAAGGACAGTAACAAAGAATAATCAATCTAATACATTTGACAAAATGTTTAGCCCTATCTTTCACACTCTCAAGGGCTATTAATCATTAAAACAATTTCATTATGCCTTTAGGAGCCACTGGTATTCTAACTGATAATACCTTAAGTCAAAGCAAATTAGAAAATCAAAGTAGCTTTTCTTCACCAAATAACATGAAGAATATTACTGTTTCTGAAATGAGAACAGAAAATCTATGACACGACTTTCACTGAGTGATAAGGAAGGATTCTTGGAATCCTCATTATCTTTGCTTCTCTGAGCCAGGTGTAGCAGGAATCATTGACTAATTAAGTGTTTTCGGGGCTTAAAAAATATAGTTGGAATAGCATTATTACTAAAGAAATCACCTTTTTAATGCATTAACTACTAGTGGAGAGAGTTTTCACTTGAAATTGCATCTAGTACTTTGTCAGTCACTTTTAAAATATTCTTTGCAAAATGCATACACATTTTTCATTAATTTTGATTAAATAAATGTTTCTGTACTCTTGAATTTTCAGTATTACCAATTTGTGCAGCTGAATGATTTCCTCAATGAGCACAAGGTAAGAAGAATGGAGAAGGAAATGGTTTATTCAGGTCTGGAGATTTGCCAGATATTTGCTATGGAAGAAAAATAGAATAGATTGTTGAGGATATTGACAAGAAAGTGGATGAAAGCATAGGCCGTGGATTCCAAGTTGCCTATAGAATGCTATACATCTAGCAGAAAGTTAATACATAGACAAAGAAGAAGGGGAACATGGTCTAGAGGATTCTATGAAATCAAGCAACTAAGAGAGCTAGAAGAGTGGGAGGTTTCAGTGTAAGGTATTTGGCTCAAAGATATCAGAAGAAGATATATGTACTAGTGTACTTGTGTTGTATAACAAATTAACCACAAACTTGGTGACTTAAAACAACATATTTATTGTCTTACAGTTTCTCTGGAGTAAGAGTTTGGACATGGCTTGCCTAGGTCCACTTCTCAGGGTCCCACAGGCTATAATGAAGGCACTAGTCAGGCTGCCTTTTCTTCTGGAATTATGACCGGGGAAGAAAACACTTCCAAGCTTGCTCTGATTGTTGGTAGAAGTCATTTCTTTGAAGTTGTGGGACTGTAGGCCCAGCTTCATAATGTTTGTCAGCTAGAGGCCATCTTTGGTTCCTAGGGCCTTGTCATAGTTCCCAGAAGTCCTTGCCAGAAGGGCTTTCCAAGGTGGCAATTTATTTAATCAAAGGAGCGAGGAGTATTTCTAGAGTGTCTGCTGGCATGACAGAATCATATATAACAATGTAATCAAAGGAGTATCATATCGTCACTTTTGCCATATTCTACTGGTTAGAACGAAGTCACAATTCTTGCTCACTTTTAAGGTGAGATTACACAAAAGCATGAACCTCAGGAGATGGGAATCATAGGGGGCCATCTTAGAGTCTGTCAGCTTCCATATATAATGCTAAAAGATCAATTAATTTCTTCGCTCTTGTGCACAGGCAAGAAATGACTGATCCTTATGGGCCGGAGTATCATGGTAATTGTCAAGATTTTAGGAGACAGAAGAGAATGAAGAAAGCTGAAGAAGAAATAGGGGGAAGAAATGATAGTAAATTGGAAGTCTTTTAGAAATAAATGTTGCTGGAATTGAGTTTTTCTAAATAATTCTGTTGAAAAGGATAATAAATATACAAATCCTTAACCCTATAACTGGCTTGCTTTTTTAGGTAAGCTCCATTAAAAAAGAAAAAAAAAAAAGAAAGTTGTGTGTCTATGTTTTCTTTTCTTTAACTGAGGGGATTAGTTAGAAAATTTGATTTGAATAGAACATAAAAAGTTTATTTTTATGATCTTGTTTTTAACTGCATAATAAAATATGTGTATAGTAATATGGCGAGTTTTTAGAATCTAACTCTGTAAAGTGAATTTTATGGTTGAGAGGAGTGGTGTAGATTTGAAAAAACACTTAAGAAAATTTGAAATGCAGATTCTCTATTCATAACATTTTTTTATTCCCAAAGGCAGAAATACTCTCAAATCTATTTACAAGCTATTTGCCCCAAAGAGTAGTTGTCTTTTATAAAAGTGGGCAACTTAATTGTTAGCTATCTGTTCCTTTTTTGTACAGTATTAAATTGCAACTTTGTAGGGAGAACCTGAAAAAAAAAAAAGAGCTTTACTTCATGTTATTGAATATATTCTATTAAGAATTAAAATAAATCTGATAAATGTCTCAGTTTATCTTTCTGCGGCTTCCTTCTGTTATACTTCTAGACAATGATTTTTCCACTTGGGTACAATCCTTGCTCCTCCTGAAATGAGAAGAAACATCAAATTGTGGTTAAAGGCAATGACTCTGGTTAAATCTATTGACTTCTTGCTGGCTGAATGATGCTAGGTGAGCTACTAAAACTCTCTGGGCCTCAGGTTCCTCATCTGTAAAATAGGTTCCTGTGAATATAAAATGTGATAATCAATGTTAACAGAGCTGGGCTTATAATAAATGTTCAATTAATTTTAGTTATCTTTAGGGTTAATCTCTGTGCTTTTACTTGCCATTGACTAATTTTCTTTTTTTTTTTTTTTTTTAAAGATTTTATTTATTTATTTGACAGAGAGATCACAAGTAGGCGGAGAGTCAGGCAGAGAGAGAGAGAAGCAGGCTCCCGCTGAGCAAAGAGCCCGATGCGGGGCTCGATCCCAGGACACTGAGATCATGACCTGAGCCGAAGGCAGCGGCTTAATCCACTGAGCCACCCAGGCGCCCCGCCATTGACTAATTTTCTAATCATTACTTATATCAAATGAAAATATTGTTACTCTGCTTCTCAGGCCTTCAGGCTTGGACTGAACTTTATCAGTGGCTTTCCTGGGTCTCCAGCTTGCAGATGGCTAGATCGTGGGATTTCTCAGCCTTCACAGTGGCGTGAGTCAATTCCTCTTAATATAATAGATACGTCTGTCTGTCTGTCTGTCTGTATCTATTAATTTATCTGTCTGTCTATCTGGAGATCCTTGGCTAATACACACTGCTGACTTGAAAACTATGTTTCTAGATTTCACACGTACCCTCATTGCAATTGGATACATTCATCCAAAACTAATCAATTGTTGGGGTCTTTAAATTGCTCCATACCTCTTCCCTGTTTATTATCTTAGCTTCTATTTGTTTGAGAAATAAGCTGGAAATTTGATTATCTCAAATAATGAGACCTACAGTCTGGAATATGATGCTCAGAAAAAGTAATTGGCTTTTAATGCTCTTCCTCATGATCCCTAAGGCTCTATTTGGATTCGATAGATATGCCAGAAGCACTTGGAAATTTGTCTCTTAAAAGCTTTAATAATGATTGACTTTACTCAGAAAAATCATTCACTAACCCCCACTGTATTCCCTATGTTGAATATTGAAATATAAAGCTATTTCCTGTTAGTCATATAGCAAACTGGGCCGTGGATGCCTGTTTCAGCTACAGTAATTTACTTCTGTAGGGTCAAATAGTTCTAAATGAAATTGAATAAACATGGGGTATTCAGACACTATGGCTTATATTTAAATCATAGACCTTACAATTTACGTGGATTTGAGACATCATTTATTGAAAATAACATAGCAGGAAGGCTTTCTCCTTCGATACCCTCAAAGTTAATATTTTAGAATCTCATGATACAAGGCTGACTAGTTGCTGAAAAGAAAAAAAAGAATAAACCTGTAATAGTAATTTATCATTCTTGACATTTTCCTTTCGGTTTAATTACTGTTGAGCAGCAGAACTGACACCTAATAAAAGTAAGAAGTATCTTTAAATCCTCCTAGAAAATCTCCACCTTACAAGAGTATTGGAAAGCTAGAAGATACACCTGACCACACCCATCGTTTTATTTTGTCACTGAATTTCAACGTACAGCATTACAAAGCTTTCAAGAGACTGGGAGGTGAACAGAAATGTGCTGATAGCCAGTAAGACACCTGCTTCAGAGACTCCATCATGCCTTTAATTCTTTAGAAATATTTTTTATCCTGTTCTTTTCTTTTCTCATTAGGGTGATATGGAGCCCTGTGGCCAGAATTTAGAGGGAAGCTGCACTGTTCCCAAGTGACTCATCTAATTTCAAATATCATAAAAAACTCAACTTTTTGTTCTCTCTTTGCTTGACTGTAAAGGTTAGCACGGGGGATAGACCCTCGGGTGATGGCAGAATCTATAGACCAAAACAGTGTAGGATGACAGGACCTGGAAGCACTTTTGGACCCAGAATTCTCCCCCATCACCTCTCCTGATGCCCTAAATTCATTTCTTTTGAACAGTAATTTCTTTTCAGGCCTTCAGTATTAAAAGTATTCTATTCAAGGATCATTAGCTACTTTGACGGCAAGGCCTTTAGGGTATAGAACAGGAATAGGAAGAGAGGAAAATCTCCAGGAAGATGATTAGGGAAGATAATGAACCCTTATTAAACTCCCTGTTATGTGGTAGGCACCATTCCTGGACCTTTCCCAGACATTTTCTTATATACATCTTTCAGCAACCCTGTGACTCAGGTACTGATGAGGAAACAAAAGCTCAGAGAGTCCAATGACTTGCCCAAGGTCATACAGATAGTTAATAGCAGGTAGGACTGTTCAAAGACAAGCATAACCAAGGTACCTTCCATGCTCACTGAGTAGAACTAAAAACTATTTTACATAGTGAGTGATTCCTAGACCATTGTAACAAATGGTGATAGCAACAGTCGCTTCCTAAGACCTGAAGCATTTGAATGTTTAATGAGATAGAGTAGATCTCATTTGAATTTCTACTTAAAAAAAGTAAAAATTCCCCTAGAATGGAAAATAACATTTTAGATTAAATACGCCTGGAAAGATAACAAAGCAATATTCTTCAAGTTTAAGAAACATCATTTATAAATTTAACACCAGAAATGACTACATGAAACCTATGGGTTAGTAGCAAGGGATGTAGGTTAGATGTGGCAAGAAAATGACACTTAGGAGAGAGAAATCAATTTCCATTGGTCAAATTCATGGATTAAAAGAATGAGCATGCTAGATAAAAAGTAAAACTTAATGGAATTTTGAAGCAATTCAATATCTATTTAAAAACACTTGAGCTGCACAGTAGCAAAACAGTCATAAGGTTTTGGAGGAAAATGGTGAAAAGCATAATTATTATTAGAATTGAATGTTTTTGATGTCATGGAATGAGCATCAGTTAAACAAGAAAATTAAATAAGGAAAAATACTTAGTGAGCTCTAATTAAATGTTCAATATCCCAGTTGTCTTTGACAATCACCCCCTCCAAAAAGAAAAAAAAAACACCAATAAACAAAAAAACACAAAACAAAAAACCAAGACACATAAGCAAACAGTGCACCAGATGTCTGGGTGTTGTACAACAAGATACAAAGGTGGGAAGAAATGGTCCCTGTTCCCACCTATGAGTTCACAACAAATTGTGGTGATAGATTATATATACTTACATATGGAATGCCGAGCACAGGATGGTAACCATTGAGAGTTTTAGACCTTGTACTCTGGCTAGTTTGTGAGGGGCCAGACAAATGTTCATTGGTGCTTTTAGTTATGTTATTTGAAGGAAAGAAGACTGTGGGTTTATGATCCCATGTCCTCTGATTGCTTACAGCCTAGTTAGGACAAGGCTAATACACCGGCACATAGATTTTTATTCAGCCAGACTTGTTGTGTCTGCAGGGAGACGGCCTAGAATCTAAAGCAAAACAATTCAATTAATGCTTTTCCCCATTTCTTTTCTCTGTTGAAGTTCTCTTAACATTACGGTATCCACAGTTGTCCCCTCCTTATCCATAGTTTTGCTTCCTGTGGTCTCAGTTATCCATGGTCAACCTCAGTCCAGAAGCAGGTCATCTTCTTTCTGATGAAGTGTCAGAAGATGAATAGTAGCCTAATGCCATTATTACATGCCTTTTGTTGACCTCACGTCACCCCATTATGTAGGCACTTAATCACCTCACGTCATCACAATAAGAAGGGTGAGTACAGTACCATCAGATATTTTGGGAGAGAGAGATGCAGGACACATTACAATGCATTGTTCTATTTTATTAGTAGTTACTGCTGATAATCTCTTGCTGAGTCTAATTTATAAATTAAAATTTGCCATAGATATTATGTAGAGGGGGAAAAAACATAGTATGATTGGGTTCAGTAGTATCCAGTTCACGCACCTTCTGAAGGTCGTGGAACATATCTCCCACGGATAAGGAGGGATTACTGTACTTTAATTTTAAAGACAGATGCTGTGATGATTTGTCTGGGGACTGCAATCATGTTCATCTGCCTTTTTCCTCTTTAAATCATGGTGGTAGTTGAATTTATACAAGATGTTTAAAATTGCCTCCGACAAAACCAGCTGTAGCCAATCAGAGGAAGAAAATAATATAGGAATACTTGTAAACAAAAGAAAACAAGACAAAACAATCCTTCTACAAACCTATAAAGAAACTTACACAGACATAATGATTAACAGCATACAGTGAGATGTTTCTGGCCCTTCACTAGTTAATCTGTTAATGAGCTGTTTGCCTGGTTGTGGAGCTGTACTCTGATTCCTTTGTGTTTTCTTCCCTCTGCCTACACATTCTTGCAGCAGGGTAAGTCTAGACATCTGAGCTGCAGAAAAATCTGGCCAGGAAGTTCTAAGAGAGAACACAAAGCCACCAACCTGTACCTCCTTTTAGACACCTCACTCATTCATTCTTAAACTCACACTGCCAGGCATAGTTACAAGCATGGAGAATGTACTTGTGACAAGGTGAACATTGCTGCTGTACTCATGGAGCCTACTGGTGAGGAAGTAGAATGAAAAGAGGTGAAACCTCTTCTAACCCAGAAGGGGTGTCCAGGTTGTATCCTAAAGAACAAGTAAGAATAAGCCAGGATAGGACAGGAACGAGGAGGAATGTCCAAGGCAGGGGAACAAGTTGCACAAAGTAAAGAGGTCAGAGAGAGCATGGCTTGGTACAGAAATGGAGTACAAAGTGGGAAGCGGTGGGAGATGAGACTGGAGAGGTGAGCAGGACCAGATCCTGAAGGCCCCAGGTTTTTCATTACTTTCTTTTAGATTCTGAACTCAGGGAGGTGGGCATTTGATGGTTGCTTTCTTGTTCTGTGATCTTATTACACCCCTGTTAGGGACATGGCTGGGAAGGAGGCTCAAGGTCTCTATCTAGGCTTTATTCCCTCTTATGTAAAGTAGCCGTTTCTACTAGTCTTGAGAATCAGCTTGAAATTCGGATGAAGCAGGAGTGTGAACGGAGGGTGTTGTTTTGTCCTTGCTTCAATACAGTGAAAAGAGTCATTATTTATGCTTTTGGGGAGTTAAGACTTCATGGGTTATGGGTCTGGAAATTTTCCTTGAGAGTGGAATCACCGCAGAAGTGAACTGGGAATGCTGGTGGAGGTTGTATTTTGGTTTACCTCTCCAAGTGATTTCCTGAAGCCTATCTTTTGGTTCTTGGATTCCCGTGAGATTACAGAGGTTGTTCTAGGTGTATTTCCAAACTGGCCTGGGAATATTGGTACTCTGTGAGATAATTTTCTTTATAATCATGAGGATGATGTGTGTTCAGGAGGAGTGGGGGACTCATACATGAGTCTAAGAGACTCTTCTGCTGGGAACCAATGTGGGTGTGTTGAGGCTTCTTACAAAGACTCCACTGTGCAGAAGGTCAAAACTCAAAGACTATCGTGCTTTGTATGGTAATGAAGAAAAAATAGACTCTGTTTATTCTATTGGTTTAAAGATACCTTCATGTGAGGAGAGAGAAACAGTTTTTCTTGACTGGGGATGAGACTGACTGTACTGTTATATTAAAAGCATCTTTGTCTAAAGTGAATGACCGTTACGGACCTGGTAGCAGGGTTAGCTCTCTGGATCAAGAGGCTGACAGACTGCTGGACTTTGAGCAGCCATTGTAAGACTTCATATTTTTATAACAACTTGGCAGAGGAGGTAATTAAAGATGAAGAGTTCAGTAAGAAACCCTGGCTGTCATTCACCTCAAGTTTTAGGAAGTGAGCCATACTTGGGCAGAGTGTTCTAGCTGCTTACCTCATCTCCATTTTCCACTGTGTGTTACTCAGAGAGTTTTTTGAGGGCGGCAATATGTCTAGCTGAAAAAAAAAAAAAAATCTGTGCATTTCCAAATCTCTCTTGCACCTAGGGGAGGCCACATGATAGAATTTTGGCCCATGATGCTTAAAACTGAAGTATCGGATTTCTGGAAACACTTTTGTTTTTCTGCACAGATGCTGTGCTTTCTGGCTTTTCCATTTGTTCCTTCTTCATGCCTAGAATACACACTTTATATCTGGACACTGCAGACAATGAGGAAAAGGCCAAGAGAATCACAGAGACCTTGGCCCTGAAATTTTCAAGCTGCTGAAACAGTGATAGCTACTGCCCCTAGACTTCCTGTTACTGATATCAAACCCTTATGAATTTAAACCACTGTAGTCAGATCTCTGTAACTTGCAGACAAACCCAGTTCCTAACTGACACAAATACCTCCAGGGATGAGGGGCCCACCTGGCAGAGGTTCTGTCTTGGGTATAGAAGTTCCAGAACGTTCCTCCAGAACACAGCTGTGCAGAGGTCTGCTGACCTTGGAAGCCTTTGCTCAGGACCAGTGAAAGAGCATTATAAGGTTGACTGTCACAAACTGTCCACATGACCAAGACATGCCTCAAACCTTGTCCCTTACCCTGATTTTAACCTGAATGTAAGTACCCTGAAAACTACTTTTGTTTTAATTATGGCTGACCATTCCAGGTTTATTAAATAGCAATATCATGTCTGACAGACTTAACTTGGCTTTACTCTTTTTCTTGTTGTAAGGGACCAAGTGGGAGTAGAGGGAAGCTGAATAAACCCATGCTTTAAATTAATGAATAAGATAGGTAATTCTTTAAATAATTATTCAGGGCCCACTATGTTCCAGACACTATGTTAAATGTTAGGGATATAATAATGAATGTGACAGATACTCCCCCTATCTTGTGTTCTCAATTCAAAATAACATCACTACTCTATTAAATGCCTGCTATGATCCAGGTACTGTATTAAGAGCATCATACACCCCATCTTAAATAATCTTCATGGAAAACCTGTGAAATAAATGTTACTAGCCTTTTTTTTTAAGCTTTTATTTATTTATTTATTTATCAGAGAGAGAGAGCGAGAGAGAGCACGAGCACACAGGCAGGCAGAGTGGCAGCAGAGGCAGAGGTTCTCGAGAAGCAGGCTCCCTGCCGAGCAAGGAGCCCAATGTGGGGCTCGATCCCAGGACCCTGGGATCATGACCTGAGCCGAAGGCAGCTGCTTAACCGACTGAGCCACCCAGGCATCCCATTACTAGCCTTTTAAAAAAGAGATTTAAAAATGAGTACAGAGCAATTTTTTAATAAATTTGTTACTACTGCTGGTGAGTTGGAGGCGGTAGGGATTCTGACTTCAGGGCCATATTCCTAACCAACCTGAAAATCCCCAGTGGTTCTATTTCTATTACAGGAACATATTCATATATTAGGGAATATGTGAACCCACATGCCCTGACACTGCCTTAATGAGAGCTAGGAATAGAAAAGCTGGGAACTGGTGTTTCCAGAGTTAAGCACATGTTTGAGATCACATTATTTCCAGATTTTAGGGATGGTCTAAGGAATCACCTGCAAAGATCAGTGTGTACTGGAGTTTGGGAAAATAACACCATCAAAAATATAAGTTCTTTGAGGCTAAGGGCTGTAACTTATCTCTCTTTTCTCAGTATTTAATCCAATGGTTGGTACTTGGGAGGAAATCAAAACATACTGAACTGAATAAAGGAACTCCAGACTCTAAGGTTAGAAGTAGAAAGTTCCAGGTTACCATTACATCAAATATTTATTGAATTTTTTTTTTCCCTTCAAGATTTTATTTAGGGGCACCTGGGTGGCTCAGTCGTTAAGTATCTGCCTTTGTCTCAGGTCATGATCCCGGGGTCCTGGGATTGAGCCCCACAACAGGCTCACTGCTCAGTGAGAAGCCTGCTTCTTCCTCTCCTGCCCCCTCCAGCTTCTATTCCCTTTCTCGCTGTCTTTATCTCTGTCAAACAAATAAATAAAATCTTTATTTTTTAAAAAATATATTATTTATTTGTTTCACAGAGAGAGAGAGAGAGTGAGCCAGAGAAAGCATGAGAGGGGGAGGATCAGAGAGAGAAGCTGACTCCCCACTGAACAGGGAGCCCAATGTAGGACTTTATTCTGGATGACATGAGCTGAAGGCAGACACTTAACTGACTGAGCCACCTGGGTATCCTGTTGAATGACTTTTATTTTAGATGGATGGTAGGTGCTAGACCAGTAGGGTATCTGATTTCTGTCCTTAAGGCATTCATTACCTGATCACACATCTTAGTCTCAGAACTAGAGGATTAGATATATTATAATAGGTAATACATATAGTAAACATTATTCACAGCTGATGATCATTGATGATTCCCAAACCACACCACGATCCCCAGATCAGATGAAATTCATAGGTTGGCTTTAGACAAGGATATGTGCCTAGGTCTCAGAACCTTAGATCATGGTTGCTCTTTAAGGCTTCATGAATGATGATGGTCTAGAATCTTGACTGAGAACCTTAGAATATGGTAGAGAAAGGGTGTATAATGACAACAATAATAATATGTTAGTTATTTGATGTTCATTAAATGCTATATACTTAAAAGTTACTTCATTTTATTCTTAATCTTATGAGGATGTTTCATCCCTATTTTAGAGATAGGAAATCACATTAAAGCCTTTGCCCAAAATCACACTGAGGCTAAGTGATAGAGCTGATTCAAGCCTAGATCTGGCTGACTTCAAAGCTGATGCTTTTAGCTGCCTCCTTTGGTTGTCTCCCTCATGTTGATATTCTGACTCAGCCAGGGTGCAAAGTGGACCTGCTTTCAATGTTTTAGACTTTTCCTGGAAGGAGAGTCTGGGTATGGGCTGAGGTGGCGATTGCCTCCTGCAGAAATTTTTCTCAAAGTCTGGGTACCTTTCAATTTTAAGACAAGAGTAGATTTTTCTCTGAAGTGTTAACAGAGAGTGGGTCACTGAAAACTTTCTGGAACCAGTTCTCCCAAGGTCACCCCCTTAAAAGTCTAGGCCCCCAGCACTTAGTGTGAACACATTGATGTAGTCAAGGGAGTCCCTATATGTTTGCTGAAGCTTCTGTATCTGATGGTTGGGACGCCTCTTACTTACTTCCCTTACTAACAACATTTAAAAAACTCACTTGTATTCAGGAAGGAGGTTTCTCTGTTGCCTGGTAGGAGGTAAGAGGGGCCCATTTGAGAATGTCCTGTAGTGGATGGTGGTTCAGAGCCTTCAGAAGTACAGGCTGGTTGTATTAAGAAGTAAAGTTGTTGATAACTGGTTGGCCACAGCTTCCTTTAGAGCAGATATTTGGAAAAGAAACTGCTTACTAATTTCAGGCTCCTCTGAAATTCTCTTGCACCTACTTGGTAAAAAGAAAATAGTACTTGAGCCAATATGGTGACATTTTCTAATCATCTAGAAGTTCTGATCTAGAAAGTCATATTTATATATTTAAGAAACATTAACTAAATATCTATAGTGTGATGCCTGGGTGGCTCAGTTGGTTAAGCATCTGCCTTCCATAATCCCAGGGTCCTGGGATCCAGTTCTGTATTGGGCTCCTTGCTCAGTGGGGAGCTTACTTCTCCCTCTCTCTCTCTGACCAATAAATAAAGAAAATCTTTATAAAAAAATTCTATAGTAAGTCAAGTACTGTGCTAAATGCTAAAGTTGCATAAAAGAAAGGAAAGGAACATCTTCAGTTTTTAACCAATCAGAGTATGGGAGAGATAGAAGTTAAAAAAATAATTGTGATTAAATAGTAAAACTACTATCATGGAAAGACATATGTACCAAGTACTTGGAGAACCTGCTGCCTAGGATGGCTTCCTGGAAGAAGTAACATCTGGAGAATAGATGGCAGTGGAGATGAGCACGGGGTGAGGGAGAGGATAGGGGAAGTGGATGGAAAAGGGCTTCCTTTGCAGAGACGGTATCATGAAGGAGAATACCAGGGCATTCAAGGTGGGAGGCATGCTCAGAATGATATGATGGGTATATACCCTCTGTATGCCCTAGGCTGGAACTCAGGTACCTTCTTGCCAGGCCAAATGGAGCAAAGGGCCATTTTGTTTCTGAAGCATCTGACAGTTTCTGCTTGAGATATGAGCCAGCAGATGAAGGGGATTGAATGATGGAATGAGAGGACCTAAGAGACAGGCAAATATCAGGACTAAGGGTTGAATAAAGCCAAATCAAGGGCAAATCTGGAGGACTGCTCAAAGCAACAGGCTATGGCATCAGATACCAAGAAAAGACTTCTGTTCCAAACTAGCTTGGGCTTGGTAATCAGACTGAGGTCAACCAGCAAAGAATATGGTTCAGTGACCTGCAGGAACGTATGAGACACTTACTAGCTTATATGCGGCAGCAGTTGTTGTTCCAGCCTCATTTCTGAGGTGCTGAATCTAGAATTTAAAGGGGTGAATCTCTTAGGGTCTGTGCTGCTGTCCAAGAATGGGGCCTGCATTTTTTATATTCATTCAGAGACTTTCATTTTACATGTCTTTACAACACATTTAGGATGTGGGGCAAACTGGAGCCTAGCTGGCTGGTTTGTCCTCTATGCTGATAGAGACTCATTCATCAGAGTCCTTGGAAACTTTTTTAAAAGAAAGTTTCCAAGGCTAAAACTAGATGGTATCCCTCCCTCTCTATTCAAGGATCTTGACTCAGATTCTTGTGACCAGTGACATTAATTTGTGAGTCTGTTGGCCACCAAGAATGACTTTCTGCGGCTGTAGAACAGTTTCTTTTTTTGAGCATAGCTCACTGCCCTGGATGGGGATTACATCTGTAGCCTTGATCCCAGAGGATTTTGCTCTAATTGGGCTTAATCTTTTTAGTATGAACAGCACAGCAAAATCAAAAGGAAGGGTTAAAGAATGTTGCCTGCTACACAGCACAAATGTATTCTTCTCTTCTTCATGATTGGCTCATCAGAGAATGTTGTTTTCCTTTGACTTTCCCAGGTATGGGCCTAACCACCATGATGTTTTCATGATACAGGGTAGCCTTGAGAAGCCCAGCTGCTTTACTTCCCAAGGGGTATATCAAAGTGTAATTATATGTTTCCGGGATCTTTTGAAAATGAGAGAGATGTATTTTTTTAAATAAAGTTAAACTTTTTAAAAACTCAAATAGAGAAATGAGCTGTAAGATCCGTTCTCTTCCAGAGACCCTAGAGAACACTCTCCTAGGAGATAGCTTGTTACATCTTTATCTGTTTGTCACCTGTCTTCTGTTTTACAGATAATCTCTGTAGAGGACAGAGAAAAGCCTCCCAGCTTTTCTCCTTTTTTTATGTAGATTATCATTGAGATAATATTTCTTCAAGGTTTTCATCCTATTTCGAAGTGCTTATCATTCATCTCCAGATGTTTTGAGATAATGTCTTTCCTTTTCCCATTTTCCATTCTTACAGAAAATATTTCCTCTTATTCTTGTATAATTTAACAAATTATGTCACATCTTTCCTTATACTTCCTATTTCCAATTTAAGGCTTTGCTATCTCTTTTCAAAATCTCTTTTGATTGCCTTCTTAATGATACTGAAATTTTAGAGGTAATTCACATTACTTTCTCTTACAACATCAAAACATACACAAATATTTCAAGGACACAGGAAGTTCTCATGGACTATTTTTAAACAAGCTCTCACTTTCCTGATTTCTACTTATAAAGTATTTAAATTATAATCTTCCATCACTTTAAAGTCTCAGAAAATGCTGATTCAGCACTACTTAAAATGTTTACTTATATTGGCAGCAAGACACCAAGTAATTCCTTTTTAATTTTAAGGTAACCATTCACTTCTTACATTTTCAACCTAAGTCTATTTGGTTACAACCTGTCCTATTCTATAATATTAGAGATGCTATATTAATGTTTATTGAAAAAAAGCATTATATTTCTAATCCATGGGTGTACTGTTTTTCTTATAAGATGCTAATAGTTTTGGTGGAACATTTCTGAAGAAAGATTCCCCATAGCAAGGTTTTATTAAATTCATCAAAAATTTACTAAACACAGACTATATTCCTGGCTATGAGTAAGAGGATCGAAGATGAGTAAGACTCCATTCTTTTACTTGTAATGTTTATAATAGATACATAACCAGAGTAAGAGACAAGGCACAAGAGGATATGGGTTGGAAAAATTAATTTTAATTGAGGAAGTCAAGGAAGGTGGCATTTTAAGGGAACTATGATGGTAGGGAAAGAGAGGAAGGGCATTCCAAGGGGACAAAGTTAGAGCATAAGTTTTTTATGCGTAAGACCAAGGGATAGAATGACCATATATATATAAAACTGTTGGAGCACATGGGACAACGGAAGAGAAGTTTGGGAAGCCAGTTGGCCCAAACTCTGGGAGGCCTTGGACGTCATGTTAAAGAGAGTACATTTCAATCTTGGTTCAGTGATCAACGTTGTAGAAGAATTTGAGCAGGAAAATGATCTGGTCATTCTGATGGTATAGAAAATGGATTAAATGAAGCTGAGACCAGAACCTGAGACATCATATAAAAAGCTATTTAGGAAAAAGAAGTAGGAAAGTAGCATTTACTAATAGTCTACTGTGTTCCCCAAACTACATTGAGTATTTTCACATGCATAGTCTTAATTACAAGAAGGAACAAGAAGGAAGCAGTTTGATCACAGGCAGATGTCACCAGCATTTACTAATCTCCTATCTCTGTGTACACAGAGCATTAGGCTTTTCAGGCTGTCATTTCTAGGTGGAAGCACTTAAACGTTGGTTCATGGTACTCCATGTTTTCTTTCCCTACTACAGTGATTATGGGAGTGTATGGGAATATAGAAGGGCCACAAAACCAAAATGGCTTATAATACTGAGTTATCACATGGAAGATAGTACCCTAGAGTCATTTTGATTTGCAGCAGATTTTGAGTGCTCAGAAATAAACTTTTGCAGTTTAAAACCTCTGAGATTTTGGTATTGTTACTGCAACATAACCTACATTAGACCTGTCTAATAGAACTTATGGTAGTGATAGAACTGTTCTATATCGGCACTATTCAACATGGTATCCGCTAGCCATATACGGCTATTGAGTAAGTAGGGGCTGATGGCAGGCTGTGTCAAGATGGGCCACTTTGGCATGAAGATTATTTTGAGTTGAAGGCAATTGATGCCCTGCAGGCTCTAGAGAAACTTTGCTCCTCCTTTAACTACATAGAACAATGTAAATTGGGGGTCTTTCCCAGAATAGGAGTTAATAGCAGAGATAAATTTTATCAGAGTGGCCCATCGGTGTGGCAGAGCAAATATATGCTCTTCTTATTACCTTGTGGATTGCATTCCTTTCTTCTGAAGTCCCAGACCCCTACTCCCTTCTCCTTAATTCAGGATGACATGTATATCTCATTTTGCCCGATTATCTTTGGAATTTTCATGTCTGTATGGATGCCCTATATACATGTGCTATTAAATTTGATTTTTTCCTGTTAATCTGTCTCATGTTAACTTGGTTTTAGTTCAGCTAGACAGATCTTTGAGGGGGACAGGAGTTCTTGCACCCTCCCCCACTTGAAATGTAGCTGGGGTGATTAAGGAATAGAGTTTTGAATTTTATTTAGATTTAGTTAACTTAAATTTAAATGGACTGCTTGTCTGATACTTTAAAAAAAAAAAAAATCCTTTAACTGCTAGAGAAAGCCTGGCAAAAACCTTCCTAATTGGACAGAAAGTAGTAGAGGTGATGAAACCCTGAACAAAAGTGAGTTAGAAAGAAATGGAGATTTTTCTTATAAATGTCTCTAATGAAAGGGTGATTTCTATTCAGTTTTCAGAGCTTCACCTATATCTACTACCTCTTAAAAATAACCAGCTAAAAGTAATCAATATTTCAAAGATATATTTTGGGGTGTTATATTTTGCTCCCCTTCAGGGATAAAGGAGCATATGGCTTGTCTACTTGAGGGAAGTCTCATAAAACAGGCCTCAGAGAGGTGGTAGATTGAGCTAAGTCCTGAAGGAAGAGCTGATGACTTCAAACAGACAAAGGAGGGGTGAAGACAGATATTCTAATTACAGACCACAGTATGGGCAACAACAGAGTTCTGTGTGAGGAGTGAGTAGAGACACAGTCAGGAGCCAGATTTTGGAATATGCTGTGGTATGGTGTCCAGTGCCTAGGGAATAATTCTATTGGAAACATTTAGACTGTGCCAAAGGAAAGGCAAGAGAGAAACACCTTGAAATATGCCATTTTGGTTTATTGGTTATTTGTTATTTTATCTATCTATCTATCTATCTATCTATTTATTTATTTAGAGACAGAGCATGCACAGATATAAGCTGAGCCAGGGGCTAGGGTGGGGAGTGGGTGGGATATGGGCAGAGGGAGAGAGAGAGAGAGAGAGAGAGAGAGAAAGAGAGAATCTCAAGCAGGCTCCACCCAAAGCAGGACTCAATCTCACAACCCTGAGATCATGACCTGAGCTGAAACCTAGAGTCAGATGGATGATCAAACTTCCATATTGGTTATTTTAAATTAAAGACAAGATACAGCCAGGGCAGGAAGGACACTTTGATCCCCCTTTGGCTCCTTGAAAGCAGTAAATAAATCTCCTATGTGAAAGGTATGGCTTGGGAGGAAAAATATCCTCTACCCTTCAATGTCCTTCTAGCTGTACTAAGAATTAAATTGACATGAGACAGATTAAAAGGAGAAAATAAACTTTAATAATGTATATAAAGGCAGTCTACACAGATACGGAGATTCCAAAGACTGTGAGGCAACATAACACTTATATGCGCTAAGGAGAAGGGTACGAGTCTCGGAATACAAAAAGGAGAAAAATCTTAGCAGGAAGGTAAAAGGAGATGTTTGGAAAACCAAGCTTGCCCAATTGCAAAGATAAGTTTCTTAGGTAAAGGGGAATCTCTGTTAGTAGCTCTCTTCCTGGTACAAGAAGGGAGTCAAGGGGGAGATAAAGAATTTTTCTTGAATCTGTTGGGTTTTGATTGCTTTAAACTCAAAATCATGTTCAGGCCAAAGTGACTCATCTTGCAGTAGCTTGTTGTCAGCCCCTACAATACCATTCCTGTACCAGGATTTAGAAAGCATTCGGATCAACAGGAATAGGGAAGTTAGTGCTTCAGGGGAGCATCAGGAAGAGAACTATCACAAAGATAATTTTGTTGTACATAGGAAAGACTTCTCCACATGGCATGGGAGATATTTGTTTACCAAGCATTTGCTCTTCTTATCTCCTTGTGAATTATCTTTCTCTTTTTTGAAGTTCTAAATCTCTACCCTCTTCTTTTTTGCTCAGGGTAACACGTAAGTCTCATTTATCAGACTGCCTGTGGGTCTCATATTCTTATAGGAATGCTGTGTGTACATAATTAAATTTCTCTTTTTCTTGTTAATCTGTCTCACGTGAATTTGATTATTAGACTAACCAAAAGAATCTAGAAGGGTAAAGATTTTTTTTTACAGTGTGATAGGCTGAGAAGGCTCTATAAACAAAACTTTTACTTCTTCACTAATTTACCATCCCAAGCCCAAACTTCTTTGTCAATTCTTTACAAATTTATTGTTTTGTTGTCTAAAAGTATAAGAGTTGCCTGCTTTGGTCACATTTTGGAGTACTTATATGCCAAATTAATTGTTTTCTCCTATTTGTGTTCTGCCAATTTAATTATTAGACCAGCTAAAGAAACTAGAAGGTAAGAAGGGAAATGTTTTCTGCTCCTACATGGCCATTTTCCCACCAGATTGGAATAGACAGCTCTTACTGAAAAGAATACAATGGGTAGAAGCAGAGACTATTAGTATTGAATTTGTATCTATGAGGACATTGATGTTTTCAGATGGAAAATTTGTTAGATGGAGTCTCAGCATGTATGAATATTTTGAAGTTTGCATCGAAAGGTGACATTTTAAAAGCCTATTTAGTGTGTATAGCTTACAAAGTTTTAACAGAAGGGGTACTATGGAATTAGGAAAAATGGCCAGAAATGAGTCAAGGGTGGTGTTCTAGAGCATCAAGAGAAAGAAGTCAATGTGACCTAGCTTGCTTGCAGAGCAGTCCGACAGCTTTGTGCAGGAACTTTGTGTGGCTTACACTTAGATAATGACAATACTGGACTCATTGAGTTGTCTTGGTGATTAAATGGGAAATGATTTGATAAACTATTCAGTATCCTATTAGTCTTTTTAGCAAAAAAGCGCGCAATATATTTTTTTTTTTTTTAAAGTCAAATAGCCTTGCTTTGGTCAGACGGTTCACTAACACCATCCCAAACCAGTGGCAAAAAAATAATGAACAGCACCAGTGAAGGCTGCTAACTTAAACTTGCAGTGGCTGGCTGAAAAATTCCCACCAAAGACATTCATGTCCTAATCACTAGAATCTATGAATAATGGCACAATGATGAGTATTACCTATTATGGCAAAAAATGTGATTAAGTTAAGAATTTTGAGATGAAGGGATTATCCTTGATTGTCCAGGTGGGCTTGAAATGTCATCACATTGCCTCATAAGAGGAAGACAGAGGAGAAGGTCATGTGACAGAAGCAAAGAGAGATTTGAAGATCCTACCTGCTGGCCAAAAGGTGGAGGAAGGGGCTATGAGCCAAGAGATGTAGAGAGTACAGCTCTAGAAATGGCAAAAGGTAAGGAAATGGATTTTATTCTAGAGCCTCTACAGAGAGCATGGCCCTGCTAACACCTTGACTTTAGTCTTTTTACTTTACTGAAACTGATTTTGGACTTCTGGTCTCCAGAACTGTAAGAGAACAAGCTTGCATTGTTTTAAGCCATTGAGATTGTGGTGATTTGATATGGCAGCTATAGGAAACTAATACACTCACTAAATACTTATTGAGGACCTATAATATTTAAAACACTGTGTTGGTCTACCTGAGATTATAGCAAAGAATAAAAATAATCAAGTTTTTCCCCCTCTTGATATTTACCCTTATATAAGAAAATGGTAAGGCAGGAAATGCCAGTAAAGGTGAAAATGTCAGAATTTATAAAGAGAAACAAATTATATATTCAGGGGATGGGCAGATTCTTGAGCCAGGAGGTAGACTCAAGAAAGCCCATGTGGAAGAATTGAGAATTAAAATTAGGTGAAAGCAAGTCAAAGTAATGACAAGTGGAGGTGAGATAGATGGTCACGTGGTTAGATGGGTGGGGGTCACACCAGGCAGAGGGAAGAGAATGAGCATGATCATGAAGATGGGAAAGTAAAAGATACATTTGAGTAATAAGGAATAATTCATTCTTGCTGTAATGTAAGGTAATGGAACACCATTAAAGATATTTCACAGAATAGAGACATGCATGAAGCCTGTTTTATTTGGAATACATTTGTTTAGTCATAGATTTAGGGGAAAACTATAATTGTTGCATATGTGAATGACTGTGGCAAATAAACAAATTTTATTTTTAATTTTATTTTGTAATACAGAATTTTCTTATATATTATGATGGCCTTATATTTTAGATTTTCAAGATGTGCTTCTGTAATCAGAAAATAAAGATGAAATAAGCCTATTAAGGAAGACAGGTTTTTTTTTTTTTTTCAGAA
The DNA here is from genome assembly GCF_964662115.1 of Mustela nivalis. NCBI lineage: Eukaryota > Metazoa > Chordata > Mammalia > Carnivora > Mustelidae > Mustela > Mustela nivalis. The sequence continues at coordinate 96,955,150 of NC_139026.1, forward strand.
TTAAAAAGTAGGTTCCTGAGACTGTACTTTGAAGAGAAAGTCTAATTGGAGAGGTAGCCAATGACAAACAATATATTAAATCATGGATTAGGTAGCCATTCTCAGTCTGACAAGCATAAATGTTTCTAATGTCATGAAATTGTTCAAAATGATATAATAAGCAGAAAGAAAAGACTGCCAGGTGTATAGGTAGAGTCAGAGAAGTGTAGGAGAAATTGGAATTGAAATAAAGCAGAAATGATTGGAGTTAAACACAATGAAGCCCATCTTTAAGGACTGAAATGTAGAAATAGTAGAGTGATTTTACATCTTTAAGACTTTACTTCTTTGAGACAGGAAACCTCCACCAGTTTTTGTTCATGTAATTTGTTTATGGCAGGCAAGATTTAGCAAATATTTTCTGCTTTCAAGTATACATATTTGGTATCTGACACTAGACTAATGCAGGGGACTCCGTGTATAGAGGAGAGATATTTTCTTATGCCTTGTGGAGGATGATCCTTTAAGCAGAAAATGGTGCTTTTAAAGGACAAAATTCTATGTTATCTAAATAATCTGAACATGCTTTTAAGGGAGTGTTACATTTACTGGCTCATTGACCAACTGCTGGATTTCCTCTAGTGAATCTTGCCAGTGAATGTGGAGAAAAGGAGGAAAGGTATACTGGTGTATAGAGCATCAAAGTGAGCTTTTCCAATGCTCAGTATTTTACCTTTCATGTTTTATGAAATTGGGTGTTTTGTAAGTCTGATTATATAAAGACACTCAAAATGAAAAAACAAACAAACCAGAATTGATCCATAGTAAAATATATTTACTAGATAAATAATGGAGTATTGTTCTCTGGATAACTGTAATGGAAAATAGAAGAGGTGTTTTAAAAGCATTCATTACAAAAGCATGTATTGCCTTGGAAACCAAATGAAAGAAATTAGTGACAAAAAACAAACAGACAAAAAAGTGACAAAAAAGCAAATCATACAGTAAATCAAAATTTTGAGAGACTTACCTTTGAAGATGGAGTGCAAGATAAAAGGGAGGAAAAAAAGCAGGCATAAGCAAGGAGGATCATTCCGCCTTCCCAAGATAACCTTACATGTGAGAATTTAGGTTGAATGTTAATTTGTGTTATTGGATGCTTTTGAGATTAAAATAAGTTTTCCAGTAGAAACCAAGTTCTTACATGTAATTCTTTAACAGAGATTCCTACCTGCCATCTAAACTTTCCTCAGATCAAGGGTGTCTGGGTGGCTCAGTCAATTGTGCACCTGACTTTGGTTTTGGCTCAACTCACGATCTCGGTATCTTGATCTCAGGGTCATGATCTCTGAGTCATGAGACTGAGCCCTCAGTCAAGCTCTGCACTCAGTGGGACTCTGCTTGAGATTCTTTTCTTCTGCCCCTTCCCCCACTCACATGCACTCTCTCTCTCAAATAAAGAAATAAAATCTTTTTTATTTTTATTTTTATTTATTTATTTTTTAAGCAAACATTACTCAGGCCGGAATATGGTCTACTTCTTCCCTTTGCTACAGAAAACACCCTGTTGTTGATTGTGCCAAAGCTCTCCATGATACTTTGATAATTCCCATCAAGGTCAAATAGTCCAGTGAAATATTGGCTCAAAATGGGACAGTTGTAGCAAAGAGATTATGACTCCTTTAAATGAGAGTTTAGGTTAAATATTCATAAATGTATTCATAATTCACATAAAAAATTATTGATTTCTAATTGTCCAATTATTCCCTTTCCTCTTCCCTAGTATGTTATTCAGAACAGATTATTGCAGATACAATAAATCCAGGGAAGGACTGCAACTCTTTCAGTATCGAAACTCTGAGTCATTCCTGTATTATAAGCTGGCCATTTGGCTTCATCTCTTCTACAGGTATTTCAGTTAACATGAATATTGCATCAGCATAGATTCCACTGACTTATTGACTGGAATCGAAAAAAAGAGTGATTTTCTTAACACTTGTCCAAGAATGGTAAGACAAACTTATTCAGGACTATTGTGGTAGGTGGAGAAAAATTGCAGTGGAGTTTTACAGTGGGAGAAAGAGATCGTGCTCAACTCTGAATACAAGGAAAATTTATAACTTAAGAGCAAGGCAGGGTCAGCGCATGGAAAATTACTAAGAGGAAATGTAAGGGGTAAGGAAAGAGTCTGCTAAACTGTCCTAATTGGTTTTTTGCTGGAGGGCCAAGATGATCAAACATCTCAAGGGAGATGGTGAGGGATGAGGAACTGATCAGATATTGAAGATGATCAGATATCCAAGTGGGAGATTCTGGCTGAACTGACTTAGCATTAAGTATTCATGCTAAAATTAGATAGTGACGATCAGGGAAGTCCCGAAGTTCAGGGTCTTGTTGAGAAGAGTTCAGGGGAACCTGACTAAGGTTTGGTCAAGGAGAGATTCTTTGGCATTGGATATTCTGTATGTGTGTGTGTGTGTGTGTGTGTGTGTGTACGCATGTGCAAATGCACAGAATTTAGATCCCAAATGCTAGCATTGTCAAAATGACAGTCTTGGATTTAGCTGTAGGGGAGCAAAATCTGTCATCCCAAAATGTGTCTCTTTGGCATTGTTGGATTTGGATTATTTGGATTATGTATTATTACTTGGATGATTTTAGGTTGATTATTTATAATAAACAGATGGCTCAGGAAGAAACTTTGACCTTCTCCCTAACTGCCTTAAAGAATTTAGTTGGAGGGCCTTCTGTGTGAAGGTAGCAATCACCACAGATAGAATAATATAAAGTAGGCTTCGTAGACAGGGAGAAATTTAGCAAAATTTGCTTGTTAAAAATTTCTCTCTATGTCCTTTTAATTCTATATGGCCCAGCAAACATCTGTTTACCCAACATTTACTCCTTTTCATCTTCCTGGGAATTGTTTTCCTTCCCTTTGAAGTTCCAAGCCCCTACCCCCTTCTCTTTGTCTCTGGATAGCAGATATATAAACCTCAACTGCCTGACAGCCTGTGGGCCTCAAATTCTTATGGAGGCCCTAGTAGGTACATGACTGCATGTGATTTTCTTCTGTTAATCAGTTTCATGTCAATTTATTTCCTAGACCATCAGAAAGAATCTTGAAGGGTGGAGGAAAAATTTTGCTCCTTAACACTGAGCATATTTAAAATAGAAAGCCCAGCAATGGTTATATATTATGTGTTGGTTTGACTGTACAGACAAAATAAAAGTGGTTTAAATAAAACAGAAGTTAAATACTCTCCCATGTAATGATAGGGGTCAGCTGGAGGCCAGGCCTGATAGGCAGGACAATTAGGGGTCTTTGCTACAGACTGTACTAGTCATTAATATTCCACTTAAAGGAGCTGTTTGTTCATTGTGCTTTATCATCACAAGATATTAAGCAATGCGTGCCTGGGATTCCTATGTGAATGGTGGCACGACCTAGATTTAGTAAAATACAAGGAAAGGAAACAGCAAATAAAGCAATACACACTGTCAGTAAGTTTGCTTGCTACTACTCATTTATTTATTTATTTATTTTTACCACACTGAGTAAGTTGTGAACTTATTAAATACATGGTGACAAGTTAATTAATGGAGCTGTAGAAGACACGGGGCTAACTTAGTACTTTTAGGCTAAATGGGGTTCAAAAGCACTAATTACTAGAATTTTTTAGTTGTGCTGAAACCACTCACATGTATAAATCTTTAAATTGTATTATTAATTATATAACATGATAACTTTAGAAACCTATACATTCTTTCTTAAGTAGAGCAAAGTATGGAAAAGTTTTCTTTTTAAGAGCAAAATTTAAATTTTGATAACCAAATACACATTTCAAGATTGGTTATTCAAGATGTAATTAAGGATGCAAACAGTTTCCATCTTAAATGTTTCATTTGGTTTACAGTTTTATTATGTCTTTCCTTAAGGAACTTATATGCCACTGATGGCCAATGATTTCCAACCATTGGAATGACTTGTGGGTTATTAGGAAAAGTAAAGATTCAAGGGCTATTCCCATAAAGATTCTGGTTTTGTGAGTCTCATGGGAGGCTTGGGAATTTGCATTTTTATAAAGCTTCCCAGATGCTATAAGTCTCTGGTTTGGGTAACTTACTCAGAAACACAGGTTTATGTAAGAATACTTGAAATATTAGATGACCCGGGAAGTGCTTTTAGATCATTTTCGCTATGTTAAAAAAAATTCTAATACTGCTACTATTTTTTTAAATAATTTTTTCAATTTATTTATTTTCAGAAAAACAGTGTTCATTATTCTTTCACCACACCCAGTGCTCCATGCAATCCATGCCCTCTATAATACCCACCACCTGGTACCCCAACCTCCCACCCCCCCGCCACTTCAAACCCCTCAGATTGTTTTTCAGAGTCTATAGTCTCTCGTGATTTTCCTCCCCTTCCAATTTACCATAATACTGCTACTGTTTTGGCAAAAGAGGCTCTTTTTGCTTTCTCAAGACCTTATGACTAATGACCTGAAGACTAAAAAGAGATCCCTTAAAAATCCACCCAACACCTAAGATGTGATTTTTTTCCCTCCTACCTCTTAGTTTTTAAACATGTTTAGAGAGAAGCTCTTCCCAGCTTTTGATGCCAGCTGCATTGTTTTTCACTGGCTGTGTCATTTTCTTGAAATCCATTATTTTAAGAACTGTTAAATTAATTAAAGAAGGAGGCCATCAGGCTGAGGTGATGAAGTTTTAGAATATAAGGGAGGTTCAGGGGATGGAGTCCAGAGCCAACAACCAAGAAAGAATTCTTGAGACGTCCTTGGTGCACAATGGTGGTTTATTCAAGCACAGCGACAGGACCCATGGGCAGGAAGAGCTGCTGACCCAGGGTTGTGAGATGTGGTCCATTATATACTTGCAAGTTGGGAGAGGGTCAGGGTTAGCGTAAGTCTCTAAGGAATTTTGGAAGCAAGGTTTCCAGGGCCTCGAGGGGGCTAGCTGTTGTTGGGAAAATGTCATTTATTACCATCTAATAAAACCTTAGTCAAGAGACCCTTCAGATGTATATTGGTGGGCCATGTGCTTGGGGATGATTGCCAGCACGTATCTTGGAGGGTTTAGAGATACAGGAAGTTTCCAAAGGAATTTTTATATGTTAAAGTAGATGTATAGGATCCTGGTTGGAGGTGGTGGGGGTGGTCAGGCTAGGATTGCCTTTTGCCCTTCGCAGAGTGTTAAGGTGAAGGCAGTTGTGCCCCTAGAGGAATGTCACTCTGCCTGTTTCAAGGACTTTTCAGTGGGCTCTAGGTAGTAAGGAAATTTAGTAACTTTTCTTTTGCCTCTGTTTCCCACATCAGAGGTGGCTCTAATGCTGTGGTGGCCTACCTAAGCAACCCAAAAACCAAGCTTGTAAATGCCTCAAGGTTAGGAAATCAGGAGTGTTAAGAACAGCCAATCACAAACAACCAGCTAGGCTTTAAGCTATAGTCAATCAACTTGTCTTTGCTTCTGCACTTGATAGAAGTCTTTCTCCCTGATCCTGTTCTCCCAAGGCTCTGGTTCACTGATGGGTCCTCAATACTTCTTGTTTGGCGCTGCTCAATTCAATGAACTTCTGCTCAACTAAAACTAAAATGTTTCATATTGTTCGGTTTATCTTTAACAGAATATCTCCCAAGGGGGGCTCTGCCTAAGGAACCAGGAGTATAGAGTCATTAACTTTTTCAAAAGTTGATATTTCCCACGAGCGGAGTTAATCTTCATGACTGTGGTGGTGAGCTGTCCGTGCAGGATCCGTCTCTATCTCTGCCAGTCATGGCAAAATACAGTCTGGGCAGGTTTCCAAGTGAGGCTGACATTCTTAAACCAATAAGAAGTGTCCAAAATGGTTTCCAGCTTTCTCTCCAGAGGGAAGAGTTGGACCTGTTGTCATGGAGACCGACCTTTGCCAGCTTGAATACATTTGCCATTTGACACAGAGGAATAAATCAGTGGCCTGACAGTGGGCACGGGCTGAAGGCTGATTCTCCTGGAGCATAACCATCAGTTTGCTCAACAATTCTGCTGACTTTCTTCTTGAAACTGGGCCATGGCATGGGTAAGAGCAGGACTCAAACCACGCCAGCAGTCTCCGCACCAGCCCAGAGTGGCCTCCACTTGAGGATTTATAGCCTTAGCAAACACAAAGCACATTGCTTTGTTTCCTTTAAGAAATCGAGGAGTGATTCATGTTCAGTAAACAAAGAGAGGATTACTGACCAATGTGTTTACTAGTCTGGAATTCAACTCCCTCTGAATGCAATTCCTTCCGTTCCCTGGAAAGACGTTGTGCATTTCAAACAGTTCTCTTCTTTAATCCACTTTCTTTCTTCCTACTTGGAAAAGATATATAATTTAGCCCTCACTCAAATCCAAAGGAGATGACTTTCAAAGGCCATTTAGGCTCTAATGTTTGTCCTTTGCAAGAACAAGCAATTGTGATTCTGAAGAATTTAAATGCAGAGACTGTTGGCAGCCAGAGATGTTTTCTGCTGTTGAAATGCAAAAGAAAATTTCACTTTACAACTGCACTGTGCCACTCCTGACATTGATGGGTCCTGTATTCACCAGAGGGGGGAAAATTAAAATATCTTCCCTGTCTGCACAGTATCTTTGGTGGTTATACAACAATAAAATATTCAGTAGTAGTCTGATACATTCACTGTTAAAACTGACAGACCAAGTTGAAGCTGGTTGAGAAACGTGTGCATTATATCATGTCCCTACCTTCTTTAGATTAACTTTCCCTACCTTCTTTAGATTAACTTTCTATCATAACAACTGCATTCAGTAGGGCTCATATTGTCTCAATTATAAAGTCAACTCAAAGACTTAGCACTATACTGATTGCTTGAGCAAACCTGAAATATTTTTAACTGTTGACAAAAGGTTCAGTTTCATTACAGTGAACTCCAGAGTAAAACCATGGTAATGTAATTGCTTTCTCAGAGTTTCATCATTTATGGCCCCAGAAAATCATTATAACTTTCTAGAATTATCCCAAAATGGTCCAAAGTAAGCAGTTTTCAAGTCAGTGGGAATTGCAGAGGCAGCTCATATGCACCTATCCATTTATTTATTAGAACTAGGTCACAGATAGCTAATTTTTGACATGAATCTTCTCCTTTCAAAAGAATGTTAGCTCAGCTAATGTACCATAAAAGTTCAATTCAAGTTTTGATAACGAACCTAAAAAACATATTAACAAATGAACTCATTGCTTTATGTGCCCATAACTGAAAGTTTTATTTTCCTTCTCCTCCACCCCCCTGTATAAACAAATTCTCCTGACAAAACTCAGCATCAACTCAGAAAATTCTTTTTCATGAAGTATTTTTACTCATATGTTACTGTTCAGTGCTATCTCCCAGAGTTTAGAGATATCCTTAGCAGAGCAGGAGGGGTTTTTACCTTATGATTTTGGATTTTTAAACCACTAGCTTCATTAGATTGTGTGTGTTAGGGTGGTGGGGAATGAAATCTTTTATTTTAACATCCAGGAATTTTGATTGGTAAGAAGGAGACAATAGTCTCAAAATATAGTCACCTGTGCTGATCCCATGTCACCAACCAGGAACTTCATACCCAACCTAACTGCAGTTTCAACCTCCCCCAGGAATGAACCCTTAACAGGCTGGTCTGGACCTTCCTGGTCAACACTAGTGAGGTCACCCTCCTGGTAGATGCCATGTTCCCCAAAGAAAGATGAGATCATTGACTCTGCTTTCTTTTCTTGTCCCTGCTCCTTCTGACTATAAAAATCTCCCATTTCATACAACTCTTCAGAGATCCTTTCTATATGTTAGATGGGATGCTGCCCAATTCATGCATTGTTGAATAAAGCTAGTTGTATCTTTAAATTTACTCAGTTGAATTTTGTTTTTAACACCATCTATTGACAGAAGGCCCAATTTCATTGTACTGAATAATGGAGTAGCTCTGTAGCCATGTAATAAAAATAGGGTTAAACATGCTTTTCCTTCCTTCTAGCAAGATCTCCATGCTCTGAAAATAGCTACAGAGTGAGATGAGGTTTTTTCCTTTTTATTTAGAAAGGATTAGGTATCTCGACTTTCTTTTATCATGTTTCAAATTGTATGTTTTGATGAATTTATCCACCTAACTTACTTTTATATCTTAACCAGGGATGTGAGTGTTAGTACAAATATCTCTGTATTGGTATTTTAGTCATTAACATTTCTTGAGTTTTAGTAATGAATTTGAGCATATGTTGAAATTTTAATTGTTAAATGCATTTGATGATCCAGAGAGTTTCAGAGTTCAGAATTATTCTGATCTTGTATATAGCTCAAGTTTAATCTAATTTCCCAGACATTTTTTTCTATCATAATTACGTGATTTCTGATGAACTAAAAATTACCACTCTGGTTCACTTAATAAATGTAAAAATTGGAAACCTACTTATGGCTTACTCTTTAATACAATTTAATATTAAAATCAAGACTATATTTCCCAGTTTGTGTAAAGTCTAATTCAACTCAATTTCCATTGCATTTGGGAAAAGCAAGAAGCAAATTGCATTTAGGGAAAGCAAGAATCTAAATGTTTTAACCCTGGTAATCATCTGTCATTTCTACTTCCTAGAAAAATGTCATTTCATCTAGAACTCTCTAAAGGGAAACAATTTGAAAATATTCATTGAGCTATTTGGTCCCAAACCTTCCTGGTTGTCAGCTCAGAGAAATGATGGCCTAAGTCTTAAAAGATAGCACAGCTAGCTGAGTAGCAGTTCCCCCTGTGGGTCATTCAGGACTCCCAACAAATGGGGATAAGCTTAACACAGTGGGAGGAAGAAGTGTTACATTTTTAAGTTAAAAGTTTATGTTTTATGCCATATAAAACAGTGAAATAGGATTATTACGTTTAAGATAGCAACAATAAAACGTCATCAGTCTTTGATTTGGATATTGCATTGCAATGCTTTTATATATCTAAGCTCATTTGGATCTATCAATATCTCCTAGATGTAGTAGCTGGCTACTACTATCTATTTACAGTTAAGAATTTAAAGGCTCAGAGAGATTGAGTTTCTAATGTTCATACCACTAATAAGGGACAGTCAAGATTAAAATCCACTTCTCCAATGCTTTAGAATGTAGCACAGATAAGATAGTTTTATAGGCATCTAGAACAATGTCTAATGTATATTAGTTATTTATTAAAGGATAGTTTCCATTCCTTTATGTTTCTTTCTTTTAATGTTACTCAAACTATCAGAGATCAGTTTTATATAAAAGGAAATGATTTTTCCTTCTCTCTAAAGTAAAAGTCACTATTACATGAGTAAAGTTGTAAAGGCCAGTGTATCCTATGTGAATTCAGTGCCAAATCAAAATGAAGTAGGTGCAAATAGACCGATGAAAAAGTATATAGCAGTGAAGACCTACTATGTGCTAAGGGAACAAAGGTGAATAACAACAAGATCTCTGCTCTGGGATGGTATGGTTTTTGGACTCAGGCAGACCTGTCTTCAAATTCAGGCACTGTAATTGACTAGCCTTGTTATATAGGACATGTTAATTACCCTCTGGATCCTCAGTTTCTTCTATGTAGAATAGGATGGGAAAAATCCCATGTTCTGCATTCAGAATGGGTATGCATATGATTGTCTTCATAATGATAATTGCATGTATGCACGGATCTGTTTCTGGGCTTTCTATTCTTTCCACTGGCCAGTTTATCTGTATTTGCTTCAATATTGTAGTCTTTTAAAAATATATTTTTAATATATTTATATATATTATAAATATAACATATATTTATATTTATATATATTTATATATTTTTTATATATTTATATTTTTTATATATTTACATTTTTATCCCCAGGGATACAGGTCTGTGAATCACTAGGTTTACACACTTCACAGCACTCACCATAGCACATACCCTCCCCCATGTCCATAGCCCCACCCCTCTCTCCTGACCCCACTCCCTCTAGCAATCTTCAGTTGGTTTTGTGAGATTAAGAGTCACTTATGGTTTGTCTCCCTCCCAATCCCATCTTGTTTCATTTATTCTTCTCTTATCCCCTTAACCCCCCATGTTGCATCTGCACTTCTTCATATCAGGGAGATCATATGATAGTTGTCTTTCTCTGATTGACTTATTTCACTAAGCATGATACACTCTAGTTCCATTCACGTCGTCACAAATGGCAAGATTTCATTTCTTTTGATGGCTGCATAGTATTCCATTGTATATATATACCACATCTTCTTGATCCATTCATCTGTTGATGGACATCTAGGTTCTTTCCATAGTTTGGCTATTGTAGACATTGCTGCTATAAACATTCGGGTGCACGTGCCCCTTCGGATCACTACGTTTGTATCTTTAGGGTAAATACCCAGTAGTGCAATTGCTGGGTCATAGGGCAGTTCTATTTTCAACATTTTGAGGAACCTCCATGCTTTTTTCCAGAGTGGTTGCACCAGCTTACATTTCCACCAACAGTGTAGGAGGGTTCCCCTTTCTCCGCATCCTCGCCAGCATCTGTCATTTCCTGACTTGGTAATTTTAGCCATTCTGACTGGTGTGAGGTGGTATCTCATTATGGTTTTGATTTGTATTTTCCTTATGCCGAGTGATGTGGAGCACTTTTTCATGTGTCTGTTGGCCATCTGGATGTCTTCTTTGCAGAAATGTCTGTTCATGTCTTCTGCCCATTTCTTGATTGAATTATTTGTTCTTTGGGTGTTGAATTAGCTAAGTTATTTATAGATTTTGGACATTAGCCCTTTATCTAATATGTCATTTGCAAATATCTTTTCCCATTCTGTCAGTTGTCTTTTGGTTTTGTTAACTGTTTCCTTTGCTGTGCAAAAGCTTTTGATCTTGATGAGATCCCAATAGTTCATTTTTGCCCTTGCTTCCCTTGCCTTTGGCGATGTTCCTAGGAAGATGTTGCTGTGGCTGAGGTCAAAGAGGTTTCTGCCTCTGTTCTCCTCAAGGATTTTGATGGATTCCTTTCGCACATTGAGGTCCTTCATCCATCAAAATATTAAAAAAAAAATTGTATTAACTGCCAGACTAAAGAATCATGGGGAGAAAGCCATGAGTTCCATGCTTTGCTTTCTCCTCCTCTGGAATTCCACTGCTCTCCTTGGTATTGAAACTGCACTCCTTGGTAGGTGAACTTGGTCCTGGCTGGATTTCTTGCTGATCTTCTGGGGGTGGGGCCTGTTGTAGTGATTCTCAAGTGTCTTTGCCCCAGGCAGAATTGCACCACCCTTACCAGGGTCTGGGCTGGGTAATTAGCTCGGTTCGCTTTCCAGAGCTTTTGTTCCCTGAATGCTATCCGTAGAGTTCCGGAGAGCGGGAATGAAAATGGCAGCCTCCCAGTCTCTGGCCCAGAGGAGCCGAGAGCTCAGGGCCCCACTCCTTAGTGCGCCCTCAGAGAATAACGCCCAATTATTCCCGTCTCCCTGGCCTCCAGCCATGCTCCGAGCTCACCAAGCCTGCAACCCGTTCAAGGTAACCCCGAGCTGAGAGCTCACTCCTTGGCTCTGTCTCTAGCTGGCTTCCCTATTGTAATACCTGCGAGCTCTGTGACACTCAGACACAATCCTTCTGTGACCCTGCGGGACCTGAGGCCATGCTGACCCCGCATGGGCTTCACCCTGGTTTAGCCTCTGGAGCAATGTCCCTCATTGGAACAGACTTATAAAAGTCCTGATTTAGTGCTTTGTTGCTCCGCTGCTTGCCGGGAGCCGGCCCCTCCCCCCACGGTCTATCTTCCCCTGGCTTTGGATTCACCTTTGCACTAGTCCTACCTTTCAGAAAGTGGTTGATTTTCTGTTTCTAGAATTGCTGTTCTTCTTTTCTTTGATCTCCCATTGGATTTGTAGGTGTTTGCAATCTTTAGATAAGCTATCTAGCTGATCTCCTGCTGCCTGATATAGTCTCAGTCTGCTACTTCTTTGCCATCTTGACTCCTCCCCCAATATTGCAATTTTAATTATTATAACTCTACAATAAGAATTTACATCTGGTAGGGTAACTCTAACTTCTTTTTCTTCTTTGGGAGTGTTTTGACTTTTCTTGGTCCTTTGTTCTTCCTTGTACACTTTAGAATCAGTTTTTTCAATATTTAAATCAGAATTTTATTCAGTTCTAAAGGGAAATTTAGAACATTTAGCATCTTTTTGGTATTGAGTTTTACTATCCATGAACATGGTACAGAATATTTCTCAGTTTTGGAGATCTTTAAGGATTTTAAGAAAAAATGAACCTTATTAAACTTTCTCTAGATGTTCATAGGATCGTTAATATCTTCAAGAGTTTTTGTTCCTTTTGGAAATGGTGTTTTTAATAATCTGTGTTTTGTAACTGTTGCTATTATACAAAAATGTCACTGATTTTCATATATTGATCTAATAATGGCTGGCTACCTTGCTAATCTCTCACATTCTTCCTAGTGTATTTAATATTTTTTTTTCCTACTTAGAAAATCATATCATTTGTGAAGAATGCTGATTTTGCATCTTGCTTGTAAACCTTTATATATTAAATTCACTTTTTCCTTTTTCACACTAATTAAGACCCCAAACACAATGTTGAATAGGAGCGAGTTCAATGGGAATCCTTGTCTTGATTTTCAACAAATTACTTCTAATGTTTCTGTAGTATGAACAACGTTTTCTCTGGGTCGTTTTGTAGACTTTTAAAAATCAGATCAGTAGGTTTTGATTTTCTAATGTTACACTATTTTTGTGTCTCTGGATTAAATTTTCTATTGTCTTATTTAGAATTTTTGCATTTATTTTCATAATTTATATTGGCCTAATATTTCCTTTGTTTTCTCCTTGTCTAGTTTTAGTATCAGTGTTATACTGATCCAGTGGAATGAGTTGGGGATTATTATTCCTTTTTCTATTTTCTGAGAGAATTTGTTAAGATTGAAATGTTCAGTTCCTAGGAGATTGGTTATGTTTTTTTCTGAATTATCTAGGCTCAGTGTTTTTCTCATGGGAGGATTTCAAACTATTTCTTCAATTTCTTTAATACTTATAGAACAATTCAGTTTTCTTAAGTCAATTTGGGTACAGTATATTTTTCTAGGAATTTGTCCATTTTGTATAAGTTCTCAAGTTTATTTGTATAAAATTGTTTATAGAATTCCTTTTTCTTTTAAAATGTCTTCTGCATCTGTACATTTGTCCCATTTATTCCTTCCTAATATACTCTTTATTTATGCCTTTTCTCTTTGTTCTTGATTGGTTTTGCCTGAGGCTTCCTGAGGCTTGTGTGTTTTATTAGTCAGTCTCTTCAAAGAACAAACTTATGATTTTATTGATTTTCTATGTTATAAAGATTTTTATTTCATGAATTTTTGCTGTTATCTCCTTTCCTGCTCTTTCTGTGGGTTGGTTTTATTGTTTTTTTTTTTTTAATAACTGCTTAACTGGATACCTAAATCACAGGCAGTTTTATAGTATGTGAACATAACTACCACTTTTACTGCATCTCACAAGTTTTACTATGTAGTGTTTCCATTATTTTTTGGTTCTAAAATTTTTAAATTTCCATTATGATTTCTTCTTGAACCCATGAAATTATTTACAGTGTGTTTTTAAAAGCTCTAAGATATGGGTACATTCTGGTATTAATTTCTAACTTAACTGTAGTGTTTTCAGAAACATACTTTATATGATATTGATGTTTTGAAATTCAGTGATGTCTGGTGTAGCATTCAGTCAATCATTGCAAATATTCACATGTGTGTAAGAATAATGATTATTGTCTGGCTCTTATGTACCAAGTTTAAGATGTCATTTGGATCAAACATATTCATTTTGTTCAAATATTTTATATATTTTTGAGTTTTTGTCTCTGAGTAATTAATAATGAGAGATGTTTTTAAATTTCTGATTATGATAATGAATTTTTAAATTTATTTCTAAATTCTTTTCAGGGTGCCTGGTGGCTCAGTGGGTTAAGCCTCTGCCTTTGGCCCAGGTCGTTCGTGATCTCAGGGTCCTGGGACCAAGCCCTCATCCAGCAGTCTGCTCAGCAGGGAGCCTGCTTCCCCCTCTCTCTCTACCTGCCTCTCTGCCTACTTGTGATCTCTCTCTGTCAAATAAATAAATAAAATCTTCAAATTCTTTTCAATTTACTTTATATATTTTAGGCTATTTTATTTGGTTCATTAAATTTAGAAAATTCCTATCTTTCTTGTAAACTGAATTTTTATTATTATGCATCAATATTCTTATAATTTAAAATTTTTTTGTCTTAAAGTCTGTTTTGTCTGATGTTCATGTAGTCCTACATTTGTCTGATATACACTTTTCTCTTTTTTTTTACTTTCAAACTTGCCATGCATTAAGGTTGTCTCTTGCAAAATATACATACACAGACATGTATGATTTGGCAACGGTTGTTCTTTAATTGGCAAATTAGTCCATTAGTATTTATTATGATTTATATATTTGGAATTTTTTAAACTATCTTGCCCATAGACATTTGTTGCACTTTTCCTATTTTTCTTTTCTTTTCCTCTTCTTTTTTAACAAAAAGATTGAGCTATATATGTTCTGTGCATTCCACCTTTTTCTCTGGGTTTGAAATTTATTAATCTATCTCTATTATTTTGTTGGTTATCCTTGACATTATAATATAGTATCCAACTTCAAGTTTAAGTTCTCAGATTGAAGAATTTTCAAAAGAAATCTTTATGATAGTATTTGACTTCAGATTTTCCAAGGAAAAAGAGCTACAGCACAGAGGATATCTTTATTGTTTTCTTTCCACTCATAGCACCAGAATCCTTCCTCTTCACTGAGGGACCAGAAGAAACTAGACAGACAAGAAAGACCATTGATACAAATGGGGTTGCAAAATATGTAGGACAGGGAGGGAATGGAGGACTAAAAGTTGATTTCTTTTATAAAGAGGGGTGAAGCAGCCTGGGGAAATGTGGAGAGCTTGTAGACACTAGATGCAAAAGACATTAAGGGAAGAATACTTCAGAGTAAGGGAAGAACACTTCAGAGTTAGAAGAGAGAGGGGAAGAATTGGGGAACAAGGAATCATCCAGGTAGGGCATTTCCTGAAGTCCTAGGAAATGAGAACTTTCTCCCTGTATACAAGTGAATGAAGGACTGAAACTGGGATGACAAATCACAGTCCTCTGTCCCACTGCCCTGACTCAACTCTTTCTTTGCAGAACTGCCTGAACACTACAGAAAGAACTCTTTGAACCTTCACCAAGGTATCAGGTAATAAAGTGGTATTAGGAGCAGGTAAGAAGAAACTTCTCCCTTCATGGTCACCAGTGGACACAATTAGGACTCTTGCTATGAGTTGCAGAGAAATTAGGGGCAAATATGTGATAGCACATATCACAAAGTACAATCCAATTAAAGAATACAATTCAATTAAAGTTTCTGTTCCCCAGAGGAAGACCCTGTAGCACAGCAAAGGGAGAAATTTATCACATGGTTAAAATAAATACAGTAGTGTACAACATCATATAATGAGTATTATGATGGGGGAAATACAGTGTGCAACAGAGTGAACAGAGCCCCAGGAAAGGAGTTAACTGAGGAAGTATTGTTTAAGCTGAGTCTTATCTCTATGAAGGTGATGGCACTTATTTAGATGAAGCAAAGGTTTATAAGCACAAAGAGCACATTATGAGGTCTTAAAGTGAGAGAGAATATGCTGTATGTGAAGGACTGAAAAAAATTTTAATGTAGATCATTGTGAACAAAGAAGGGAGTGGCATGAAATGAGTCTGAAAAGGTAGAGAGGGACCAAATGCCAGGAAAACCATATCATATATTCAGATTTAATTCTATAGGCAATAAAAAATCGCTACAAGTTCTCATTTGTTTTGTTTTAACAGGTGAGTGACATGATCTAGTCTGCATTTTCAAAATGCATTCTGGCTGCTGTGTAGACTGGAGATGGGCAGGGCAGGGAGAATGGCTCCAAAGTCCACTGTCATAATCCAAATGAACAGTAATGGTGGCGTGGACAAGAGTAAGATGAAGGGGAAATTAACAAATTTGAGAGATATTTAGAAGGTAGATTAAGCCTGATGACTACATAAGGAAAGAGAGAAAGAAGTCAAGAATGTCTCCTACATTTCAGAATAGATTAGCTGTGACATCATTTATCAAACCAGGGAAACTGAGATGAGGAAAAAGTTTGACAGTCGGGGTAGAGGAGGAAGGCAATGAGCTCAGTTTTATACAACTTGAGTCGGAAAGAGGGAGCCAAGTAGAAAAGTTCAGGTGTGCTTCCACCTTGGGATTTTTGCTCTTGCCTCTACCTGGAACACTCTTTCCACAAAATATCCATAGATCTCACTTTCCCACCTTTGTCAGGTGTCATTTTCTTAGTGAGGCTCTCCCTGATTCTTTTATTTTTGAAAGTAGTAGTTCCCTCCATCTACTTCATATTCTATTTCTTCTTTCCATGCTTTACTTTGTTTCATGGTTCTTATAATTTTTACTTTTCCCGTATTTCCTCTATCTGGAATGCATCCTCATTTGCTCAAAAACTACAAGGAACAGCTCAAATCTTAGCTCCTCTGGGAAGCTTTCCTGAGGCCCCCAGACTGAGTTGTGAGCACTATACTTGGGGATCTCATTCTTCATCTTGATCATTTCCATCATACTTCATTGTAATGTCTATTGAATCAGGAATCTCTTCCACTGGACTGTGAGCTCCAGGAGGGCAAGAACTGTGTCCATATTTTTAGATCCTTGACATTTAGCACAATGCCTGATACAGAGTAGATACTCTTTTGGAGTAGATTCCATTTGATGAATGGAAGACAAAAATCTCAGTAGCCATCATGGAGCACATAAAAGGATATCTTTCTCTCATCTGCCATTAAATGAATGTTTAGTTGTTTGTTGGATTCTTGATGTATTTTTCTTCCCAGGATGTATTTCCCTTTCTTCAAAATAATACACCTCTATTAGCTTTGAAGAATTATTTCTTTTCTATCACCTGTATTAATAGTTGGATTCTCAGTTAAGATATCTTGCTTTACTAAGGGGAAGGAAGAACACGTAATGTAAAGTAAGAAAGGCTGTATCTCTAACCTTAGAATTCATATCTTAAATAGAGGATGAAAAATGGTTAGGACCAAATAATCACATCAATGTCTCACATCAATGTCTCCTTGACTATCTATTCTGTAGGTCCTACTCCCCAGGTTACTGGAAATTTCCTAGTTACTGTCATTTCTAAAGCCTGGTTGTTCTGGTTTTTCTTTGATTTGGTGAGTACTCCACTTCCTTCTAATGAATTCTTTTTTGGGGTTAAGTTGGAAGGAGCTACTCTCTGTTTTGTTTTGTTGTTGTTGTTGTTTTATTTTGTATTGCATAATACCTCTTCTTGAATTTCATTAGCTAACACTGGTATAATCATTTCACAGTATATAAGTGAATCAAATCAACATGTTGTATGCCTTAAACTTATACAATATTATATGTCATTTGTATCTCAGTAAAGTTGGAAAAAAGAAGATAATGGATTATTTTGGAATGAGGTAAAAGTATTTCTTTTGGAAGCATTAATATCCACCATCCTGAATGAACTACTGGTTGGGGAAATATGATTGTGGTTCAACAAATACTTTAAAACTTTTTATGAGATTGACTCTGTTGCTGAATGCAGGGCATACACAGGTGAATCAGAAGTGGTTTGGGTCTATGCAAAACTCACAATATAGAAAGGGAAGTAGTTATTTAAGCACCTAGGCTAATGAGACATTGGAGGATTAGACACGGCCTGTGGCCTGAGGTGTCTACATGTTAGTTGCTTAGAGACAGTAAAAGGACACAGGAAACTAGCTAGCTCATTATCCAAGGCAGTTGATGAATCAGTGTCAGAGTGATGGGAGCAGCAAGTGGGTGCTCTGGAAGGGATGGATCTGGAATGTCTATTGCAGAAGGTCTCAGGGTGGCACCCTGAAGAACATTCATTTATTCATTCATCATTTACGTAAATCTTACTCTACACTACTTTGTGCCAGGCAATATTCCAGATATTGGGGTTATGGCAGTGAGCAAGGCAGATGAGTTTCTTGCCTTCAGAGAACTTAGTTGGAAGCACATGAATGTGTGGGGCAGACAGTGAAGGCAGGAACAGCAAGCGATTGGACACATACGCTACTGAGAGAAGAAAACCGGGGTAATGAATGGGATTTGTATTGGGAAAAGCTGCTCTATGGAGATGAAATCTCTGCTGAAAGGAGAGAGGGAGACAGTCATGTGAAGATTTAGGGGAGGGGTATTTCAGGTGAAAGGATCAGCTGTTGCAGCTGTCCTCATGCAGGATTACTCTTGGCATGCTTAGGGCAGAAAAGGGGTGACTTTCAGGAGGTGGTGGGTTTACATTTCTGTAGGACTAATCGAACTAGCAAGCTTCGCCTGCTGTGTATAAGTAGAGTACAACTATGGCTTTTTCCAAGCTCCTCTGGGGAGCCATGGACATTACTATGGGGACCTGAACTTACAACATTAGAATTCAATCGAACACACCTCTGAGATGTTGCTTCAGGTAGGCACACTCCCTTGCTTTCCTCATTCTTCAGGCTGTGCTTTGATCCATGTCAATTTTCAGAATAATATAGAGGAAACGGCAAACTCAAATAGGAAACTTCAACTTTATCACTTTATTTTTCCATTTTATAGTTTTCCCTTCTATTCGGGCTCTATTCTGACAAGCCAAGGCTTTTTGGCAAATCAGCTGAAAAGTAAACTTAAACAAATGAATATGATTATGGGATCCAGCCTACCAGGATTACTCTATTAGAGAACTTGTTTAAACAAACCTACTTTCTCATTCCTGCAACTGACAAAACTGTAGGAAAATCACTCATGTTTGAAAGCAAAATGTAGTAAAGCGCTATCTTATACCTCTGGCTTTGTCAAAGGGAAAATAAACAAACCACAAGCAATAATATATTGCTGAAAATGATAGGTCAGAGGTTTATTTAAAAAAAGGAGAAAATACAAAAAAATCAGATTGACAGTTTGATTCTAAAAGTTGATAAGAACCATAAGTGACTCTTAATCTCACAAAACAAACTGAGGGTTGCTGGGGGGAGGGGGTTTGGGAGAAGGGGGTGGGATTATGGACATTGGGGAGGGTATGTGATTTGGTGAGTGCTGTGAAGTGTGTAAACCTGGTGATTCACAGACCTGTACCCCTGGGGATAAAAATATATGTTTATAAAAAATAAAAAATTAAAAAAAAAAAAGAAATGTGAAATTAAAGCTTTGTAAAGAACAGTATACCATGATTTTCTAATCTTAACTGTACGATTGGGTCAATATATTAACAAACAATAGTTTGGGAAAAAATTAGCACATTGCGGGGACGCCTGGGTGGCTCAGTTGGTTAAGTGGCTGCCTTTGGCTCAGGTCATGATCCCAGCGTCCTGGAATTGAGTCCCACATCGGGCTCCTTGCTCGGCAGGGAGCCTGCTCCGCCCTCTGCCTCTGCCTGCCTATGCTCGCTTTCTCACTCTCCCTCTCTCTGACAAATAAATAAATAAAATCTTTAAAAAAAAAAATTAGCATATTGGTTTCTTAGTGGAAGAATCGAGATCAACCTATGTTCTTAACGCACATTAATCTCTGACTGGAGAACGGATCTAGATGGTAGCTTGGTTTAAAAACAAGGCCAATAAAAGTTAGTCATCAGAAATTTTCTTGGCAAATATGGAATCAATGAGCAGTGGAATGAGTTGATGGTATGGAAAGATTGAATAAAAATTATATTCAGGAAAACCACGGTGCCTAAGATAGTCCCACTTCATACTTGTTGTCTCAACATAATCATTAACAACAGCTCCCTTTCACTCTCAGAAGTGTTCTGTTGGCTAGAGCACATCCTGAAGGTAACAGTTCTCCCCAAGAATAAAATCTGTCTGTCCAACAACTTTGCCTTTCACTAGAATTTCAATATGTGCTTCATTCATTCGTTCACCAACATTTTTGAAAAGTGCAATACCAGATATTTTTTCAGTCACTGAAATGACAAAAACGAGTAAGAAACAAGTACACCCCTCAAGGGACTCAAAATATTTAAGGATCAGTACAGGGTGAACATAAATTGTTTTTTTCAATTCAGTGCAATGAGCATTAATGAGAACACACTATGTGTTAAGCCCTGACCAGGTCCCCAGGGAAAGAGAGGTGAGCAAGACAAGGTCGATATCTTTAAGAAGGAGTCATGCTGCTTGATCTACTTGTCTCCACTTATTAATCTGGTGATTGAAAGCCTCTAATTGATTCCCATTTCACTTTGAATAAAATCTGAGCTCCTCATCTGGCTCTGATCTGGCCTCGGCCTGCCTCTGTGGCCTTATTTCACACTACTTTCCCCCAGTTCACTTAACTTCAGACATGTTACCCTTCTTTGTGTTCCTGGCATGGTCTGAGTTTGTCGTGTTTGCACTTGCCGTTTCCCCTATTTATAAACCCCTCCCCCCAGTTATCCTGTGGCTGGTTCCTTTGCATCTTTTGTGTCTAGGCTCAAATCTCATGTCTCCCTTCCTTCTGTTCTGTTATATCTTTTTTCATAGCCTTTAATATCCTCTGAAAGTAATTTTGAAATATGTTGCTCTTTTGGGCTATCTTCTTATGAAAATATATAAGCAGACTCTTGTCTGTCTTGGTTATCCCCAAACCCTTGTACCTAGAGCAGTGCCTGGCATGGTAGGTGCTCAGTAAACATTTTTGAGTGAATGAATAAGTAAAGTTAGCAACTCTTCCCTTGGGTTTATGTGAATGTTTCCTAATTCAATGAGCTTTCTTAAAAGCCTCTGTCTTTCTCCGTTTACATGATTCTTTTTACACTTTGAGTCCTTGAGCTTGTTATTCTGAGTCCATTCTCTTGACAAGAGAGTTATTTTATGTAGCCTGCCCAATACACACAAGTGTTGACTTTTGAAGCTCACACAGGTACAGAACTTCTCTGGTTGTTGCCTTCTGTGCTTCCCTGTTCTAATAAAATACAAACCAGAGAAGATTTTCAGTTATTTCTTTAGCCTCTTTTCATATCTGGGGAGTGAATACCAATCCATTTCAGTCTGAAGGGTCAGTGAGAGATCTGAGGCCTGATCCTGGCAGGGGTGAGGCTATATTTGGGATTAGAAGAAAATACTCCTAGTCCAGTGTAAACAGGAGAAATATTTTGAATATTTAATCCTATAATGGTGACAGTTTGTTCCATTTGGAAAAGGGGCTACTGATGTAGTTGAGTGATGCCTCATTTGCCCTTAGTTCACAATCAGTTGGTCAGTGAGGGAATTAAGCTTGCAGTGTAGGCTGCAGTACCTTCATACTTCAACCAAGGACAATAGCCAGGATAACTCACTTGAATTATGCATAAGCTTTGCTATCCTATTGCATGAAATGATCTTGTATTTTCTTTAAAATCAACAATTCAACTTCTCAATGGAATGCTGTGGACCTGACTGGGGATAAGAAGAGGTGTAACAATTTAAATGTGGTGCCAAATACAGTGTCTTGAAAGACAGTGACATGCTTTCTCACGTATTCTCTCAACAATCTTTTGAAGTGGGCAAAACAAGATTAACCAATTCCTGAACTTAAAAAGTTGAAGGCTATTGGGCCAGAAAATGGCAAAAGTAAGAACTTAATTTCAGATCTTCTAAGGCCAATCCATGGTGATTTCCACTCTATGATATATTTGACTTGAGTATATCACTTTGTTTTTAGCTATTTGGGACCAATGTGGCAATTTTTACTTCATGTCTCTTTTTATTCATCATTTACACAGAATCTACTGGCAGTCAATCATATTTGAAATAAACACAAAGAATGTCAGTTGTGTTTTCAGAGCAGAAGATACCAACAGGGGATTGAACTGCAAGAAGTTTTATTGGCTGAAATGCCCATGAAGACTAAAGGAGGAAGTAGGGGTAGGCAGAGAGAGCAGGAGAAGACAGGTCTGACACCAGTGAAAGGAGAGAAAGATGGAAAGATTGGGTAGGAAGAGCCTCAGACTATAGCACAGTTCTGAGGAATTTTTAGCTGGTCAGTGGGGAGTTCCTGAACTAAGTCCTCCCCACCCCTTAGAGTAGGGATTGGCAAACTATGGCTCATGGGATAAATCCAGCCTACCATCTGGTTCTGTAAATAAAGTTTTATTAGAATGCATTTGCACCCATTCTTTTACATATCTTTTATGGCTGTTTTCATGATAATACAGCAGAATTGAGTTGTTGCAACAGAGAGTGTATGGCTGGAAAAACTAAAAATATTTGTTACCTGACTCTGTAGAGAAAAAAAATTACTGACCTCTGCTTTCAAGTAATATAATGTGAAAATGGCCCATTATGGTATCCTCATCATGTTTAGTTAGTGTCTGAGAATAGCCTTAAAATATGCAGTCTTGGTATAAATGCTATCTCTGGGTGGACCCAAGAGTATTGGAGTTGAAGGCTGTTAATGAAATATGTTTCTCATAATACGTTCTTGTATAGGGAGATTTTTGTGGGGGCATCTCTGTGGCTGCCTCATAAGGAGATCTTAAATAACCATTAATTAAATAATTTGGTTGGAAAGGGATCTCCACCACATTGTATTGGAAGGGGAAATACAGAAACTGTGTGGCTAGAATCCTGAAGCATTTACTATGTGGCTCTTCACCAAAAAAGTTAATCAGCTCCTGGTCTAGATAAAAAGTATTATTTATCCCACAAAGGAGGTGGTTCTTTCTAATAAACAGGCAAATTGCAGTAAACTCTTGAACAATGCTGGGATTAGGGGCACCAACTCCTGTGCAGTAGAAAATCCATATATAACTTTTGACTTCCCCAAAACTTAACTACTCATAGCCTACTGTTGACCAGAAACCTCGCCATAAAGTCAATTAACACATACTTTGTGTGTTATGTGTATTATGTACTATATTCTTAAAATAAATAAGCTAAAGTAAAGAAAATGTTATTAAGGAAATCTTAGGAGAGAAAATACATTTACAGTACTGTCTGTATTTATTGGGAAAAAAAAAAAAAAAAACCAACCTGTGTATCAGTGGGCCCATGTAGTTCAAACCCATTTTGTTCAAGTGTCAACTGTAATAATCTACGTTATAAAGCAATTTCTTATAAGGCTGCACAGCAGGAATTATTTTTCTAGGATAGACTTGATCAAGTCTGTTTTAGTCGATAAAGGTGAGTTGCTGAGGGAGCCACAGGTGCTGGAAGGAACAACTCATGGTCAAAGACTGGGCACCTTGTCCAGTATTGGCAACCAATTACCTTTGTAACCTCAGTGTATCATGTCCCCTCCAAGCTTCAGAATTCCCATTTGTCATATCTGAGGTTTGGACTAGAGGGCTGTTAATTCTTTCTACTTCTAAGTGCAGCAAGAGTGTAATACAGAGAAGTACTAATCAAAGAGATTGACCTGAGCCAGCGGCCGCACCTCTGGTAGACTAACCTGGTAAAGATGACCCAGCGTGGTTGGGGAGGTATTCTCTGCCGAGTGTGGGAAAAACTGCAGCAAGGGGAGATTTGAAATCTTGCAGTAACACAAATTGTTCGCTTTTTAAATTTCAGAGTAAGCCAGGTTTTATTTATGGAGATGTTCAATTACATGATACTGTGGTCCATTAAGTGGACCCATTCAGTAAAGCAACTATTGGCAGCATAGACTTGTGGAGCCTGGCTGATGGCTGCCCTGGGGCTCTTGTGCTGCGACCTAGAAGAGAGGTTTTCTTCCCACTTACACGATTTGTTCCATTTTGTTGGAGGAAAGTGAGAGGCACACGTAATTATTAACTGTGTGTGTATGTGTATGTGCACACACATGTGCATTCACAGGAGGTGAGAAACACCAAGTCAATTCAGAAAACGCCACTACTATCTCTATGAAACCCAGACACTAAACGTTTTGTATATGCAATATAGGTTGTCCTTGTTTGATCCTCAGCTATAGCTCTGTGTTAACAGTGCTAGTGTCAAATCCCAGATAGTCCCAGGAGGGCTGGGAGGGGTTCATAGAAGGAAGAACAGTTCTTCCAGTAATACTGCATGTAGGGTTGTTAGAAGGTAAATATACAGGATGCCCAGTTAAATTTAAATTCAGATAAATAATGAATTTTTTAGCATCAGTAGTGTCCTGTGCAATGTTTGTTTTCTATTAGACAACCTTAATCTAATGAGATCCATTTCCTGGGAGAGTTACTAGATAGAGTAGATTTTAATGCCATGTAAAAGGATTGGAAAGAATGAGGGCACTCTAGAACAGGGGGAGTCGTGGTCGTTTTAATGCCTATCCTTACCATCTTTTCTAATCCCCTAGCTAAGTATGTGATACATTTTTTAAAGTGATAACATAAGAAATGAGCTTTAACTCTCCCCTTAGAATGATCAGAATTTATTTGAGGAACCTACAAGAACTTAAAGTCCAATGGTAACTATAGAGCTGACCCAGACCCAAATCAAACACTGTGATAATTGAGTTTTTTGAGTCATAGCAAGGGTGAGATGGAAAGCTATATTATGGTTGAGCTAAGAATATATTCTATCATTTTACAGGAAAATAAACTGTCCTGGAAATATAAACATCTCTTTTTGGACCTTATCTGAATCCCACTGAACTTACAAAATGTGAAACTTTGTAGTTGATTCAAAGCAATAATGAGAATTGTCACCCCTAGACCCTTCCTCAGTGGGCAAAGAGACATTGATAATACTGTCACTTGGAAGAGCGTGAGGTACTAGAGTGCTTTCTTAAAGAAAAAGAAAAGAAGGCCACACTGAAAAAGTGAAAAAACTTTCTATCATGAGCAAAACTACATTATAAACTTACTTTTGCAATACCTTTCTCTATGATTGTTCATTGTAAATTTGTGCTTATGCCGGCATAATTTTGACAAGCCTCAAAATATCTGCAACTGTAATTGTAGGATTCCTTTTTTAATAAAATAAAATTTGATCTACATCAGGAGTGGGTGGGTAGGGAGTTGCTAGACCTAAAGAATCATCATGAACATGTTATCAAAAGCAGACAAACCTAAGTTGAGTTTCATCCCCTAAGTTGCACAGAGACATTAACTAGAAAGTTAACCTTCACAAGGTTAGAAGCTGCTGGCAAAGTTCCTAAACACTGAAACCTTTTGAGATCTTTTGCTCCTTTTTTCCACACAATGTTTCTCTTCCTTTCATCCAGTAACTCATGTCCCAGGGCACATTCTCCCTCCAATTCCCTATCCGCTTATTGGCATGCAAGTAGCCTCATAATTGACCCACACTGTGCTTGGCATGGGGACTCTAATTTCTCGTTTCCCAACATACGTTGCTTTAAAACAAACAAACAAACAAACAAACAAACAAACTAGATTTTCAGCTCATCCTACCTTTTTTCTGATGTAAAATCTGGTTGGCTTTTTGAGATAATGTTCAAGACATGGCTATTCATTCTGTCGTGTTACTCTCCTGTCTTCCAGTCCCTCTCACGGCTGGCCAGGACTTCCATCACTGCAGAACAAATTCCTCCAAACTTTGTGGTGTCCCAGAACAACTGTTTTATGATGCTCACTGATTCTGTGGGTCAGGAATTCAGGTGTGAAACAGAGGAGATGGTTTATTTCTGCTTTAAGGTGTTTGAGACTCAGCTGGGAAGCCTCAAACAATGCGGTGGTGTGGGCAGGTAGTGACTTGAATAGCTGATGGCTGGAATCATCTGGAGGCTTCCTCACACATATCTAGTGTCTGGGCTGGAGTGCCTCAAATGTTGGGCTTACCTGGGACACTCAGCCAGAATAAATACACATGACTCTCCCTGTGGCTGGAACTTCCTCAGAGTGTGGTGATCTCAGGGTAGTCGTCCTGTTTTCAGGGCAGCTTGGGACAGCAAGAACAGGTGCTCCAGCAGCACAAGGCAGATGCTGCACAGCATTTTATGACCTAGCTTCAGAAGTCACAGAGTATTACTTCTCTTGTACTTTATTAGGGCAGTCATAATCCTTCCCAAATGTAAGGGCAGAAAACATAGACTTTACCACTTGATGGGAGGACTGTCCAGGAATTTGTAGCCATGTGTTAGGATTGCCGTACAATATCAGATGTTAGATGGGTTTCTTATCTATGTGAAAGGCAGAGTCAGCTACAGTGGGCATCCTAGACATTGCTCATCCTAGATATTCCTCTTATGAGGATAGCAAGCTGAAGAAGCATTGTGTTTGTGACTGACAGGGAGTGAAACATACACACACACACACATACACACACAGAAAGAGAGAGAGAGAGAGAGAGAGAGAGAGAGATTTAAGAGTACCAGAGATAGACAAACATGCTTAAAAAGGAGGTCCAAGACCTCTAGAGGATGTGCTTCAGGGAGTGTATGTACCTCTGAAATTGTTTGAAACATTCTGTATGTGCATTTGGGGGAGCATTTTGTTATTGTATATGTGAAGACTTTCGCCTCCAAAAATTTAAGAAATACCAAGTTGAGGCAAGCAAATGTAAACTAGAGTTGTGTGAGGACAGGTGCTGTGTGTATTTCGTATCAAGGGAATGAATTTTTGAAATGTTAAAACTAAAACAGATAAATCAGGCAGGATGGATGGGAGTTCTGATGCATTGGTCCACAGACTCAGGTATGCAAGAAATAATGCATTTAAAATTTTCTATGCTTCAGTTTAAATCTGGTTCTAAATCCTGATTCAGCTGAGGTCCCAGTCCCTCACACCCACCCTGGGGATGTGCCAATGACTTACAGTTCTATCCATGGCCAGACACGAGGATGCCTGGTGTGTGGTCCCTATTGGTTACAAACTGGGCACTGTGATCTCATGCAGGGTGGTTTCCCCAGGTTCAGACATTATTTATACACCATGGTTAGAACCAAAAATCCTTGGGAGATTAAGAATCTGCTGCTCAGGAGTCAGTGAACTGTGCAGTTTTTTTCTTCTAGTATCTTGCCATTTCCCAAAAAGGGAATCTTGTGACCCTTCAACCTTCATCTCCTGTCCACTTTGAGGGAGGCTATTTCATCCCTCAACCCATCAGAATCGTGGTCTCTTCTTTCCTCCTCCTCCTGTTCATCTGGCAAAATCTCTTGAACAGTCTAGGGCTCAGGGAGGAGCCCAACACAGGGCTCAATCTCACAACCCTGAGATCCTGACATGAGCCTAAACCAAGAGTCTATCGCTTAACTTACTGAGCCACCCAGGTGCCCCAAGTATTACCCATCCTAACCTTAGGCCATATTCTTGGTTTACCCCATGTTAACTTGCATAAAGCACTATAAATTGGTAATCCCAATGCTGTCATATCACCATAGAATCTCAGAATTTTTAATTAGACTCTAATCTCCCATCTTATATTTCATGTTTCAGGATAAGGAAAAGAAAGTCCTTTTTTTTTTTTTAATTTTTTATTTTTTATAAACATATATTTTTATCCCCAGGGGTACAGGTCTGTGAATCACCAGGTTTACACACTTCACAGCACTCACCAAAGCACATACCCTCCCCAATGTCCATAATCCCACCCCCTTCTCCCAAATCCCCTCCCCCCAGCAACCCTCAGTTTTGTGAGATTAAGAGTCACTTATCATTTGTCTCCCTCCCAATCCCATCTTGTTTCATTGATTCTTCTCCTACCCACTTAAGCCTCCATGTTGCATCACCACTTCCTCATACCCTGAGATAAAACAAACAAACAAAAAAACCCAGGGTTACACTATCTCGGGCTATTTCCCAAAGTATCTGAGATTTTGATTGCTTTCTTGTAAGTCACTGATGCTTTGCTTCTGAGTTTTCCTTTCCTAAAAGAAGACAAATGTTCAACCCCTGCTTTGCATGAAGTATCCTTCTAGCATTCCTAATGGTGGCCATCCAGCCTTACCACTTCTGGGGTGAAGAATTCCCCAATGCTTTAAAAAAAAAAAAAAAAGGCTGTGACAATTTTGGTCCACTCCAATCACTAGAAAATTCTTTCTTATACTGAGTCAAATTTATCTCTTTGCAACTTCCATATACTATCTTCATTTTGTCTTCTCATATAATATAATCAAATCTAGTCTCTCTTATTTATTTGTTCCCTTCAACATTTGAGCACGGTTATAAAATTTCTCTTTGGTTTTCTCTTCTGCCAATGAAACAGAGTTACTTCCTTCCACTAACTTATTTTTCAAATAACATGATTTCCACAGCTGTGATTATCTTGAGTATTCTGTTACAGATGTAGTTGCTAGCCCACAGAATTCTCTCTCCCATGCTCTTGCTCACTGAGGTCAAGGACTACACCTCTTATTTACCACCATGTCACTGTTTCTAACATGATTTCTGTTAGAATCATAGGCATATTGTAGATATTCACTAAATATAAATTGAATTAATGAGATTAGAAAACGTAGTACCTAGAAATAATTTATAGTGGTTACCAGTAAACAATTTCAATATTCTATCTTAAGCTTTCCTATACTTATTTTTTTTTACAATGAGAATATATTGCTTTTGTAATCTGAAAAGCAAAGCAACAATACCACTTTATTTTTTAATATGTTGTACAAGACCAGATGTGATATTACAGATGTAATAGATTCATGCAGATCCTTGTAGAATTATTACTTTCCTTGTACTTGTGCTGTAATACTTCCATTGCAGTTTAATGTTGCATTTACCTTTTTTGATACTGCTCATTCAAAAACAGTTGTTTTGTGCCTATTTTATACAAACCACCCTGGCGTGTCTCAGGCGGCTGGCTCTGCTGCTATCTTGAATTGAGCTTGCAGTTGCCTTTCTTGTAGGTATTTTTCATATGAAGGTAGAAAGGACTGGGGAAAACACAATCATCTCTGTTGGTCAAGTTAACCTCATCCTCAGGTTGCGAGTTCCTTTCCTTTTGGTCACCTTTGCACTGTGTGGCTGTCATATGGTCTTCAAAAGATAGATGGGTTTTGAATGTCAAGTAATCTCAATCAATTTTCTGTTCTTTGAAAATAAGTTTCTTGACAAAACTGAGTTTAGCATTTTCTCTGACATCTAGGAACATTATAACATCTTCCTGCATCAGGGAGCTGGTCATAAACTTATGTTTTCTTTCTTTTTTTTTTTTAATTGCACATAGTATTTAAAAATACCTTTCCCACACTGAAAATATGAAATGAAAGCTTTAAGAGGGCAAATATCATTTTCTCTGTTTGGTACACAGCCTAAAACTGTGCCCAGAACTTACTGAATTCATTCTAATAGCTAATATTTACAGCAAGGCACACATAGAGAGTGCTTTACTTGCATTTTTTTCATTGAATATTCTCAGTAACATAAGAGATATTTTCTCTATAGGGGTTCTATTATTTGATTCGTTTTATTGATGAGGAAACAGGCTTAGAGAGATTAAGTT
Organism: Mustela nivalis; assembly: GCF_964662115.1. NCBI lineage: Eukaryota > Metazoa > Chordata > Mammalia > Carnivora > Mustelidae > Mustela > Mustela nivalis. Next base: position 96,984,524 of record NC_139026.1, read on the forward strand.
GGTTAGCAACATCAGGTAGCCAGTGGGTAGTTGAGCCAGGATTTGAATCCACAATATCCAATATCAGGGGCTGACTTCTTACCCACCATGCATCAGAGCTATCTTAGATAACTGAATGATTAAAAAGCTTTGTATCATTCTGGATGGTGGCCTTCCTAGTATGATTCATGCAGTCCATCTCTGCTTATTTACCTTGACTTCTAACTTTTTCACCTTCAGAAATGAATTTGGTACATTCAAGAAATGATAAGAAAGCCACTGTAGCTGGAGCATAAGGAACCAAAGGGAGATGAGTGGGATATGGGCTTCAAGATAAATGTTGGGACCAGAGCACACATGCTTTGGAGAGCTTTGAATTTTATGTCAGTGAAATTGAAAGTCATTGGAGGTTTTTTGTTTTTTGTTTTTTTTTTTAAATATTAGATTTAATTAGATTTAAACATTTTGTTTACTGTTGTAGATAGGAATAGTTGGGGCAAGAGGGGAGGAGATTTAGACTAGCTTGGCCACAGTAGGAGTAAAGAAAGTGCAAGGAAATTAGGATGAATTTTGGAGGTAGAGATCCTTAAGAGATAGGTGTTGAATTAATGAGTGTGTAATAGGTATAAAATACTCCAGAGTTATTGGCATGTAGCAAAACCCAGTAAGTGGTGGTTATTACATTATCACTATCCCTCCACTTCTGAGAGATGATATGACAGTATTAGCAGTCATGACTGATCAGCTTCCTACTCCAACTTTATCCTGGTCCCTTTAGCCCTTACTACTCACTCTACAGAAACTACTCTCTTAAAGTGACCGCCAAGCTGTTGAAATCAGTGTAATTTTATTTTTCATTCCCTGATATCTCTCTGAGCCTTTGACTTCCTGCCCCTTGAAATGCCTGGACACCTGGAATGATATACTCTTCTAATTCTTCTTGCACATCTCGTGGGGGTCTTTCTCTGTAGCTCCTTTTCCCCCTCCTGCCCTCTCTGAATAGAGGTTACCCAAGAATCTGATCTTGAGACCTACATTCTTATATTCCCGGCTCACAAGACCAAGTTCTCATCTCTGACCATATTTCAAGGTTAGTTCTTCCTTTCCAACTGATACCTTTTTCTTCCAAAGTCATGACTTAAAACTAGAAGAGGGGAGGGAACTTTATCTGTATCCTTCAGTTTCTCACTGAAGATTATAAAAATATAAATAATTAGAAATCTAAGAAGACACACAAAGCATAATTTATCAAGGATAGGGTTCTTATAGAAAACTAAATTTATGTTTATGGAATTAGGAAGAGTTTTGAATTTGGCCTAAAATAGCCATTCCTAAAATTAATCTTACATGTGCTTTTGGGGCTAGCTTATATGATATTCATTTTTACATCTTGAATAATTCATGTACAACTGACCAACGCAATAAAATATTTCCTCTTAAGCATATATTTATATCTCCTAACTCAGCTCTCAATTCTACTATATTCAATTTCTGTTTCTCGATGGGAAGAAGAATCCTACATAGAATGGAACAACAGATAATGAACTCCATTAAATGGGGTTGACTGAGTAGGGCTTACTGAAAAGATTTAAGCACAAATTAAATTTTATTTCTTGAGTTTTGAAGTTTCAAAAACTCTTAAAAGGATAAAAATTTATCTACAGACTTGACAGACTTTAAGGTAGGATGCAAACCCAACTGTTTTCTTCTCTAGTCTCAGGAGTTCTCTGTGACCCCTTTTGTCTGATCCTGGCATAAACCTGTTTTCCTGTTTTCTAAACTATGCTTTTTTTTTTAAATGAAAATGAATTTTAGAAAATGGAAAAGACTGATTGGGTGGCTTTCCCATCCTCTTGTATCCTAGAACATGTTCTTCTAATATCATGGGAAAAATTCTGCGATGTTTAAGAAATCAGGAGATTTTTCAGAGTATATCTCAGAGACTCTGAGGGGTTATAAGATATGGAGCTTTACTGGGGAGAAGCAGGGAAAAAGGAAAGCTATTCACGTAGTTTACTCTTCAGATTTCTACCTTGGGCACAAGTTTCTGGGCCCAGGCTGTTGACCTTGTAGTAGATGAGGGGGTCAGGCAGTTTTGGGTTTTCTCCCAAAGTGTATAGGCTTCTACACCACGGAGACCTAAAAGGAGGATTCCCCCATGGCACCTGGATCAGTGCCTCACACATAATGTACACTTTATAATGGTTGAATAAATGAGCAAATGGGAAGAAATAGCTCTTTTTACTTTGATTTTCAGAAGTATTGAGGATGTCAGTGCTACTGGTCTGAGTTAACTTGTATTATAGTCAATAATTTGAAAGTGATGGAGTTGAAAGGAACAAGACTGTACTTTTTTCTTCTATCTCATTGTCCTTTCTGACTGGATTGTCAAAATGTTCCATTATAAAAATTCCTAGCTTCCAAAGTGCTCTATAGTAGATCCTTCCATGAGAAAAAGTAACTTTATAATTTTTTTCTTTGTATCCTCATTTCCCATTCCTATTCACCACCTGCTCTTCAATTTATAATGATGTTCGTGTTTATTGTGACCTTTTTGCTTCCATATTTTGTAAAATGTGAGCTATCATATTGTGTGCATTAATTACAGTTTACATGGTATTGGGCTACAGATCTATTACTATTTTAATCTTTTTTTTTTTCTGTGAACATTATGATCAACTGGACAGTTGGGTGAATATCCAATCCATAACCTTTAATCCTGCATGGTCCTCCTTGGGGCCCACCTATCACATTTGATGTATTCACTCCTCAGGTCCTGGATACCTAGATTGCCTATGATTTCCCACTCCAAAAGTGGTGTTGGGGCAAACATACTGGTACCTGTCATACTACTGATGTAGATGATGATTTTTCAGAGCTTATATACCCAGGAGTGTGATTAAGAAGATATATGTGCAAAATTGTTTATTTGACTTAACTGCAGCCACTTTTCTCTCCAGAATGCCTTCCTAGTCTGCCTTCCCACCAGCAGTTATGAAAGTTCCCTTATTTTGTGTTTCTACCAGCTTGGCATTATCAGGCTCTCTACTTTTTGCTGGAACAATGGATATAAAGTGGTATCCCATTATTGCTTTAATTTAATTTTTTTTAGGATTAAAAAAATTAATTTTAAAAATTTTATTATTTTATTATTTAATTATATGACAGAGATCACAAGCAGGCAGAGTGGGAGGAGGAAGCAGGCTCCCCTCTGAGCAGAGAGCCTGATGTGGGGCTCGATCCCAGGACCCTGGGATCATGACCTGAGCTGAAGGCAGAGGCTTTAACTCACTGAGCCACCCAGGTGCCCCTTTAACTTACATTTTAAAAATGAATAATATTTTTACTAATGTTTCTTTTCATATGTTGACTTTTTGTGTTTTGTTTTCCCTAAATTGTTTTCTTTGCTTGTCCTCTGGTGGAGGCCCCTGTCTTTTCAGGGATTATAGGAATCCTACAATCCTACAATGGTTAATTGTAGGAATCCTTTGTCAATTTCAGACTTTGCAAATATCTTTTCCAAATCTGTCATGTCTCTGTTAACTTGGTCCATGACACAAAATCTTTGATGTTTATAAAATCAAATTAATGCTTTTGGCCTTATATTTTATACCATTAAGATAAAGAGCTCTATTATAAAGCTTTATGAAAGTAATATTTTATGATATTAAAAAAGGACAGAAAAAATTTTTTTGATAGTTTTATGCCAAACAACATTTCTGCCCAGTTGAACATGAATCTCTTCAATAACACTAGGGTTCTGCATTACTAGGATAACTGAAGTTTTCTGAGGTCCTAAGTAGAGAATGAGGTTTTCTTGTGGCATGTGTGTTACCTATGTGGAGAAGGCTTTTTGAAGAATAATCTTATTCCTGGCAAACTCCGGCTATTTGGCTCAGGGCTGTCTGGCAAAAAAGCATTGGCCTGCCCAGGGGCTAAAGAATTTAAATGCTATTGTGTCCTCCATAAATTCTCCACTGAGTGACTTTTTATCAAATCTTATTAAAAATGGATGATTAGAGAAAGACTGTGCTGTGAAGCCACAATGGTTTGTACCTCTGAGGTTTCTATTTTCCTTTTTTTTTTTTAATTTAATTTTGTATTTTTTATAAACATATATTTTTATCCCCAGGGGTACAAGTCTGTGAATCGCCAGGTTTACACACTTCACAGCACTCACCAAAGCACATACCCTCCCCAATGTCCATAACCCCACCCCCCTTCTCACAACCCCCATCCCCCCGGCAACCCTCAGTTTGTTTTGTGAGATTAAGAGTCACTTATGGTTTGTCTCCCTCCCAATCCCATCGTGTTTCATTGATTCTTCTCCTACCCACTTAAGCCCGCATGTTGCATCACAACTTCCTCATATCAGGGAGATCATATGATAGTTGTCTTTCTCCACTTGACTTATTTCGCTAAGCATGATATGCTCTAGTTCCATCCATGTTGTCGCAAATGGCAAGATTTCATTTCTTTTGATGGCTGCATACTATTCCATTGTGTATATATACCACCTCTTCTTTATCTGTTCATCTGTTGATGGACATCTAGGATCTTTCCATAGTTTGGCTATTGTAGACATTGCTGCTATAAACATTCGGGTGCACGTGCCCCTTCAGATCACTACGTTTGTATCTTTAGGGTAAATACCCAGTAGTGCAATTGCTGGGTCATAGGGCAGTTCTATTTTCAACATTTTGAGGAACCTCCATGCTGTTTTCCAGAGTGGTTGCACCAGCTTACATTCCCACCAACAGTGGAGGAGGGTTCCCCTTTCTCGGCATCCTCGCCAGCATCTGTCATTTCCTGACTTGTTGATTTTAGCCATTCTGACTGGTGTGAGGTGATATCTCATTGTGGTTTTGATTTGTATTTCCCTGATGCCGAGTGATATGGAGCACTTTTTCATGTGTCTGTTGGCCATCTGGATGTCTTCTTTGCAGAAATGTCTGTTCATGTATTCTGCCCATTTCTTGATTGGATTATGTGTTCTTTGGGTGTTGAGTTTACTAAGTTCTTTATAGATTTTGGACACTAGTCCTTTATCTGATATGTTGTTTGCAAATATCTTCTCCCATTCTGTCAGTTGTCTTTTGATTTTGTTAATCGTTTCCTTTGCTGTGCAAAAGCTTTTGATCTTGATGAAATCCCAATAGTTCATTTTTGCCCTTGCTTCCCTTGCCTTTGGCAATGTTCCTAGGAAGATATTGCTGTGGCTGAGGTCAAAGAGGTTGCTGCCTGTGTGCTCCTCAAAGATTTTGATGGATTCCTTTCTCACATTGAGGTCCTTCATCCATTTTTTTTTTAAGATTCTATTTATTTATTTGACAGAGAGAGATCACAAGCAGGCAGAGAGGCAGGCAGAGAGAGAGGAAGGGAAGCAGGCCCCCTGCTGAGCAGAGAGCCCCATGCAGGACTCGATCCCAGGACCCCTGAGATCATGACCTCAGCCGAAGGCAGTGGCTTAACCCACTGAGCCACCCAGGCGCCCCTCCTTCATCCATTTTGAGTCTATTTTCGTGTGTAGTGTAAGGAAATGGTCCAATTTCATTTTTCTGCATGTGGCTGTCCAATTTTCCCAACACCATTTATTGAAGAGGCTGTCTTTTTTCCATTGGACATTCTTTCCTGCTTTGTCAAAGATTAGTTGACCATAGAGTTGAGGGTCTATTTCTGGGCTCTCTATTCTGTTCCATTGATCTATGTGTCTGTTTTTGTGCCAGTACCATGCTGTCTTGATGATGACAGCTTTGTAATAGTGCTTGAAGACTGGAATTGTGATGCTACCAACTTTGGCTTTCTTTTTCAATATCCCTTTGGCTATTCGAGGTCTTTTCTGGTTCCATATAAATTTTAAAATTATTTGTTCCATTTCTTTGAAAAAGATGGATGGTAATTTGATAGGAATTGCATTAAATGTATAGATTGCTTTAGGTAGCATAGACATTTTCACAATATTTATTCTTCCAATCCAGGAGCATGGAACATTTTTCCATTTCTTTGTGTCTTCCTCCATTTCTTTCATGAGTACTTTATAGTTTTCTGAGTATAGATTCTGTGCCTCTTTGGTTAGGTTTATTCCTAGGTATCTTATGGTTTTGGGTGCAATTGTAAATGGGATTGACTCCTTAATTTCTCTTTCTTCTGTCTTGTTGTTGGTGTAGAGAAATGCAACTGATTTCTGTGCATTGATTTTATATCCTGACACTTTACTGAATTCCTGTATAAGTTCTAGCAGTTTTGGAGTGGAGTCTTTTGGGTTTTTCACATATAGTATCATATCATCTGCGAAGAGTGATAGTTTGACTTCTTCTTTGCCGATTTGGATGCCTTTAATTTCCTTTTGTTGTCTGATTGCTGAGGCTAGGACTTCTAGTACTATGTTGAATAGCAGTGGTGATAATGGACATTCCTGCAGTGTTCCTGACCTTAGCGGAAAAGCTTTCAGTTTTTCTCCATTGAGAATGATATTTGCGGTGGGTTTCTCATAGATGGCTTTGATGATATTGAGGTATGTGCCCTCTATCCCTACACTTTGAAGAGTTTTGATCAGGAAGGGATGCTGTACTTTGTCAAATGCTTTTTCAGCATCTATTGAGAGTATCATATGGTTCTTGTTCTTTTATTGATGTGTTGTATCACACTGACTGATTTGCAGATGTTGAATCAACCTTGCAGCCCTGGAATAAATCTCACTTGGTCTTGGTGAATAATCCTTTTAATGTACTGTTGAATCCTATTGGCTAGTATTTTGGTGAGAATTTTCACATCTGTGTTCATCAAGGATATTGGTCTATAGCTCTCTTTTTTGATGGGATCCTTGTCTGGTTTTGGGATCAAGGTGATGCTGGCCTCATAAAATGAGTTTGGAAGTTTTCCTTCCATTTCTATTTTTGGAACAGTTTCAGGAGAATAGGAATTAGTTCTTCTTTAAATGTTTGGTAGAATTTCCCCGGGAAGCCGTCGAGCCCTGGGCTTTTGTTTGTTTGGAGATTTTTAATGACTGTTTCAATCTCCTTACTGGTTATGGGTCTGTTCAGGCTTTCTATTTCTTCCTGGTTCAGTTGTGGTAGTTTATATGCTTCTAGGAATGCATCCATTTCTTCCAGATTGTCAAATTTGTTGGCATAGAGTTGCTCATAGTACGTTCTTAAAATAGTTTGTATTTCTTTGGTGTGTCAGTTGTGATCTCTCCTCTTTCATTCATGATTTTATTTATTTGGTTCCTTTCTCTTTTCTTTTTGATAAGTCGGGCCAGGGGTTTATCAATTTTATTAATTCTTTCAAAGAACCAGCTCCTAGTTTTGTTGATTTGCTCTATTGTTTTTTTTGGTTTCTATTTCATTGATTTCTGCTCTGATCTTTATGATTTCTCTTCTCCTGCTGGGCTTAGGGTTTCTTTCTTGTTCTTTCTCCAGGTCCTTTAGGTGTAGGGTTAGGTTGTGTACCTGAGACCTTTCTTGTTTCTTGAGAAAGGCTTTTATCGCTATATATTTTCCTCTCAGGACTGCCTTTGTTGTGTCCCACAGATTTTGAACCATTGTATTTTTATTATCATTTGTTACCATGATTTTTTTCAATTCTTCTTTAATTTCCTGGTTGATCCATTCATTCTTTAGAAGGACGCTGTTTAGTCTCCATGTATTTGGGTTCTTTCCAAACTTCCTCTTGTGGCTGGGTTCTAGCTTCAGAGCACTGTGGCCTGAAAATATGCAGGGAATGATCCCAATCTTTTGATACCGGTTGAGTCCTGATTTAGGACCGAGGATGTGATCTCTTTTGGAAAATGTTCCATGTGCACTAGAGAAGAATGTGTATTCTGTTGTTTTGGGATGAAATGTTCTGAATATATCTGTGATGTCCATCTGGTCCAGTGTGTCGTTTAAGGCCTTTATTTCCTTGCTGATCTTTTGCTTGGATGATCTGTCCATTTCAGTGAGGGAGTGTTAAAGTCCCCTACTATTATTGTATTATTGTTGTTGTGTTTCTTTGATTTTTTTATTAATTGGTTTATATAGTTGGCTGCTCCCACGTTGGGGGCATAGATATTTAAAATTGTTAAATCTTCTTGTTGGACAGATTCTTTGAGTATGATATAGTGTCCTTCCTCATCTCTTATTATAGTCTTTGGCTTAAAATCTAATTGATCTAAGGATTGCCACTCCTGCTTTCTTCTGATGTCCATTAACATGGTAAATTCTTTTCCACCCCCTCACTTTAAATCTGGAGGTGTCTTCGTGCTTAAAATGAGTTTCTTGGAAGCAACATAGAGATGGGTTTTGTTTTTTTATCCATTCTAATACCCTGTGTCTTTTGACTGGGGCATTTAGCCCATTTACATTCAGGGTAACTATTGAGAGATATGAATTTAGTGCCATTGTATTGCCTATAAGGTGACTGTTACTGTATATTGTCTCTGTTCCTTACTGATCTACCACTTGTAGGCTCTCTCTTTGCTTAGACGACCCCTTTCAATATTTCCTGTAGAGCTGGTTTGGTGTTTGCAAATTCTTTCAGTGTTTGTTTGTCCTGGAAGCTTTTAATCTCTCCTTCTATTTTCAATGATAGCCTAGCTGGATATAGTATTCTTGGCTGCATGTTTTTCTCGTTTAGTGCTCTGAAAATATCATGCCAGCTCTTTCTGGCCTGCCAGGTCTCTGTGGATAAGTCTGCTGCCAATTTAATATTTTTACCATTGTATGTTACAGACTTCTTTTCCCGGGCTGCTTTCAGGATTTTCTCTTTGTCACTAAGACTTGTAAATTTTACTATTAGGTGACGGGGTGTGGGCCTATTCTTATTGATTTTGAGGGGCGTTCTCTGAACCTCCTGAATTTTGATGCTGTTCCCTTTGCCATATTGGGGAAATTCTCCCCAATAATTCTCTCCAGTATACCTTCTGCTCCCCTCTCTCTTTCTTCTTCTTCTGGAATCCCAATTATTCTAATGTTGTTTCGTCTTATGGTTTCACTTATCTCTTGAATTCTCCCCTCGTGGTCCAGTAGCTGTTTGTCTCTCTTTTGCTCAGCTTCTTTGTTCTCTCTCATTTGGTCTTCTGTATCACTAATTCTTTCTTCTGCCTCATTAATCCTAGCAGTGAGAGCCTCCATTTTTGATTGCACCTTATTAATAGCTTTTTTGATTTCAACTTGGTTAGATTTTAGTTTTTTTATTTCTCCAGAAAGGGCTTTTATATCTCCCAAGAGGGTTTCTCTAATATCTTCCATGCCTTTTTGAGCCCGACTAGAACCTTGAGAATTGTCATTCTGAACTCTAGATCTGACATATTACCGATGTCTGTATTGATTAGGTCCCTAGCCTTTGGTACTGCCTCTTGTTCTTTTTTTTGTGGTGAATTTCTCCACCTTGTCATTTTGTCCGGATAAGAGTATATGAAGGAGCAAGTAAAATACTAAAAGAAAGAAAGAAAAAAAAAAAAAAGAAAGGAATTAAAAAAAGAGAACGAATGAAGAAAAATATAAAAAAGAAAAAATATATATATATTAGATAAACTAGTTAAAAAACGTTTAAAAGGAAAAGGGTAAAAGTTAAAAAAAATTTTAGCAGAAGAAGAGAACAAAAATGAAAAAGAAAAAAAATTAAATTAACTGCAAGACTAAAAAAATCACAGGGAGAAAGCCACGAGTTCCGTGCTTTCCTTTCTCCTCCTCTGGAATTCTGCTGCTCTCCTTGGTATTGAAACTGCACTCCTTGGTAGGTGAACTTGACCTTGGCTGGATTTCTTGTTGATCTTCTGGGGGAGGGGCCTGGTGTAGTGATTCTCAAGTGTCTTTGCCCCAGGCGGAATTGCACCGCCCTTACCAGGGGCCGGGCTGAGTAATCTGCTTGGCTTTGCTTTCAGGAGCTTTTGTTCCCTGAGTGCTTTCTGTAGAGTTCCGGAGGACGGGAATACAAATGGCGGCCTCCTGGTCTCCTGCCCGGAGGAGCCGAGAGCCCAGGGCCCTACTCCTCAGTGCGCCCTCAGAGAACAGTGCCTAGTAACTCCCGTCTGCCTGACCTCCGGCCACGTTCTGAGCTCACCGAGCCTGTGACTGGTTCAAGGTAACCCCGAGCTGTGATCTTACTGTCGGCTCTGTCTCTGTAGCCGGCTTTCCCGTTCCAATACCTGCAAGCTCTGCGACACTGAGACACCCCCGATCCTTCCATGACTCTGAGGGACCTGAGGCCACGCTCTCCCCGCGTTGGCTTCTCCCCGGTTTAGCCTCTGGAGTGATGTCCCTCAGCAGAACAGACTTTTAAAAGTCCCGATTTTGTGCTCCGTTGCTCCGCCACTTGCCTGGACCTGGCCCCTCCCTCCGGGGTCCATCTTCCCGTCGCTTTGGATTCATTTCTCCGCCAGTCCTACCTTTCAGAAAGTGGTTGTTTTTCTGTTTCCAGAATTGCTGTTCTTCTTCTCTTCGATCTGCCGATGGATTTGCAGGTGTTTGCAATCTTTAGATGAGCTATCTACCTGATCTCCTGCTAGCTGAAGTAGTCTCTGCCTGCTACTTCTCCGCCATCTTGACTCCTCCTACTCTATTTTCCTTTTTGACCCATTATTGTGGATTGAATGTTTGCATCCCTCTGCTCCAAATTCATTCATATATTGAAATACTAACCCCCAATATGATAGTATTAGGAGGTAGGCCCTTTGGGAGGTGGTAGATCATAAAGGTATAGCTCTCATAAAGACACTCTAGAATGTTCTCTCTTCCCCTCACTACTATATGAGGATATAGCCAGAAAATGACTATCCACAATCAGAAGAGCATTTTCACCAGAACCTGACCATGCTGCTGGCACCCTCTCTGATCCTGCCCTACAGCTCCCCAGTCTATGGTATTCTAAGTCTCAACTAAGCAAGATCCCAGTCATTACAATGAGTGAGAAAAATGTACCTTGGTCCCAAAGAAACTAGGGAGTGAATGGGTTCAAGCTTTCTTCATAGTGGTAATGAATTTGGTGGTATAGTAGGTTGAGTCATGACCTCCCAGAGTTTGTGTCCACTTAGAACCTCGGAATGCGACCTTATTTGAAAATAAGACCTATGCAGATGTAATTAGTTAAAGTTCTTCAGATGGAATCATCCTGGGCCTAGGGTGGGCCCTAAATCCAGTGATTTGAGGAGAGAAGAGGACATAAAGATACATGTAAGGAAGGAGGCTACCTGAAGATGGAGTTAGAGATTGGAGGTACGTGGCCACAAGTGAAGCAGTGCCAGGAATCACCAAATGCTGGAGGAAAAAAAGACAAGATTCTTCCCTCAAGCCTTCAGAGGAAGCATGGACATGTGGAAATCTTGCTTTTGAACATTTGGCCTCTAGAGCAATGAGGGAAAAAATTTCTATTGTTTTAAGCCACCAGATTTGTGGTAGTTTATAACATTGGCTTGGCCCTAGGAGTTTAATACAGGTGGAGAGGTGAGATGTCCATTTTTCTGGCTGCTGACGTCCAGTGGTTACTAGTACTTGGAGAATCAAGACCAGAATGAGGAGTTTCTAAAGACTTCTGAGGAACCCTCCTGCTAAGAAAGTTGTTTTTATTAGTTATTGCCACTCAGATGGTTGCCTGGCTTTGATGTAAAGAGTCCCCACTCCAGGTCAGTCCAAGTAATGGTCTAATTTTCCACCCTATAAATTTGAGACTTTGGCTACAATTCAACTCAACTTTCACCCATGCTCCAGGCATTTCTTTCTGGCAGATAATCCTCAATATCCTTTCTTCATAGAAACCCTTTTTTTTTCCCTTCATTTCAGGAGCATTTACGTGGCAGTGAAGGTGGGGATGGAAGAGTCAGGGGGATAAGCCTCATGTGCATCTTAAAGGGTATATCCAACTGTAACCCCCGAACACCATTAATTTCTGCAGTAGTTCTTTGTTGAGAAGTTTGGCACTGTTGAGAGGCACTGGAGAGGCACTGGAGAGGGCTGACTTCTTGCTTGATATTCTTTTCAGGTTTCTCTCTTCAGATCCGTGTGACCCATGTGAGTGATTGCAACCATCTCTGAGATTGTCTGTCCTCTGTGTGTGGTGTATCTTTGTACAAAGTGATGCCCTGGGCTTCACTGAGAGCCTGGTGCTTCCTCTCTGTGACCTCAACAAACCATGCTCCGACTCTAAACTTTTGACTCCTTTCTGTAGCCTCCTGAGGGTATGTGGCCCATTTGTTCCCCTGGCATATAACTTTCTAACTCTCATGTCACAGCTTCAGGTGAAGGGAACTCACAGAGCTTTGAGAGCCAGTTGAATCTTATTATTTCTTATCCAGTGTTCAGCCTAGGTACACTCTATATCCTAGATTCCTCCATGGTGACTAGATTCTCTTGGAGCCTGATGAGAAGGTCTCAGAATTCTAAACTATTACATCACTATATGCTTTAGGAGTTTCTTCTTGGCCACCATTCTCAAGGTTATTACTAAATCTCTGGCAAAGATGCACACACCATAAGAATATTGCTGTTACTGAGAGACAAGTGTGCCAAGAAGTGGAAACCGTAGCATTATGGGAGGCAAAGCAGATATGACTTAATCAGATACATATAAGAAAAGAGATAAATTGGAGATATTCACTGTCTAGGAGACAAAATTCATAGTGGGGTCTCAGTGAACCAGTGAATGTGAGGAAAATGGTTTTATTATAGGAAGAAGGATCTCAATTGAGAAAGTCTGGTTGGCACTGATCTGGCTTGGATACCTCTAGGCCTGGGTGATCTCAAAGCCAGGGATATTATAGGGATGTCTAGGCATGCAGTCTGGGTCTCCTAATAGGCCATTTGGAGTCACATTCCATTTGCAGAGGGTAGAACTTGGGTCATGCCAAGGTCCATCCCACTGTCAGGTCCTTCAGATGCAGTGGGAAGATGACTCGGTCAGTGATCTGAGGGAGTTCCTGATCTGAGTCAACAAGATTCATTCTCAGACCTCATGGTGGCATCAGAGTCTCAGGGCTAACCTTTGCCTGGTAACTGCATCCGTAGGAATCTTTCATTTCATTCTTGGTTCTTGGAGCTACCTTTATGTCAGCTTATTGGAAAGCCCACTGTTGATTGAGATTACCAAACTCTGCCTGACATTTAGAGCTCTTCACAATTTGACCTTTCTCTTTTTTTTTTCCCATGTTTTATTCTCAGTGCATTTCCCCATACACCTGTCATCAGTCATAATCATCCCCTCACCGAATCCCATATGTGTCCTTCAGTCAACGGCTAAGCCGTTGCTGAAGCCATTCCATTTACTTAGACTGCTTTCACTTACTTCATGTCTACGGAAGTCCTACACATTCTTTATGTCTCAGCTTAAATTCCACCCTCCCCAGAGTCTCCTGGGAGGATTTACTCTCTCCCCCGCTCCCCATCCTCCTCCTTTCTGAACTTTGAATGTCTGCTATATAGCGTATCACACTTTTGGTCCTGTGCTGAAGTTATATTATATACATTTCTGGTTTTTTATCCAGTTTGGAAGTACCATTATTTTGTTGTTGTTGTTAAATCTATAAAACTCTGTTAAACCTAAGACAGTGTTTTGCATTTAGAGACACTCCAGAAAGTTTGTTAAACTCTCTAAAGTTGTGGTAAATCACAGATGTGGTTGCATACTGAATGCAGAAGACTGAATGGATTTTCAATGTTTAAAAATACTTCATTAACATCTGGTACAACATTCCATGTGTCTTTAGATTCTTTTTCTTGGCTCTGCTCCACTTCCTCATCATAGTTCTGGACTGCCTTTGGCTTTAGTTCTTCCTTCAGTCTCTGGAGGGCCCGAGGTGCAGGCTTCCCTGGGTCCCGGTAGAGCTTGCTGTGTTGGCAGCTGCCTGGTTCTCATGCCTGCCCAGAAGGTGCCCACAGCCCTTCAGGCCCTCGCTGCCCCCTGGGAATCCTGTCCCTCTGTTAATGTAATTAGGCTTTGCCTTTCAAGCTTATTCCTCTGTCTCTGATCTCCTTACCAATGTACCCTAGAGTGCCAGCGCCAGGGGTGTATAATGGTTAAACATCGACTCTGGAGTACCGTTGTCTGGGCTTGAATTCTAGCTCTACCACGTACTATATGTTGTCTTGAGACAGATACTTAAAGCTGCTAAAGAAATTTTTTCAATGGTCTAATAGGAATAATAATGTATCAACAAAGAGAATTCTCCTGAGGATTAAATCAGATGCATGTAAGGACTTAGTGGAGCCTGGAACATAGACAGATACTTAAATAAATAGTGGCTCCTATTCTTTGTCTCTTTTGTTGAATAGTATCATTTGGTACTATTCTATGCCCTGTAAATACAATTTACCTTAGTCCTCTGCAAAGTCCCCATCAGAGAGACTCAACATAAAGGCGGGGGGTGGTGGTGGGAGGTTGGGGTACCAGGTGGTGGGTATTAGAGAGGGCACGGATTGCATGGAGCACTGGATGTGGTGAAAAAAATAATGAATACTGTTATGCTGAAAATAAATAAATTTAATAAAAAAAAAAAAGCAACCCCCCCATCCTCCGAGCAATCCCTATCTTCCTCCCTCCCCCCCCGACTTTTTTCAATATTGCTCATATCTGAGGCCTTGCCTTTATATTTTCACCTAGAAACTAATGTCCTCACTGTGGAGCTATTCCCTCAATTTTACACTAACTTTTATGGAGAAAGATGTTTTATTATTGTCTCTAGTATAAAAGACCAGAGATATAAATTAAGCATCAAGAACAGCACTGTTTCCAAAGCGCACCAAAACAAACAAGCAGATCATACACCTGTAATGCACTTGGGTTGGTAAAGGCAAGCCTCCAAATTTAAATTCCCATTGTGTTTAAAAAACCTTCACAGAAGGTAAACAGGTAAACTCTTAAAACAGCTCTTTCAGATAAGCCCTGAGGTAGACACACTTTCTGTCACAATTTTGGAATCCACATCAATACTGGAGGCTTGCTGGCCAGCCTCTTGCCCTGTCCCTGAATTATGCATCTCATCTCCCAGTAAGGCCTGAAGTGATGCAGGAGGTAATCGATTGAAGGGCTTAATCAATGTTCAATAGAGGAAGGAAAGTCTAATGAACAAAATATAGGACTGGGAGCTAAGCCAGGTCTGAATCTTTTCTTAGCTTATAAGCAGAAGCCTAACTAGGTGATTTCATTCCTGGAGCCCGTTTGTCCCACTGCTTCTGTCTGCCCACATTGGGAATGCCTCTCTGCTCTAAACCTCCTCCTCATGTGGGCAAATGGGTAATGAGATCAAGAGAAGAAGACACATAGCAGCAGCGTGAGGGCAGGACCTGTGTTTTTCATCATTGTTTATCCCAAGTCCCAGTGTGTGCTTGTGTGTGTGTGTGTGTGTGTGTGTGTGTGCAAGCGCGTAGGTACACACTTGTGCGCATTTCTCTCCCTTGGTCTCTCGGTTTATTGATTCTGTTTCTGACCTTTAACACTCCAACATTCATTCAATCAATGTCTATATACTGAGTTCCGCTCTCTGTGGGGAAATGTGCTGGTGACTAGGAATCTAGATAAAATATAAGAAGAAATCTCACCCTCAATTCTTACTGATTTATTAGAAGAAAGGGTTTGGTTTTTTATTGCTTATTTATTTTTATTATGGACATTTTCAGGCACACAAAAAAAGGAAACAGTGAGTGAAACACATCTCAATGTACCTATTATCCAACTGCAAAAAATTATTAATGAGTGACCAGTTTAGCTTCTTATTTACCTTTATCCACTAATTTCCCATCCTTCACTGCACACAAACACACAGACTACATGATTATGAAGCCAATCCCACTGTTTGTTTTCAACCTCCTTGGGCGCTTCCTGGGTGTCCTCTGAAACCGGCTGCCAAACACCGATGACAGGAAGAGATGGAAGAAAGATGAAGACTATTCCAGATTGGCAGGTGGCAGGTTAACAAGCAAGGGAACTTACATATGGGGATTGTCTTGGTGGCCACAAGATAAATAGATCTCAGCACCCATTTGCCAGAATCTTAAAAGTTAATATGGAAGCCTTAATGACATCAGTCACCTATATAGGGTCCATATAGTTTCAACACCCAATTCTATCTCAAGGCTACATCTTTGGGGCAGCTTCTGGGATCAAGGAAGACAACGAGAACACATATTCCAAGGATAGGGAAGGTGGTGAGGAGCCTCTGATTGCCTGAATCCAGCTCATGGGTCAACCAGCAGTCATGTCTATTCAATGACCTCCTCCAACACCTTATTTGAGCAGGACAGTTTTGATTTCCTTCGGTGGAGAATGAAGAGAGAACCCCTGTTTTGCCAATGCTCCTTCTGTTTGTGTCTTCACAATACCCCTTCTCAGCTTCATATGTTGATTTCCATACTGCTGAGGCCTGTTGAGAGAACAGGCCAGGCCCCTGGCAGAACCCACTTATCCCTAATGCTTCTGTTTTCAGAGAACCCCGCACCTCCAGCAAATTTTGAGAAAAGGGCAATGACATTGGGTTTGCGTGTGGGGCAGGACAGGGCTACAACCCTCCTCTGCAGAGTAGATGTGAGCCCATGGGCTGCTCTGCATGGCCCGATGCCCATGGCTCCTCTTGAATTCCCTTCCAGCAGCTTCCATATTCCTTAGGCCCAAGTTTGATTAAAGTGTCAAGTCTGTCTTGAGCTGGATTCTAGACCATTGCCATTTGTGAGCTTTTTCTTGCTCTGCTTTAGGAATGTGATGCTCGAACTTCAGGTCAAACTGGCAGGGAGGAAGCTAGAGAAATAGGAGTGTGAGCATAAGAGGAGTAGAAAAAATGGCAAAAATAAGAGCAATAAAACCAACACCTACTGAGTTTACTATAGACAGGCCCTGGTCTGAGTCTCTTACAGGCACTCATCGGAAATACCAATTATATAAAGTGAATAGTATTGTTCCTGAGGCACAGAGAATTTAGATAATGTGACCACAGTCACACGGCAGTGAGAGGCAGAGCTGGAGTACAAGATTTTGCAGCCTAGTTCCAGAGCCAACCCTCTTAACTGTGGTGTTTCTGATGTCTCAGGAACAACCACTAACCCCTAGGGGAAAAGTTTATGGTAAATAAAAGATAAGGGCAAGGATGAGAGAAAGCCATCTAAAGAAATGAATAAAAGGGGGGTCTAGTTGCAACAAATGTATCATACTAATGCAGGATAGTAATCACGGAGGGGACTATGTGTGGAATGGGATGGGGAAAATAGGTAAATAGCAACTCTGTACTTTCTGTGCAGTTTTCCCATAAACTTAAAACTGCTCTAAAAATAAGCTCTTTAAAAAAACGTGGGGTCTTCTCAAGATAATGTTGAATGATAAATTGGGACCATTGGCATGGTTGAAAGCAGAGGTTAGAAAAATGGAAACGTTCATGTTTAAAGACAATCAGGGGAGATTCCTCAAAAACCTGATTCCTTACTACTTACAGTACATTGTAAGGATCGAATGAGATTCATGTGTGTTAAAGCACTGAGTTAATGGAAAAGCTTCATACTTCTGCTGATCTGTATTTGCTTTCTTCTTGGGCCTGTGTCTCTGCTCTTATGGTTTCTGTTTCCTGCCAGTATGTCCTGCCAAGTCAGTCTCTGTGCTGCTGGAAACTGCTTCTCTGTGTTCTGTGCTGTACCTGTATTTTTGTTTCTGACTTCATCCTTGTCCAGAGAACCTCTGCCCCAGAGTGACTCTAAAGACCATTTTGGTCCCACCACAGCTAATTTTGGAGATGGAATTGGAGTTGAGGGAGCACATGGGTTGGTGTGAATGGTATAGGTTTCCAAGCAGGATCCTGCTTCTCATGCATATTCATTACTATGACCTGGCAGCCATGTGCCCTGTAATTACTGACTTATACCTTTTCACATTTTCTTATAAATAAAGTAGATTGGGTAACTTCTGTCCCTTGGGGCTAAAAGAGCTAAGAGCTGAAATATTGGGATTAGTGTGCCATAAGTAACAAAACACATATTCCCTAAAGCATTTAGATACTGTCTAATTTTGCTTATCTGCATGACCCAAAAGGAGATCATGAGGGACCCTGAGTAGGTACATCAAAGTTTTTTCTTAGCTAAATGGTTCAACTTTTATGAGTAGGTTATAAAACAACAGGGCAGAACTTTGACTTCTTTCTTAGGTTTTATAGCTCTGCATAGACAGTGCTTAGTAAATAATAGAGGCAATACTGCTCAATTGATAAAAATAGATCTTACAAAAAAATAGATCTTAAAAATAGATCTTACAACCCAGAAAACATTTGGGAACCATGAGGATTAAGTCACAGTTTATTCTGTACATTGCAATTTAATCATACTTCAGAAGTTTTAGCCACGGGAAATTGCTAGAACGATAAAGGCAACAAGTCATCCCTCTTTCCTTTGCCAGTTTTGAGGAACATGTAAAATAATCTAAGTATAAAATCAAAACAGGGAAAAATGAAGCTCACATGTTTGCTAAAAGAAAAAAAAAACAACCAGAGGTATAATTTAGGAGAAACAAAAGCCCAATGTTTGAGAGTATACAAATTTTGAGAATTGTTTCCAGGTGTTACAAGTGAGATTAAAAGCTATTTCTGGTTGTTAACTGACAAAAGTTGTTTTACCCGGTAGCATGGGTTTACATGCTACCATTGTGTGACTCTGCAGGTGCTCCTGCAGGAGGACTCTCAAATACTTTGGAGTATCTCCTTTCAGTGCTCTGTTTCCCACCCAAAGGTCAGCACTCCTCTGGGAAACATCAACATCTGAATATGTATCCCAGACACTCAAGTCTTCCAGTTGTGGCTCCTCCCAAAACTATAGTCAAGATTGTTTGGCCTCTGTCCTCCATTATCCTTTGCTTTCTGTCTATGAACACTGTTACCCTCTCAAAATGGAACCCCATCTAGAGGTGCTAAGACATCCGGTGCTAAGTCCTTCCACCGGACTCTGCATCATCATGTAATATTCTCTCAGGCCCTTCATGTCTCTTTGTTCAGCATGTGACACCCAGTGGGACAACCCAATTTTTATTACCAGCTGTTGCACTCTGTGGGCATTTAAAATGTACAAGTCACTTTTGCATATTTGTGAGTATACAGGGCACAACAATAAATCAGAGCCTAGTAATTCTGTTCCTCTTGTGTACCCAACATTACATGAATAATTTCCATTGCATATTAGAGTTACAGGATGAGATAAAATACGTCCTTTCTTGTCTTCTTATCACGTATCCTGGGTATTGGATTTTAGCCTGTTTTAGGAGGTGTGCCTTGGTAGCTATTTATTTTCTCTCTTTGGAATGGTCACCAGGAAGAACCATTACCATCAAGATAAAATGCTGCTCACACGGCACCATCTTGCACCCCATGGGATTTGTTCTGTTGGGAGCATGAGGCCCCAGCCTTGGACTTCCTTCTGACATGTATGAAAACTAGTTAACACTTATATATAGTGCTTATTATTTTTGGGAATTCACTTAATCTTCACAACAATCCAGTGACAAAAATACTGTAAATTTCCCCCACTTTATACATGAGAAAATGGAGTGACAAGAAGGTTGATTAGCTGGCCCAATGTCACACAGTCCATAAACGCTGGCATCATGATTCAAACCAGATTGCTTGGCACTAGCAAGCACGCTCTTGACTCCTCACTGCCCTGTTTCTGTTGTGGTTGGTGAGGCTTATGCAGTTATGTGAAGCCTAGAAGTCTGTGAGGCTTAGATATGAAGCGTGATGTACTGGTAAAGTTCTCACCTTGCATTAGAGTAAATGAACCAAGATAGTTATTGGAGATGCCAAGGGGAAGGGAGGTTTGAGTTTCTCATAATCTTTATCAATCTCTGCCTCTTCCAGCCTGTATCAAATGAATATGCAATCCAAAGATAAAAGAATGTGCTTGCCATGAAATATATCATCAAAAGAATTTCTAGTATTGCATTCCAAAAGACTGCTGCCTGAGGCCCTCCTTTATAGAAATTCCAGAGCCCCCTCTGTTTGGTTTATAACAGCTTCAAAGGTTACAGATGGTCTTATTGCTCTGAAAATAAGTGTCTTGTACATCTTTGAAACTTGAAACCTGGCCATCTCTTGGTAAACTCTTGATTAATGGATTCATGAAAGTCATGTAAAAATCAGCTTCTAAAGGGTTAACATCTTTGATTAATATTGAATTTAGGCACTTGCCTATTTCATTTGCATGACAAATTTTTAACTTCTAAAGAAAACTTCTAATAACTTTTTTTGTTAGTTCCTTCCTGAAAAGTTCAAAGCCGAAGCAGATAGTAGCAGCATTAGACTATAGTAATGAAAAAAATCCACATAATTAATCATTGCTTCAACAAATACACTGGCATTCACCCAAGAAGGGGGAAACTTTAGAGGAGAGTTTGATATCTCAACTTATGTTTACCTTGATTAATAGCCTCTTTGGGAAACCCAAAGCAAAGAAGATTATTAGCAGAATGCTCTGACTCTTTCTTTGCCAGATGCAAATGACAGGCTGAATTCTCCAGGTATGGAGATTGAATTTTCAGAGTGGGCTTTCTGGGTCCTGAGATTATTTGCTTTCAAATGCCAATTTTTTTTATTCATGCATTATTTATGAACTATCATATTTCACACAGCTCTCAGGGACCTAGTAAGCCTCCAACTCACTGATTGATTCCATATCATGTCAAATATTACAACTAATATGTCTACTTCCTAATTCTAAATAAAAATGATCTTTTATGTAATTTGCACTTGGAAATGTTGAATGATGTTTTCAGTTATATGGAAGAGTCTGCCTGTATGTATATAAAGACACACACACACACACATAGCCAACTTCTTACATGTTTCCACAGCGGTGCCACAGTCTGTGGAACTGAAAATGGTAAACCAAACAAGAGGCTGGCCCTATTTACTATAATGAAGGCCACTTTTCTTTTCCTCATTAACTATTACTAGCATATCAAAGTACAGTAAAGTTATTACCTTTGATTCCTAGAGGAAAACAAATGGGCACAATAGAAATTCATCATTTTTCCTCCATCAATGAGTAGGATGTAGTATATTAGCATTCATAAGAAAATTAGCAGGCGTTAGTTAAATGAACTAATACTAAACTTGAAAGTGGAAATATCTGTAGGCTCACTCTACTGAAGTTGTCAGCTCATGTTAGCCAGGGCAGCAAGATCTACACATCTGACAGGAAATACCTGAAGTCTGTTTTATCTATGAAGACCAAGTTGACTAGAAATCCCTAGACTATATTGAAACTTAATAACTAAAAGAACCACATTCACTGGGAGAAGATAATTAATAGTAGCAATCCAAATGAAAAAAGTATGACCATATTGAACATTACCTATAGATATCTGTGAGTATCATGAGGAATGCACAGATGAAAATACCATAGTCCCTAGACTCCTAGAAAATTCACATTCTAATTAATTACAGTGATCAATCTGAATCATTCTCTGCTGACTTGGAGTCTTATAGAATTTTTGCCTCTGCCCAGAACTGAATATTTTCATGTATTTTTAAGGAAGTTTGATTCCCCTCTTAGAGTGGATGCAACATGATTTTCATTGGGATTTTATTACACAGGCACTGGCTTGCCGGACATTTGCTTGACTCTATACCTTACTAGATCTTGGGGTTAGAGTTCTATCCTCTTGTGTTTCATATGTGGTCTGCTCCAGGGCTTTGGTCCTTGGGGAGTTTTATTCTGCCTTCTTTGGTGGGAAAAGTAACTTCCTGTTTGGGATCTGGGATGGAAACGAAATCATCTATTGGCAGAGACAACAGATGTCAGAGCAGTTCAGTTGTAAAGTCATCAAGTCTCTCCTCTGGATCCCATCAAAATCTCAGAGATTCAGGGTCCATCTTTTAAATATTTCATCTCTACCATCTCATAGGCTGTGCAAGATTCTGTGACTGCTTCTTAAGTTGTTAGAATTCTTTCGAGTATTTCTACTAAACTAGGTCTAGCCACACAAGATGCAGGACTTTTGGGAGATGAAAAGGATACTAAACTCCCCCCTCACTTTTCATTTTTTTAAAGATTTTATTTATTCATTTGATATGGAGAGATACAGAGGGAGAGAGAGCATGAGTAGGGAAGGGACAAAGGGAGAGGGAGTAGCAGACTCCCTGCTGAGCCAGGAGTCAGGTGTGGGACTCCATCCCAGCATCATGGGATCATGACCTGAGTGAAGGCAGAAGCTTAATCAACTGAGCCACCCAGGTGCCCCTCCACCTCACTTTCTAAAACTTCAGATTAATTATGTAAAATTCTCAAATCTGAAATAGCAAAAAATGTTCAAACTGACATTTCCACAAAAGTAAAATTCTTATAAACAAAATCATCCATTACAAATATATACAAACTTTAATATATGTTTGTTTATAATGGTATACCCTCCAACCCCGATCCATAAACAAGTTTAGCTGTAAATTGACAAGATTAATACAAAAAGACTGATTAGAAAATTTGTGGAAAATACTAACTGATGAAGTTGAACTCATTTTAAAACACAGCATGCTACCAAGAATGGTTTCAGAAAAGTTGTCCTTTCCTTTTTGAACAGTGATATTCAAACATGCTGGTTAACCATCTTGGCAAGTTACAAAATTCAGGAACTTAAATGAAGAGCAGTTGTATATTAGTGGTGTTTTTTTTTTTTTTTTTCCTTAAATCAGTGACTAAGAAGTAAACATTTCCTAGCTAGCCACCAAAAACTTCTGGATTTCTGGCCTACTAGAGGTCAAACCACTGACTCATATTTCACAACTCCTTTAGCTTTAATTCATAAATCTTAAATTTCTCTAATTGCTACTGGCTAAAGATAGCTGTAGAGAGCCATTTTCTTAATGATGGAAAAATTTCCTGATAAATTAGGTGTCAAAACTCAGTGAGAGTTCTTGTATTATCATGGAAAATAGGTAGGGTATTTAAATAAATGTGTTCAGGGAGAAGTGAAAAGATCTTCATGTATGCTCTAGACTTTGGGGATTGATTTTTTGAGCTAAAGCCATTCTTGAAAGGACAAGGGTACTTGAAATAAGCTGTATTTTATTTTTAAATCTCAAAGCCAGAAGCTGCTTACCCAAGGACTCTACGGAGTCCTTGGGGGAATAGGCACAGTGAGAAGGAGTAGTATTTCTGTGAGAGTGTTGCCATGTAAAGTACCATCGTACCTCTTTGCCCAACATTTACTCAGTGCTTAAGCAGTGAAATAATTTGTTACTGTTTTGAGTGCAGAAGGTCTGCTCTCATGAAACATGCTTGTAAGAGAGGCAAAATACATAACAGAAGAAAATACACTGTTCTTCATTACCATTATCTGATATTGTAAGAAACCTTTGATGTCTGTAAAGGACTCCATGGCTTGAAACCGCATTCCAGGGGAATAGAAGGCCACAATGAGTGATCAGAGTTCTGTGACAGCTTCAGGAATGTCTCTCAAATTGTACACTTTATTTCTTTCAATATTCTTTGGTTTTGACCTGGTCGTTTTTATTCACTGCCACCATCATTGGCCATTCTTGGTTTTACTCTTTCTGGTTTTCCAGCTTCTGTGGTTGAATTCCTCTTTTCTTAAAAACTCTCATCCCAGGATTTACTTTCTGGGTGTCACTTTCTCATTCATCTTTACTTCTTGTTTTGAATTTTGCACCAGTTTAAAGCTCAGCTCAACTGGCAACTACATACATGCTCCTCCCTGTCTGTTTCTGGGAAGAACACAAGGACTATGGTTGTGGCGGAAGATGAGTTTCAGTGTCCTTAGTGGGGACAATACTTAAAGAAATATTTTCCAGTATTTGCACAACACAAAGAGAAGCACATAATCTTCCTTTTTATTGACAGATTCTTCAATAAGGATCTCAAAAATATATTTATATCTTTTCCCTAAACAAGACTTGCTTCTCCTTTTTGAGAGAGAGAAAGAGAGAGAACGACACAGCACCCAGTTGGAGGAGAAAGGCAGAGAGTGAGGGAGAGAGAATTTCAGGTAGGCTCCAAGCCCAATGGGGAGCCCAACGGGAGGCTCAATTTCATGACCCTGAAATCATGACCTGAGCCAAAATCAAGAGTCGGAGACTTAACCAACTGAGCCACCCAGGGATCCCAAGATTTGCTTCTAAGAATTGTTAATATAAGACGCTTTGACAAAGTGATATGTTGACTTACATGTAGACTAGGTGAAAAACTACCATAGAGCAAAGGGAAAGAATAGTGTTGAACTTTGACTGATGTTAAAACCAGCCATGAAGGAAGTGCTCACTTCATTTTCGGCTTATTTAACGTGGAGTTCTTGTTCTCTAATTAATAGATATTTGCTAAGTTCTTATTAGGAAAAAGTTGTTCTAGATGCTTAACATTGGACAGGATGCTAAAAACAAAATGTTTTCTACCTTCAAGGAGCTTATACTTTCTTTGGACAGACAAGATATAGGCCATGTGAATTAGAAACCAGAAATAAAATAGAAGATTTAAATCATATGGAACTAGTACAAAATTTGGCATGCTATGTTTAGGATTTATTATTTTGTAAGGCCAAGTAATACCTCTTTTTATCTTCTTGCATTTAGTCATAAAATTCAGCCACTAATTTTTTTTTTTTTTTTAGACTTTTGGGAGGGTAATGATTAAACTGCATAAAAAGTGCTTATTATTAACTTTTAAAATTTGAGCTAGTGAGCTAGTTAACTCCCCTGCTCTTCAAACTTGTAATTTTTATGATGGTTTTAGGTGCGAGAATGACTAATTCGTAAATATAAAATCAAGAATCATATATATTACATAGTTTTTAAAATAATATTCTTTATGTTATTTTTACTTTTATTGTATCATTATAGTAGGGAGATATTAGAAACTACTTATGACTGTATGGTTTCTAGGTAAGACTCAAGAAAGATAGGTTCAGGAGTTGTGAATCAGAAACAAAAATCAAAGGAGGGCTAAAGAACATAAGGGTTGCTGGTCAAGAAAATGATGTCCTTGTAATCCCCAAAGTTAAGAAGTAGAACAAGATTGTCGGGGTCCTAGGCAACAAATTGATTCTGTGACCCTAAGGGAGACTGAAAGAAAGACTGAGATGTATCAGCAGGATACAAGGGAACCTCAAGGGAAAACTGACATTGATGCCACAGGAGGCATCTGCTGGTCCTGCTCATTTCACTGCACATCATTTTGTGCACCTGTCATGGATAATAATAATGAAAATGAACTCATTTAGTAAATGACTCTCTTTCTCTCTGCATGGACATATCTCGAAGCTTTATCCAAGGAGAAGTATGTTAAGTAAGTCACTTAAAATTACAATGTTAGAACAAAGATTATGTTATATGCCAGACTAGTTTTCCTTTGAATAAAACCAAAATGTTTTCTAAACCAAGAATTGGTGTAGCCAGCTCATTTTTAGAGTACACATTGCTATATCCTTTTTTCCTTTTCTTTTTTAAAGAAAGTCAGGACCTTTTAAAGTGACAGGTTAGAAGATGTTTTGATTTGTCCTCTTCCCCACCTTCTCAATTCCTAAGAAATATGAAAGACTTTTTATGTAGTAACACTAATATCTATTCATTTCCCCTTATGTCAAGTGTATTCACAACTCTGCAGCACAAAATAGCATATAAATTACAAAGAAATAGTGTGCTTTCTCATTTGTATTCTTATCTCCAAATTCTGACTATCAGCCCAAGTTTAAATGTAGAATTTAAAACTGAACAGGATTGTAAGATCACCTCATCCTGGGCTTCTTATTTTACAGATGAAGAAACAAGCTTTAGAGTGACCTGTCCAAGGTCACAGGCACTGTGAACAGAGCTCTGAGTGCTTTTTGACTGTCAGCTTAATATTCTCTTGATATGACACATTTTCATAAGCTAAACCATGGAACAGAAAACTTCCCCAGAATGTCATGCAAAGTAGAGCTGTTTTCTCAGTTATTTTTCTGGAAACAAATATGTTTCCACAAACATATTTGTAATCTGTGTTAGAGGTCTAATATAAAACAGGGCTAGCAGAAATGTTAATATATTCCAGGACTTAAACATTGTTCTTCCCACCAATATATATAGGGGCATACCAACTACTTACTTGGAAAGGAAATTCTATATTTAATTATACAAAGGTGTCCTCATAATTGGTCGTCAGGAGGTCATATGCCTTGTAACACTCTGGGAGCATAATCACAGACCCCAGAGTTGGAAGAAGTCTCCAAGAGCATCTTATCCAAGTTTACATCTTTGTATGAATAAAATGTGCCTCAGAGATGCTAAGTGACAGGCAGTGGTAGAGCTGTGTTGACCTCTCCATTCTTTTGTCTAATTTTTCCTTTGTGTATAAGGACCCACATGTATGAGATAATTGTTCAAGGTCAAGAGCACATACAGCCATGAAATAAAACAGATTTCCTACCCACATGAAAGTCTAACCAATTTCTAGTCTTCATAAACAGTGTTGAACTTTTAGTAAGTCTTACTATAAGACATAGGTACGGTATGAGTCCAAAATACAATGAGATTCAAGGAGGGTTCAAGTAAGTCTTGGATATCAGCCTTATTTAGGAGATGTTAGATATGTTTTGAGATACTACAGTAATATTTTGGCAACACATGATAATTAAGAATAAAGGTACTAGCCTAGACTATCTGGATTTAACATGTTAGTTCTACCACTTTCTAGTGGTGTGAAAAAGCCTTCTCTTTCAAAACAGGGATAAGGCTACTTCTGGTTTCATGGATTTGGTGGTAGGATTCAATGAGTTCATTTACACAAAGTACTCAGTGCTGTGCCTGGCATTTAAGCATTCAACAAATGTTAGTTATTACTATTATCGATGCCATGGAAAGTAATTAATCACTCTCCCAAGATATCTGCTGGAAGGATGGTGTGATTTAGTAGCAAGGTTGTTGAATTTAGTTTTCGAGGTTTTCAAGTTGTAGCTCAACCTATTGCTTATGTGTGGGGCAAGCCAGTCACTTCTCTGACATCCTATCCCTCAGCTGAACATGTTGGCAATACTGTTTTTTTCTGTTTACTTCTTGTGGGTAGTTGTAAATATCAAGAGAACTAATAATTGTGAATATGCTTTCTGAGGGGTAAAAGCTACTAACAAATGACCACTATTATTTTTATTCTTTCCTGCTGCTTCTATGTTAAGTGGCACAACATGGCTTGATGAAAGTTCTAGCTCATTGTGAGAATTTAAGGATCCTGCATATTCAAAGTTTCCTTATAGACTTAAAACATGTGGAAGTGGGGGCTGGAGGCCTGGTTAATCAACAACATTTACTGAATGCTCATTATCAATAAGACATTCTGGACAAAGAAATTGCACATAAATTCTAACATCTTTATTAAAGCAAAAGTTTAATTTAAAGGCAGTATTTGGAGTGCCTGGCTGGTACAAGTCAACTCTTGATCTCAGCGTTGTGAGTTCAAGTCCCACATTGGGTATGGAGCCTACTTAAAATTAAAAATAAATTTTAAAGAAGTGGTCTTCAAGCATGTTCCATGATCAAGGATACCACTTGTGACTGCAATTTCCAAGTATGGTGCTATGAAACATAGCTTCCAAGATGGCTGTCCTGGCCATCCCTTCCTTCTCTCCCTGTACACTCTTTCTGCTTCACACCATGACATGGTGCTCAATTCCCTATGCTTGAATGGAGGCTGGACTTAGTGACTTTTTGGATAAGTAGAATGTACCAGAAGCGACTAGGATTTCTGAAGCTCACTCATAAGAAGGCTTCCAGCTTCTGCATGGACCTCCTGGAATACTCGCTCTTGGGGCACTTCCTCTCAGAACCCAACTGTAGAGGCCACCTGCAGAAGTTGTCATTGACTGCTCTGGCTGACCTTGCACTAGTAGCCAGCAGCAGTCGCCAGGCTTGTGAGGGAGCATCCTGGAAGCCCAGGTCAGTCAAGCCTGCACATGATCCAGTCCCAGCTGCCATCTGGTTGCAACTGCATTAGACATTGCAAGAAAGAACTATCCCAGTTGAGCCCAGACAACATGAAGAAGCTGGGAGATGGTAATAAATTACTGTTTAAAGCCACTAAGTTTTAGGGTGGTTTCCTTTGCAGCAATAGATAGCTGAAACACACACTGTTTTCTTCGGAGGTAATTTGTGAACTATGAACATTGGCAAGAAGTGGTTAATATAAGTCTTTGTGTGCCCATTTCAAGCTTGATTTACCTGGTAGCTAAAAAACATCTGGAATAGGAAATTTTTCACTCTCAATTAAAATAAGAATAAAAACAATGACTATCATGTGTATGCCAGTCACTCATTGAATATATGCTTATCATATGCTAGAGTTTAAAACCAGATTTATATAAAAATCTCAACTTCTTCTTATATCATACAACCCAGTATAAAATTTATTTAAAATTTTATTTTATTACTACGAGTAATTTTATACTTTCCAGGTAGGAAGTTCTAAACCCTATAAGAAAGCGGTGCAGTGTCTACTGGAATTTTTTTTTTTTTTTTGGCAATTGTCATAGAACCTGAAAAAGTAGGTGCTTAATAAACGGTTGTTAACTTAGATATTTATGACTTAACTGGTTTTTCTCTAAAGATACCATAACTCTTTACCACTTTTCTTCCAGACATTATTCAACCATTTGAGGCCTTTCCTTCCTCATAGCTTTGTCGCCAAAATTCAATTGTCATACTCACAATTCAAATTCAACTTAAAAGTTAGCAACATTCCTACTGTCCTCCTCTAAATATTTTCAAGATTATACATCCTGGTGAGAGCCCTACTTCCTCTCAGACCTCTCCTGGAGCCATATTGCTCCTTGTTCACTCTGCTTTGGCCATACTGGTCTCCCTGCTACTCCACTCAGTCATTAGGCATGCGTCTGTCTAAAGTCACTGTGCCAAAGGTTCTCTCTGTTCCCTTTAGGTCTCTGCTCAGGTATCGTGAAGTCTTTCCTAGTCACCCTTTTAATACGGCGTTCCCTGCCCCCTATATAGCTTCCTTACTCTGCTTTAATTTTTCCTCATAGTATCTGACAAAGTATATGTTTCCTCTTTAATCCCTTTATTAGAATGTAATCTCATGAGTAGAGGCTCGGTTTTATTCTCTGTTGTGTTTTCGGCAGCAAAAACAGTGGTCACACAGCAGGAGCTAAATGAGTGGATATCATTAAATGAAGGTGGTCTGTGACCCAGTAGCTGAGTTAGAGTCTGAAAATGCCAACACTGGTACAGTCTTCCTTATGTTTTACATAAGGGGCATTGATTCACATTTTGGACTTCTGTTATAAAGAGGAAAAAGCTGAAAGTGTTCAGAAATTTTTAGTGGCATATTCTAGAAAAAAATAACTCTGGCTGACACAGAGGGGTTGCAAAGATATTTGCTGCAAGGTTGGCCAGGAGCTATGGAGCCCCACATCTCCCTTGTAAGGGGTACTGGAGCAGGTAAGAGAGGAAACTTGACCCTAGGGACCAGACTAAAATCACAATCAGTTGCAACCTGTAGCTCTCCATACTTTATGTAATGAGGCTAAATCCTGCCCAGGTTTTTGTGTGGGACTTCAGCTTCATAAATGCTGTGTATGTTTAAAAAAAAATTTCACAGCTATTTTAATGATGGGCTAATTTTTATTAAAATAGATCAAATCTATGCTTCTCACAAGCAGCTGTGTTTATAGATATGCCTGGTTATTTGAGTTAAGCTTCTCCTCAGGGACACCACTTAGATCCTTAGATCCTTCTTAAAAGAAGGATCTAAAATGGAAGAGAAAATTCTCCTAGAGAGAGGAAAACTGCTCAAGATATGAAGTTAGAAATCTCGAGAAAGCCATAGGTAAAAGAAAATTAAAGCTGGTGTGGTAAAGCAGGACCTCTATGCATGGCAGAGTAAGTAGGAACAGAAGCTGCTCAACGGGCTTTCCCAGAGTCAGTACATTCTTTTAACAAATTATTTATTTATTTATTTTTTTAAAAAAGATTTTATTTATTTATTGGACAGACAGAGATCACAAGTCGGCAGAGAAGCAGGCAGAGAGAGAGGAGGAAGCAGGTTCCCTGCTGAGCAGAGAGCCCCATGCGGGGCTTGATCCTAGGACCCTGGGATCATGACCTGAGCTGAAGGCAGAGGCTTTAACCCACTGAGCCACCCATGCACCCCAAGTCAGTCCATTTTTAATGCAGCATAAGTATCCTAAATCTGGAGCATGTGCATTGTTACAATGTTTAGCACGACCAGCAAACTTAACCTTGCTAAAATGGCATCACCTGGATTTTCTAGCTCTGGGCTTTGGAACCTTGATTATCATTGAGGGAACTCAGCCTTATGCTGCTCAGGTCTATCCCTCTCTCTGTTCTGCATTTGAGTCTCTAATTACTAAGTTCTTATTCATATTCATTGCATCTTAAAAGTCTCAGAGTTTAGGGGTGCCTGGATGGCTCAGTCAGTTAAGCATCTGACTCTTAGTTTCAGCTCAGGTCATGATCTCACGGTCGTGAGATAGAGCCCAGAGTCAGGCTCCAAGCTCAGCAAGGAGTCTACTTGAGGACTCTCTCTTTCCCTCTCTTTCTGTCCCTTTCGTTTGTTCTTTCTCCCTCTCTCTCACTTAAAAAAAAAAAAAAAAAAAAAAAAAAAAAAAAAAAAAAAACAACTCTTGAAGTTTAGCAAAAATAGTTACAAATAGGGTTGTAGGGGACAGTTTTCTTAAATATGGTCCACAAAATGCTGACCACTTCACTGGTCCAGTAACCTGGTGGAGTAGTGAAGAGTGTGGATTTTTTTTTTTTTTTTTAGATTTTATTTGTTTATTTGACATAGGGAGAGAGAGATCACAAGTAGGTAGAGAGGCAGGCAGAGAGAGAGGGGGAAGCAGGCTCCCCGCTGAGCAAAGAGCCCGGCGCGGGTCTTGATCCCAGGACCCTGAGATCATGACCTGAGCCGAAGGCAGAGGCTTTAACCCACTGAGCCACCCAGGCCCCCCAAGAGTGTGGATTTTTTAAGGAGAGATCTGGATTTATACACTAGCTCTGCCACTTGGGTGAGTTATTTTAGCTTTCAGCTCCTCAATTCCCTCATCTGCAAAACTGGGCCATAAATATCTACCTCAAAAAGGGGATTTTTTGTGGATTAAATGAGATATGATGATTGCTTAGTTCAGTGCTGCATGGATTAATCACTCAACATACAGTGGAAGAAAAAAGGGTAGGAGGGAGGGAGTTTCCTTGAGTGGGTGAAGTCTTTTTTTTTTTTTCCTAAATGAAATACAGTTGACATATAAAGTTATGTTAGTTTCAACCACATAGTGATTCAACAATTCTATACATCACACTATGCTCACCACGGTAAATATAGTCACCATCTGTTGCCTTAGGACATTATTACAATACTATTGACTGTATTCCCTATGCCATGCTTTTTGTGGATGCTGTCCTTTTGACTACTTTTCCTGACTGTTGTAAAAACTACCTTCTGTCACAACATGCTTCTTTCTAGGTGACCACGAGTCTTTTCTCTAGCAGTGATAACTTAAGGTTTTGATTGTTTCCTTACTTCATGGTCAGTTTGCTTCACCTGGACAGGTGGCCCAGCTTTTAATGGTGTCTTCTTATGGAGTTCCCTGCTTTGTGCTCCCTTCTTCTGGCTGTGCCTGCTTCCTTCTGTAAACTTTGTCAATTCAGAAGGCTATGTCTGATACACAGAAAGGATTGTTTAACATACTAACTTTGCTTTGCTTGCTTCTAATTTTTTTTTTTTTTAATCCTACATGAGTTTAATTCTGTGGGCCTAATTTTGTGCTTTTTGGGCATAAGAATTTCTAGTTGCTGCCATTTATCATTCCCTCACTTCGCAGGCACAGTGTTCAGCATATAGAGATAACCTAATATTATTAATAATATTTAAACCTATAAGGGGCTAACAAATGTTCCCCAAGAAACCAGAACCAGACCTCAAATGTAATATGGCAAATCCCAGCACCTACCCACCAGAATGTATTTAGAAAATTCACTTCAGTTTATGGACAATGAAGATTCTATTTTTCTTTTTTTTTTTAATTTTTAATTTTTTATAAACATATATTTTTATCTCCAGGGGTACAGGTCTGTGAATCACCAGGTTTACACACTTCACAGCACTCACCAAAGCACATACCCTCCCCAATGTTCATAACTCCACCCCCCTTCTCCCAACCCCCCTCCCCCCAGCAACCCTCAGTTTGTTTTGTGAGATTAAGAGTCACTTATGGTGACAATGAAGATTCTAGTAAGAGATGGAACTGCAGAGATACGAAGGAAACACGGGATCCTTCAGCTCCCATGGAAAGTACGTTATGTCATTAAGGGGAAAACAAGCTCCCGCAAAAAGAGGAAGCTGGGAGTCAATTGAACATTCTAAATTATTAAAGGAACTTGACAGAGTTTGATCCTGGCTAAGCTTTCAGAATATGCAAACAAACAAAGCCAGATAAGAAGGTGTAAATGACCTAGTCAATCAAATATGAGATAGCATCACTAAATGAACAGAGCTGATCATCCCTCAGAGAACTTATCAGAGTTCCAGGGGAAGGTGGGTGAGGATTTTATGCATGCCCAGCATGCTGTCCCTTACATAGACCCATACTTAACCGGGCTAATAATTTCATTTTACCCGACAGATAACAAGGAAAACCTTAAAAAAAAAAAAAGAGTCATTATTTTAAAAACTACTAACAATAATAATGAAAAACATGAGTGAGACGAGGTTTGGATCAGAAACTTGAGGTTTAAGTGTAGGGGAGCCTCATCCTTTGAATCGCAATGGAAAGAAAAAATGAAAACTAGGTTATAGAGATATAGAGAATGAACACTTGTGTCAATACCATTACATTGAACCCTGTTATCTTGTTCTATGGAAAATGTACTAAGAATGCTGCATTGAAAAATTTGGGATCATCAAGAGATTGACTCATTAATTCACTGTGAACCTCCTGTGTGCCAGGCAATGTAATAGGTATAGAGATAGACAGAGGTCCTTGCTTTAAAGGAGCTCATAGTTTATTTGAGAGAGCAATATAGACAGATAAAGAATAATACAGTGCTGTAAGAGCTATGATATATATAAGAAAAAAAAGTGAGGTCCTGCAAGGTTTGGAAGGACCTTCTGAATTTTGAAAAAAACAATTTTTAGAAGAGTTTTAGCTCAAGTGTATTTTCTTATTTGAAATATGTGATATTTCTCCTTTAATCATGTCCTAACCGGCTAAGTAAAAGTTTTCCATCTTTGAATGCAATACTCATCTTCCTGTCCTTTGGGCTAAGGGTAGGGGATGGGAGGAGAGAGAATAAGCTCTTCTCATTTCTGCATAGAACTGTGTCCAATAATTAACTGGCTGATGATAGAATCGCGGGTTGGAAAGACAGATCATTTCGGTTGAGCTCCCGTCCCACACAAAAATGTCCTCTTCAGCATACTCACAGGTGTCTCTCTGGTTCCTCCTGAACAAATCCAGGGGCAAACAGTCCCTCATTGCTAGCCAGCTCCTGACTAGGAGGAAACTTCTTTATCCTGAGCAGAGGCCATTGTCTGGTCACTTCTTGTTGGCTGCTCATTCCATCCTCTGGGAAAATGACAGTAAACACAATATATCACCCACAGGATACCCTTACTGTAGAGGAATACCTGTACTCACGTTTTCTCTAGAACTTGTATCCCTTCTCTGTGCTCATTTCCTCCCTTGTATAGACCTCTTTGATACTTTGGCTTTAAAAATGCACAGCTTTAATAGATCTGATTGACAGAATACAAAAGTCTTTTTTTCTAAGCAAGCTGTGCTTAAAAAACTTCAAATGGGAGCAGAGTGTGAGGTCCATCAGATTCCCCACCATCTAAAACCCAAGCCTTGTTTGTTAACATTAAGGGGGCAAGGAAGGTCCTGTCTGAAACCCACCCACTAGTGTTAGAGGACAACACACTGCACCTTTATCTACAAAGGGCAGGGCTGAGCTGTGTTAAGATGTGACTTGGTTAATGTCTCCATGCTGGAAGTCACCTGGGAAGAAGACAAAGTGTCTAAAGAAAGAAATGAGGGGCGCCTGGGTAGCTCAGTGATTAAGCCTCTTCTTTTGGCTGGGGTTGTGATCTCAGGGTCCAGGGATCGAGCCTGCATCGGGCTCTCTGCTCAGCAGGGAGCCTGCTTCCCCCTCCCTCTCTGCCTGCCTCTCTGCCTACTTGTGATCTCTTTCTCTGTCAAATAAATAAATAAAATTTAAAAAAAAAAGAAAGAAAGAAATGATAGCTAGACATGCCTTAGGTCTAATTACCAATTTGCCTCTTTGTCTCTTTGGTTGGAAGAGGAAAATATATCAAATATACCACATTTGAAAGCTGTATTCCTAGAAAACATGGGCCCCAAATGTCACAGAATCTGACCAGCCAGAGCAAGAGTTCTCTACCTCCCGGGAAGGGCAGATTCCCTTTTTGAGAGGACAGTGTAGAGGCTAGAACTGTATTATAATCTCCTGCTTAACTGTTTTCCTCCCTCACACATACTGAGTTTCTTGAGGTATTTGAATACTGAGCATTTTGAAGAAAAATACTTTGTATCTCCAAAGAGTTAGTACGGTAGTAGTATTTAGCATAAACTCAGTGATATTTGCTAAATGAAATGCCCCCTCATCATCCACTAGTCTGTTAAAGTAACTCTGAGTAATGTTGCACCTGGAATGATGTAAAACCCCTCATGTGTAAAGTACCCCACGATGGGCCTCCTTCCACAGTTGCTTCCAGATCTCATTACTCTGCCTCCCTGGAGTTTGTTGTCTCTGTGTTTGAAGCCAGTCTGGCGCTGGCCAGAAGTTTATCAGTGAGTATTTCCTTGTTCTGAATGGACACGGAAAGAATGGACGCACAGCCCTATGTCAGCAGACTCCACAGTCATCCGCTCCATCAAATCAAAACATGGAACCCGATATGGGACTTGATCCCAGGACTCTGGGATCATAATCTGAGCCGGAGGCAGATGCCCAACTGACTGAACCACCCAGGCATCCCCTATAAACACTTCAAAATGTGTATTTAATAGAACAGAAGTATTTTAAAAACTATACAGTGTCTTATAATGTCTTAGGGTTATTTTTAAATGATTTTTATACTAAACAGCTATTGCTTATCATCTGTTATAGTTCATTTATCCCATCAACAGTTATCAAATGACAATGTATTTGGCATATAAGAGAAGAAGAAAGAGTGCCTAGCATAGAATTTGACACGTAGTATTTAATAAATATTACTTTAGTATTATATATTTAATCTTCACAACCATATCGCAGAGAGCCAAATAGAAACTCTGTGAGTGCAGGTAATTTACTCAGTCACATAGCTAGATAGATCTAGAGACTGGATTTATGAGATATGGCTCTGATTCCAGTGCCTATTCCATTATATCACCATTGCCAATTTGACTGGGAATGAATAGTAAGTAGTAGACTAGTGTCAGATGGTAGTGGGCCTTGAGTGCTAAGCTAAGGGGGGCTTGGGTTTTATTCAGTATTTGATGTGTCATTCATGTTGGACTCCCTACTGATTGGCTAAAGCAGTGTTTCCTGGTTTTGCTTGAACTTAAGACTCACTGAAGATTTGATATAAATACCAATTACTCTGCCTTATAGATTCTGCTTCAATGTGTCTCAGACTTGACCTGGAACTCTGTATTCTTAATGTGCTCCCCCTAATAAACTTCTCATCCAGCAACCTGGAAAATACTGGGCCAAAAGATTTGCTTGGTCCTTCTAATCTGGTTACCATTTTTCCTGACTAGGTTTACATATAATCAGAAGTTACTAAAAGAAAGCATTTCGTTGAATAAACAGATCTTCTCTAAAAGTCCTCAGAAGCAATCTGATTGCCAGTGGGCTCTGAATTCCTGAGTTACCTGCGGCAGACATGGCTGCCTATCTTGTGGACACTCTAGGCCACTTGATTGGAGGGATAACAGTGGTCACTGCAGCTCAGAGTGACTCTCGGGGGGATGGTTACACGTTCTCTTTGAAGTACCAGCTTTGGAGAAGTCTCCACTAGCAAGTGCACTTGACGATGTCCGACGCGTGAGATGAGGTATTGACGATGACACATCAGAAGCTCATTTTTAAAAGGGCACTTCTAAAGTACTCTCCACAGTGCGGCTGCAAGAAAGGCAATTCTCTCTGCAGTTGGGAAAAATGCAGAATAAGCAGACGTTTAAAGAGACTGATTATTCTAATACATTTGTTTAAAATAACACTGTGTTTAATGTGCAAAAAATCTCTTGGGTGGGGGTGGGTGGAGGATGTCATATGCTTAAAGGAGGGGGCAGAAACTCTTTGTGATTTGTTCAGCAGAGCCCAGGGTGAGTAGAGGAAATTGTATTTGCTGTTTGGCCAGTGTGAAAGAAAACAATTTTCATGATGCTTGTTAAAGATAGTAAGGCAGACTGTTCAAGATTATGTCAATAGATAGGTACAGGGACCACTTTTGCAGTGGGGGAGACAGATTGGGCTCATCTTTAAATATAACCCACCTAAGTGGGAATTGATAATGGAGGAGCAAGGTGAGAGTCAGGGGTGGAGGTACTTAGAGGAACTATCAAAGGTAGAGGGGAATTCTGGCTAAGCAGATGGAACAACATTTATGCTGGAGACAGGCCAGGGTAATCAGATATTACCTAGAAGATGGTAGAGGATGAGAAGCCTAATTGGATAGATAGCTAAATGGGAAAATGGTTCTTTTAACTGACCTAGCACTGTCTTCCTAAAACTATATTCTACAAAGAAGTACACAGATGCTCCTAGGAGAAGGTTTGGGAGCTAGAATACAGTCTGGTCAGGCAAAGAATCTTTGTCACCAGCATTCTTGAGAAGAGCAAAGAGTCTTTTTCATCTTCCCCATGAATTTTTCCTTGAATTCTTTGAATTCTTCCTTAAATGCTATGGCTTATGGTGCTATTGGCACTAGAAGCCAGTTCCTTGAAAATTGTTGTGACCCATGTATGGTGAACAGGAAAGGGTTAATGTTTGCTTTGCTGGCCTCAAGCTGATCCTATGGCCCCAGAGTGGTATGGCCAGAGGATTTTTGATGTGAAAAATGGAGAAATAGTGTCTTCCCAGGGTTAGAAACTGCAAGACTTTCAAATTCTTGAGTTGGATATAAGTGGCTTCTCCTACAAAAGATGTAAAAAATTTATTGTCCCCTTCTCATGGAAATAAAATGAACTCCTACTTAGAGTCAGAATTTTGACATTGCATTTAGAGAGTAGATTTAGAGAAAAAGAATAATTGATGAAGTAAAAGAGAAATATCATTAGCAGTTCAGTATCTTAAAATCTATTATTTATTTGTTTTATTTTATTTTTAATTCTTTTAAATTTTATTTTATTCTTTCAGTGTTCCAAACTCCATTGTTTATGCACCACACCCAGTGCTCCATACAATCAATCTGTGCCCTCCTTAATACCCACCACCAGGCTCACCCATCCCTCTACCCTCCTCCCCTCTAAAACCCTCAGTTTGTTTCCCAGAGTCCACAGTCTCTCATGCTTCATCTCTCCCTCCGATTAACTAAATGCAGAGAGTCAACCAAGAACCATGCCCGGGGGCACCTGGGTGGCTCAGTGGGTTAAATCCTCTGCCTTCGGCTCAGGTCATGTTCCCAGGGTCTTAGGATCGAGCCCCACATCAGGCTCTCTGCTAGACAGGGAGTCTGCTTCCCTTCCTCTCTCTGTCTCTCTCTGCCTACTTGTGATTTCTCTCTCTGTCAAATAAATAAATAAAATCTTAAAAAAAAAAAAGAACCATGCCTCCATGATTCAGGTATAAATAACCGTATACATACCAATGTGTTTTTAAATGAACTGGTTCCTAATTACATGTTTTTTCAATTCATAATATTTTGGCTCCTTTCAACTGATCTCTTTGCTTCTTTTCTCTATTCAAGAACATTTCCAGAAGCAGGAAAACCCCAATCTCAGAGGAATTAGTTAATCATACAGAGGTCACTGTTATGGAATCCAAGTAGTCTTGGATGTCCAAGCCATGAGTCCACCCACCCCAGAACTGGGTGTAAACATGAACCATTCCTATGTGGAAAGTAATAGGAGCCAAAAGTTAACATTATGGTTCAAGAACTCTTTTATTTCTAAATCCTCCTGTCTTTGTTTCACCAAAAACACTATAAGCTTCCTATTTTTTTTTTTTTTGCACACTATTACTATTATAGGCTACAAAAAGTTTGAGATTTGCAACATTATCTTTGCATATTTTAGCTATCTTAGCATATTCCAGTGTGGAGTAGGAAACACAACTACTTAATAAACATTGAATAATGGCTAATTCTGGAGAAACCGTGTAGGATTAGGCACAGCTGAAGAAGGATGCAAACTCTAAATTGGTTTCACTAGCACCAGAACACATGTTCTTTTGCTACTGTTGTATCTGAGGGGTATAATGATCCTTCAGAATTTTGTATCACCAGACCTATTCCTCAAATAACTTATATTTGTAGAGATCAAAAAGATTCTGGGGGTCTCTGAAAAGACATCACCCAAATAGTCAGCGATTTCTCCTTCTGTGGATGGAGTCATACATAATGAATGTTCGGTAATGGCTGCAGGAGTTGTGCAGCTATAATTAATGTTATAAAACCCAGTGGAGTTCATTTAATCAAGTCTGTAATGGTGGTATTGACTGTAAAATCTAATGAAGTGATACTAAACATAGTTGATTTGAGATTGGAGTGGGAGTGTTCAAAGACATGTTTAATGCCATTTGTAGCCTAAAATATTGTTAAGGACGAAAGCACAGAGAGTTAGGGCAGTGGAGAACCTCCTTGCTTTCATTTTGAAAGTCATTTCTACTATTTTGATTTGGGCAAAATCCGAAAAACCACCGTTCAAAACCTGTTCGCTCTCAACGTACACAGGGAAATTTCATGCTTTGAAGAATTAAAAACACACTTGCATCCTTCAGGGGCTCATGTGAGATTTGAAAAACAAGCTCTTATAAAATCTGTCTGCCATTACTGGACATTCAGTCATAAAATGAAAATAAATGACTGGATACAGTTAATGCAAAGGCTAAAAGTCAAGATGAGTACATGCATCATGTTGAGAGGAGAGGAAAAGGA
Organism: Mustela nivalis; assembly: GCF_964662115.1. Lineage (NCBI taxonomy): Eukaryota > Metazoa > Chordata > Mammalia > Carnivora > Mustelidae > Mustela > Mustela nivalis. The sequence goes on from NC_139026.1 coordinate 97,023,547, forward strand.
AATGATTGTGAGGAAAGACACAGGAATTTATCCAGCAATAAGATAAAGTGCAAAACAAAAATGTTTTTAAAAGGCAGCATGTTCATGCTGTACAGGTAACAGGAAAAAAATATTTGGTGTATTAGTTCGGGAGTCAAGATGAAAATCTTCAGTCTCATCGTAGTGCCTGTTTGAACTTTTAAGAGTAAATGACCTTGGCAGAAATTGTGAACAATAAACTTGGTCTCTGTGGAAAGAAAATGCTGAGGCTAAAATCAACGTAATAGAACGAGAGGCATGGGAAAATGACTCCGTACATTGAAATATAAAGCAGTTATCTGCAAATATTAGTATATGAAATAGCTGAAAGTTTCATTGAAGGAGAGAAGATATTTCGGAGGTAGCATCAGCACAGAATGTAATAGTTTATTTCCACATTATTAAAGGATGCTCATAGCCTTCACATCCAAGTCCATTAATATAAATAAAATTGTACAAGCATTTGCAGAGGCTAGAAAAGGACAAGGAGGAATAAAGAGCTTAGCCACAAAATTTCTCCAGCTTCTCAAGACACATTTCTCCAGTAATAAAGCATTCTTCATTTAGAATATACTGAATTAAAATAAAGATACATTTACTTCTTTTCTTCTGCTTGCTCATTGAAATAGCCAAATATCCAAAATTACCCATCTAGGTCTCATTCATATTTGTATTGGGAAAGATCATATTTTTTAAAGGAAAAGTAAAATCGTACCATTCGATTAGGTGATCAGTATGTGTTCACATTACTGAGACACATAGAGCTGACCTGGGGCATCAGAAGCAACAGAAAACCCATCTTTAGGAAACTTCTTGGGATTGCCTTTCTCTCTCTGTTTCTCTCACTCTTCTTCCCCCAACCCTCTCCTGCCCCCCTTTCTCTTTCCCTTCCTCCCTTTCACCCTCCCTTCACTTATCTTTTATTCTTTCTTCTTCTTTTTTTTAAGGATTTTCAGATAAAATATAGGACACTCAATTAAACTTGAACTCCAAATAAATAACAAAATAATTGGAATACAAGTATATTATATGAAGTATTTGGGACATACACTATAAAACCACTCACTGTCTATCTGAAATTCAAATTCTACTGCATTTAAATTTTTTTTTATTTTTGAAAGATACATATAACATAAATCTTACTATCTTAACTACTTTTAGGTGTACAATTCAGTGATACTAAACATATTTGTATTGTACAAACATCACCATCCATCTTCAGATAATGAAACTTGCAAACCTGAAACGCTTCACCCATTGAACAATAGCTCTTTATTCCTCTCCCCCCTCCCCAGACCCTCCTGGTGACCACCATTCTAACTTCCTGCTCCTTTGATTTTTGACCACTTTTAAGTTCCTCATATATGTGTAATCATACAGTATTTGTGTTTTTGTGACTAGGTTATTCCATTCTGCATTATGTCCTTAAGATTTGTCTACATTGTAGCATATGTTAGAATTCTTTTCTTTCTTTTTTTTTTTAGAATTCTTTTCTTTTTAAGGCTAAATAATAGTTCATTGTGTGTTTATACCCCTTATGTTTATCCATTCACCTATTGATGAACACTTACTTATATTACTTCCATTTATAGCTATTGTGAATAATGCTGTTATGAACATGGGTGTACAAACATTTCTTCAAAACCCTGTTTTTATTTCTGTTAGTTGTATACCCAGAAGTGGAATTACTGGATTATATTGCCTTTAATTAAATTTGTTTAAATTTTAGTTTTTTAAAAAAATTAGAATCTGTGCCTAGAATGGAGTCTACTGCAGGGCTTGAACTCAAGACTCTGAGATCAAGACCTTAGTTGAGATCAAGAGTTGGATGGTTAACCAACTGAGCCACCCAGACACTACAGTTTAAACAATAATTTTTAAACAGATTTTAATTTTTAAATTGTGCGAGGAATCACCTCTCGATACTATTATCCACCATTGTTGTAACATTTTATATCCCACCAACAGTGTACAAGGGTCCTAGTCTTGTCAATGTGTTATTGTTTGTTTGTTTGTTTGTTTTGATAGTAGCCATCCTAATGGGTATAGGGTGGTATCTTGTTTGTAGATTTGATTTGCATTTTCCTTATTAATGACACTCAACATCTTTTCACATGCTTTTTGGTCATTGCTGTATCTTCTCTGGAGAAATACCTATTCAAATCCTTCCCCAATTTTGAATCTGGTCATTTGTCTTTTTGTTTTATTTATTTATTTATTTATTTTTAAAAAGATTTTATTCATCTATTTGACAGAGATCACAAGTAGGCGGAGAGGCAGGCAGAGAGAGAGGAGAAAGCAAGCTCCCCGCTGAGCAGAGAGCCAGAGGCAGGGCTTGATCCCAGAACCCTAGGATCATGACCTGAGCAGAAAGCAGAGGCCTTCACCCACTGAGCCACTCAGGCACCCCTGTTGTTATGTTTTTTTTTTTTTTTTAAATGCTTCCTATATTCTAGATATTAATCCCATATCAGATGTGTGATTTGTATAGTTAACCCTTGAACAGCACAGAGGGCTAGGGGTGCTTGTCCTCTATGCTGTTAAAAATCCATGTACAAATTTTGTCTCCCCCCCCCAAAATTTTCCTAATAGCCTACTGTTGACCAGAAGCCTTACTGATAACACAGGTGATTAACATATATTTATGTTACCATGTAGTATATAGTATATTATCATAGTAAAGTAGACTAAGGAACAGAAAATGTTATTAAAAAAAACATAAGGAAGAGAAAGCAAGTTTATATTACTGTACTGTATTTATTGAAAAAAATTGTGTGTAAGTAGACATGTGTAGTCAAACTGATGCTTTTCAAGGGTAAACTGTAAATATTTTCTCCCATTTAGTGGATCACCTTTTTACATTGTTGATAGTATCTTTTGAGGCACTTAAATTTTTAATTTTCATGAAGTCGAATTTGTCCCGTTTTGCTTTTGTTATCTGTCCCTTTGGTGTCCTATCCAAGAAATCACTGTCAAATACCACATAATGAAGCTGTTGCTCTATGTTTTCTTGTAAAAGTTTATAATTTTAGATCTTTTCTTTAATTATTTGATCCATTATTAGTTTATTTTTGTATGGTGTTAAGTAAGGATTTTTTTTTTTTCACTTAGATATCCAGTTTTCACCACACCATTTTTTGAAAAGATGGTCTTTTTGTTCATTGAATAGTCTTGGCAGACTTGTTAAAAATTATCTGACCACATACACAAGAGTTTATTTCTGAAATATTTCTCCTATACCATTGCTCATTGTTTTTATGCCAGTTTCACATGGTTTTGATCACTATAGCTTTGCAGTTAAGTTTTGAAATCAGGAAGTGTGAGTCCTTCAACTTCACTCTTCTTTTTCAAGACTGTTGTGATTAGTTGGGGTCTCTTGAATAGATTTTTGTATTTCTGCACAGAACATCACAGAGATTTTGAAGGGATTGCATTAAATTTCTCTGTGTAGTATTGACATCTTAACAATAATGTCTTTAGCCTACTCATGAACATGGGATATCTTGCCATTGTCTTTCTTTAATTTCTTTCAGCAATGTTTCATAGTTTTCACTGTATAAGTATCTCACTTTTTTGGTTAATTCCTAAGAATTTTATTCTTTGTGATGTTATTATAAATGGAATTATTTTCATAATATCCTTTTTGGATTGTGCATTGTTAGTATATAAAATGTAGCTGATTTTTGTGTATTGACTTTAAATCCTTCTACTTTGTTTAGTATGCTTATTAGTTTCAATAGATTTTTTTTATGTGTGTGTGGAATATTTATTGTCTTCTCCATAAAAGAGCATATCATCTATGAATACAAGTAATTTTACTTTTTCTTCTCAATTTAGATGCCTTTTATTTCTTCTTCTTGCCTAATTGCTTTGGCTGGAGCTATTCAAGTACTCTGTTGAATATAAGCAAGTGAAAGCAAGGATCCCTGTCTTATTCCTGATCTCAGAGAAAACATTTTCAGTCTTTTGCTGTTGAGTATGCTGTTCACTGTGGTTTTTAATGTATGGCTTTTATTATTTTGAGGTAGTTTCCTTCTATTCCTAGTTTGTCAAGTGTTTTTGTCATGAAAGTGTATTCAATTCTGTAATTTTTTTTGCATCGATTGAGATAATCACACTTATTTTTTTTCATTTTGATAGTGTGGTATATCATATTTATTGATTTTTATATGTTGAACCATCCTCAGCCCTATTGTCTCATTGTCTAATTTGTTTTCTTTGCATTTTTTCATGTGTTTGCTTGGTTTTATTTATTTGGCATCAAAGTCACTATGAAGACAAAATATTGCCTATTACCTGTGGTGGGGAGAAGAATGAATGTTACTTGCACCCATCTTTAGCATAAGTTAACTATCTGTTAGTATTTTTTTTTTTAAGGATTTTGTTTATTTATTTGATAGATAGAGAGCGAGCAAGTGCATAGGCAAGGGGAGTGGCAGGTAGAGGGAGAGGGAGAAGCAGATTCCCACTGAGCAGGGAGCCAGCCAAAGGCAGATGTTTAACCAACTGAGCCACCCAGGTGCCCCAAACCATCTGTTAGTTTTTAGCAATGAATAAATAAAATAATTTGAGAAGGAGTTAAACTTTAATTTTATTTGTCTTTTATATTTTATTTGAAATTTCACATACTTAACATTTTAAAACTTGTAATTCTTTTATCTTTTGAATTCTCATTTTTATTTTTAACATTTTCTATTTCTTTATCTTTTATTTGAAGATCTTTTTAGGATTACATCTCTTACTATTTTTGCTACATTGAAAATATTTTTTCTTGTCTCATTCTTAGTCTTTCATATATTTTATTGATTTCTGATTTGCTTTTATAATAGCCAGCAAGACACATAGCTGGCAGAGACAGTGGAAGGCAAACTCTCCCCATAAATCAGAAGGATCAGATTCTTTTTTCTCAGCAGGACCTTTACATGCCTTCTACATTTCTCCCAGACCTTTTAAGCTTGCATGTTCAAAAAGCCTCATCCAGAAGATTAGGGAGACACATAGCCTACTTCTTCCGAGGGTTATAATTCTTGTGCAGATCATATAACCAGCATTTTACACTAGTCTCACCTTATATGATCATTTGCTGGCTTAAAATTTCTGGATTTCTCCTTTTTGCTTTATCTCACTAGATGTGAATGCATACACGCATGTGCATGCACGATTGTACACATACATGGTGTCTGTCCTCAAAAGACACCACTTCCCTTACATCCCTCTCAAGCACTGGCTGTTTTCTCCTATACCCCTTAAAGAATTGTGTCTGGTTGTGAGGAAGACATTTCCTTGCACTCCTCTCTTCCTCCTCCCTAACTCCCACCTCACTGATGCTCATGCCATCAGATTATATTAATTCCTATTCCTTCATTGCTGTCATTTACTGACCCTGGTGTCAGTTTCCCTCATATCTAGATGATTTTTGCCCCTGGCTCACTGTCACTCTCTCTAATGTAATTGTTGTCTTCATTCTTTATTGCAGTACCCGTTACATAATTTGTGAGCTCAATACAAAATGAAAATATGAATCCCTGTTCAAAGATCATTAAGAATTTCAAGACAGTGACAGCAGAGCATTAAGCCAAGGGCAGGGTTCTTCAGAGCACAGGGCTGCCTGGGTGATGCACAGGTTACACAGCCATGAAGCTGACCTTGCCTGGCTGGGAACCACTCTTCACCTTCCCTCTCCTTGTAATGAATGAAGGAGCTTGTGACTTCTCTCGATGAGTGAGTACTGGAGTGAAAGCTTCCCACCCCTCCTTCTACACTTTGAAGTTTCTCTTCTCTGGGAAGGCAAAGATAGGAGAGCTGGTTAGTAAGAGTTTATGTCCACTGGACTCTACTCATCAGTGGGTAGCATTAATGTGCTGAAGGCAACTGCTCTTACCTCTTTATTGGCCTTTTGGATTGTCCCTGCTCAGGCTCATCTTTCACTCCCAGTTTTCATGTAGTGAACCAGAGTTTTGCTCATTGCCCCAACATTTCAGGCCAATAATTTGGGCCCTACACCCTCAATTAAGCAGAGAGAGATCCTTGTCCTCCTCCCTTTTCCTCAGATTCAAGCCCTGTTTGTCAGCACAGTTTACTCAACAATCCTAGAGATTGATAGCTATTGAGAAGCTGCCTAGCCCTCAGGTAAAGCTGACACTTTGATCCCCATGTGGTTTTTACTCCTGTGGTTAGTATCTATTAATATTAGAACATCCAAGTTTGCAACATGATACTTTCCATCTCCACCTCTCATCAATGAAACATTGTCCTGACACACAGTCACATGGTTCCTCAACTCCTGGTACCCCCCCCCCCCCCCCCCGCTTAGTGCCCCCGCCGCCCCCGGTCCCCATACTCCTCTCCTTTAATAGACTTGAATTAGAAAAACAAACAAACAAACAAAAAAAACAACAAAAAAACCCATGTCTGCCCACATTTGTGGTTTCAAACCTTCCTATCTCTGACTGGCAGGAAAAACAATTTTGGCAGAGGTGAGCATCGGTGGACCCCTTTGTTTCTGACAACCTCAGGGAAGGAAAACATGATATAATAAGAGGGAATTGCTTTAGGGCCAAGCCAGCTGACAGTCTCAGTCAAGCCATGACTTTGGCTCAGGGTCTTTTTTGACAAGTAATATTCTCTGAGTAAGCAGGAAGGACAACACCAGCAGTTTGTATTTTTAGAACGTAAAGAGATTTTCTGTCTGTCATTCCCATAAAGTCCCAATGTATCCCCTCTATTTAGACTGAGGGACTTTTAAGAATCTACCATGTGAAATGTGTTGTATTTCCTTGCAGAGTATTGCTGAGGTGGTAGCTCATTATACCACAGATGGTCCTCTTAATGTGGATACAGGTGAGTAATTTCTTTTTGGTATTAGAATGAGTCATAATTGTACTCCTTATAAACATCACGTTTATTTTTATGTTATGGACACTGATGATCTCTTTGCTCAGCCACAAGAAGACAAAGCTTCAAAATGTGAATCCCACCTCTCACAAATGTAAGGTTCCTACATTACGTAAGCTAATTTAATTCTGACTTTATCTTAGTTCCTCTCCTCCTTTCCACCCACCCTTCTCATCTTTAGCTTCTGATTTTCGATTTTACGCATTTGGTGTTTCATTTCAACATGTCATTTGAAGTCCTTTCTAGAATAGGGAAAGGTGTGTATAAATACACAGAAAAGGAGTTATGAAAACATAGCACAAGATCATTTGATCTTGACACATAGAATTTAAGTCACAAAAAATTGAAATCAAGTGGATATGAGATGCAACACTGGAACTTTAAAATTTTAATCTCAGATTCTATCACTTGTCTTTTCTGTGGCCTTATAAATGTCCATAAATAGAGATTTCTGCTCTGGATAAAATTTAGGAATCTGACCTGATGTTCAGAGGTAATGTGAGAACTAATTTGTTCATGTGCTGTATAAATTTAAAAGCTTAGATTCGTGGAGACGAAATTAGTATTGTTAACTACGTCTTTGGGAGACAGGCAGGATGGTGCTTCATGCAAAATCCACAAGTTGGATATTAACTCTGCCCCAGTAAGGGTCCCTTAACTGTAATATACATCATTCACTACCTGCAAAAGCTGTGTTATAGTTTCTAGTAACATCAGTGCTGGGTTTTTCTGAGCTAATTAAAAATTTACAATGACTTTCACTGAAGTATTTCCTTCTTAATATTTAGCTCTACTTCAAAGGTATTTTTTAACAACATAACAATGCACCCATTGATTCCAACCATCCTAGTTAAATATACAGGAATGTTCACCAACATTTTGTCTGAAACCGCTCTTTTTTCGATTAGCTGTCAACAAGAGACCATCTCTGTTCCAAGTGAAACTAAGTCATTATCATTGATGCTTCAGCTTTTCTTTCATCTTATGAGCTCCAGGGCATTAAGATAATGAGCCCGCTTCCCTCCTTCCCAACGAGTAGTGGTGTCCACTCTGTATCACTTAACATTTAAATTTTTGACTGCATACAGAATTTAACCTGTTCAAATCCTTGTAGCTTTGTTCAGCAAGGGTAATTCAGGTCCATGTAAGATATAACATGCAGAACTAACGCATTAGACGTTATACTTGTGGTAGGTTCTTTCCCTTAGTAGAACCAACACTCATTTGCTCATATTAATTTACTGCGTATTGGGTAAGTTCCTGCAAGATGAATTAAGGACCAGATTTTCTCATTTATCAGAGCCACCAAGAGTCTTAGGTGGGGACAGGAAGTCCTGGGAGGGTCAAGGATGAGAATTCCATTTTGCTTGTGTGGGGTGGGAAATCAGCCAACTGAAGACAGCCTCATCAGCAGCATTTGGTTTTCCGGGATAGTGCCATGTCAACAGTGGTCTTTTAACATATAGGTTTTACAATATTTAGTAAATTAGATATATCAAATATATATACTCACTTTTTCAACCAAAAGATATGTAGCACTCTACCAGTAAACACAGTATTTTGTCTTTATTTTTATTTTTACTTCTTTTTCTTTTTCATTTTATTATGTTATGTTCATCACCATATGAATTGTCAAGGCAATGTTGAAAAGGAAGAACAAAGCTGAGGGCATCATGTTGCCTGATTGTAAGCTCTATTACAAAGCTGTCATCATCAAGACAGCATGGTACTGGCACAAAAACAGACACAGGGATCCATGGGACAGAAGAGAGAGACCAGATTTGGGCCCTCAACAATATGGTCAACTAATCTTTGACAAAACAGGAAAAAATTGTCTTTAATTTTATAAGGGCTGAAATAAACTTCAATAAATGATTATCTTGATTATTTGTTAAGTTAAAATAATGACCAAAAATTCTTTTGGTGTTGTATCTCACAACATAACTCCAGTGTGATACTTATTTGGATTAAATATATCTGATTTATTTTGGTCATCCTCTGTATACAATCTCAATTAGTATGTATTTCAAGGAGTTTAAAGATACAAGAAATAGAAGGTAATTTAACATGTTGGAGTTAGCTTTAATGCTGTGTTGATTTGAGGCAAGCTTCCTTGTTCTTAACTTCGTCTTTCTTACCCATAAAATGTAGATAATTATCTTTATATTCCAAAGCTGTAGCAAAGCTTAAAGAAGATAATGTACATAAAACACAGAGTATAACATTTGGCATACTATATGGACTCAATAAGAGGTAACTATTATCGATTATCTTGGTTTAATAAAGAAACAATGCTATGGGGGCACCGGGGTGGTTCAGTTGGTTAAACTTATGACTCCATTTTGGTTCAGGTCATGATTTCACAGGTTGTGGGATCGAGCCGCTCAAGCAGGGAGTCTGCTTGGGATTTTTTCCTCCTCTGCCCTTCCCCCTGCTCTCTTTCTCAAATAAATAAATTGTTAAAAAAAAAGAAACAATGTTACTCAATGATACAGTAATGAATCTCCATTATGAGTTCTACCTGCCATTTAGATGTTGTGGTTACTATTTAAATATTACTATGGAACTGTATGGAGGCCACTGTAATTGGGATATAGCAGTTATAATCAAAGTTCTTGCTCCCCAGAAGCTAAGTTGGAATTACCATCAATGCTGAAGTGACTATTTTATACATTGTCTCCTTACGTACATGAATGAGATTTTCTATACACTATATGAAAATAAATAGAACTTCTAGGTCCACAGTACCTATGTATGTTTAGCTCTAGTGGGCACTACAAAAATATTTTCAAAGCATTTATTGCATTTTGTATTCCTACTACCAGTGTCTGAGAATTCCAGCTGCACTGTATCTTTGTTAAAACTTAATTTTATAAGATTTTTAGATTTTAGCCATTCTAGTATACAGTGGTATATTATTGTGACTTTCTTTTTTTTGTCTCTTGAAATAGTATCTTTTATTTAACAGAAGTTCTTAATTTTAATGAAGATCAAATTATTAGTTTTTTTCTTATATGGCAAATGTCTATTTGCCAAAATTGTGGCATGAAAATATTATTTTTCAATATTATTGCCTCCCCAAATATATTCTTTTACCCCTTGATTTAGATCTGTGATTCATGTGGAATAGTATAGGTGTGAGATGAGAGGTCAAGATTCAAGTTTTCTTCACATAGATGTAAAATTGACCCGGATCAATTTATTTAAACATCTTTTCTTTCCCAACGGATGTGCATTATTGTATTTCTTATAAATGTCAATTGATGTAGCAGTCTGTTTCTAGGCTTTTTCTTTTGCTTTATGTATCTATCTTTCTACAGACAGTCCCATACTATCTTAATTATTATAGCTTTATAATAAGTCTTGATATCTAGAATATAAGCTTCTAACTTTATTTTTCCTCTCCAAAAAAAGAAGATTGTTTTGGGTATTTCTGGCTTTTGCATTGTCAAGTAAATCCTGGAATCAACTTCCACAAGAATATCTGTTGAAATTTTTGATTTGGTTTGTATTGAATCTATATATTAATTTGAGTAGAATTGACATTATGACAATATTAAATATTCCAATCCATGAACATAATATATTTCTCTATTCAGTCTCTTATAGTTTTCCTAATAGTGTTTTATGGTTATTTGTATAAAGATCTTGCATACTACACTTACTATTATTTTTATTTGGAAGTATTTGATGTTACTTTAAGTAATATTTTAAAATGGTGTTGTATGTTTGTTGCTTGTATGTGGAAATAAAATTGATTTTTATATATTGATTAAGTTTATAGTGACTTTAGAAAATTCATTTTTAATTTAATAACTTAAAGATTCTTTTGAATTTTCTATGTATACAACTATGTTGTCTGTGAATAAGATGGCAGTTAGATTTTTTTCCTTCTCAGTTCCTAACCTTCTTTTCCCTGTCTTAATGCCTTGTTAAGACTTCCTGTCAGTCCTAAATAGAAGAGGGGATAGCAGTCAACTTGTCTCATTCTTACTCCAAATTACTATGTGTCACAATTAAATACAGTATTTCCTGTATGCCTTTTGTAACTACTCTTTATTAAATTATGGATATTCTATTCCTAATTTGCTAAGAGCTTTTGTCATGAATACATACTAAATTTGTCAAGTGCTTTCTTTTCATCTGTGAAGGCAATCATACAATTTTTCTCCTATAGTCTGTTAATGTGTTGAATTATATTGATTGATTGCTAATGTACGACCTAAACTTTTATGTTTGGAATAAATCCAACTTGATCATGATGTATTATCATTTTTGTTTATTACTCGACTCATTTTGCTAACGTTTTGTTTAGGATTTTTACCTTTTTGTTGATGAGAGAGAAAAGCCTCTAACTTGCTTTCTTATACGTCCTTGTCAGGTTTTGTTGTCACATTCCTTCCAAATTCAAAATATGAGTGGGAAAGTATTCTCTTTTCTTATGCTCTAGAAAAATTAATGAAGACTGGTGTTATTTTTCTTTAAATGCTTGGTAAAACTTGTTGGCCCTGAGGCTTCCTTTGTGGATGTATCATTTTTAGGATGCATTTTCTTATTTGTTTTTATTTTTTACATAGATCTATTAGCAATTTTAAAAAGCAGAGGATTTATAAACACAGCAGGGGCTCAAAGTTAAGGTAAAAATGAGTGGAGATATTTCTAGAACTTTCTTATGAATATACTTATTTATTCATTTATTCAAAATATTCAATCTAAATTTGAGCATCAGCTCTGAAGGCTCTAAAGAATCATTAATTATTTTTCATCAAAGATGTAAAGTGTTCAAAGTGATATTTTACATAGGTTAGTTCGGTGGTAATGTGCCCCCTGGGCCCCCTAAATTGGATAGGGCTGGAATGAGAGGTAGGGGGATAGGTGTGGGGCTGTCATAATAATTGTAATAATCCAGACAAAAAGTACAAAGGATTTGAGTTTAGATAACAATTGTAGAAATAATTAGGCAGAGAGCAAGTTGGTAAAGGAAGTAGATATAGGATTTGTTGGCTGGTTGAAAGTAAGGGGTGAGAAAGAAGAAGAGCTTCCAACTGGACAAGAAGTCTTGAGTCTAGGTGATAAGAAACCAGACCAAGTAAAAGGGAGTCTCCAAGACAGGACAGAAAGCAAGCTCTTTAAAGGGACCATGAAGTTCTTTATTCTCATGAAGTTGATAACATTAATCAAACTCCAATCTCTACATTTTCTTTGCTGTTTATTTTTATTTCAGGGTTTTGGTATCAGAGCTAGAATTTCACTCTTAGGAGCTGGGTCACTGTGATATACAGCAGGAAAACTATATCTTTTAGTTGAAAGTAGGTGGGCAAAATTGTGTTAGAAGACAACTACCCTCTTAACTGTCATCTCCCCTACTCCGATGGTATTTAATTCTGAGCCTCCCAGACAGAAATCATTAATATGTTTTCTCTCTCATATATTTATGCAAAGGAGAAAGAACTATAAAAATGTAGAATTGTGCTGGGTTAACTATTGTAACCAAGTTTGGAGTTGATAATTAAAATTCACATACTAGAACAAACATATCAAAATGTAATTGGAAACGGGGGTGATTACATTGAAAAGAAATGTATTCATCTGGAACATAGTATTATTATGAGAAAGAATAATATAGAGTAGTTACTCTAGGCTACATTCAATATCTAAATTTGTTTACCTGAGGCATAAATATTGATTGATAAAAAACTCATGTCAGTATTTTGTATTGTTCACCAATACATTTTGATAAGACACTAAAAGAGTAGTTTCTCATTGCGTTCTATACCCTGTCTTTTTGAGAGGGTGATACCAATATGTAAGGAGAAATTGGTCTATAGATGTTATTTTGCCATCTGTATACTAACCAACATTTTCTGGCTTTCTGGCCCACAGATCTACAGGTGGTGAGCCCTTTCATTATCCTTGCTCTAAATGATGGCTAGTCTCTCTTCAGTGACTGAATTTAGATTTTTCAACCTATAAGACACCACAAGGGTCTGCCTTACTCAATAGGAAGTTTTCATGAATTCACTTAAGTGAAAATAATAACAGTTTCTGTTCATTCAGTGTTTACTACATACCCAGGACTCTACGCAGGCACTTCATCTAGTCTTCAAAGACACCAGATTTTTCAGGTGAGGAAGCTGAGACCTGGCAGGCTTCCATTGTTTGCCCATGAACATAGTGTTGGAGTGTACGAAGGAAGGATGTAATTAGAGTCTTCTCAACTCTGAGCCTGCATCCCCACTATTTCTACTTATATCCCGTCCCATCCCTTTATATGGCTAGTTTTTAAAAATTAACAGCAATTTGTCTTCGTCTTTATAATAAGTTGTAGGCTTCCTGAGAACAGGATGACAGTTCATTCATCTATGTAAAGTAGAGGTGTTTGTATGGGCTATTAAAAAGTTAATGTCCAGTCTGTACACCTTCTTGTGACTTCAGAAATGTCTGACATATCTAGAGGAATAGGGAAGTAGGCCAGGATTCATGGGGGGATGTGAATGAGCTGAGGGGCCAAGAAGATTAAGGAAGATTCTCCACCTCTTAAGGGAAGATGACGGTTTGCAAACTTGGTCCGAGAACAATGACAGTGAAGAGATTATTTGGAATATTTCAGGGACTATGTTACTCAGATTGCTCCTCAGCACTGCAAAGTGTTGGCCAGCCACCTCTTTCCAGAAGGGTCTGAGCAGAGAAAGTTGCAACAAGGTGGAGATACATGAGGGTATCAGGTTATGGTGATAGTAGTAGTAGAACTTGTTTTCCTCCCTCATAAATGGGAGTATCTTGTTTTTTTTTGTTTGTTTGTTTGTTTTTTTAAAGATTTCATTTGTTTACTTGACACAGAGAGGAAGAGATCACAAGTAGGCAGAGAGGCAGGCAGAGAGATCCTGTTGCGGGGCTCGATCCCAGGACCCTGAGATAATGACCTGAGCCGAAGGCAGAGGCTTAACCCACTTAACCACCCAGGTGCCCCAGGAATATCTTGTTTTAATCAGAATGAAATGTATATAAATGGTTTTGATTTACTGATGAGTGAACTGAGGCTCAGAGAGGTTAAATAAATTTCTGTAAATCTCACAACCATCAATTGGAAGATGAGGGAGGAGTTTTTTCTCTCCTGGAGAGTGAATTGGAAGGGAAACCACTTCTTGTGGATGGAAGTGGATGTCACAGTTTCACTCTGATACTTTACCCATTTTTAACCTGTGTTGGGAACAGTAAGGTTGCTTTGTGTGGTCAGGACTGGTTATAGGGAGGAGAAATCTGCTGATGGTTAATAGGGGATTGCATTTGGAGCTCTTGAGCTCTTCTGAATTATGAGGGATTTGAAAAGGGGTAGGGAACCCCAAATTCTTCAGGTGGGGTTGATCTCAATAGAATATTGTTATTATGCATTATTGTATATTTGTAATTGTGCCATGGACCTAATCCAGTGTCTAACACTCCAAAGGTGAGTGCTCAGGAAATATTTTGTTGTTGAAAGGCTCTAGAAGGAGAATCTAGTTTTCATGATGTAATCTAAGGTCCTATCTATCAGTTTCAGGGTAGAAACAGAAGATACTTTAGATATTTTAAGTTCAGAGGAATTTAATATGAGAAAGTAGGTGCTTGCAAAATTGTTGGCAGGGCTGCAGAAGTATGTTATAAACTGACTTCCATTTTTGATTCTCAGCGCCAGGCAGTACTGCCCCCCTGTAGGAAGTTCTAGAAGCTGCTATCTTTGAGGTCACCCTGGAACCAGGTGGGATAAACACCTTGATGCAGCTGCTTCTATTCTCTTGTTTTAAGTGTTTCTCTTGCCCTGGGAGCTGAAGAATGACATCACAGCTGTGACCCAGGGCTTAGGAAGCCAAATTGTGAAGTCTTAACTGCTGCCATGATCTCCAACATGTCTTCTCAACACCCAGAAAGCTGGAGAAGGGACACAAGAACCATGTTACAGAGATATTTCATGTTTCCACAACCATGCAGGCCAGGAGAAACAGACAAAAATGCAGAAAGATGGCCTCCACCTCACTCCTACCTTGCAGTCTCTCTGGGAATTCAACTTGAACTGCAACGGAGTCTAGGAAATATAGTTTGTAGTTTTCCAAAATCTCCGAGTAGAAGGAGGTCCCTATGAAGGTTGAATGAACCAACTCACCTTGTGGACAAAGAACAAGCCACTCAATTCTCAGGGCTCAATTTCTTCAACTAAAAATGAGGATAATAGTAATAGTACCTATCACCAGAAGTTGTTGATAGGATAAAGCAAGGCAAGGAAAAGATGAATTATTTATAACATATTATTTTATACTTGGCAGCACTTGCTCAGCTGTGATCTGCAAATCATGAATTCAACAGATGTTCATGGTTCAAGCATGGTTCTAGGCACATGGGATGGATCACTAAGTAAAATGGGTAAAAATCCCTGCCTTGAAGAGCTTAACTTTTTAATGGGGACAGAGGGTTAACAAAACTTAGCATTTATAAATACATCATACAGCATTTTGGAAGGATCAGGTTTATGATGGTGAGAGGGAAGGGTGCATATGGGGGATCCCAGTAGTGGAGGAGCTCACTGGGAAGGTGGGTTTGAGGCAAGGTTTGGAGAAGTGCAGAAATGAGCCAAATTAACACTGAGAAATTTGAGGGGAGCATTCTAACCAATGCATTGAGGAGGCAGCATGCCTAGTATGTCAAAAGGAAAAAAAAAAAAAAAAGCAGCAAGGAAGTCACTGGAACTACATAAGAAAGTAAAAGGGGAGAGTGCAGGGTAATGGGGTCCAAGGGGTCATGGGGGCTGGATCAAACCACCTGGGTTGGCAGGGAGGTGTTACTTCTGAGCCAGATGTGAAGCCCCTAGGAAGTTCTGATCAAAGGGAGCAAGATCCTACTTATGTTTTCAAGAATCACCCCAGAATGCTGAGGTGAGAATAGACAGACACATACCCTTATCCAGCAGTATATAACAACATACTCATTGATGCATAATTTGTTCAACAAATACTTATTAGGAACCTATTATGTGCCAGACTGAATACTGTGTGCTAGAGTACCATGGTCAGCAAGACTGATGCCAGTTCCACCAGAGAGGTTAATCTAGGACAGGGGAGCAGGGTCCCAAGGGAGGGGACCATAGGAGGCCCAAAGCCATGAGGATGTGAGGGGGATGTGGGAGAAATATGGAGACTGCACTGGTAAGGCCCCACAGTGGTAATTCAGATACAGTCCTAAAGCTATTAAAATGTTCTAGAAAAAGGAAATACATACATATATATGGTTCCTTTTTCTAGAACAATATACATACATATATATGAAATCAATATATTAATAAGCACCGAAGCTGTTAAGCAACAAGTTTGAAAAGTGTCAGCTTTGAATAATTGCTTCACTTCACAATTCACTGACATTCAATGGCGTGAACTGGAGAACTTACGGACATCTCACATGATGGTCGTTAGGCAATTACGGCACAGGATTAGCTTCAGAATAGAAATGAAGTATTAATTCTGTTATCCTATCCAGTGGTAGAAGCATTCCTAGAGCATTACACATCTGCTAGTAATATCATTCAGGTTTGCTCTGCAGTTACCTAATTGTAGGATTTCTATTCTTTCAGTAATCTTATCTTGTAAGATTTTATCGTTCGCATTTACCCTGCCTAAGCCACTGAGATCATTCTCATGTCGCCAACGCAGACTGGTGGCCCAGCACCTTGTCAGCTCCCTTCCCCCACTGTGGGAGGCGCTTCTCGGACATGTCCTTTTATTCTTCTTCCATAAAATCTTTCCTTTCAGTCACAAGAATGAAGAGCTTCATTAGCTATTTTTTGTCTTGAAATTTTTTTATTTATTTAAAAAAACAGATTTATTTATTTATTTGACAGACAGAGATCACACATAGGCAGAGAGGCAGGCAGAGTGAGAGGAAGGGAAGCAGGCTCCCTGCTGAGCGGAGCGTCTGAAGTGGGGCTCGAACCCAGGACCCTGAGATCATGACCTGAGCCGAAGGCAGAGGCTTAATCCACTGAGCCACCCAGGCGCCCCAATGTTTTGAATTTTTTAAAAATCAAATCACCCTCTTTCTGCAGACAACTTAACTTAGAGACATCTAAATATAAACAGCTTTTTAGGTATAAAGAAAATATTGAAATGTTGGATGGCTACAAAACATCACCTATCGAAGGACTGGGGTTCTGGGTATTTGAACGTTTTATTTTCTTTGGCCCCGTTTCCTAAGTTGGGTTAGAGGAAGTCAGGCACAAGCCTTATTGCTAGGGGAAGTGTAAGAATTGTTTAGAAAAGTGATCCTCTCTGGGCATAAATAAATCAGTAAGCACGTGGGCTATTATGGCATTGCCCCATTGATATATAGGTTCTGTTGACATACACACATTCTTATATACATCAGGGCTGAGATTAGGGTGAGACAAGTGAGGTGCCCAGGGTGCAAAATTTAAGGAGGTACTTCCTCTTAGGCTGGTACAAGTGGGGTGGATGTCGTTTCTGACGGCGTCAAGCCAACCCTGGACTTGCGGCGCCTCCTTAAATCCTTGTACCCAGGTGCCTTGCTTGCTTGACCCTAGTCTTGTCTTTCGATTTCCAATTAATCATGTTGTGTCAAGGATATGAAACCTCAATACTTTTGCGTATGCCCCTCAGTCTAGGAAGAGTGTCCTGTATTGGGTCCTCCAATAAGCCCTGTAAATATTTACATACCTGTTTTCCATTAAAGGCCCTGCTCATGGGTTTCCTCCGAATGCCCACTGCCCCATTTCCACCCCCACACATTTGGCATAGACAGCTGTTTGATGCCTGTCTCTGAATTTCAAAATCTTTGAAGAAAGGGATGGTGTCATATTGGTGCTTGTGTCCCTAGTGCCTTGCCCTGGGCCCTACCCATAGCAGGCCCTCCATGAATGTTTAGTGAGTAAATGAAAAAGTACTGCAATCAAAAAACACTCTACATGTAGAAGCAGTCATTTCCAACTCAACCACATTTAAAGAAGCGGATCTCCTCCAGATGCAGATGAATCCTGATTGTGTTCCACCGAGGGACCGTTACTGTCTGTTGACTGTGTAAGTGAAATAAGGTAAAAAAAAAAATGATTTCTAGAAAAGAGATACCTAAAATGTCAGGCACATTATTATCTAAGGTTTAGCCAGCTGCCAGCTAATTACCTTAGCCACAGGTTCTAAAGTAAACACAGATGCAGCAGAAGTAATTACCACCAGAAAGCAGACAAGGCTTCTGCTACAGCCGGGAAGGCAGCCTGGGGTGGCTCTTTGTAGGGAAACTTGGCAGGCTGGAGAAAGCCCAGATATGGGTGGAGCGTGGAGGGACCCAGGCGTCTTGATGGGAAGCTGGGAGGGAAAACAATTTAAGAAAGAATTGTTTGATAGAAAAAGCGATGGGAGGGCCATAGAGCTTCCCACCAGTATTTGAAGGACCATAATGTGAAAGGGGGTTTCAGGTAATTCTGGGTTATCACAGAGACCCTTACCTGCAGTTACACAACAAAAACCACCAACAAAAAAAGCAAAACAATTACTCAACATCAGCTGATTATCTGTATCATCACATTACTTGTACTAGCCCCTGCCCAGGCCGGGCCCCTATCCCTGATGGCACAAAAGAAGAGACCGAGGGTAGAGGGAGCATATTACTTGTCCAAGCCTATGCAGGGACTGAATGCAGATTCATATTATTTGGGAGCCCATGCTTTGTTCTCTGTTAGTTGGACACCACTGGCCATCTGAGAGGACTGCCCATGAAGAAATTAATCTCTCAGTCCAGACTTGCATTGGTGGAGGACCTTATAGCTTACAAGGCACTTTTGTACATGTTACAAGAAGTCTCTGAAACAAGTATAAAAAGGAACTAAATCCTACACATGAACTCACTAGGTCAGAGTCACACATCCAGCTATGAGCTGAGCTGGGACTCTGGCTTTAAGTGATTCTCCTTTTCCACAGGGGCACTTTCCAAAACGGACTCTTAGGAAATGCTGGAGACCCTATTTTTTTTTTAACCAAGAGGGAGGCTGGATTGGTAGCAAGCAAGCAATCCCGAGTATCTGTGAGCCTCAACTGCTTATACTTAACTCCTCTTTTTATAACACCCATCACAAAAAAGGAAATAAAGGAAGAGTTATTTTAGTGCAGTATAATAGTGTTGCATATAGGTGGGCTTCCAGCTGGAGTAATCTTGCACAGGCAGTTAACAGTAAGTCTATAAACAGGACAGAGGGCACAGGCAATATACATTTGTATAAAACAGTGAGCAACGACAAAAAACTAAAAAAAAGTTATGTGAAAAATGTTGTGAAAATATTTGTGTCATAAGATTCCCTGCAAAATGGAAAGTGAAACAATTCTGGATGCTAGAATTTAATTTTCAATAAATTTTTAAGACCAGGAGGGTTTTATGGCAAAAGGAATATTATCTAATATAAATGAATTTTTAGTTAATGGGCATCTTCATTCAAATGTGTATATAAATATATATAATATTAACATAAACATATAAATATAAATATATATATATATATATATTCTCTTTATTCCAGAGATATTTTCTATTGTATTTAGGTTTTGCAAAAAAATGGAATGGAAATTTTTCATGGGATGTTTTGATAAGAGGTTAGGATTGTTAGAAATGTAGATTTCAAAACATCTAAAAGAGGTCAAGAGGGAGATTGGCTATTGAAGCAATGTACCTCTGGGTAGCTGACTTTTTGAGATCAAAACAATCCAGATGAGGGCCACAGGTTTACTGTCCAGAAATGCACTGATTAGTTACTCCGGAGGTGGTTGGGCTCTGGAGGACTCATGCATAACCATTGAATATGTGAGACTAATTGGTAAGCTCCTTTATTATGTTAGAGAAAAACAAAAGGGAGTATTTATGTAAATGGTTAATGCAGGGACTCCTGGGTAGTTCAGTTGGTTAAGTGTCTGCCTTCGACTCAGGTCATGATCCCAGGGTCCCAGTATATGGGATAATGTTTATCCCATTGGATCCCTCATTGGATCCCTGCTCAGTGTGGAGTTTGATTCTCCCTCTGACCCTCCCCCACTCTTATGCTCTCTCTCTCTCATATAAATAAATCAAATCTTAAAAAAGGGTTAATGCATTTTGACCTCAGTAAAGGCCAACCTAAGGATCAAAATTATACTGAACATTGTTTAGAATGACTGAAGAAACAGATTGGGGCTCTCACTGATCCTAATTTGTAATTATACATTTTATTATGTGATGATCGCTAGTTTATTTTTTGCCCTCTGTTTAGATTATTTTACTTGGCATAGCCTGTCCAGTATCTAGCGCATGGACTGACATGAAATAGGAATTTGATAAACATTCTTTCAAAAGAATGAATGAATGAATGAATGAAGTCTTTAAACAATGATGCCATCATGTAATCACCCATCCTGGGGACTGGATTTTTCATGGGCACTCGTCAATATACTCTCCGTCCTGGGCAATATAGGAAACAGATGACATACTCTCTGGTTCCTTTTTTACCTCCTACCCAGCAAATTATTATTATACTGCTATTATAACACAATTGAATAAATTACAAGTGTTGTCACATCATTTACTTTCCAGACTTCCCGGATTCCTGAGGGTAGGAGCTGTATGTTCATTATCTGCATGTTCTGTCCCCTGGTGCTCAGCAACAGTGCCAGTTGCATGATGAATATTTGTTGAGTGAGTAAATGATTACCTTACCGACTACACACCTAGTTGGGGGACAGAAAATAATGATGCTGTCACTGTCATGGCAGATGTCTCTATTGATCATGGGACTCTTCCCCGCTGAGGTTAGACAGGATCATGGCCTCCTTTCTTACCAAAGCTCCAGGCAATGTGAGCAATTTACTGGAGTAGATGAGTTGAAATCTGTTACCCATCTCTGTCTTATTATCTTAGTGGGACTCTGGGGGGTCACCCATTTAGGGGTATTACACTGGCTAGCATTCAACAGTAAACATTTATCTACTATATACTATTCATTGTGCTACATGTTGGGGATATGAAAATGTATAACATAAGAATATGATCCTTACCTTTATGTTTTTATGATTTATTTATTTATTTATTTTAAAAAAGAGGGCACAGGAAGAGGGGAGAGAGAATCTTCGGCAGACTCCCTGCTGAGTGAGGAGCTGGACACGGGGTTCAGTCGCCCAACCCTGTGATCCTCACTTGAGCCAAAATCAAGAGTCTGATGCTTAACAAACTGAGCCACCCAGGCATCCCTCTGTTCCTCATCTTTAAAAAAGCTCCTTTCTACAGTGAGGAAGAAAGATCCTAAAACTCAAATTGATAGCACAGTATGACATTTGCTATACTACAAGCACATTAGAAGATAGAGGAACAAAAGAAGTGTGAAATATTTTATCCCAGGGAAAGTGTGTGTGTGTGTGTGTGTGTGTATGTTTTGGGCAGGTACATAGGGGACGTTTAAGGAAATATGTGGAGAGGAAGTGACAATGGAACTGGCTTTGAAAAATGAGATAAGTCACATGGGGAATATTACTTCAGGCAGGAAAGAGTAGGAATAAAGACATACTAAATATGAATGCACATCTCCTCCACAATACATGCATTAGCACTGTGGCTGGCAGGTTTGGAGGGTGATAATGTTTGGGCCAAATAAATGGATCCATTCATGCTGAAATTTTAGCCTCTGGAGAAGATACTTTGAGTAGATTCCCTTCTTGGGGAATCTTGGCATATCTGAGATCATACCACATAAACTCATCCACACATTCGCCTGGTCCCACCTATAGTCCGTGCCAGAAGTAGCTTTATGATGTTTTATGTTATGAGGGAGAAAGACGTTTGCACACTATATGGAAAAACCACCATTTTCTCAGTCAGTTAAAAAACTCCAATCCAATAAAATAAACAGCTCAAACAATCTGCTTTTTGACATCATGTAAATCAGATACCCAGCTGTCATGGAAGATTCTACCTTCTCACCTGTGGTTTTGGTTCCAGGAGCAAGGTTTACATATCCAGATCGGGTCAACTGCCCTCACTCTGATCATGCCCTGATTCTGTCCACATTCCCCACTTTCCCAAAGTTCTGGGATCAAGAAGAGTAACAGTAAAGAGTAAATAGGAGGGAAAATGTGACTTTTAAGAGTAGGGCAGTTTAATTAAACACCTAAGGAATTTCTGGAGGTCCCTTTAAACCTTAATAGATTTGGAAGCAAGCTTCTTTTCTTCCAAACCAAACCTGTTCCTCCTCCATCCCTCTCTGTTCACTCAATCTCTCCTCCACATTGGAAACCTCAGGGATTTCTTTCACTTTTTCTCCCTCCACCTCACGTCTATGTAGCTAATTAATTCTGTTAATCTGACTTTGAAAATGTATCCCGAATCTAACCTTTCTTCTCCACCTCTCATTACTGCCTTGTTAACCCCTTATCTTATTTTTATCTTGGTTACCATCACCACAGCTCTCTAACTGGTCTTGCAGAACCTGGAAATCCCAAAGCTCCACTGGTCAAGTTATGATTCAGAAAAGTTATGATCCAGTAATATCTAAGAAGCCATCCCTGTAGATGAACAAGTTAAAACTCCCTCATGATGTACATGGACCATAAACTCCTTGAGGGCAGGACCTGTGACTGTCTTAATCATTTAGGACCTGCCATATTTTTGAATGAATGGATGAGCACCAAGTTTTTCACAATCTAATCTGAATATATCCATCAGAGTCATTCCCCCCAACTATTCCCTATCATGTATACCAAACTCTAACAACATTCAGTTTCTCAACTTTCTCTAAAAATGTTATGTTCTTCCACAGCACTATGTCTTCCCTTTGGCTGGATTTCTCTTTGTTTCTTCTCCTTCTAGAAATTGGTACTCCTTCAGATAAAGCACAAATCTCTAAATAAAGCAAAATGATAAACCCATTATACTCCTACTGCCTTATGGCTCTCTGTCATTCACACAAATCTAGTCTATTTTAATAAAAGGTTATATATTTGCTCTCCACACCAAATTTTTACTCTCTGACCTTCTTCTTCCTATTTCATACTATTTATAAATATTTTGTGTAGATGAGGAGTTTAAGAAAGCTATTTATCTAACAAGTTCTGGAAGAGACAAATAACCCAGCAAAGATAGCTTAGAGCAAATAATTAGACCAAACCCAGTCATCATGTGTCTATCTAGTTCCAGAGCTGAGTAAATCTGAATAAGCTATGCAAAAAGACTCCTCTGTATTAGCTACTAAATAGTAATGGGTAGAGGATGCAGCCTTGTCCCTGCACATCTTTGCCGTCCTTCCCACTCTTGTATTTTTCAGGAGAAATCGTTACTATTAATATTCCTAAACCTGGGTTATCAGCAATTCTCACCTACTTTTCTCCCACTTTTTCTCTTTCTTATATATTTGAAACAGAGCAGTCAACTGTCAATGATGAAAAATAAATACTGAATGCTATATTAGGAAGTGCAATGAACAAATACGTATAGAGAAGGTAAAATCATCCACCACTATATGCCAACTGTATCATAGATGATAGAAAATGTGAGAAAACATATATTGCAGGGGGAGTCAGGCAACATTGAGATTCTAAAAGATGCATACATGTACAGCCAAGTAGAAGACAATGATGAACCCAGCTGGCTGGGCAGATATGAGCAAACCTTCAGCTCTAACTTCACTGAAAGAGGGCGGTGACACTGCCCATATATTTCTCCTCTGCCCATATGAAAATCAAAGGAAAAAAAAAAGAGGATACTCAGTGATTTTGTGTCCCTGGAGCTAATGTGTATTCAGGAATGTATTTAGAAGTTATGAGAGTGGTATGGCCATGTCTCTTCTTGGTAGTTCCTTTTTCTATGCCCCCTGCAACTTGTCTGTTGCACCTCTGTGTTCCTTTGCAGCTGTGCTTAGTTCCAGATAAGGCTCTTCCCCAAAGCGGAGTAAGATCCTACGAAGCAAGAACCATTGAGAAAAGGAAATAAATATAATGCAACATAGTTTTACTGAGTGGTTCCTTTGTGTTCAACATTGGGTTAGGCATCAAAAGCACAGTAAAGGAAAAAGAAACAATCGAAGAAGTATGCAGTCTTGTTTGAGAGACAAGAGTGATGTAGTTGAAATAACTGGAAGTTGGTAAAAATAATGCTATTTTTTTTTTAAAGAAGTTACCTTAGAAGTGCAGTTGAAGTAAAAAGAAGAGAGGAGTTAGTGCCGGCAGAAGGAGTAGAAAAAAAAATCAGGAAAGAGGTTAGGATGGAAAGTGGCTAGCCGAAATGTAAAATGTAGAAATATGCTGAGAATAAAAGATCAGTTAAGCAAATCAATGTAGAATGAATGGATCAAGAAAAAAGTTTAAAATGAGTTGATATAAAGAGGAGAATGATTTTTAATCTTGGAGAAATAAGTGTAGATAATGTTTAATGATTTTTTTATAGCAGGGAGTTTATTTAGAAGAACTAATTGCATTTTTATCTTACGCTTGAACTCCGTAAATAAAAAAGTGAAAGTACTAACCATCTTTATGTTTTCTCCTCAAACTACTACATGGCAACTCAAAAAAAAAAAAAAAAAAAAAAAAGGGAATGAGATTAAAAAGGGTTTCAAAGGAACTGTCAAGCTTCTGCTATTGTAGAGCAATTTTTTACCAAAACATGGAGAACAATTTTATCACTGGTGCTCAGGGTGAAATTCATATAAGAAAAAAATATTTCACAAACATTAAAATTATATTATTTCCATAGATACACACATACATTTACTTTGGCCCCCCAAATACATGATCTATAAATTATAAATATAATATACTATAAGTGGATGATAATTTATAGATGAAAAGTCTTATGATAACGGAAATTTAGACTTCCCATGGCTGAGCTATCCATTGCTATAAAACAAATGACCCCTAAACTCAGTATCTGAAAACAACACATTTTTTATTACCTAACAGCTGCTGTGGTTCTGAAGTGTAGAGGAAGCTTAGTTTGTTGATTCACTCAGGGTCATTCCTGTTATATAGTCAGCTTCAGTGAAAGGCTCAGTAGGGGCTTGAGTCATCTGAAGGGTTGGTCAGAGCTGGAGGATCTACGTCCACAATGACGTGCTCCCATGGCTGTTGACAGGTGCCCTCAGCTCATTCCTGGATATTGGGAGGAAGCTTTAGTTGCTCATCACGTGGACCTCTCCTAGGGCTGCTTCAGTCTCCCTGTGATATTATAGCTGGCTTTTTCCAGAGATAGCAGTCCAAGACAGAGGAAGGCAGAAGCCACACTATCTTTTATAACCTAACCTCAGAGGTGGTACATCACCAATTCTGCCATATACTATTTGTTAGAAGTGAGTCACTAAGTGTAGCCCACACTCAAGGGGAAGGGAATTAAGCTCTACCTCCTGAAGGGGGAAATATGAAAGAATTTGTGGTTATATTTTAAAATCACCCCCATGATCTTAAATGTACATCTCTTAATAAAAAAATGACAAACTCGTTTTATTTGTCTTGGTATTGAATATTCGTGGAATACCAAACAAAATGTATCACTACATTTGTGTGATTGAAGAAAGGTCCTCCCTAGCATCTCACATCCTTTAGAAAACAAGTTATTATACCCTAAATTTTCTCTATATGTTGGCTTAAGTGATTTAACTGTCTAACTAAACACTGAATTTAATTAGACCTTAAGTTTATTGTACTGCTTACATCTGTGAGTTTTGTTCTTACATTTTAGAGAATATAATAACTTAAATATTAAGATCAAAACATTGGAAGAACCAATAAATGTCATCGAGGATCTTGTTAAATGTGAATCAACTTCTTCACTGAAGTGATAACCTTTTAATAGATAAACATACTGCTTTTGATATGCTTTGATAATAACTACAGCATTTTATGAATATCTGAGTTGCGTTTCTTTTAACTTCTAAATATAAGAATTAGCCGTTAACAGAGATGTGAGTTAATAGAATACAATCATCAGATTAGGTGATGTGATAGCTGATTTTATATGTCAATTTGACAGGACATTTTGTAGAAGAGCCATCACAGAAGGAAAAAAGCTGACTTTCTCCTGAGTAGGAGAGAACTCTTGTCCGACTGACCTCAAACTGGCACACAGGGTTGTTTCCTGCCTTGAAATTGAACTGAAACACAGGATCTTCTGGGTCTCAAGCCTGGTCATAAATGATACAGACTGGAACTCTAGCAGTCGCTCTCCCGGGTCCCCAGCTTGCTGACTCATGTAGCTGATCTTAGGGCTTGTCAGCTTCCTTAATCACATGAATTAATTCCTTATCATAAATCTCTTAATCTCTCTCTCTCTCTTCTCTTCATCTTTCTGTTGTTCCCCCCCCCCCCCCCCCCCCCGCGGAGAGCGCTGCCTAAGCCTGGTTATATTAAAACAAAAGGTTCTGTCTCCTGTTAAAGCCATGATGAGTCTTAATACATATGTAGTCTTAGTTAGTTTTTGTTCAAACTCAGACAAGGTAGGTGGCTTTGCACCTGTCTCTTCATCTCCTTGTCATTCAAATTTTGGACTTCTTCTAATCTCTATGTTTCTTTCCAGTTCTGAAAATGTGACATGCCATGACTCTAAAAGGACATCATTCCTGGGTCTGGATCTCACTGTTTAATTTCACCCAGTGGAGATGACCTTGGGGTAGAGCATCTAGTGTTCTGCATGTGGTGCTTCTTCAAGAGGTGAATGAAAGAGGACTTACCAGAAAAAGAGAGCAAGACATTCATGGTCCTTCAATTAGTATGTGTGACAGCTCTATGAAAGGATAAGCCTCAGAGTGCCCAGTCTCTCTAATTCATGCTCAGGGGATTTGTTCTTATAAGTCTTATTAAGTAGGTAAATCCTCTGTGTATCTGGAAAGCACCGACTAATGAAGATCAATTCTCTTTGCTGGTTGCATGTTATATGCTTCCTTGGTAGGTGCCTGTGTAATTCTTCTAGAAAACATACTTGCTGAAACTCAAATCTATATGCTATTTTTCACTTGTTTGGTTTACATAAACTGCATAAAATAGTTTCTTTAGAGGTTAGATTGTTAAGATTTAAATACAAGTTTGAAACATTTCTAGCATGACCCAGAAAATTATAAAGTATCGCTCTTTATTCCGTGAACTATTAGGGTTATTATACTTCTACTAGATTGAAATGTGCACAAAGAGAAGAATTACAGGCAACCAAATGGAATTAAGATCATTAAGATCACATCTCACTGTTAGAGAGGCATAGCACATGGAATTTGGGGTCAGGAACACCTAACTTTGAATCACAGATTTCTAAGCTACAGGACCATTGGCTTGAGACTCAATGTCCCTTCAAGCCCCAATTTTCTCAGCTATTAAAAAAAAAAAAAAGGCAGGTTGTGGAAGGGTGAAGGGGCACCTGGGGGGTGCAGTCAGTTAAGTGTCCCATTCTCAGTTTTGGCTCAGGTCATGATCTCAGGGTTGTGAAATTGAGCCCCTGGTCAGTCTCTACCCTCAGCATGGAGTCTGCTTGAGATTCCCTTTTCTTCTCCCCCTGCCCCTCCCTCTTGTGCTCTTTCTCTCAAACAAATACATCTTTAAAAAAAGGAAGGGTGTAGAGAGGACAATACGATGTTTCTCATAAGTGAGTTGCGAGAGCATGGAACATAATAATCACTCAATAAATGGTAGTTTCTTACAGTAACAGATCAGCATTTTGAAGGAGAATAAATCAGCCCCACATGGTCTTGGGAGTAAATGAAAAACTAGGTCTAATTTTTTGCTTTATTTTAGCTATCACATGCATGCTTTTTATTAGTTTTGAAAGGAGTATCTCATGAAGACACATAGCTGTGCATACTGGGAGATTTATTTACAATTGCCAAGGGTACACCCATCTTTTGATGGACTGGTGAGATCTGTTTAGAGTGAAATGAGCACACATGGCAGGAGAAGGCACAATAAGTTTGCATCCCTTCCTTTTTCTCTGAAGGGCAGCCCAGGAATCTCCTGAGAAGAGACATGTGAAGCGTTCTCAGGTGAGACGTTGTGATCTATGCATACATCCCACCCCCGCAGGACGGAAGCCATGGGGAATGATTTTCTAAGCTGAGTTTGCCATCACTCTGCAAACTCTTTCCTTGAAGGCAACAGACGCTGCTCTCTATCAGTTTATGTGTCCTGTTGCTGTTCTAGTGCCATGTCTATTATATAATGCTTTAGAATGAACAGCATGTCCCATTGCAAGGGTGTTCTTGATCCCAAAGCATTTGATCGAAGAACACTTAATTTTAGAACGAAAGCCACAGCTTGTTTTATAGCTTCTAGGCATAGTAAATTTCATTTTTCTTTAAGCCCTAAACTAATCTGCAAATGTATGTTGAAAACGTATGTACACAAGCTTACTGATACCTGGAAGAGTTAATTTCCTTGACAGTTCATCCCTCCAGGCTCCTTTTCACATGGGCCCAGGAGTAGGCAGAGATGCTTCTTGTCTGGCATATAGAACGTGAAAGTAAATTGAAAAGAAGCCCTGTTGTTTCCCCCACCAACCCAACTGTGGCAGCCATATAAAACCTGCTGAGACATATATTTCACTCATCTTAATAAGCACATTAAAATGGTACCGAATGTCTTCCTCTCAGAGACAAAGAATGCTCAAGGTATTAAAAACATCAAAAGCAAAAAAAAGTTAAGTAGTTGCAACAGGTACAGATCTGAGGCAAAGAACTACATCTAGCTGTGGAATCTCAGATCAAATATGCCTGCTTTTTCCTTTCGCCCTTTGGGGTCGTTCCTCTGATAAATAATTCACAGACTGCAGTGCAAAGTAGTTTGCATACTGACAAGATTAAAAAGAATGCTTTGTCTGGGTTAAATTTACAATCTGAAACCTTCCTTTAAAATGTCAAGAAGGTAATTAATTTAAGAAGGTTTGCCAAGCAGAGTCTCCGACCCTGTCAGAAAAATTTCATTTCCTGAGGGTGAAGGGGATGTTGCATTTATCTTTCCCAAATGCCTGTTTTGGTTTCCATTTTAAGACCGTTTTCTCCCTTCCTAATATTCTTTTTATAGTCCTTCTCTTTTTAAGCAAAAATTAAGCCGGTATTCTATCCTGGTGGATTTTTGGAAGATTATCTAACAGAGTGTGCAAATTACCTCTGAATGGGGACTGGAGTACAGGTCAGACCTTTTGACACAAACAGAAGAGGAACATTTTTCCACAGAGAGTGCTCTCCCCTGCCCGAACATTCAGACAAGCCTTTTGAGTAGCAGCGGGAAATGCATAAATTCAACAGCATGAAAATTCGTTTTTGGCATAGCAAAACATCCTGTCCCACATATGCTCGGTAGTGTGCATTCTTATGAATGAGTGCTTATGACAATCAGTGGGATTTTTACAGCAGCTCTTCAAGCCAAGTTTACTGGTGTAAAATTTGATTAGCAATTGTGGCCCTTTAGCTAATCCCTGAAGGCATCACAGAAGAGCTGAAACAATGCATCGCTGTTTGGAAACCAAATATAAACTCTGGGTCACATGTGCATATATACACACAAGCACACACAAAGCAGAAAAAGAAAACTATCTATTACTCAGTAGAACTAGGTGATTTCTCCTTAAAAGTAAGGTTTGTCAGAGTATCAAAGCTAAGTAGATATCAAATCATTGATCTTAATCAGGAAGAAATAATTTTGTCTCTAATTTACTTCAAGAAACAACGGTCGGCTGAATTGTATAACGCTAAGTGAGAAGAAAAGAGCCCCAAATATGTGAAATTCTAAGTAAGTAGATCATGATTCTAATGCAAATCTAAATCAGAAATGTGTTCAGTAATGATGCCTTTGGACACTACATGGTCCTCCCTCATTATAGCCTTTGGCATGATGAATGAAGGGCTTGTGTTGCGTCAGTGCCATTTTCTGAGAGTTTCCTTCCACATCTTGTGTCATCTTGGTGGTCAGGATGTGCTATTTCAGCTTGACAACTGTGTTCTCTGAGGCTTTAGAAAAGCAGCCACTGGATAAATCATTTTGAACATCCCCCACTCACTACCATCCTGGCTTGGAAGAGGGGTGTCTCATTAAGGGCACATGTTGGGCTCCACCTGTCATGGAGTCTATGCTATTAACATATCAATACTCAATAGTAGCCTCTAATCCTTTCACTTGGGGATTTACTTGTCTTTTTAGAAAATTGTTTTAATTGCCTTCAACTCTTTTAAGAAGTTGTGGTAGTATTAAAAACAAATAAGGTATGACCTAGTATGAATTAGGATATAAGAAAATAATCTCAAAGCTAAAATGCAATTTAAGTTTAAGAAACCTGCATCTTTCATTACTCTAAAGATTATTTTTGGAAATTTTTATGCCATTATTCCAGTTTTTTCAAAGAGAGGGAGGGAGAAGTTGCCCAGAAATCAATTTTGGAGGAATGCTTACTTTGAAGGTGATAGTGTTGGACATAGGAAGAAATGTGTTGGGGAGGGATATGAATTTGGTCCATAAGACACTATAGTAGGTTGGTCGAAGTGTTTTGATTTTCAGGCAATGACTGGCTGCACTTACCTAATGAATACCACGCAGAATAGCCTTGGTTAGATCTTGGGATTCAATAAGCTCTGCATTCTCCATGTGTTAGTGAAAGCTCTCAAACACTGGAACCATCTTTTAAGGAAATAGAAAAATGTACTCACTATACACACTATTATTTCCCCTATCCTTCTCACTTCCAGGACTTCTCAATCAGTACAATTCCCTTAT
This sequence comes from Mustela nivalis, assembly GCF_964662115.1. Taxonomy (NCBI): domain Eukaryota; kingdom Metazoa; phylum Chordata; class Mammalia; order Carnivora; family Mustelidae; genus Mustela; species Mustela nivalis. The sequence continues at coordinate 97,054,179 of NC_139026.1, forward strand.
TCTGTGTTAAGATACAAACTCAGTTGGCATCCCACTGAAGCACATAATGCTTCATCCCAGCCAAATTTCTGCCTCAGTTATCTCTTGAGACTATCTAATCATTGAATAATTTTGTAGGACATTGTGGATGGGAAACATATGAAACTTAGGAGAAGCAGGAAGAAAAATTTTACATATACAGAATACCTAGACCCTGAGAAAATTTATGAATAAACCTACTGAATTGTCTATAAAATATTTGAACAAGGGAAAACATAGTCATAATAGAAAAAATAAAATAATCTGTCTCAGACATTCTCAGTTTATGGGAAGCTCTGAAAATGATTTGTAATACTATCTAGAGAGAGAATAAAAAGGTAATTTGAACTTTTCTCCAACATATTTAATCAAAATATTTAAAAATTAATATTTAATTTAATTAATTTAAATTAATTGGGATTTATAAAGCATGCAACTTCATCAACCGTCTCACTGTTGGTCGAACTGTAAAAAGTATGTTTTACAAATATAGTAATTATAAGAAATTCTACTTTGTGCAATCCTCAAGGGAAAAGTGAAAAAAAATGTTGTATTTCTAACTGTATTTACTAAATTGTATTTCCAAACAGAAGAGAACTAGGCATCAATGAGAATCAAACCCTACTTATAATTTTACCTGTCTTATGATTGGAGGAATTTTCCACAAAATAACTTCGGGTTTTGTACATTTTAACCCTTGTTTTATCTTCACTATGCACATACTTATGGGGGCAGGTATGGTAGGACTCATTCATATTGTGATACAACCAGTGGTCCAGCACCTTTGTATCATGATGTGAGTTCATACAGCAGACAATACAAATATTTCTGAGATGGTTCACTATAACTTAATTATACACCAAAATGACAGCAAATCACATCCCATTAAACAAACAAACAAACAAACATGTAGTAGCAGCTTTTTCTTACCGGATCCCCAAATGCTCCAGGCCATTTGAATACCACTTCACTTGAGGTTTTGAAAGTGTGATGACAATGAGGTCATATTGCAAAGAGAGAATGGTCTTAACCAAGGGTGGTTAAAATACCTTATTCTTGCAAATTTTCCAGAAAAATAAGACTATGTAAACATATTCTTGGGCTTCTCCCAGGTCCTCAGAAATGACCAGCGAAGTGATCAGCGGGAAGTGTAAAGCTCATTAGAATTACAGTTAATCTACTCTTTGGGGAAGCCCCCACTTTTGTTTTGGACTCACTGACTTTAATGTGCCAGTAAAATGTCCAGGAGGAGGTGTTCAGCTGGCTTTTGGTAATGGGGGTAAAGTTTGGGGGAAAAAAAATCAGCACAGAGATAAATGTGGAGGTAGCTTGGCAAGAATTCATGCTTAGAGTCACTGGATAGGTGCTACTAAGTGGAGAAAGTGTGTACATGAGACAGACTTTGGATACATGTATATACTTATGGGGTAGGGAGAGAAAGAAGAACTTCAGAAGGAAGTAAAGAAGAATGAGTCAAAGGGATAGAAAATCAATCAAGATAATGGAATCTAGAAAAATGCTTGTAATTTAGTTGATGCTTGTTGCTATAACACATTAAAATAGCACAAGTTTATTATCTTCCAATTTGGGAGATTGGACGTCTGAAATGGGGTTCACTGATCTAAAAATCAGTGCTGGCAGGGCTATAGTCTTTCTGAGGGTTCTAGGAGATAATTCATTTTCTTGCCCTTTCTTAAAACTTCTTTCTATTATACCTGGAGTAAACTCAAAATGTCTTAACAAAGTCTGAAAGATCCCACATGATCTGATTCCTTAAATCCACACTCTTCTCTTTTGATTTTGTCCCTTGCTCATGTTGCCACTCTGGTTTCCTTTTTGCTCCTCAAGGATGCTGATCTCTTTCCCACCCTGGACCTGGCAGCCCATCTTTTCCCACACTCAACATGGCTGCATGGTCTCAGTCTCTCTCTGCTTTTCAGAGAGGCCCTCATTGACCTCCCTTGTTTGTTATCTTTGATCCCTCCATCCTAGTCTCCACGTCTCGTCCATCAGTGAGACCTGCCATCCAGGCTCCTTACCAAATCCTCTCAAATTCATGGCTCCTTGGCTACCTTTACTATCACCATCTATTAGTTTAACCTATGGCCATCTCTCATCTGTATCAATAATTTCTAGTCTTCCCATAGAAGACTGCCAGGAGGTCAGCTGTATCTTTTTAGTAACACTGAACAGGAAGGATTTCAGGCCAAGGTATCTGATACTGGATGGACCTTCCTCACCATGGCTACCGCCTGGTGCTCAGACAGGAGCAGACCTACTCTGAACTCTCCCTTCTCTAGCAGAGAGGGAATGGGGGGTACAGATTATGCATATTCAATTTTATCAGGTTTTCCTATCCTGGGATGTGCAGTGAAGAGGTTGTTCTGGGGCTATCATATCAAATATATCTGAATTCAAAATCTTACCACTTATAAGTTGTGTGGACTTTAGTGGTTTAGATTCCGGACATCTCACTGTTCTCATAAATAAAATGGCGACAATGCCTGCTTTATGGGGATAGTGTGAGAGTTAAAGCAGAGTGCCTGGACCATTCTGGACACTCAGTGAGTGCTAATTCCATTTTGTTTTTCTCAGGTTTTGCCTAGGAGACAGGGCTATAAATCTCTGAAAGTGTTCCCAGGCATTTTTGAATCACGACCATCACTCACATGAGAACTGCCCCATGCAGTAACTAAATTCAATCCACATGCCCTGTAAAATAGAGACGGGAAAACTGAGTTGGAAATTCTCAAAAACTGAAGAACATGACATACACTGTTTCTTGTTTGCACTGTTGCATTGTGCTTATTTCTATATCTTAAAGGATCATATTATTTTAGAGATGGAAAAGCCCAAGGAGAACATTCTGGGGCATAGTAGAAATGCCACTCTGCATGGGGTCAGAAGATGAGGATTCAAGGCCTTGATCTGCAGCACCCTGACCAGGGCTCTCGTGGTGCCTGCCCTTCACTGTGCTAGTGAGCCTAGGGCAAGATGAACCAGGGCTCCATAAGACCATGCCTGAGAGTGTGTCAGTAGGTGATTGTAGTTTTTACCAATCCTCAGTGTTTCTTTTGTTTAATGTTTCTAATCTTGCTTTTTTAAAGAAAAATAAATAACAACAGGGGGAGGGCTGCTGTCAGTGTTAAGAGTTGAGAGGGTATATTTGGAGGAACCAAGAGGGTTTGAGCAACAAACATAGTGAGCACTGAAGTCTGTGTAATATAACCACTTCCCTCAGTCTCCTCAAAAAAAAATCCGTGAAACTCCATCACCCTGCAGTCGTTTTGGAAATTGATTTGCATATTTCCAGATGTCATTGTGTAAGCAGTTGGCCACTAGGGCAGTTGTTAGTAAACTCAGGGCTATTCCCATGAAATTCAACAACATGTGGGTAACTTGAATGGTAAATTAAATAATACTTAGGGAGAATGCATTAGAAATGTGTGTGGTAATAGGCTGCAAGTTGTAATTCTTTGCTTCAACAATTTGACTTTGGAGAAGAAAAATCTGAAGCTCATCCCTATGAACCTACAATTGCACTACTGGGTATTTACTTTAAAGATACAGATGTAGTGAAAAGAAGGGCCATCTGTACCCCAATGTTGATAGCAGCAATGGCCACAGTCGCCAAACTGTGGAAAGAACCAAGATGCCCTTCAACAGACAAATGGATAAAGAAGATATGGTCCAGGGGCGCCTGGGTGGCTCAGTGGGTTAAGCCGCTGCCTTCAGCTCGGGTCGTGATCTCAGGGTCCTGGGATCGAGTCCCGCATCTGGCTCTCTGCTCAGCAGGGAGCCTGCTTCCCTTCCTCTCTCTCTGCCTACCTCTCCATCTACTTGTGATTTCTCTCTGTCAAATAAATAAATAAAAATCTAAAAAAGAAGAAGAAGAAGAAGATATGGTCCATATATACTATGGAGTGTTATGCCTCCATCAGAAAGGATGAATACCCAACTTTTGTATCAACATAGACCGGGACTGGAAGAGATTATGCCGAGTGAAATAAGTCAAGCAGAGAGAGTCAATTATCATATGGTTTTGCTTATTTGTGAAGCATAAGGAATAACACGGAGGACATGGGGAGATGGAGAGGAGAAGGGAGTTGAGGGAAATTGGAGGGGGAGACAAACCATGAGAGACTATGGACTCTGAGAAACAAACTGAGGGTTTTGGAGGGGAGGAGGGTGGGAGGTTGGGTGAGCCTGGTGGTGGGTATTTTGGAGGGCACCTATTGCATGGAGCACTGGGTGTGGTGCATAAACAATGAATTCTGGTACACTGAAAAGAAACTAAAAAAATAAAAATTTTTTAAAAAGGAAAAAAAAAGAAAAATCTGAAGCTCAGAAAGCTTATATGATTTGGATGTAGGTATTTTAGCCGATTTCATAGAGATTTTTGTGAAGACTAAATGGGGCTTAAGGCACTTGGCTTACACCTTGGCACCTAGTAAGCACTCAGTAAATGTTACCAGTCAGTATTACTGTCGTGACGCTCCTTCTGTTGACATTGCAGGTGGTGGTCGACGACCCACGTGGGAGATATTCCAGTCCAGTGTGCTTTTCAACTCCCATGCAGTATTTATTTTCAAAGCTGTTCTTGATTGAATTGTATCATAAATCCTGAAAAGGTGAATTTGATGGAGCAGGTTATGATAAAATAGGTATGAAGCAAACTTATTCAATTTTTGAAAGGCAAATCAGTTAATATAAAGTTATTACCCCCCAAAAGTGAGAATGGCCAACCAGAATTTACAAGTGAGATACTTTATGTGAATACCCATCAAGCTCTGTTATTCTTCATGCCCAGACCATTCCAGGCCCCAACAGAGACCTTCAGTCAGGGTTTTTGGTGAGGTGCTATTCATTCATGTTTGCTTGTTTTTCATTCAGAAAATTTTTACTGAGTGCCTTTTATGTGATAGGCACATTTCTAGCTAAAATTCTTTGGGCACTTCTTTTGCCTAGCATTATTTTGTAAGGGAATGTAGGAGAACCTCCTGGAAAAGAACACATTGGTGCTATTTACAAAGTGTACATATGAAAGACCATGTAAACAATGGCAAAATATCCTATCCACAAGGGAAAAATGAGAGATATTGGAAGGAGGCAAGGTCAAGAAGTGTTCAGAATTGTTGAAAGTTCATACCCAAAGTCTTCCTGCAGGAGGAGGAAGCTATAGTGTGATGCCCTGCAGGTGGTAATGGGCATGAAACAGAGAGGTAGGGAGGGATTTCCAAAACAGGGGTATTGTGGCTAGCAGCTACGTGGCCTTTCTTCTTTCCTCCTTCTCTCTTTTCTTCTCTTTCTCTCTCTCATTTTCCTTCCTCCCTCTTTCTTACTCTCCCTCCCTCCTTCCTTCATCCTTTCTTCACGGCAGGGATTTTTTTCCCTTAGAAATGTGGTCTCAGAAACGTATCATCGATTTTGCACACCTCCCCACCTTTTCTCTAATCTCTTATGCTTCCATGGAGAAACTGCCAAGAATCTAATTAAGAGAAGCTCATTGTTTTCAATGTTGGTTATCTCTAATACTTCATCAATCATCTAGAATCTTGAGAAAAAATTGCTTCCTAGGATACCAAGTTCCCTTGGAATTGGGACCCAATCACTGTCCACCTATGTTTAATATTCTGGAAGTCATCTATATTATAAATACTTGATTGGTTGGCTACAGAGGCTGAGAATTCCCACATATAAGCTGTACTCAAGTAGGCCATATAAAATGGTAAAATAACCACCACTTTCTGAGTTTTTCCATCACAATAAGTGTTTCCTGTTCTTAAACTCTACATTAATAGAATCACAAACGATGTGCTTTTTTTTTTTTTCAAGATTTATTTATTTATTTATTTGACAGAGAGAGATCACAAGTAGGCAGAGAGGCAGGCAGAGAGAGAGAGAGGAGGAAGCAGGCCCCCTGCCGAACAGAGAGCCCGATGCGGGACTCGATCCCAGGACCCTGAGATCACGACCCGAGCCGAAGGCAGCAGCCTAACCCACTGAGCCACCCAGGCGCCCACGATGTCCTTTTTTATGTCTGGCTTTTTTTGTGCACTGTAATGTTTTTGAGTTTTGTCTATGTTGATGTGTTTACCAATAGTTCTTTCTTTTCATTGTTGTATAGTATTCCACTATCTGACCATTCCACATTTATTTGTCCATTCAAGGCTTGATGAACATCTAGATTGTTTCCAGATTTGTCCTGTTAATGAGCTGAGTTGTTATAGACATTATTGTTCATGTCTTTTAGTGGAAAGGCACACATTTCTCTGGGCATGTAGAGTAGAATTGAAGGAGTTCTACCTAATTCATATATTTCAGATACCTGGTATTGTCAATGTTTTTAATGTTAGCTGTTCTGGTGAGTATGTAGTGACAGGGATGATTTTGCAACTGATACTGTGTTTGATTTTAAAAGATAGCCTAAGACAGGATGGCATAAGGCTCTACCTTCTTATTCCCACTAATTTTAGCCATAGAACAATTTCTGTCAATCCTAGGCCTGGTTGGGGAGAGAGAGGTTGGTGCTGGTGTAGATCTGGGTCCTTTCTGTCTGGTTCCACTGCAACCCGATTCCAGGTAGAGTCTAGTTCTTGTATTTTATTCTCTGTTGTGCAAACTTGGCAATTCACTGGGTTGCTATGGAGCTCTGTTCTCTCACTTATAGAGTGAAAAACTTGGTATAGCCACTCCTCAAAGTCCTTTTCAGCCCCAGTGATCTATGCTTTCTCTCATATCCCTCTCTATATACCCCTTATGCATTTCAAAATCTCTGTTGGATTTTAAAATAAGGTCTTAAATTCCTTCCCATCTTTCTTCATTCACACTGCTTAGTTCCCTTTCCCAAACCTTCCTTATTTTTGATGCAATCCTGTTTTTTTATTAGTTATATAAATAGGCATCCTTTCTAAAACTTAGTCTCCTCTTCCATATTTTTGATGCAGGTGTCCTACCTTTCCTCAGCTGTGTCAGGCACCTACTCTTCTATGTTCCTGAGATCTTTTCCTGCTGGTCCTTAGTGACTATTTTGGTAACACCAAAGTCCTATTTTAAGTACTCCTCCTACATGGTGTTTCTGCAGCATTGATACCATTCCTTCTTCAATTCCCTCCCCCTGGAATCCCCTAAAGGGCTGCCTTCTCTCCCTCCCTCTTTTTCTTCCTTCCTTCCCTATTTCTTGTGCCTGACTCTTATCAACTCAGTGTCATCCTGGTCTCCTTTCAAGCTCTTCTGCATCTCAGAGTAGAAAAGGCTAAATTAAATTGTTCAGAATTCTTCTTCCAACAGGACTCTGGGTTGGCTTCTGCCAAAAAGAAGTACTGCATAAGGTTTGGAAGACAGAAGAAAGGAAAAGCTGTTTTTCTCTGGTGGCAGCTGTAAGCATGTGGGAAGTCAGTAGTCATGAGATTTACGGCAGCTTCAGGAGAGCATCTGCAAATTGCTTGCCTGGGTGCTGCAGTCAGGGCTGATTATCAGTAGGAACCTCCTGATGGTTCCTATCCATCCAAATTTCCTGAAGGCCAGCTGTAATTTTCCTTTCACCTTGGTACCTTCAAATGGTTGTTTAAATCCCTAATTATTAGTATTATATTGCAACTTAAAATAAAAGTCTCAGAATTCACTTATACTGAACTGTCTTAGAATAAATATCAGTGTCTTAACACAGTAAGTTTATTCTTTAATCTGTCTAATGGTGGAGGTGGTAGTAGAGATTGGAGTGGGAGATGAGGGACTCTGTTTCACGTAACCATTGAGGACTTAAATAAATGGAGGTTCTGCCATCTTCAGTGTGGCTCATGTAGCACTGGGCATTGGTATCCAGATGAGAGACAAGGAAATAAGGTGAAGCAAGGTGATTTCATGCATCAGTCTTAGAGTGGCACATACCACTTCCTCCCATATTCCACCAGCCAATCGTGAGAGCCAACCTAATTACAAGAGTGGGTGGAAAATTTGGAGCAACAATTTGTCACATGTCCTTTTACATGTTGGTGTTTCTTGGAGTTCTGAAACCAGATCTTTTTAAATTTTTCTCTGTTCACCCACCTGAAACAAATCTTACCTACTTTTCTCCAATGCCTACCTCTGCTTCTAGTTTCTCCTCCACCTGGAATATCCTTTCGTTTCTTATCCTTCTGGTGAGTGCCCCTCAAGGCACACATGGTATCTCCTTTCTGAAATTGTCTTTGAGTATCCATTGGCACCTCTCCAGCTCTTTTTTACGTATAAGTAAAAATACAAACATAGCCATAGAATGTAAATCTGATGGCGGTGCATACAATTATTGGTTAGACATACTCATTTGTTTATCTGTTTTCTTTTCCTGTCAGGATAAGTGCTTTGAGGATAAGGAAAAAAGTCGTGTATTTTGAATTCCTTGAAACAACTTCTCAAAATGTAGTTGGTTTTATTAAATAATGTTGAAATATATCAATACATTTGGCTGCCTAAATATTGACAAATTTGAGTAACTGAGCAATAGTCCTAGTCAGTTTCTCAAAGAGTATAATACAAATATTCTTGATAGAAATTAAAATGAAACCTCTATAGTTTGGTAGTGGCATGCCCACAGTCAGTATTTACTACATATATGTGCAATAAATTGGTTAGAATAATTAATGCTTTAGTAAGAACTTTATATACACATGCCAAAATAAATGCTCCATGATTTTTTTCCCTACAATTTGTAAAACTCTTGTAGGTGCTTTTGTGCAGTTGGCTTTCATTAAAATAGGTCATTGACAAGGTACACATTCAATAGCATCTTCCTGGTTCATAGATTTCCTGCCATATTCATCTGCTCTCATGTGGATCCCATCTCCTTACATTCTGCTCTCTTTTCTCCTCTTCCAATCATCCTGCCAGCCATCTCTCCTCCCCTAATTTATTACCTTCTTTATTGAGCTTGCAAAGTTGTGACAGCAAGAAGGGAGAAAGAAACAAAGGAAATCCATGAACAGACAGATATTTTTCTGTAAATTTTGATTCTTGAGCACTCCTCTCTACCTCAGGCTGTGATTTTTAACTGATTTTTTACAAGCATTGGTTTTATTTAGGCAAGACATCACCAAGAAATATAATTGTGACATAAACAATGTCTATAATTTGTCTAGGGGCCATTATCTTTTCTCTGAATTAGTACTAGATCAATACCCTAGTAAGTTGTCAGGGGCATTGCATTGAACTGATGTCTTTGTAAACAAATAAACTAACATTTTATCTAGTTTCACTAGGTACTCTGGTTGGTAATGGGAGAGGGAGTGTACAAAGAGATAAAAGTAAGTTCTTTGTCCTCAAATAATTTACTGTATGTATTTGAGATGTTGGTAATTTATGTTTATGGAAAAATTCATAAAACAAAGTTCTGCTTTAGGGTTCAATTTCAGATCAAATACTTTCTTATTCATCTTCTTTACTTCTCTGGTTTTAATTGCATCTCATTGTGAGATTTTTTTTTTATTATTATTCCTACACTTCTATTTGCACATTATTCAATCATTCTACAAATATTTACTGAGCACCTACTGTGCATGGGTCATTAATAGCTTTTAGGAACACAACAGAGGACAAGTCCTGGTCCTCAAAGAACTTGTGTTCCACTGAGAGAGGAACAATAGGCAAACTAGCATAGTATAGTCAATAAGTGCTTTCAAGAAAAAAATAAAACTGGTTAAAATAACAAAAAGGCCAGGAGGGTACTATTTTAGTGAGAATAGTCAGTGAGGTTATCTCTGAGTAGGTGACATTTGAGTAGAGACTTGAATGAGGTAGGAATGAACCAGGAAGAGGACCACTAAATGTCATTCTAGGTAAAAGGAACAATAAAGGCAAAGGGCCTGGAGTAGAAATGAGCCTAATGCAGAAGGCCCAGGTGACCAAAGCAAAGTTAACCAAACTAACTTACATGTACATAACTTTTTAGTTCATCTAATCTTTTCACATTTCACTTTTTATTTGTGCCTTATAATAATATAGTTATCATTTCCACTTTACAGATGAGGAAACTGAAACTCAAAACTTAAGCAGTGACTTGTCCAAAGAGATAGAACTTGGCTTTGAATACTGGTCTTCAGACACCTAATCAAATATTCTTTCTTTACTTCTGATAATGCTAGTGCGAATATCTGCTTGGCACTGGGGTGCCCTAGGGATGCTGGGGATCTGTAAAATTATTTTCAGGGGAAACAGGGCACTGATCATTCTGTATGATCAGTAGCCACCGTGACGTGTCATAGTAGAATCATAAAGTGGGATTTGGGGGCAGGGCATAGGCCTTTGCTTCCTATATCTGAGTTTCCTTGGGCAGTGGGATAATCTTTGGGACATCATCCTGTCAAAGGAAGAAATTTCCCATGGGCTTGGACGGATTTCCAAAGTAAATTTAGGAATTAGTGTTCCAATATTCATACCGGTACTTGATGTGCATCTGGCCTGGGAAAGAAGTTCAGCAAAGACACCTTGACAGACTTTGATGCTCACAGGATGCTCAAAGAACTTTAGAACAGGATGAGTCTTTAGAAATCCTTGGTTCTGCACCCCATCCTCATTTTTTGGTAATTAAGATGTAGGTGATAATTCATGTAGATAAAGGTGGACCTGGCACATGATTGCATTCATTCCTTCATAAAACATTTATTGAGCACTTACTGTCAAAACTTGCAATAGGTGCTGGGAATGAATAAGACACAACACAATCCCTTCACTTAGGAAGGCTGCGACCTAGAGGGAAACACAGCATATGAACACACAATTATCATGCAATTAAACTATCCTGGAGGAGGCAGCTATAGAACACTTCAGAAAAATAACAAGGGAGAAACTGTGTCCCCATTCTGTGCTGTCTGGTTGAGAAAGAGAATCTCATAGCCTGATTTTGGGGGCAGAAAGTACTCATTTGATAGAAAATTCTTTCTCAAGTGACTTAGCAGGAGTTGAATAATTTCTGGGAGTCCTTTGGATAGTCATCTGTATGTCCTAAGTGTAGTGGTCAGTCATTAGTGAAAGCAAATTTATTGAATGGGGACTTATTGTGATAAAAACCACAGAAATTAGCTACCAATGAATCATTAAAAATTTTCCACTTTTCATTATATTCAGGAATAAAATAGACATGCATCTGCTCAGAATGACTGAGATACTGAGGGTTCATTTTGAGACTTATGCTTATTAGATATATTTGTCTTTTCAGTTTTGCATGATTCTTTTTAAATATCTTCTTCTAGTGTGGGACTCACACACTAAATACTTCAGAGGATAGGAATTCCAGTACTCTCTATTTGTCATCTCAGTGCTGGTGGTTACCTTGTAAACTCCTTGAACTCTTGCCTTCCTGCTCTATATCCTCTCAACTCCTGCCTCATTCTCTCATTTTTTACCTTCTCCTTGAAGGTAACTTGAACCACTGGGTGGTTATCTGAGCGACCTGGACCTTACAATACTGAGATGTGGATTCTGTGTCAACTTGTCTTGGGACATGGTCCCAGCTTCCAACCAGAAGCTGCCTCCACCATGACTATCAGGCAGTCCAGCCAGGTTCTGGTCACCCCTATCAGGTTAGACAGATTCCTTCACACCAAATTCATTCATGGGGATACACAGAGGATAGGAGAAGGAATAAAATAACTTAGCACAAAACTATCTAGGGACTCTGGAGATAGAATGGAGACACAACCATTATCATAAATCTCACAACAACTAGGTGGGCCTCCCTCACTGTGTCCTAACAACTGACCATGGCTTTAAAAGGAAAAATTATCTCTAAGCTGAGAGATGTCTCAGATGAATACTTATATAGTTATTTTTCATTATTTGTGGGCTTCATATTTGTGAATTCACTTCCTTGCTAAACCAATACTCTGTGGTGATTTTGCAGTCATTCATATACATGTGGAGAACAGTGCAGAATTTGAGTTGCTTGATGCATACATTCCCAGATGATGTTAAATAAGGTATTCCTCTGTCTTCTTTTTTCAACTTTCACATTGTAAACGACTGTCCTTTTTGAGTTCTATTTGGTTCACTTTTTTCTTTTTTGCATTTTTATACTTATTTGTTGGTAACTACAGTGTTTAAAACGGTCCCCGAGCATAGTGCTAAAATGCTGGCTAGTTGTTCCTACGTGCAACAGGTGTGATATGCCTTAACAGAGGAAATATGTATGTTAGATAAGCTTCATTCAGGCATAAGTTATAGGCCTGTTGGCCGTGCGTCTGATGATAATGAATCACTGATATATAGTAAAGTACCTTTAAAAGATATACACATAAAACAAAGTTATATATTGCTCAGTTGACAAAAACGTGTGCAGAGTCTTGCAGGAATCTAACCCTGTATTTCCCCTAGAAGCAATGGGTCAGTATTCACTAGTTCAGTGCTTGTGGCAAGTTTATAGAACATAACTACAAGGAATAATGAGACTCAACTGTATATTTTTTATTAATACTTAAAAGGAGTCACTTATTATTACTATTATTATCACATTAAGATTGGAGAAGAAAATTTTGAAATTTGTACAATCTTTTTAAAAGAAAGAATAGAAATAAAACCTTTTATGAGTTCAAAGAATTGTTTACAACTAATTAATCTTACTGAAATTTATTTTCTATAGCTCTTTACAAATAATGTTAAATTTTAAGGCAAGGAGACAAAGAAAGGCCACCTCCTAATCAGCCTCTGCATTAGTGGAGAACAAGGCTATTCTACTTACATTCTACTTACCACAGAACTTTGTGAAACATTCATAATTCATAGAAGAGGCCATCTAAAAGCATTTCTAAGAATTGACACAAAATCCTGTCAGCTCCTGCAGTGATGAGAAAGTACAGTCTTGTGAATATGATTAAGGTGCACTGGAATCTAAGAAAACCATCAATAGCCACTCCAGCTCTCTTCACGCTCTTGGAATGTAGTCTCTAGAAGAAAGTCAGTTCTGACAGATGATTTCATGGCATTTTACTCCGTGTGGGATGTATTTTAGAAGCAGTGTATCAAAACCTTGACCTTTGCTTTATTTTTTCTTTATTGTTGATTTAGAAGATTAGAAGCACTCCAAAACCTTTTTCTAAATGTCTTCTCATATATGCAGCAAAAAGAACTCAGAAAGGACTTGACATACATTATAGAAGCATAAATCAGCTAAGGGGAGGATATTTGCAAATTGCTTTCTCCTTTGTAATTTCATCTCATTAGGAAAGAAGGGGCAGGTGGGTGTGCTAGCATTTACAGATCAGGAATTGCATTTACTTTCTAGAGCAGTGAGGATCTTGTAGTATGAAGCCTCCTTCCGAGAAAACCATGTAGGTTTTAGTATGCATAAAAATCCTTCTCTGCTGGATTTTTGCAGTTTACAGAAAATGCATAAACCAAAATTAGAAACTGCTTAGCTTTTAAATTTTATTGGCTTCTTAGAATTGGTATAAAAAAATTGAGGGATCCCACAATAAAATTTTTATTTCCTTGATGGAGTAAGATGAACATGTGAAATAAATTTGTGTAATACACTTATTTAATCACTAACAACCAATGTATTTAATAGCTCAAGGATGAAGGCATGTGGTCTAGGAGTTCCAAGGACTAATGAGTAATACTTGTGGTAATATTTGCATAATCATATTGTTAATAAACTTTTCTTTCTTAATACACGCCTCCTGTGTTTCAACTCTGAAGTCTTCTGATAATGCAGGGGGTAAGCATAATGATTTCAGGATATGTAATAATTACAATGATAATGAGTATTTGCAGTCATTTTATATGTCATGTTATTTCATCTTTATAACAGCCCTGTGGAGGTATCAGTAAACAAGTATTTATTCAATGCTTCTTTTGAACTCTTAAATAAAATTTTTATTGTGGTAAAACATACATAACATAAAACTTACCATGTTAGCCATTTTAAGTGTATATCTCAGTAGCTTCAAGCATATTCACAATATTTGCAAGCATCACCCCTATCCAGTTCCAGAATGTTTTCATCTTTCTGTTGAGGAGGAAGAATTTTCTCTGCCCTTGAAGATCCTTCTGGCTGGGCTAAGAATCAAATTGACATGAGATAGATTAACATGAGAGAATAAAATTTAATTTCATATATACAGGGCATCTACACAGACACCAAATTCCAAATATAGGCAAAATAAGGTATATATGTTATCCTGAACCAAGGAGAAAGTGGTGGGGTCTGGGACTTGAAAGGGGAATGCAATTCACAGGAAGATGAAAAAAAGCAAAAGTTCTGTAAACGAATGTTTGCTGGGGCACTCAGAAACAATGGAACATAGAGGACTTTGATCATATAAGCCTTGGTATGTTCCTCTCTGTCTGCTATATCTAGTTCATAATATAATGTAGTTATCTACGGTGATAGCTCTCTTCCTGCAGTATGTTTTCTATCTAACTCTTTTAGGCAGTTGAGAGGGAGGTAAAGAATTTTTCCTGAATCTTCCGGGTTTTGATTGCTTTTAACTCAAAATAGTCTTCATGCCAAAGAGGCCCATCTTGCAGAGTCCTGTCCTTGGCCCCTGCAATTCCATCTTGGAATAGAAACTCTGTAGCCACTAATACTAACTCCCTTTTTCCCCCTCCCCCAGGCCCCAGGAAGCTCTATGTACTTTCTGCCTCTGTGAATTTGCTTGCTTTAGGTACCTCATGTAAGTGGAATCATAGACTATGCATTCTTTTGTGATTGGCTTATTTCACTTAGCATAAGTGAAATAAATAGAATAAATTTAGGGTTCACCCAATGGTGTAGCATGTACTTGAATTGTATTCTTTTTCAAAGCTGGATAAATAATTAATTTTTCAAGACCTGCTAATTGGTCAGACATTGTGCTAGACCTGAGGTTCTTATTGGGAAATGCATGCATTTGCTTCTCCCCAGTAGTGTCCACACTCCAGAAGGGCTGTCATTTTTGTCTTACCTCCTGGCTCCGGGGTCCATCACACTGTTTTACCCTTTTTCAAGCCCAAACTCCAAACTTGGAACTCAATGGGAGAGGACCTTTTTTTTTTTTTTTTAAACTAATCTTTACACCCAACGTGAGGCCTGAACCCACAACCCCAAGATCAAGAGTTGTATGCTCTATCAACTGAGCTAGCCAGGCACCCCCAAACTTGGAACTCAAATTACTACTCGGTAATGTAAACACGCAATTATTAGTAATCTATGCTAACCACTAAAAATTAGCCCACTCAACAATGCTTTAAACCAGTGCTTCTGAGGGGATGTTTAATGGTATGCCAAAGTGCCATGGTGCTGCATACAAGGGACAGCCACTTTTAATTTATACTCAGGTCAGGTCATGACTTCTTTTGTCCAATGAAATAAATCAAACTTCTCTTCTTTCCTAGAATGAGAAAAAGCACTAAAGCAAACCAAAAATCTTATCCCCATGATTAACAAAGCAGGCAATTGACATTTCTTGGAACATACTGAAAGGAGAAATCTCCATGGAATCCAAATATAGATGAAATATTTGAACAAATTCATAAAAGACATTAAAGCCTGAGGACTAGGTAAAGGATACAACCATCCTAATACAAAATATCAGTATAATTGGGATAATAAAAAGATAAAAAAAAAAATCCCAGTAACACCAGAAGAGGATTCTCTTGACCTTATTAGCCAAGTTTTCAAACAAGTTCCCAGTATGTAGGAGCTAGAATTTTATTTCAGAACATGACTATGATATTTTCAGCCTGTCATGCTAGTTTGTATTAAGAGCATGGTAAATATATTTTAATTCCATAGCATCGACTCAGTAATTCTCTACACATGTTTTGTTGTATGTAATAACAAAACATGTACACATGTTTTGTTGTATTCAGAAAGCCCCAAGTTAATGGATTCCTCTTGGTCAGTGGGTGGTTCTCAAACTTGAGCGTGTATCAGAATGAGCTGGAAGGCTTGTGAGAACTAGATTGCTGGCCCTATCTCCAGGTTCTGATTCGCTGGATCTGGTGTGGAGTCCGAGATTTGCACTCCTGTCAAGTTCCCAGGTGATGCTAATGCTCCTTGTCTGGGGACCACATTTTAAGAACTCCTAGGGATGTTTATGGATTCCAGGATCAAATGATTTAAAGTTTAGTTGAAATTCTGACATTTATTTTTCAGAACTGCTCCTCTTTTCTGTCCTCATTGTTTCC
This sequence comes from Mustela nivalis, assembly GCF_964662115.1. Taxonomy (NCBI): domain Eukaryota; kingdom Metazoa; phylum Chordata; class Mammalia; order Carnivora; family Mustelidae; genus Mustela; species Mustela nivalis. The sequence continues at coordinate 97,070,337 of NC_139026.1, forward strand.
ATTGAGATTCAAGCCACCAACAGTCTCTGCTCAGCTGCAAATCCCTTCAAATTAATACCACACTTCTTATCTTGCTTCCCTCCAATTTTTCCTTTACAAAGCAGCTATGGCTAATATGGTTTTTAAAAACCTAAATCAGATTATCCTACTCTTTTGCTTAAAGCTCACCAAACATTTTTCATAGCACTGACTCCATACCACCATGGCTATCCAGGGCTGGTGTGAAGTCGTCCATACTTCACGACTTTTTTGTCCATTTTTTGTCCATTTTTGTCCCTACTTTTGACCTTCTCCTTCTCATTTGCTAGGCTCTACACACACTAACATCTTTTCAGCTTCTTCAAACACACCAAAATTTCCTCACTCTGGGTTTATAACCCACCATGCCCTTTCCTGTCATAACCTTTCCCACCTATTCTTTGCTGGCTAATTTTTTCACTTCTACTGGGTATCAAAACTTAAATGTCATCTTCTCAGAGACACCTTTTGTCATCATCCACACTTAAAGTAGGTCCCTCCTTTTATCCTGTTTCTCATTACACTCTTCCTAGCCCTATCCCAATCTGTGATTACCTACTTACTTGTAATTGCCAACTGGTTACTTGTTTGCCATGAATCCGTTCTAAACTGCTTGAGAATGGGACCGCATAGAACAGTGCCTGAGAGATACCAGGTGTTCACTTGGTTGGATCACAGAGGGGACAGGAGCAGGCAAACTATATTGAGTGTGATGTTTCTTTTCAGGATTCACCTACAGCTTTCAGAGTAAGGAGCCTGTCACTTGGAGCCTTTGCTACTTCAATTAATGTTACTTGATGCCTTTGCTCTGAGTCACAGCCAATCCATTTTTGATTGTTGAAATTTTAGTGGCCTGCTTCAGCACAGTTAGTGACTAATGCACAAAGTTTGGCATCAGTGCTCCTCTTATCCCCCTGTGCTATTCCAAAGAGTCTCCTGAGAGGGCTGCCCAAGAAGTTGAGGACATCAAAAGATGCTTTGATTGAATAATTAACCAGAGTGTGCCCAGATTAAGGGAAGAGATGATCTGTTGGCACTCGACATACAGTACATCACAGACCACATTTAGAGATTGCATTTAGCTTGGAGTACCATGCTTTTAAAAGGGGAAATTTGGGGTTGTTTGGTAGAGGGCAGCTAGAAAGTCCAGAATTTGGGAAGTTGGTAGCAGAAAGTGCAGTAAATGAACTGGGAGAAACCTACGGATGGAGAAGTTACAATTCTACAAAAGAAAGAAACTTGCTCTAATTTGTCCCAGGGGGAATGACAAACTTCAGACAAAAGTTACAGGGAAGCATATTTGGAGTCAAAAATAGAAAGAATCTCCCAACAAATGGAGCCATTAAAACATAGAATGGATTTATTGTTATTAATCTAATAAATCTGAGGGAGTGAGTTCCTCTCATTAGTGGAAGTGCTTGGACCGAAATACTGAGAAGGATAGAAGGAAGGAGGGAATTAATATTTACAGTGAACTAGTCACTTTACTATATAATTATATAGAGGAAACCCTATCTTCTTGGTAGGAGACTCTTCCAAACCCCTACTATCTTTATGGGTGAGAGAATTTTTTGAGAAGCCTTTGCGTGATGTTGTGACGCCGCCATGATGGAGGAAAAGTAGATAGTCATAGTTCAGCTAGTTAACAAACTTTCTCCCCCCGCCCCCACCCTGAATTCCATTTAAAAACTGAGGAGAGATAATGGAGAAGCATGGGAGAAATTTTTAGGGTGATTTTTTGGAGGGAAGAAAAAAAATGTGAGGTGAGGTGGCTGCCAGGGGAAAGAAACGTTCAGAGAAAAAGCAAATATGCTTATTGGGGAATTTGATGACATTTATACTGTAGGGTGTCCAGTACAAGATCTTTTTTCTCCATGTTCCTACATCATTGTTAAAATACACATTTCTTTATTAATGAGCTGTGGCTTTGTCTTTGTTTTTTGGAAACCAATAAATGCTGAATGTGGACCTAAAATTGGTTCAGAGCAACTATGTTGGACCATGGGACTATATACCACATCTGTGTTACACATCTCAATTAACCCTCACAGCAACAGGATGCACAGGCCTCTAAGTGACCTCATTTGAGGAAAATGAGGAAAATAAGGCAATGGGAATATAAGTCACTTTTTCTAGGTCACTAGATGATTTGTCTGATTTCTACTCTACCAGAGGCAATTTGAAGGGAATTCCTTCTTTAGATGTAATGTTAGACAAGATTACTTCCAATATCGTTTTCATCTCTTAAAATTTCATGAGGCAGGAAAGAGCATAATGAGAGTCACCTCATCTCCCTGACAGTGCTAGAACATTGTAATAAATTTTATTGGAGATGGAAAAATGAAGAAAACAAAGCCATTATCCTAAAAAAACTAATAATATAAGTAATTTTCCAATTGATTTGACCATCTGGTCCAACTTCTCGGTTCTCTGGGGATGTCTCTGGTCTCCTTCTTCTCTCTTCCCATACTGGGTCTTTAGTATCATTACACAACATCTGCCCCCCTAGAGGATTTAAAGTCTTTAAACAGTGTACGTTTTTTTCCTCATGAAAATATTTGGGCTTCCAATATAATCAGTGTCGCTGGTTTTTAGCAGTACTATACTCCTTGAAGAATTGGCATATATACTTATAAAACTCATTGTTGGAAGAAATTTATTCATTTTTACAGTAAGCAGTTACAATGATTATAGCTATGCTTTAGAACAAAGCCCATGCATTCCCCTCCCATGGGACCTCACTGATATCATGACCTGGATTGTAGTTTAAATTTTAGATGTCTTGTACAGTCCTGTTTTCCTTGATCTGAAACCAGCAGAGCATGTCCTCCAATCATATAAATATATTGGTTGGTGTGGCAGAGCCCCTGTTTTTAATCTCAGAAATAGTTGCTTGTGGTCAATATATTTGGGAGGATGAGGAATAAGGGATTCATTCTTTTTTTTTTTTTTTTAAGATTTATTTATTTATTTGAGAGAGAATAGGGATGGGGCAGAAGGAGAGAGAATCTCAAGCAGATTCCACACTGAGTGCAGAGACCAATGCAGGGCTTGACACAGGGCTCGATCTCACGACCCTGAGATCATGACATGAGCTGAAACCAAGAGTGAGTGGTTCAACCAACTGAGCCACCCAGGGCCTGGGAATTCAGTCTTAATGTTTCGCTTGCTTTGGGATTTTCTTGCCTTCAGAGCCATGAAAAGCTTTCATGGATGCCAAAACCAATGACAAATCAGTTTATGTCTTCCTAACCCCATGTTCACTGAAGCCCCATACAGCAGTGAGTTCAGGAGCAGTTACCATCCCTTCCTGAGGATCTCCTGCTTCACCCAAGGTTCTATGGTGGAAGTTCAGCTTATTTATTTATTTATTTTTATATGAAGAATTGGTTAGAGCTCCAAAGAGTATCAAAGGGACAGTTTTACTTCACGCTTGGTCCATCGAAGGAGAGGACCTACTGTTTAAGTCTTTTAAAAAAATTATTTTTATTAACATATAATGTATTATTTGCCCCAGGGGTACAGGTCTGTGAATCATCAGGCTTCCCCATTTCACAGCAATCACCATAGCACATACCCTCCCCAATCCATATGTTTAAGGCTTTTGAAAGAAGAATGTGCAGGCGAATGTTCACTTGTCTCAATCGCCACCTTCTATACTCTTAGTTATCTTTTTACATGGTCTGTGCTATACCTGACAGTAAGAGAAAAATCTGTTTCCCTACCTTGCCCTCCAGCCATGGCTGTTTGCCTCTGCTAATCCAAATTTTAGGCACTTATTTTTAGAAAATGAAGACAAAATTGTGAATAGAAAAGTAGGCAAATGGTTGAAAAAGAAAACAGTTCACAACTAATTATTGAAGCCTTGGAGACCCAGCATATCTTTGGATCTTTACGGGCAATTTTCCACAAATGCTTAAAGGGAAATGCTTCCTGATTTCCAAATAATCACATTCTTAGGTACCAGGTGGTTATGAGTGAAGGGGCGGAGGGCACTATTTCACCTGGCTTTTCCTAACCACCTGGAACACTGCATGTCTCAGCAACTCTCAGTGGTTATGTGGACCTGAGGCTGAAGTTTCCTTGGCTTCAGGGGGAGGCATTCCAATTCCATCCTGGTCTTTTCATTGGTCAGGCAAGAGGAAAATTCTCTTTGGCTTATTTGCAAGGCGATGTTCCTCATCGGTTTGAATATTAGCTTCTGTTAGAGACAAGATAATGGTCTCTCATTTGAAGAAAGACTGTTCTTCCTCTTAAAGTAACTCTTATCTTACTACTTCTTAATTGTAAGTCCCAGTATTATTGTGTTCTTCTCTGGGCCTGGCTTAAATTATAAGAGCTTGTGTTAGCTATAAGTGACTCTTCCAATGCTTCACAGATGGGAAACATCAACTATTGGCTTCCAATTTCCCTCATGGAAGAAAAATGTTCCAGTTTTTCTTGCCATATTGGTGCCCCTGGCTCATAGAACAAGCATGTGGTGGTAAAGACCATGTTTACAAAGGTCCTCTGCCTGGTCTATGCACCTTATGGACACACTGGTAACATGCATCAGTGCACACATCCTTGTGTTGCCACCAACATGGTCTGGATCAAGAATCCCAGGAATGGCTTCTGGGCTTCAAGAATGGAAGGCTTTGCTGTATTTTGAATGCAGGGGCATTCATGCTGGCCAGGTGAAGTCTGTAAACACCTAATGGAGGAAATGACAAACGTTAAAATATTTTAAAAGTAGTATTTTTGTTGAACCATGATAAGCCTGGAGCTGATACACTTCAAGAGAGCACCCAGAACTTATTCCATGCCAAACTTCTCTGGAGCATGAGCGATGGTGAGAAAGACTGTTAGGTCAGCAAGAGCATCAAATGGACTGAATAAACCCTTAATTCTCTCTCTCCATGGGGGTTCTGTTTTGAGTCTGCTCTAGTTGAATTATTACTCGGTGTTTCTCTGAATTGTAACTGAACGTGTCTTTTCATGTTAACTCTGCCCTATCTTCTTTATGCTTTCCCTAGCTTCTCTGTATTATTGAAGGGAGAGGGAAAACTAGTGTACTTCTCAGTCTCTATCTATAGGAAGGAGGTGGGGATGAATGGAATTCTGAGGAGAGTCCAGGGCAATAAAACTGAAAAGAGCAATTGGGTCCCAAAGCAGATGCTTCTAGTTTCTAGCAGGCGTCTGGTGAGATAATCTCTCTGTTCCATGCCTCTCTGCTCTTCTATAAGTGTCAAATACTTAGTGTAGTCCCTTATCTTCTGTAGAGCAGTAGATTGCTTAATATATGTAAATATAATACCTCCATAATTTTTTGGACAACAATGAAAAATATTGAAAACAAACCAAAAGAGTTTTTCTTTAAAGAGAAACATAAACAATAAAAGCAAAAAGACAATTTGAGCTTGTGTTCTTGATATTTACTACTGTACACAATGTTACGAAAAGTGAAGATATGGCCGGATTTTAATAAAAGCGGAGTCCTGTGTTCTTGTTACAATAGCTTTCTCAAGAAGGTACATTATAAGTTGTACATACTGTCCTGGGTGGAACAGTGCCTTCCGCCCCTTCATTCATACCCACCTGGGACGTGAGAATGTGATTATTTGGAAATCAGTGTTTGTAGATATAATCAAGTTAAATGAGGTCATAGTAAATTGGAGTGGACTTTAATCCAATGAATGGTGATCTTAGAAGAGGCATATTTGGACACAGATACAAAGAGAATGCTATGTGAAGACAAGAGGCAGAGGCTGGAGTGATGTGTCTCTAAGCCAAGGAAAGCCAAAGATGCTGGCAACATCAGAAGTTAGAGCCTTCAGAGGAAGCAGGAAGTTGCAGACATCTTGATTTCTGACTTCTGGTCTCCAGAACTGTAAGCAAATACCCTTTTGTTCTTATAAGCCGCATAGTCTGTGGTAATCTATCGTGGCAGCCCCAAGAAAGTAATACAAAGATGAAGAAACTCTGGTTCCGAAAGTCCTGCTAAAAGTCCTGGTACAGAGGCCATGGCGAGTGGGTTACCCACCTGGCCTCTTGCCTGGGCAAGGGGAGCTACACATCAGACCACGTGAGGTCATGAGAAAGGACTGTAATCATAATCGCTGTACTTGGTTTGTCCATCTGGACAGATCCATAGGATTCCGGACAGATTAAAGGTGAAAAGTGTAGGGATGGTCGTGAACTGCAGCAGGCAAAATTTATGCACCTATTTATTTTTATTTTCACTTTATCCCCAAAAGATTTAGAATTCCTTTCAAAGATGCAAACAATAGAGCAAGACAAAGTACATTAAAAAATAGAAGGATGAAACAGAGGGAAGGAAAACAATAGTAGGAAGCAGCAGCAATAAACTTAGATGACATTGTGCTGAGAAGACCGACCTTCTTGATATGAACAAGAAATTTCAGGATGAGATAATGCCAAATTTGATTTTTGTCTAATTTGTGTAAATTCAATGAAAGTTTCAGGCTGTTGCTTCACATAGAAATGAGTTCTAATTATCCTTCTGATTTTCATATCTGTTTCAATAAGTCAGTGTTGCTACTGCAGTTGATCAACCTGAAAGCAGCGAAAGAAATTTCATCTTTTCTGTGTCCTCTGCATCCTTTTAAACATGCTTCTAAAATGTTTTAAAACCATTGTCTTTGGAGCATTTGTTTGCATGGGGGAATGGCGAGGATCCAGAATATTCTAGCACCCAGCCCTCTGTGCTTTCTCAACCGAGGCGTGGAGACTGACTATCAAAGAGGCAATGCCAGGCTAATGTAGTCTGGGGGTTATTGTTTCATCTGATATGGGGCCTTTTCTGGGTGTATTGGTCATCTCTTGTCGTATATGAAAAGTTTATCTTGCTCTGTCTAAGGAAATAACATTATGAATAAATACCGGACATACCCCATAGGAGGCTTAACTCGAGAATAATCTGGTATCGCTCCACATGAGGCATCACCTGCTGAAGAGACCCCAAACCATCATTTGGGGATTAACACTATGTAAATCACCTTGGGTTAAGCTGCACTGTGAAGACAGAAACTTCTAATCATATTTCAAATACCAAATATACAAGTGTGTGTGTGTGTGTGTGTGTGTGTGTGTGTTTGTGTGTGTGTGTGTTTTCCCCACCCCTAGGGAATCCTAAGCCCATGACTCTATAGGTTCTTGGAAGAAAATGAACTCAGTCTGAGGAATATCTGAGAAACGAAGGTCAAGGAGAATGTTCTGTTCCTGGCTAAGTGCTTGTTGCTTTTATGATTGTACCCTGACAGTCAAGAACAATACAGTAAACACATTCCTGATTCCTTTTTTCATTTTTTTTTTTTTTTTTAAAGGAACTCTCCTAGGTTTCAGAACAGCTTTCTCTACTAGGAAATGTACCCCCTTAAGGTTATTTACTCTGGGGCGCCTGGGTGGCTCAGTGGGTTAATCCTCTGCCTTCGGCTCAGGTTATGATCTCAGAGTCATGGGATCGAGTCCCATATCAGGCTCTCTGCTCAGCAGGGATCCTGCTTCATCCTCTCTCTCTCTCTCTCTGCCTGCCTCTCTGCCTACTTGGGATCTCTGTCTGTCAGATAAATAAATACAATCTTTAAAATAAAAAAAGGTTCTTTAGTCTGTTTATTGTTGAATGTTAATTAAACAACAGGCTGGGCTTTTCACAGTCAGAGTGACTACTCTTCATGAAAAATGAAGTAGGGTGTGCTGGTGAGGAGGCTCGGGAATGGAGACTCCCGGGCGGTGCGGCCTGACCGGGGTGTCGCGCGCGGGTCGGGCAGTTCCTGTAGATGGCAGTGTCGCCCCGCCGCAGCGCTCGGCGGGCTGCAGCGGCGCTGCGGGCGAGGCACGCGGAGAATAAAGGCTGCGGGGAGAGCGGGCGGGCCCTCCAGCCAGCAATTTAACTAAGTTGCTGGTTCGCTACTCCGTTTCATAGCCGCCCTCTAAATGAATCTTTTCTGAACTCAGCAGAAGTACAAACTGTTCCTTTATACACCCCAAATTGTCCTTTTGGTGAAGTGGGTTTTTATTTTTTATGCTTTCCTTTTTTTTTTTTTTTTTTTTGGAATTTCGGAGTTATTTGAGGGGGAGCTCCGACTTCAACATTCCTCTTCTTCAACTGTAAAAGCAATTAGTTTAGCTGCTGAATACTCTTCAAGAGAGAATGAAAATCTCCTAAATGGAGATCATCATAAACTGAATTTATCACACAAGTCGGCATAGCACAATCCAAAATAAAGTTCTTTCTGCATAAACCTTATGACCACATTTCCATAATTCTTTTTCTCATGTTCTGATTGTTTTCCTTCCTTCCTTTTCTCTTAAACCTTTTATTAAAAATTGTCCTCCACTGCATCCCGAGGACCTGAATGACTAGAATTCGAAAAGCAATCTGGCAGTCACAGATTTAGGGAATTTATAGTGAAATGAAGTATGATGTCGATTATAGTTTTAATTGTTTTGACCTTTAAAGCTGGCTCAGGGTTATATTCCGCTGTGGAGTAAAGATAGTTCTGAAAGAATGTGTGGCATTGGGCTAGTCTTTTCAAGCTGACTTTTCCTCATCTACTACACCAAACAGTCTTCATTCTTCCAGCAAGTCACTGCATTTGCAGTGTTAATTTCACATATTTGTGATATATTTGTTATACCAACAGTTACGTTCCAGTAAAATTGGAGTATCTGTTGTAACTGTGGCTAGGATTTTCTTCCTGTAACTGACCATAAATCCATAAAATGTATGTATATCAAGGAATAACAAGGTTAACACTGATCAACCCATGCAAGTCCCCCGCTCCAACACTTCCATATTTTTGTGCCTTTATTCATTCCCCTCAAGCTCCCAGAGCTTCTCTAGCCCCCTTCCTTTTAGTCCTGGGAAGTGAGAGGAATAGAGGTCACCTCATTTGAAATCGATCCTCACCTCCTCCCAGGGTGAGCTGCCTCTTCCTGGCACTGGGACATGGAGAGTGACCTCCCACCCCCTGCAAAACCAACACACAGAACAGGAGGCAAGAACTGCCTCCCTCCCCCCACCTGACAGCGGACTGTGCAGGACATAGAGATCCCACTTGAATGGTCAGGACCCCACCTTCTCCTGCTCCAGCCCCTTCCCAGCCCGCAGCATCTCCATCATGATTTTACCCTCTAGTCTATCCCACAGAATTAGTTTTGAGTCACCATACAGTTTGTTTGTTTGTTTGTTTTTGCTTTGTTGCTGTTTTGGTGTTTGTTTCGCTGTGGGAGAAAACCTACTTCTTGGAGTTTCATTTGTTTAATGGTCTGGGCTTATTTTCGGGGGGAAAAAAAAGCAAACAAACAAAAAGAAAAACGAAATGGCAAATTTCGATATGAATGATGCATAGGAATTTGTTGTTGTTATACTTGGTGTGGAAGTTTTGTAGGCAGGATTCTATGTGATAGGCAATCAATACACTTTGTCAAGTAAATGAAAGCCTCAATGGAAGTGAAAAGGAGGAATAAACCAAAGGAAGAAGAGACATTGACTAGCTATTGAAAAGCCCAGGAAAACATCAGAAAGATTTAAGAGAAATGGGAATTCAGAGATCAGGAGGCCACAGGAGGTAGAAAGTAGGTAACCAGCCGTGCTGCACTTATGCTCTTCGGTCCAGGAATCTTCGGTCCAGGAATAGGGCTAAAGAGGAGACTCAAGAACGTGGAAGGCGGATGGAAGGGCATGTCAATATGCATTAAAGGAGATTAACTAAGGCCTGATGGTGCCACATTGAGTGGTAAAAGAAAGATGAGGGAATCTGGAGCTTGTGGAAGACCATCAAAGGATGTAATTACACAGCTGACAAATGAGGCCTAGAGGAGAGATGGTTAAGGGATGTAAGCATGGGGAATAGTCTGTAACTCATCAATTAGGTATCTTAGCAGATCTGTTTTGGTAAATGCTTCCTTTTCAAGACTTCAGATGAAGTTGTATTTGTGTGGAGTTAAAGTCTCTAAGAGGGAATAGCGCATTCTTCACTCCACAATAAAGAAAAAAGAAAAGAAGAAACAATCAGTCCTCATTTGCTTTGGTCAGCTAAGGGAAATGATACGTTCTGTGAGCCAAAGGCCTGATTAAATTGGCACCAGTCTAGTATTATGGATCAAGAAGAAGTTAAGTAGAAATTGTCAAGGTCTCTCCCAAACAATGATGCAAGATTGAATTAGTTGTCTGTATTGGACAGTTGTTGGTGGTGAAAACATGACCCAAACATGACCCCAGTAGAAAACAAGAGCCCTTCAACAGTAGTACAAGACAGCTGGATGTAGCTCATTTAATACTGCCCTTTAAAAGGGAAACATTTGATGTCAGGGCAGTTTAATATAGTTTTTGGTTTTTTTTTTTTAGATTCTCTTTAACATTTAAACTTGAAAATTACTAAGCAATGGGGTCAATTGACATTCTCACCCCAAATGATCTTCTCACACAACAGTTCCCTCAGGCTCAGAGACAAGGTGAGGCTTCAGAATGGAGTAAGGCTCAGGTATTGGGTGAGACCCACTATGGAGTGAGAGGTAGGGCAAGGGGAAAGTGAAGGGTGGAGTGGGAGAAAGGAACTGGTCGAGATTCAGGGGTGGGATAGGTGTAAGAAATGTTCATTGCATTCTTGGATCAAGGGATATCAAAATGGCTGACTCAAAGAGACCATGGTTGAATGCCCCACTTTGACTCTGGCAGATGTTAGATGCTGACCACAATGAGAGAAGTTATGTTGTACCAGCTCATTTTATACCTAACTTCAAACTTGCTTGATCAGTAACTTAAGTTTGCATTTCTTTCACATTCTATGTGATATGAAGTTTTTGTCCTGCTTCTCTCCCTCCTTTCTGCTTCTTTCCTTTCTTCTTCCTTCTTCCTCCCTCCTTTTTCTCTCTTCCTCCCTTCCTTCTTCCCCTCCCCTTCTTTCTTTCTTTCTTTCCTTCCTTCTTTCCTCCTTTTTCTCCTAAAATTTTCCATTCTTCCTTCTCTTCTTGTTCCTTTGCTCTCTCTCCTTCTTTTATCTTTATTTTTTTCCTTCCTGCTTTTCTCCCTCACTCCCTCCCCCTTTTCCTTTCTTTCTTTCTTCCCTCCATTCAACAATTATTAATTACACACTATGAGCTAGACACTTGGCTAAGCACCTGAGAATAATTTATATCATTGGAGAAATAACAAAATGTGCAGAATTTTTAGATGAGCTAAAGAATTATTTTCCAACCCACTATACCCTGTTTATTTCACACATTAAGAAAAGCTATTTAAAAGGTGATAATCACTTAGTATCCCCATAAAGTTTTTCCTCTTGTATTAGTGGAAAAATGCTATTTATATTTAGAGTTATAATTATACCCGGGGACTTAAGTTATTTTCTTATGCTCTCACATTTCTGTGTTCCCAAGGTTTCAGCAGAGGTGAGAAAGGCTGAAAGAATAAGAAAGTCATAAGAGAGATAAGTCATCTTTGAGACGTCTTGTGCTTTAAGCTGGTGCATTAATATAGGATGGCAGGCTTTCAGGAGTACAGACTTGCTAAAAAATTAATAAAAAAAAAGTTAATCCCACTGCAGTTCTAGACACCTATCTGCTTCATAATCTGAAAAATCACATAGCTCAAACATTACAGTTAAGCCTCAGACATTTTGTGGCTATTACAGTGTTTGCAGAGGAATATCTGATTGGTTCTCACTTTTTCATTTGGTAGTCTTTTTATCATTTTTACCAAAATCTGTTGTCTGCTTTATTTTTCAGTAAAGGCCTGGAGTGGGGTACCCTCTATAAAGGTACTGCTTCAACCAAATTGCCTTTATTGCATGTCTTTATAGCAATGATAATAACCACCATTCATATCATGGCATAGGAAGGCTTTTCACATGTATTAGTTCACTTAATACCTAAAGCAGCCCTGTGAGATGGGGATTATTATAAACATTTTTACAGATTATTTAACTAACCCAAACTTACCTAGGAAAACAGAGGTGCTGGACACTGACCACACATCTACTCTAAGACAGGGTGGTATTTTCAGATGATTTTCTGCCTCTCACCAGCTTGATTTTTGCCAGCTCCAGGATGAATGTTACTGTGTATTACTGGGGGTCCAGGTGGGTGTCCTCTTTACTCTTGTCCTAAGTTTGCACCCATCCTGCCTGCTCCCTGCGCCAGGGACCTGCAGCTACTCTGAGTTCCTGCCTCTAAGCTCCACCATCACTTTACTAGTTGCCCTAAAACTTGAAGACTGTTTTAAGACCTGCTATATCGCTATTTCTGTTATTTTATATATATGATGAACAGCACCCATACATCCTAAATATGACCCACAAGAATGGAAACCAAATAAATCTAACAGAACAGCACTGTATTGGGAAGCGAGGGTCAAAATTGGAGGACTAAATGTTAAAATGCTCCGACTTTCCTCTCCTAGGGGTTAATTCAGTATCCTTAGTAATCACTTTCAGTGGCTACACAAAACCATGTAAGACTTATTCAATTTAACTGCCTGCCATTAAGAGGATTCCATAAATATTGAGATGAGACCTAGGTCAAGGAACTATTTTAGCCATGTTCACAGAACACTAATTAACCATTTTGCCTGGGAAAAGCTCCCTATTCTAAGGCATGCTCATAAAATAGCTTTAAAGAAAAATTTAATGAAAACTTTTGTCTAGAGGCTTTGGTACACATGGGTATCCATATCTATTAAGGATCAGTTTATCCCTGAATATAAAAAGAAATGAAAATTAAAATCAATTTCTCCCGAATGTGACATCTATTACATCTTTAGGTACAGCATAAAGTAAATTTTGCTGTGTGATCCCAATCATATGCTTACTTATTACTCATTCATCAGGCACTTATGAGGTGAAGGGCTCTGGGCTATGCCATGGAGGTATGAGGACAAACCAGACCATCTCTTCCCAGGAGGAGTTCATAGTCTAATAAGGAAGAGATGGATTACTAGGGAACAAAACAAATACGTGCCATCATCCATTTATATGTGAACTAGAACAGACTCTGATGGAGTGCTTCATAATAACCTTCATGTGGGGGAACGATCCTGCATGTCTTATTAGCAGAGGCACTGGTAGGCTTTTAGATTGGATTATCTTTTCAAGGATGTTTGTATACAGAACAGCCTTCGAAGTTGGGAATAATAGTTTTCTCTAGAGCAGAGAGCAGATGTGCTTACTTGCCAGTATGATAATAAAAGATTTAGGGTTCCTTAGCTGTAATGCAAAGCCACGACTTGTGCAGCACCCACCTCCACTGTCCTGTATTGCTTCCGCACAATGTGTGGGTGGGAGAAAGACGAGCACTGACAAAGATAGAAAGCTCATGTTGCTCGTGGTGCTCTGAGTTATCAAGTCTCTTGTCTCTGATCCAGGCATCTCATAGCTTCTGCCAGCATCTATGAAACTGGCTTGCTAAGCTGCTGCCTTGCAAGCAGGGAAAAATCTGACCTTTCACCATTTTTGAACTCTAACCGCTGAATTTGGATGCATTTGAATATAGTAATTTTTCAAGAGAACCTGCTAAGAACTATATCTTCCATTTCATTTTTACTTCGTTTTTGGTCTGAAGTGATTGTATTTTCATCTTTGCCAGTATTAAGGGTAAGTTTGGGCCACTGAATTTACCTAATGGCCTCTGTGCCCTTTTCCTGGAGAGTTGGACTATAAAACAAACATTTGGAGAGGGAAATTGAATCTCATTATAATGAAATAACTGCAATGTTCTCATTTGCTAATGTTCCCATTCATTTGTAATTTAGTCTACAGTACCATGAAAAATATCTGCCTTTATTCCACCTCAGGTGGATAATGACAAATTAAATAAAATGAGAGCTTGTTAAAACAAACTAGCAAACAAAACAACAAAGTACTGCTTTTACCCTATTATTCTTGCATAATTCAGGAAAATAAAATTGACTTTTAAAAAGAAAGAATAGAGTTTCTGGGTTGATGAACACATGCAAGTACCACAGAGGGAGCGCAAGCTCTGAGCCCCTCCCTCACGTACCCAGACCTCGCATTTCTTCCATCTGGCTGTTCCTGAGTTCTATCCTTTTATAATAAGTCAGCATTCTAGTAAGGAAAAAAAAAAAAAAAAGCAGCAGTAATAGTCTGGTGTCTGATTCTAGAAATCAGTGCTCAGTGACCTCTGAGCTTTAGTTCTCAATTTGCAACTTATAAAGAATATTGCTCCTTTCATTATTATTATTATTATTATTATTATTATTATTATTATTGCCAACATCAGAGGATGTGTAGAGTTTCAGAATCCTCAGGTAAAACAGGGGCAAAGATATGGAATTTTGCATTTTAGTACAAATTAGAGTCTCTAGCTTTTTTAAGGTAAAAAATGTGGTTCAAATCCATGTTTAGAAATAGTATTCTGATGAAGATAGGCAGATAAGACGAGTCACAACATTTATTTGATAGAGCAATCAAAGCAATATAATGCACATGTCTTAGTAAACTCAACAACTCCAGATGAGCAAAGACTGAGGAAAAGGAAGTATTGGTGAAAGCAGGGATAGCAACATTGATTGCTAATTGTTGCATATCCCATGGATAGAATCGGAAATGACCAAGATTTCAATCTTGGCATTTTCAGCCAGCATTGCTGATATTGTGTTTTTGTTTCAGAAGCTCCACAATCCATTTAGCTGAGGATTTGGCCACATCAGTTCTCTAGTTTCCTATCATGATGACTTGTTTCCAAACGCAGTGAACTGGAGTAGACAAAGTGAGAACAATGATTCCATTTGTGCTTCTATCCCAAGAGCTAGGAGGAGGCTAAAGAACTCTCTTGACGTCTTCCCCCAGGGCCACTTTCATCTTGACTGCAGTTTTATGACCTTTTGGAGGCCCAAAAGATGAATTCAAGAAAAAGAAAATTCTCATTTCAGTCCATGGCAGAGAAGACTTAAATCACTCATTCTTTTCCTCCATTCTTCCTCGAACTCTAAAACTTGGAGAATTGAAAAGGAGGGTGCTTTCCTTCCAGAAAGTCTGTATTTTTGGCGCTTATCTCACCGACCTTAAGAGAAGAGATTAAGTGGAGAAAGGCAACACAAAGCAAACCAAAAGGCAAGAGTAAGAATGTAAGTTAGAGTAAAGGTAGAGTAAGGTAGAGCCAAAGAAAGAGATCTCAAAAAAGGTATATCTGGTCATTTCACTAAAAACTTCACCAGCACTTGGCACCATAATCCAGTTAATGTTTTTGACTTACACCAGACAACTGACTTTTTTTGTACGATATCTGAGTCTTGGGCTCCTCTTAAATTACTTAATCCAATAACTTAATCTAACTTGTCCTGAGAAATCCCACTTAAATAAGAAGGCAATGACAGTCGAAGTTGTCTTGCACATACTTTGTGAAACTACTGCTCCAATCCAACATTGTTTTTATATATTCATTTAGGTCAAGGAAATGAGCAGTTCATATTCTCAAAGAACTTCGTAAATATCTTTTGCTTATTTTCTCCAGAAGTCTCCCAAAGTTCTCAGTATGTTATTTTAATTAAATTACCCTGGGACAAAATGTCACCTTTATTATACAAATAGTCAATGCCCCCAGCTTCCCATATTTGACTATTAAATTAATCCTTTGTTCTCACGAAAAAATTAAAGTCCCACGCCTCACCAAATGAATCTCTTCTTCCTGTTACCCTAAAGAAATTGGTCACTCAAGGTATATACAGAATGATTTTTTCTTCCGTTTTTTTTTCTTGCTTTTTTTTTTTGTGGTAATTAAAAAAAATTTACTCATATTCAATTTATTAACATTTAGTGTGTTATTAGTTTCAGAGGTAGAGTTCAGTGATTCATCAGTTGTAGATAACACCCAGTGCTCATTATATCACATGCCCTCCTTAATGCCCATCACCCTGTTATTCCATCTCCCCATGCCCCCTACCCACCAGCAACCCTCAATTTGTTCTCACTTATGGTTAAGTGTCTCTTATGGTTTGTCTTCCTCTCTGACTGCATATTGTTTTATTTCTCTCTCTCTTCCCCTATGCTTCTCTGTTTTGTTTCTTAAATTCTACATATGAATGAAATCATAGGACAATTCTTTCTCTGATTAACTTATTTCACTTAGCATAATACCTCTAGTTCCATCCACATCATTGCAAATGGCAAGGTTTCATTTTTTGATGGCTGAGTAACATTCCATCGTACATATATACTGTTATCTTCTTTATGCGTGCATTATATCTGGGCTCTTTCCATAGTTTGGCTATTTTGGACATTGTAGCTATAAACACTGGGATGCAGGTGCCCCTTCAGATCACTACATTTGTGTTTTGGGGGTAAATAACTAACAGGACAATTGCTGGGTCATACGGTAGTACTCCATACTGTTTTGCAGAGTGGCTGAACCGGCTTGCATTCCCACCAGCAGTGTAAGCAGGTCCTCCTTTCTTTGCATCCTCACCAACATCTGTCATTTCCTGACTTGTGACTTCTAGCCATTCTGACTGTATGAGGTGGTATCTCATTGTGGTTTTGATTTGTATTTCCCTGATGCCAAGTGACGTTAAGCATTTTTACATGTGTCTGCTGGCCATCTGGATGTCTTCTTTGCAGAAATGTCTGTTCACGCCTTCTGCCCATTTCTTCTTCTTCTTTTTTAAAGATTTTACTTATTTATTTGACAGAGAGAGATCACAAGTAGGCAGAGAGGCAGGCAGAGAGAGATAGGAAGGGAAGCAGGCTCCCTGCTGAGCAGAGAGCCCGATGCGGGACTCAATTCCTGGACCCCAGACCATGACCCGAGCCGAAGGCAGTGGCCCAACACACTGAGCCACCCAGGCGCCCCCTGCTGCCCATTTCTTGACTGGATTATTTGTTTTTTGGATATTGAGTTTGGTAAGTTCTTTATAGATCTTGGATACTAGCCCTTTATCTGATAAAATCTTTGCAAATATCTTCTCCTATTCTGTAGGCTGTCTTTTTGTTTCGTCAATTGTTTCCTTTGCTGTGCAAAAACTTTTTATCTTAATGAAGTCGCAATAGCTCTTTTTTTGCCTTTGTTTCCCTTTTTCTTATTCTTTTCAATATCAGCCAGTGGGACTTCTTTCAGCAGACTGGTTAGAATCTAACTTATTTTTGGCAGCTTCTGCTTAGTGTATCCTTGGGAATTTCTGTAATTCCTCCTGAATTTTCAAAAGTGGATTGATTTTACCTCATTCTTTCCTATGCTTAACTTTCCTGAAATCCCACAAGGGCAACGGGATACATAGGAATGCATCAATGCAAGGTCCATACCTGCAACATTTGGGAAACTCAAGTACATTTCCTTAAAACATGGAACAATGCAAGAATTTATAATATAAACATTAATTCCTATATACCATAGCATTTCCCATGTAAAATCTATTTTTCCAAGATTCATTACATATTGCATTCTAAACTGTGGTTCTCAACCTTGTTAGCTACACATTAAAATTATCCAGGATATTTCTTTAAGTTTTGCTACCCAGGTCTCATTCCACACCAAGTAAATATCTGAGGGGGGACCCAGGTATTGATAGTTTTTTGAAAGGACTGAAAAATCACTGGTGGAAACACAATCTAAATCTGCTTCCAGCTGTATATTATGATACAGATTAAATTTTCTAGAGAAATGGAATAGAATAATTGAGGAAAGGGAGAAGCAGATGGAAGACTCATGATTTCACCTTTCCTAGGGTTTCATAAATCCATGCTAGTTACCCACAGTCTGTCACCTGCTGCCTTGGAAATTAGAACTTACTTGGAATAACCTTCCTAAGAAGAGATTCATTGTGCAGTAAGCTCTTCAGATTCCAGGGTGTTAGATACAGTGAAGGCCAGGTCTGCCTATGCAGTCAGATTCCTGCATTTGATCCCTTACCATATTTTCTTTCAGAGAAGAAGAATATGAGAAGGAAAGCCAAATGAGGTGGGATTCAGTAATAAATGAAATATTTAATTCCCTAATATTTTGTTAGGGAAACAAAATATTAAAATTCTTCCTTACTTAAGACAATGGTTTCCGTGCTTAATGAAAACTGTCTTACTGTCCTACACCTCAAAATAAAATGAACACAAGCATACAAAGATATTCACCTTGGGACATCATGCCTTCCCCAAGAGTAGTGACATTATTATCGATGTTTTATGTAGGTTCAGAAACAGGACCTTGTAGTGAACACTGGTGGGGTTCATTTCCCTGATGTGCTGCGAAAAGGCAAATGTGAGCTCCTCCTCAGAATGTTTCTCGTCCTCTGTGCCAGAAAACGTCCATCAGAACTTACGTATGATTCCCAGGGTCTTATTGTGACTTTGTCAACATAACCTTTCCATCAGTTGGAAATTTCTGATGTTTGCAGAGAAGAAGAGGTAAAACAATGACTTCTCACCCTTTCTTTTCAAGAGAAATGGCTCAGCGGCTGCAAAAATCATTCCTGTGCAACTATCTGCCCATGATACTCTTGATAAGTTTCATAGGTTTATCTGCTGACAAACCATAATTGAGAAAAACATTGATTAATTGATCTGTTACTAGTTTGTGAGGCTCTATATGGCAATGAAGAATATGTGGTATGCAGATCAGCTTTTAATTATTTTTATTTAGGGGTTGTTCCAATGAAATAAGTAACAAGGCAGGATCATCATTGATCTGTGGCACAGAAAGAAATGTTCACATTACACCCTGCAGATTTAGAAATGGCTGAAAATGTTTATTCTAGACGCTTAGAATGGATCTTTGCCCAGTAAGGCTTTGACCTGTGTAAAATGCAAATTATAATAACAACTTGCATTTGTGCAAAGCTTTGCAGTTTACAAATCATTTTCTCATGCATTATCCTGTTTGACCCTTACAACAAACCTGACAGGCAGACCAGACAGGTGTTATTATTCCCAAAGAGATTAAGGCTAGGAGAGATTCCATACCCCCAACACCCCAAATCATTTGCCCTATATTAGTCTGTCGAGTATGGAGAGCAAAAGAGAGTTTGAAATTATTTAGTGAATTCTGGCTGGTCAAACATATTTAAGATATTAATCACCACAACAACCAACATCATACTTATCAACAGTTTCTTCGTATGAAATGTGCTGAAATAGAACTTGCCATTATAATGTGAAGTATTACATAGATTTGAGTGTGCTAAAGGGCCTTATCTCCAATTTGATTACAAAGTATAAGAAAAGCTTGATATAAAACCCATTAGTTGGAGTTATTAAAGCTTTTCTCACTGTATTTACAAAACCCATGGAGAAAAGATTGCTATTTGTTTTGTTTTGCTTATTTTATTTTATTTCATTTTATTTTGGTTTATTGTTAGGTCATTGACATTGAGCCAATGCAAAATTAGTGTAGACTCTTGACACTCAGGGAAACAGAGGTTGAATATAGAATATTAATATTGTGCTAATATGGAATATTAATATTGTGTGTTTGATTGTATAGCCCAATATTTGGGCTATACAATCAAACAAGAATCACTGAGTATTGTTTCTTAAATTTCACATATCAGCAAAATCATATGGTATTTGTCTTTCTCTGGCTGACTTATTTCACTTAGAATTATACCTAAGCTAGCTCCACCCATGTTGTTGCAAATGGCAAGATCTCATTCTTTTTTATGGCTGATGAACAAAGAAAAAGAGACAAACAAACAAAAAACTAGACTCTTAAATACAGAGAAAAACTGATGGTTACCAAAAGGGAGGTGGGTGCGGAGAGGGGTGAAATAGATAAAGGGGATTAAGCCCTTATCACGATAAGCCCAAGTAATGTACAGAATTTTTGAATCATTATAGTGTACACTTGAAGCTAATACTGTACTGTATGTTAATTCCAATTCAATGAAAAAGAACAAGGAATTACTGAGTACTTTCCATGTGCCTAGGAGTATGCTCAGTGCTGTGGTGGATTAAAACAAGTTCCCCACCCACAGAGTTTACAATCTAGTTGCATGTAATAATCCATGCAGATCCTATCCCTTAGTGAGAAGTGAAGAGGTGGGAACATGTGGATCAAAAACTGTTCTGCTCATATTAAAAATGCTAACAAGCAGAAGCCTTTTTTTCCCCACTGCTCCATTTTCCTGGTCTAATTTGTCAGGGCACCACAGTCTCCACAAAAGCTGTGTCAATAAGAATCTGTACCAAGAAAGCAATATTTTTATCCTTTTTTAATGTCAGTCTGCAAGCCAAAGTGACAACTGATAACTGTTCAATGAAAGGTCAGAAAACAAGCATGAAGCTGGATTTGTTTAGGGCTTACCTTATCTTTTTTTTTTTTTTTTAAATAAATAAAATTGTTGTCCTAAGTCGCATAACCTGAGGCTGCTCACGTCTTACTAAACCGCATAGAGTTAAAGATTATTATAACGATTGTTTTCTTCATACCCTTCCCACTGATATGACTATCAAGTTTTCAAAGACAAGCACAATTTCCAAAGGAAGATGAGTTTCCCTTTTTCATTAGAAAATAAGTAGATTTTCTCTTTACAGAAATTGACAAAGTTTAGTAATGGAGGTAGTTCAGAAGTAATGATTCCTTTGAAGGGGGAAAAAGACCAAAGAATTCATGGTAGGAAAGGGAGGTTTGACATGACTGTGATGTCCAGGCTGCCAAGGGAGTCAATGGTAGCTAGAAGTATAATTATAGTTTTGGTTCCCCTGGGAACAATTAAGGGATTAGTGGTCTCAAGGAGGACAAAGAGACACTGTCAATAGAGTAATAAAACTCTTCAGTACCCACAGTCGTTGATAAACAGCTCCCCCAAAGGACAAGATTTTGATCTAAATATTAGCACCTTTGGCCCTAGGACCTGCTTTCCATCCATGCTTTGGCCCTAGGACCTCCTTTACATCCATGCTTTCATGAAACTTCAGAAATGGCTAAGTTTCCTGTTCTTTCTGTCTTTCCTCAGGATGTTTATACGTGCTTCCCTGAATCTGCTTCTGTCCCCATTTGTCCTGAATGAAGATTCACAGACAGGAACTAGATGGCCAAAGGTGCACAACAGTTCCATGGTGTGATTGGGTGCTTTGGGATGCAGCTGGGGAGACCTGGTTAGAGGAATGGTGAAAATGAAAAGCTGCCAGAATGACAAAGCATGGTTCCTGGCTCACTCATCTGCTAGAAATTCCCTGTTAGGGCTGATGGGGGCTATTAGCACAGACCTGACAGTCAGTGTTGAAAACCAATGGAAGAGTTGATAATGGCCAAATAGCTTGCATTAAATTAACTCATCTGTTGACAACTATTATAGACTCTCTCTATATAGAGGCTGTATAATATATTCTGATAGACAGCTGATAGATAGATAGATAGATAGATAGAAGATAGATAGATAACTTCCCAAAGTGGGCGAGAACAGCAAGAGTTCAACCCCTGAATAAAGAAAACTATAATGCATGAAATCCACATACATAAGGCTCTTCTCCTGAAGGCACTTCCTGTCCTCATAAGGCTTATAGGAAAGTCACAGTTTTCTTGACCTAAGGAATTAGAAGGCAAAGCCTGGGATGCTGAGGTGACTAGAAACTGAGATAAAATATCCCAGAAGAGAAGGAGCCAAGAAATCTTGAATAATTACTCTATTAGATTTCAGAACTTTCTATAAAACAACATTTAAGACAGTAGAATCAGCAGACAGAGAGAAAGAAATGGAACTGAATAGAGTCCAGAAATAGATCCAAAGATATATGGTTAATGGATTTTTTTTTTAACCTAGGAGCAAATTAATGTAATGGGGAGAAGGCTTTTTTTTTTTTTTTTCCCCAATAAGTGTGCTGGAAGAAATAGATAAACTTATGGAAAAAATGAACCTTGATCTCTACATCATATTATACACAAAAGCAAATTTGAGATGAATTTTAGATCTAAACATAAATTCTGGGATGCCTGTGTGGCTCATTTGGTTTAACATCTGCCTTCAGCTCAGGTCATGATCCCAGGGTGCTTGGATCAAGTTCCACAATAGGCACCCTGTTCAGTGGGGAGACTGCTTCTCCCTCTGCATAGTGCTCCCCTGGCTTGTGTCCTCTCTCTCTGACAAATAAATTAAACAAACAAACAAACAAACATAAATTCTAAAACTATAAAACTTTTAAATGAAAACATACAAACACCTTTGTGACCTAGGAATAGGCAAAGATAGATTATTTGTCAGGATAGACTAGTGGATATTTATCTTACTCAATGATTTTTAAACCAACATTCAGTTTGATGCTCAATTATTGGATTTGGCCAGAGGGAGCTCCTCGAACTGGATCCTATGTCTATTTTGGTATTTCCCCATTATTTGAGCACATCTATTCTAAGATCTTTTTTATTTATTTAACAGACAGAGATCACAAGTAGGCAGAGAGGCAGGCAGAGAGAGAGGAGGAAGCAGGCTCCCTGCTGAGCAGAGAACCAGATGTAGGGCTAGATCCCAGGATCCTGGGATCATGACCTGAGCTGAAGGCAGAGGCTTTAACCCACTGAGCCACCCAGGTGCTCCTGAGCACATCTATTCTAAGACAGAAAGATGTTCCACCCTTAATTGTCCCTTCCTTCTCCAAGCTCTAAAATCAGGTTTTTCTCTAAAGATCTCTGGTTCCTTTTAGTGGGTCATGTTATAGATCTAGCCTTTACTCTGCCCATAGGAACAGATGCCATATTTAATTTCATGATAAGAGGGACATCAATACCCATTGAAGGATACTCACTCGAGGATGTTCACCGTTCTCCCACAGTATCCTCTCCAAGTTCACTCAGAATAGGAATTTTTCCCTTGAAGGAGTTTAGTTTTACTAGAGAAAGAGAAAACAAACATATCTAATACAAGAAAGAATTATAAAAGAAATATATTTACAAAAATATATGTAAATATATATTTACATATATGTACATTCAATGTACAGTCTCTAGTTGCCATGGGATTCAAGGAGAGAGAGTTATTGCAGAGTTTGCAGGGGCCAAAGAGTAACAACTTTAAGAATGAAGGGCATGGTGTGATCACAGGCTGAAGAAAATGCGGAGCCCTGTGGAGAAAGTGAGGAGAAATTAAATTGATGGATGGTTGATGCAGAAGGTTGGACAGGGTGATGAGAGTAATTTTAATGCTAAGCTCTAAGAATGTCCTGTTAGACAGCCAGCTTACCCAATCCTATCTAACTCTCCCCTCCCAGATAGAAGGCTGAGCCTAGAGAAGAGTGTTTGGCGCCCATCCATTTTCAGCAGAATACATTGTGCAGCTACAGCTCTGAGGCACACTAAAGAGAAAATAGAGAATATTCTTATTTGTTATTCTTCCAAAGACTAGAGAACTCCATGGCTTCCAGTACAGGAACTGAATACCCAGAACCGGGCTTTTATTTTCTTGAGGTTAATAACAGATCTCCCAAATCTCATTTTATAGTCTTCAAACATGTTCTACATTCAAGTTAGAAATAATTTGACAATCACTTATCCTTCAGGTCTAGGTCTGGCAATTTCCCTTCAATTGTTCTTGGCTTTAGCAATTTCCCTTCAATTGTTCTTGGCTTTAGGGCTTTCTAGCATCCCCAAAGTGAGGGTCCACAGATACCACAAAATCTTTCAAAGGCTTAGAGTTGAAACCAGGAAACTCAGGCTTACAGATGAACTACATTAGGAGAAGGGGCGGGACAAATAGGAAGGTCCTCTTATAGCACCAGTTTTAGGAAATGCCAGACTTTCTAGATTCTAGTGATAGTGACATCACTATTGACATGCAAGCCAAGAGTTAATCTGGAATAGGGCCCCAGAAGAACAAACACTTAAGTGACTATTGCATAAATTAGGCATTACGCTAAATGCTTTGCAGATGGTTTTTCATTGAATCCTCATAGTAACTCTGTAATGTAGGTGTTGCTATGAGTTTTACAAATACTGAAATCATGGCTCATGAGATTGTTATAGGTTGGGTTCCCCTAGAGATTCTGTGGTCTGTGTACAAAAGATGTCTAGAGGAGTGCTGAACAGAATCTGTAATGGAGTGAGTGGAACACAGCTGGGCAGAGGAAAACATCAAGTTGGCAAGATGTGACTGAAGTCTCAGCAAATCCCTCAGGGAGCTCTGGCATTGGGATGGATTTCCAAAGCTGTGTCATTTCAAGGTGAGGGGCTTGTGGCCCAGTCACTGGATAGCAGGTACCCCAAGATGAGGCAGCTCCCTTTGGCTGACAGCAATTCTGGATCTGTCATTAGCACACAGGCTTAGAAGGTAAAGGAAAGAGTGTTTCAGTGTTGAAGGGGAGATCTGATGGCATAAACTTCCACTTACCATCATCCATCCCTAAGACCCACTTGTTTCATATAGTAAGATCCTCTCCTTGTGGAAGAACTCCAAAATTCTGATTGGTCTTATTTCCTTATGAAACCAAAAAGGAAAAGGTTAAGAGGTCTAGCTCAGCTCTTTGCCACTCTAGCTGGGGTTGCAACCAAGACTCATGTTCTTCCTTCTCTACCACCTATTTTAGGTCTCCCTCATCCTTGGTTAACACCTCTGATATTTTATGTGGCTAATCTGGCAGAGGAAACAGGACTCATCCCTGAGGGCTCTGAGTTGCTGGTCACCATAAATTTATTATGTGGTAGCTGATTTATCTCTCCATTTTCCATCTAAATTGGATAGGGGAGTACCAAGAGACATCCAAGGGATTACCTGGGTGCCAACCAAATTCTTTCCTACTCCATTGTATAAAAGCAGTTGCAAATCTTGTTATGATCAGGGTTATTAATCTTGCCGATTTGGTGGCATTTTTCCATGCCTCCTGGTCTCCTGGCACAAAGGACTCAATGAAACTGGATGGCAGCCATAGCTTAAAGTTATATGAGACTCTAACCATGTTCTTTAGTTAGAAGCATTCTGCATTCTGCTTTGGGAACCCAGAACTTCTAGATACCCAGAGCCTAATAATGGAGGGGTAGGAAGCACACATTCCCAGGTAGGTCACTGGAAATGATGCTAAGAGAGGCCTCTACCACTCCCATCCCCTGCTTCTTGGACCTATGTTTTAGAGTATATACTGCATCCTAGAGGATGCTCACCATCTTTATAGAGCATCATAGACAGTGAGGGCAGTAGAAGTCGTTGATAAGAGGAAAGGTAATGGGGGTGATAGCAAAGCTGGATTCTAGCAGGAACAGTAGGTTCTGAGGGGAAATATGAGGTAAAAGTAACAGAAACAGGGGCAGCCCGTGTACTACCTCACTTGGACCACTCGATGTCAGAAAGGAAGACTGTTATAGCAAGTGAAGGTGAAGGGCTCCACAGAGAACCCGGGGTTTGGAGTAGTCATTTGAGTTTCCCTGTCAGGGAAAGGGGGACCCCATCCTTCCTCTCCAGTCAGACACAAGGTTGTTTTTGTTATTGTTGTTACTGTTTTTATTAGTCATATCACTTGATTTTTCCTTCTTTTTTGTACAGTATAGGTTACACAAGGTCATAGTCTCCTTCAAGTACAGCCTCATGATGATGGTGATGGGGTTAGGGTAATGAAAGAGCAGGATCTTTGGTGTGGTTTGGTCTGGGGTATGGATTCAAAGAAATTTTAACTATTTTACTTGTACTTCAGTTTTCAGAGTTTGAAAAATCTCACAGAAATCAATCAGATGGTATTTGATGATGTTGAAAGGTCTGATTCTAACACAAATATTTTCAGAAGGAACATGGGAAATGTCAAAAATTGTCAGCTCAGTGAATATCTTCTGGTGATAATGCTTTCCAGCAGTAAATTTCCACTGGTTCTCTTGCTTATTGTCAGTCGAACAAAGCGCTTGCATGCTTTGCTGGTTTCTAACTAATGAGTTGGTTTTGCTCTTTTTAAAACAGTAATATATAATATAGAGTATCTATTGAGTCAATAAACCTTTAATCAGAACTGTCTTAATGACAAACAGCACAGCATCGCATGAAATAAGGTTAAAGGTTCTTAAAATGAATCACATTTTTGGTTTTAAACTTTCCCACAGGCATATGAGAATGATATAAAGGATCATGTCATATTTGTTGTGCCTGAGGAAGTACAAAGGTATTTGTTCCACACTTCCTTCTCTTTAGAATTTTAAAGTGAAATGACCAAAACCTTTTTTTTTTTTTTAACTTCACTGAAGTGTACAATTTTCAATACTGGAAATGGCAAGTTCCAAATACAGCTCTTTTAAACACTCTAGTCATTAAACGAATTCTTGACTACTGTTACTGCTTGAAGATAATTTTAATATCTTTATAACAAGCACATTGTGTCTTAAGTTTTACTTAGAACATGTATTCTATTTTCTCAAATATGTGATACTTACTAAGCAAAATAACCCGTTTTTTCCAGTCTGTCTTCATTTTATGGGAGGATTTAATTTCATGTAGGACTTTAAATGTTTGTTGGATCTAATGGTATTATACTGTCACAAGCAACCCAGATATTTCATATTTTGCATGTTACTTATCTTAAGCTCACTATCAGAACTCTATGTTGTCACGCTCTGCCCCTTCATGGTCACTCCACTTGGTCCCTTTAGACAGATGTTCTTCTAATAGTCTATACATGTCTAAACCAGCTCAATGACACATTTCCTTGACATTGGGAAATTTGGGGAAGTCATAACAGTGCATCAGTTAAGTTGAATAGAGTTCTCATGGCTCCTCTTCCTTCTGTTGCTCCTCTAGTTCACAAAGTCTCTTCAGATCTCGTGATGACCAACTGGCCAGTCTCCTCTCTCATCCCTGAATCCCTGTACGGGCTGTTGTAAGAACTAGCTTTGCCAGCATAGTTTTAGCTAGATATCCTTAAGCTGCTGAGAGAAATATTTTAATACTGTTGTATTTTTAAATGTATTTTGGTATTGTTTGCATGGTATTTCCTGGTATTTCCTGGGACACCAGAAATAAGCAGAGGATGTTGCCTGAGCATTTCTTAGCTCAGCGTATTCTAGTTTCTTCTGTTTTTCTATTGAGGTCAAATCCCAGATATTCAAGGGCATGTTCCACAGTTTTTAAGCTTTCTAAAGAAAATTTATGCCAATCTTTGATAAAGTAGTTGGGGAAAATCCACAATAGGAGAACCCATGAGAAACTAGATCCAAGTGCTGTCCTAGAGCAGAATAACACGTAAAGAAGTGGAACTTTTTTGAAAAATGGAGCCAGTTTTAGAATCTCTGCAGTGAACATGCCTCAAATAAGAAAATAAAGCTAATAAAAAGAAAGGATTTAAGGGCCAAAGGTCAGCTTCCCTGAGCTAAGAACAAAGAAACCCCTAGTAGTAATAAAGGAGAAATCTGTATATTTAGGGTGGGGTAATCTGATGACAAAGAACCTGCCTGTCCCTGGAGCCAGAGTAGAAGTGTCTCATCCAGAGGACCAGGGACAAGAAGGACTGAGCAGACTAAGATCATTTCAGAGCTGAAGTAGATAGCTTGATATAGGGTCTTAGGGTCTTTACCCTAAGGAAGTTGAGGTGAAGCCTACCAGAGACTGATCTCCAGATATGTGACCATTTTTGGAAGTAGAGTTTTTGCAGATGTAATTAATTAAGATGAGATCATGCTAGATCAGAGTAAACTCAATGACAGGTATCCTTGTAAAAAGCCATGTTGAACACACAGAGACATAATAGACATAAAGGGAAGAAGGTCATGTAACAACAGGAGTGATGCATCAACAAGCCAAACAATCTAATGATTGCCAGAAATCATCAGAAGCTAGGAGGAGGCAAGGAAGGATTTTGCCCTGGAGTTTTCAAGAGTGTATGGCCTTGCTGACCCCTTGATTTTATACTTATGGCCTTTTTAATTGTGAAGGAATAAGTCTCTGTTGTTTTTTTAATTGTGGCCAAAACCCACAGATAACATAGATTTACACTCTTTTTTTTTTTTTTTTTTTTTTTAAAGATTTATTTATTTATTTATTTAACAGAGAGAGAGAGAGATCACAAGTAGGCAGAGAGGCAGGCAGAGAGAGAGGAGGAAGCAGGCTCCCTGCTGAGCAGAGAGCCCGATGTGGGACTCGATCCCAGGACTCTGAGATCATGACCTGAGCCGAAGGCAGCGGCTTAACCCACTGAGCCACCCAGGCGCCCCTAGATTTACACTCTTAACACGTTTTTAAGTGTATAGTACAACATTATGAACTGTAAGCACAGTGTTGTACAGCAGATTCCTAGAATGTCTTCATCTTGCACAGTGGAAATGCTGCATTGAATAGCAATATCCCACTTTCCTCTCCTTCCAGCTCCTGGCAACTACCTTTCTACTTTCTTTTTCTAAGAGTTTGAATGCTTTAGATAACTCATATTAATGGAATCATGAAGTATTTGTCTTTCTGTGACCGTCTTCTTTTACTTAATGTCCTCAAGTTTTATCCATGTTGTAGCATAGGACAGGATTTCCTTTTTTTTTTTTTTTTAAATAGCTTAGTAATAGTCCACTGAATGTATATACTACATTTTCTTTCTTCATTCGTTCATCAATAGACATTTAGGTTATTTCCATCTCTTGGCTCTTGTGAATAATGATGCAATGAACATAGAAGCGCAAAGCTCTCTTCAAGATCAGATTTCAATTCTTTTGGATATATGCCCATGAGTGGGATTTCCAGATCATATA
The DNA here is from genome assembly GCF_964662115.1 of Mustela nivalis. Taxonomy (NCBI): domain Eukaryota; kingdom Metazoa; phylum Chordata; class Mammalia; order Carnivora; family Mustelidae; genus Mustela; species Mustela nivalis. The sequence goes on from NC_139026.1 coordinate 97,098,930, forward strand.
TTAGTTATACTTCTAATTTTTTTGAGAAATTGTTTTCCCTAGTATCATACCATTTTACATTCCCACCAACAATGTATAAGGGTTCCAATTTTTCCATATCTTCCCCAATATTTATATCTTCCCCAATATTTATTCCTTCTCTCTCTCTTTTTTTTAAAGTAAGCTTGAGATCAAGACCTGAGCTGATTATCAAGAGTTGGATACTTACCTTACTGGACCACCCAGGTGCCCCACTTGTTTTTTATTTATTTATTTATTTATTTTTTCATTGGCCAACTGTATGCCTTCTTTGAAGAAATATATATTCAAGTTTTTTGTCCATTTTTTCCTCCTGAGTTATAGGAATTCCTTATATATTTTGGATATTAATCTCTTATCAGATGTATGGTTTGCAAATGTTTTCTCGCATTCTGTAAGTTGCCTATCTTTGTCATTTTAAGGCTTGCAGTTTGTGGTAATTTGTAATAGCAGCCCAAGGAAAGTAATCAATATGGAATCTAACCTCAATTATGAAAAATTCCTCTATGTAGAAAAAAATGCATGAAGAAAACAGATCAAATAGTTAATAGGACTTATCTTTGGGTATGGAAATAAAGGTGATTTGTGTTTTCTCCTTTGTAATCTTTTGTATCTTCCAGGTTATCCCAAATGAAAATACATTATTTTCTTTGAGAAAATAATAATCTGTTTTAAAGTTAAAACCTCGGGCCACCTGGGTGGCTCAGTGGGTTAAGCCTCTGCCTTCAGCTCAGGTCATGATCCCAGGGTCCTGGGATCAAGCCCCACATAGGGCTCTCTGCTCAGCAGGGAGCCTGTTTCCCCCTCTCTCTGCCTTTCTGCCTACTTGTGATCTCTCTCTCTCTGTCGGATAGATAAATAAAATCTTTTTAAAAAAATAAAAAAATGAAGTCAAAACCTCAAAAATGTATTCAAAGGTATTTTGTTAAGTCTGTCATTTAGTGAATAATTATTAAATATCCATTATGTTCCTAGTACAGATCTAAATGCTGGAAAGAAGACAGAGTTCCTTTTCCCTCAACTTATTTACATTCATATGCAATGAAATAGATAATACAATAGTTAAGTGAATAAATCAATAATAATTTCATGGACATGAAGGAAGTAGAAGATAATGTGGGAGAACATGATAGGAAGGGTCTAAGGTGGTCAAAAGAAGCCCTCTTTGAGTCAATATTTTATTGAGATCTCAGTGGTGAGAGGGAGCCAGCAATGTGAAGTTCTGGAGGAGTGTTTGAAGCAGAAGGAACAGCAAGTGGGAAGGCCCTGAGATGGGCAGAAGCTGGTATGTTTGAGGGACAGAAAGAGGCCAGTGTAGCTGGAGTGGAGTGGTTAGCAGGAAGAAGGGAAGGAGATGAGTTAGGGCAGGCGATGTGGGGCTGTGGGCTGTGGCAGAGGTCTCTGCAGTCAAGACCAGAGCCCAGAGTCCTGGGGAGGAGTCTGGGTATAGCATAGTAGCAATGGGAAGTCCATTTGAGGGTTTTATCAAGGGATTGTCATATATTGCAATTTACACAGAAATCTCTCTCTGGCCATTGTGTGGAGGATGCACTTTGCATATGTCTTTCTGTGTAAGGGCGTTGAAAAATAAGGTCCGCCTTGACAGTTTAAACAAGAAAGGAATGTGCTAAAGAGCCCCAGGGAGTTCACAAATGCTCTGGTAAGACAAAAGAATTAGACATGGAGACTGCGCGGCTGGCCATCCCAGTAGGGACCTTCCTGTGTCTCAGAGGACACAGGTCTCTCAGCCACCTGGGTGCTGATCCCAGGACTTATGAAAACATAACTAACTAACTATGCTTTAAATTAATAAAAACGCAGATTCAGATCTGAGGCATACTGATATAGTTTGAGAATTTTTCTGCTAAGAAACCTACAGGAGGTTCACTGTTATTTCTCTTTCTTCGAAAAGGATTGCTTCCATTATCCTAAACCACTGTAGATGTCTGCATTTACCATCAGCTTTATTTATGGAATTTATGTTATTTTTCAGATTACCCTCTTTTTACTCGAGTGGCATTTAGGGGTGGGGACAAGAATATATTTTTTCTTCTGGATTTATTCTCTTCAATAGAAATATTTATATAAAACATAAACTTTGGTTTAAGAAACCTCTAAAAGTAATCTGACATAATCGATTAATGGTCAGATTTGCCAGTCTAGCATTTCAGGATGGATAAAGTGCTATATTTATAAAATGCATAACTGAGATACTAACTAATACAATTGTACATAGGAAGGTATAACATTTGTATATCCTATACAGAAGTGTCCTGACCAGTTTCTCTCTCTTTCTCTCACATACACACACATGTGCACACACATGGACATATACATGGATATATACATAGATAAACATGTATGTACATATCACCTAGAATTCCCTGCTTGGTGTGGTGGAAGGACTGTTAAGGCTTGGGGGCTGGTTCCAATGCTCCCTCTATCACCTATACCTCTACAATGATCTTGAATATGTCATTTCACCTCCTAAACCTCTGCTTGGTTAACTGTTCTTAACCTCAATAGATTGTTGAAAGGTGAAATAGATCATGAACTTAAGAGTGATTTTTAGCTATAATTTCTTTCTCTAGCAAATTCT